>NC_141067.1:44942020-46142020 GCF_041138505.1 Cibotium barometz | reverse complement strand
TCTATATAAGGGATAATTATCCCCGTATTCTGTTGGGTTGACCAGAATATAAGGAACCCCAGAATAAATTGGATCTTAAGAAAAAGAGTTGTCCTCTACCTTGCGAGATGAGGACATCTCGCACTTTTCAAGTGGGGTAGAATGTAAGATTCTCCCCCAGTCTTAGAGGTATACAGGAGTAAGAATCTCCCTTTCTGATCTTATAATTATTCTCTCTCTAAAATAAAAGAAAGATTCTGTTTAAAAAAGGAAGAACCTTTTTCCTGAATACTTCTCAAGAGTCCCACCTGTTTTAAGATTCAGAACAATGAGTTCAGAAGGAGAATCGATGTTTTGGATATCAAGGTTTTGGTCTTCATTCGAGTACGGCCCAAAAGAAGTTCTTTATCTCTTGGGAAGAAGTTATCTCCCAGATATTGTGGACCAAAGAAAGTAGGTGATTTAGCTTACGAGCTTCTTTTATCTCCTCATCTCAAAGTTTGAATGCCTTCTATAGAAAAATATGCCAAACCCAAATCATGGAAAGACGGTAAAACTTCAGTGGCAAGTTACCGTTGGCTTCTAAGTTACGCTAGCTCCTTCCTTTATATAAGTCGTAACTTTTACTTGTCGTTCACAGTAATCTTACTTTCATCGATCTCCTTTCTTTCTTAATCTCCTTCATGGCTTGGCAACAAGAATTAGTTTTATCCATGATGATTTCTCACCTTCAAGACGCAAGGGAGTCTGTGAAGAAAGATTTTATAGAGCAGTATGAGCGCTCACTTTTCCCTCACTTGGGAACTTCTGTAGCGCAGACAAAATGGCGGACCTATCAAGACATAACTAGGGTAACACCCTGGGGTCAGCAGCACTTTCGTAACAATGTCCGCTTGGCCATGGTTATTGAAGCTTTGGGTTTGGGTCCCCGATACTACTGCGTCATGAGATCAAGGCATCCTGGGTTTTCTGAGCGGGTCTTCTTACTGGCGTGTTTTCTTCCTCATGAGAAGATATGCCTTTACCCCGTTTTTGGCTTGCCTCTCAGAGGTCCTTTTCTTAGAACACCTCATACCACTGAGATAGGCACAGCAATAACCCACAGAATCATTCCCATAGATGAGTTACCTTATACTTGTGCAGCTTGTGAGGACTGCTTTTGTGACCATATGATGGACGGGCTTATGGAAGTGTAAAGAGTTCCTCTATCTTTACTGTATAAGTTTCGAGAATGAATAAAGTTTAAATCTTGTTCGTATTTTGAATCTTGCTCTCTTTAAGACTTATCTTGGTGGTTAATCTTGATTAAAATTTTTCTCTAAGTCTCATATTCGTGCATCTTGCGAAATTATCCCAGTTTGCGAGATGAGGACATCTCGCATTTTTTTAAGTGGGGTAGAATGTAAGATTCCTCCCCCACCCCCTTTTTGATGTCTAGTATCTTTCCCTGTAATCAATCCCTCTTCAGAAATATAAAGACCTTGTTTCTATCTGTTTTAGCCTAGAGAGAGAAAAATATTCTAGAGAGAGAATATTCAGATTTTGAATATTTTTGGATAGAAAAATATCTCTTCTAATTCAGATGAGTTCCCCTGAAACAGAAATTCAAAAAGAATTTTCCAATGTGCAATTGGAATTAATTGAAAATAGCTATAAAGAACCTTAGCCTAAGGGTCTAGATTTTCAGAAATCTTTAGACTATGGTCCAATTAAGGTTCCTATGGACCAATAGCATCAATCCATGTGTAGGGAGGAGATAAATCCAACTTGTAAAAAGAAAATACCCAAAAATGAGTAAATGCTCACATGAGGTGAAGAGTTGAAAATGTACAAGGTTTATTAGTAAAAAAACTATGAGCAATATTAAAAGTATGACATATGTAAGGAAGAGGAGTTCTTTAAAGGAGGTGCATATTTCACATAAGATGAAGAGTTGAAAATGTACAAGGTTTATTAATAAAAAATTATGAGCAATATTAAAAATATGACATATGTAAGGAAGGGGAGTTCTTTAAAGGAGGTGCATATTTCACATGCTTGAATGAGTTTTAAACTCATAAAAATTGAGATATTTCATCTCTCCTCTCTCCTCATTCAAGTCTAGTTCCAAAAAGTTAGCTTAACTGACCTAAAAATGGTCAAATATTGACCAAACTGATTTAGAAAATTCTAGAATCAGTTTGTTTGGTTAGGAGCTCAATTTTTCCTATAAATAGAAGCCTCACCCTTGTTGAAAAATATATAGTGTTTATGCATCGTTACTCTACTCCACCTAAGCCAAGAACTGTGAATTCATTTAATAATTCACTAGTTTTTGGAGCTTCCCTCTTTCTTCAATCCCCATTAGTGGCTCCATCAACATACTTAACCAATTGATTGGTTGGGGGCCTCTACCGTGAACAAAGAATCAAGCAAGTTGTAAGGTAATTAGTGAATATTCATCTTTCTATAATTTCTCAATGTTTCTCTCTTCTCAACCCCTCTCAAGCTTGAGAAGTTTAATTGGTATGGTTTTTTTTAAATGCTATTGAAGTTTGAATAGTAGTGAAGAGTTACATAATTTAATAAATGCTATTGAAGTTAATTTTCATTTATGTTTAAATTCTAATGATTCTTAAGTAAATTCTCTCTCTCACTCAAGAAATGGTCATACTCATGACCCATTCTCAATCCAAATCAAGCTTTTCATAAAGCTTTTCCTTAACCCAAGATAAAGCTATGCTTGAGGCCAAATTAATGGCTTTTTCTTATGCTTTTAGTTTATGTATATTGATGATTCAATCCATTATGGATTAAGGATCCAATTAGAGAATCATTTTAATTATTTCCTTAATGATAAGCTTTATCCCTTAGAAAAATTGAGATTTATCAGTCATAGCAGCGGAGCTATGGCAAAATTTTTATAAAAATTATGCATAAAAAATTTTCATTCAAAGCATAAAAAGAGGACTTCCTACCATATTCTAGGAATCATCATCCTAGATTAATTGAAAGAATTTCATTATAATCATGGAGAATTGAATTTTAATATTATGCATAAAGGATAATTTTTTATATCAAAAGTGTTATTTTTACCATTTTTATTTTCATGCATAGAAGTATGCATAATGGATAAATTTTTATATCAAAAGTGTTACTTTTATCATTCTTACTTTCATGCATAGAAGTATGCATAAAGGATAAATTTTTATATCAAAAGTGTTATTTTTACCATTTTTATTTTCATGCATAGAAGTATGCATAATGGATAAATTTTTATATCAAAAGTGTTACTTTTATCATTTTTATTTCATACATAAAAGTATGCATAAAAGAAAATTTTTATATCAAAAGTGTTACTTTTATCATTTTTAATTTTCATGCATAGAAGTATGCATAAAGGAAAATTTTTATATCAAAAGTGTTACTTTTATCATTTTTAATTTTCATGCATAGAAGTATGCATAAAGGAAAAATTTTTATATCAAAAGTGTTACTTTTATCATATTGGATTTCATGCATATAGGTATGCATAAAAGATATTCTTTTTATACTAAAAGTATGATTTGCCTCATAAATGGATTTTATGCTTAACTTAGATGCATAAGAGAAATTCTTTTATTCTAAAAGTATAATTCCCTACCAAATTGAAACCATGCATAAGAAGATGCATAAAAGATTGATTTTAATTTCGAAAGTGTTAGTCTCCTTAAATGGAATTTATGTATAAATAAATGTGTAGAGAAATCTTATATCAAATAAAAGAATTCTCTTTTTAAAAAAAAAAAAGATATGAAATGTGATAAGATGTGATAAGAGGTGTATGAGATGTGATAAGAATTGATAAGATGCGTATGGAAAGTGATAGGATGTGATAAGAGGTGATAAGATGCTTATGAAATAAGTTAGGATGTGATAAGATGAATTAAGATGTGTATGGGGGGATGAGGTAAGAAGTGTATGTGATAGGATAAGATATATATGGGTTGTGATAGGGTGAGAATGGATGTGATGTAAAAGATTAGATGTGAAAGTATATGGGGTTATATAAATGGGAATGTGAAAATGGATGTATGTATGTGGATGTGTGGATATGGAGAAGGGAGTGTGGATGTATGAACATGAAAATGGATATATGCATGAAGATGTATATGCATAGATGTAAATGTGGATGTAGATGTGAATGTGGAATGTGGATGTATAGATGTGGATGTATGGGAATGTGGATGTGGATGTATGTGAATGTGAATGTAGATATGGATGTATAGATGTGAATGTGGAATGTGGATGTGGATGTATGTATGTATGTGGATGTAGATGTGGATGTATGGATGTGTATGTATGAATGTGGATATGGGATGTGGATGTATAAATGAGGATGTGAAAATGGAGGTAAGCATGTAGATGTGGATGCATGTATGTGAATGTGAATGTAGATGTGAATGTGGAATGTGGATGTATAGATGTGGATGTATGGGAATGTGGATGTGGATGTATGTGAATGTGAATGTAGATGTGGATGTATAGATGTGAATGTGGAATGTGGATGTGGATGTATGTATGTATGTGGATGTAGATGTGGATATATGGATGTGTATGTATGAATGTGGATATGGGATGTGGATGTATAAATGAGGATGTGAAAATGGAGATAAGCATGTAGATGTGGATGTATGGATGTGGATGTGGATGTATGGATGTGGATATGGATGTGAATATATGATATGTGATGTGAAGGAATCTGAAGTGAAGAGATGGAAAAGGAGGTGATTGGATGAGTATACATATACATGGAATGTGGAATAAGTAATGTGGATTAATGAGGGATAATGTGGAAAAATGAGAGTTAATATAGAAACTGTATTTGTAAACTGTTTGTAAATGCTGTTTGTAAATGGCTGTTTTATGTTAAGAATGCTGGGGAAGCATTTTGACCGTCTTGTGATTAAGGTCGTGGAGACCTAACTGATAAAGTTGCAACTGCTGACGGAGAGTCAATGGAGGACGTCTCGCATAGCAAGGTCGGCCGAGGTCTTGACCAGCCTCGGTTCGATTAAAATGGTGAGCTTCCGGTACGGTGGATGAGGGACCAAGGAAGCGGCCTATGAGTGAAGCGCTAGGTCACCTGCGAAGGATCCTAGAGGGTGCTGACCATACGGTGCTCGGGCTCTGGGTCGCCTAGGATACCCACGCGTGCGTCGAGGAAGATATTGGAACAAGGAGTAAGAGTTGTTTTGTGAAACCGGGCATGGATCTGGTTGACTGACCTTGCTGGTCCTCAACGGATGAGTCCATGGCTCTTTTATATGGATCTGTTGGTTGATCTTGCTGATCTTCAACGAGAGTCCATCTTGATAAGTGATTATATTGCCGAGTATTATGGACTAGGAACTATGGAAACGGCCTCTGTGTGGACAGGTGGTGAGCGTTCTAGTTGCCAATGATGCCATAGATACTCTGATGAAGGAATGATGGGAAATTATGAATCAACTGGATAAATTGGGAGATTGTGATCAGTGGTACTATGGTTTCATTAAAGGATTGTTTTAAAGTTAGCTGATGCTAAGAAAAAGGCAATTTTCATATTGTGTGTGTAAGTGGTGTGGCTAGTTTTATGTTTGCATGAAATTCCGGCTAGGGGGCCTTGGAACTCTTTTCCTTGGTACCCGGGACAAAACCTAACCAAATTCCAAATTGGATCCCATCACTACAGTGGTTGGGCGGTTGGCTAACCCATGGGATCGGATGGGGTTAGGCTGGACTGATGGATCCATAAATCGAGACTCAACTTTGTTTTTACGATAGATAAAGTAAATCCCGGATAGAAATTGTTCTATGGATAGGAATCAACGGCTGTGCCTCTTGATGGGGAAAAAAGCGTTGATCCCAATGATCCAAGTGCAAGTTTCTACCTTGAATTGACCAAGTACCGTTAAAGGTGCAGTCAGATCAGCTGATCCGTAATGATCTTGACTACGTTAGAGTAAAGAGTTATCCTGGTGGAATCGCCCATGCTTTCCGAGTAAAGGAAGTTTTTCCAGTTTCGGTTTTGGACAAACCGACGGATTAGTCTCTTGTCCGGATATCCGTGGGCGAGGCCCCGAGTGTGAGACCCCTACCCACGCATGATGTGCTACTTCCGCTGCTAGTACCCCGAATCCGTTGATCGGTGGGGAACAGGGATCTTACACTAGTGTCACCAGCCACATAACTCTCTCTGTGTGTGCCCGCTGCTACGCCCGAGAGCCCCCACGCCACTATAACGCCAGCCTGTCACCTCTTGTCGCCAGCCTGAACCTGCAACTCTGGTGGTCCTTACACTTCACAAGGCGTGTCCAGCCTCTGCTTCTCGTACCCAGGGCGGCGTGCACCCTTCACCACAGCGCCTTGCGCCTACACGTTTAACGAGACCCCCTCTGCTAAACACGAGGCGGTAGCATCTTTTCTATCTCCCTTCAATGTAGGCTCAGCATATGTAAAGCAAACATGATATACACATTCTAACAAACTCTGATTTTACACGTGTAGAATCATGGCCAATACCTCGAAAGGTTACACCCCCTTTTGAAGACACCGTGGTACACCTCCTCCCTACCTTCTCATAGTTTTCTTTCATGCCTACACCACCATAGGATCTTAGCCTAGAGCAGTTCTATCAGTTCATCTCACACTCACAGTTCACCACACCACCCACACGAGAAAGACAGCCAAAATAGGGGCACCAACAACCAACATGAAACACCACACAGAGATACCTCAAAACTCTGTACTCCACAAGATAATCAAAGACCGCATACTTATCCACAATAACACAAAAGATTCCTCCTTCACAAATCAGTCGCTCGGCTTCACTCGGCTTCCTTCACTCCAAAAAAACTTCCTTCCAAAAGCTTCCTCTCTCGGCTTCAGCACCTCGTGCTTTCTCTCTCCACTCCTTGCTCCAAAATAGCCCGCTCAAACAAGCTTTTTTCACACCGAAAAAGCTTCTTCAACTCACCCAAAGCTCCACCACAGCTCGCACCACATCAACCGTGTCTCTCTGGGGCAATGAGTGCAGCCTACTTTGCTGATCTTGCTACCAGCCATACCCACAGCCAGCAAAAACCTCTCCTCTCCTTCGCTAGCCGCTTCGCCAGCTCTACGTTGTAACAAAGAAGTACCCACTCCTCCAAGGTGGCAACCCCCTAGGCAGCAACACAACGAACACCCTTGCTCGCTTCTCTCCCAGGCGGCTCCCTCTCTCCTTGCTATTTGCTACTATCGGCGACCCTGGACCTGTTTCAAGCGTGTCGACGTCCCTGTCCACCTGTCTTCAGCAGTTGCAGCAGTAGCATCTCCTTGGTGGCCTTCGCCAGCCCCTTGCCAGCTCTGCCAGTCTCGCCAGTCGTTGCTGTGCCAGTCCACCAAAAACCAATGCAACCTTCCCTTCACTCCGTCCAGCCGCGGTCTCCCCTCTTTGTTGCCAGCCTCCAGTCGTCGCCTGCAGCCCCACAGCTAGCCTCACTTTGTCTGCAGTGGTTACCAGCCATACTCACATCAGTCAGCAAAAAAAACCTGTCCTCTGCAGCTCTCTCGCTCCGTTAGCCCTTGCACACCTACCAGAGAAGCATCCTCTCTTTCGCTGAGGCCGCCACTCTCCTAACACTTTTTTCTCTTCGCCAACCTTCTACGCGTTGTGCTGGCGAGGGTGCTGGCAGCAAGGCAAGCCTCCAAGTGGACCCTTTTTTTGTTGGCCACGTTGGTGGTGTTTATTTTATTATTTTTTTAAAGCCTGGAGGATGGCCACAATGCTAAGAGGGCCCCTTTGCATTACCTTGTGCTCATGCTTCCATGCACACCTTTGAATACAACCTACGAGTGCCCATTTTACTTTTGGAATGCGTACACATTCAAGCAACCGAACGACTGATACCACCTCTAGCAGACCATGCTCCGGACAAGCCTGTACAAGCCTACTACCAAACCATCCACCGTGTACATCTGCCAAGGCATTCCAGGGCAAAGCTTTATACATGCCATGCATCCCATATATACACAAGCCCAAAACACCTTTCAAAATTTCGCCTCACATACTTTGCCAACCCCCCCGTCTACTAGAGCATTTATGCTTAGCAGCAAAAAGATAAAGTCCAATAGCTATCCACCAGGATCAAAAGGAAACTACTGTAACTCACCATCTCATTTCCCATCTATGAAAAAAAATGGCTGCATCACTACATACCAAATGTCAACCATATGTGCCACCAAATCATTTTCATCCATCATTTGATAAGCATTCCCAGGCTCTCACCACACAGCATCACCCCCTTTACTTCCATGTGCATGCATGTCATCCAGATCCAAATGCAAATGATCTTCAATAGAACATTCCAAATCACTGTCATGTACAGCCATGACATCCAAATCCAAAGAAGAATCCACTGGCAACTCCTCATCTGCAAAAGTCTCAAACCTTGACCTAGATTCCTCATCCTGCTTTTCATCCACCTTCACATGCTTTAAAGACTTTGGAAAAAAATTAGAAGGCACATAAAACATCCCCCTTTGCACCTGTATAGGCCTTTGAGACTCCTGTCTAATTAAACTTTGCATAGGACTCTTATTCACCTCAACCAAATTTACATGCATATCCCTTGCAGACACAATACCTTCATGCGGATAAATACCCATCTCCATCTGCTTCAAAATCTTGCCTTCCTTTTCCCTAGCAACCCTAACTGCATCATCAAATGACTTGGGATTCTTCAATTCAACCCTGACCTTCAAATGGGATAACAAACCATCAATAAACAAGCTCTTCTTCAAAAACATAGGAGGAACTTCTTGCTTCAATGTCGTACACCACTTACCCCATAGACATGTAAATACCTTCACAAAATCATCCAGTGATTGCCCATGGACCTGCTTCAAGATGCTCAACTCCTACCAAAGTACACTAGGCTCCTTTGCTTGTTGAAAGGCCTTCTTTCAACCTGTCTAAGGTCAAAACACCATGTAGCTCATATGCCGCATCCTGTGCTTCAAAATCTTTAAGCCAGCTTCGGGCATCTCCCTTCAAGAAAATCTTTATTAACCTCAAAACCTGCTCTTCATCTGTAACATGATTGCTAATGCATGCCAACTCCATTTGCTCCAAAAAATCAGACACATCTTCACCCTTCCTGCCATGAAATTCTGGATAAGACCACATCATGAAAATCTGCAAACAATACCTGAGCTCTCCTCAGTGGGGGCACCAGAAAGCTGTCTTGAGCTCTCCTCAGTGGGGGTAGAGATAGCGGAAGGGATTGCAGGCGGTGGGCAGATGGTGCCAATGTGAGGTGGCCGCCTTTGAAAGCTGAGAGTCGAGGGCTGTGGGTTAGCGAAGGTAGAAGGAGAGGATTTTGCTGACTGCAGTAGAGGTGCCGATTTGTGGGTTGGAGACAGGTGGGGGTCACCTACGATAGCTGGCTATGCAGAGCTGGTGAGGGCAGAACAAAGTAGTGGCCTTGTTTTTGCTAACGGTGGCTGGTGACTCCGACTGCAGGGGCAGAGAGAGCAGGGAACCCAGAAAAAAAGCCGACTGTGGGCGAATGCAGTGGATTATGTGCCGATGGAGGACGTGATGTATCCTTGGTAATAACAGGTTAAAGTGTTGATGTGTTTGTGGCTGAAGAGGCTTGGTTGTCAGCAGACGCAAGGTTGTAATTCCAGAGGCAGTGAGGCACCGTGGTTGAATTCCCTTAGCAGTAGTAAATCCAAGCCAGAGTGTTTGTAAGGTTGTGTGAGTAAAGCTTCTGTGTCGGAAGAAGCTTGTATGAAGTGTTGGTTGGGAATTTGGGATGAATGATACTGGTGATGTATCTGGCTATGGTTGTGTGTTGGTGTCTTGTGTGTGTTGATTTGTAGGAGAAGGCGTGATTGACGTGTTTGGTGGTGTAGTCCACGGGTTTACACTCTCACAACACACTTTGTGCCAGCCTTCGATTACCTCATCATGCACACAATGGAAATGTATGTGTTTGCTGGGTGTTTACTTTGATTATGGTGCCCCTATTTTGGCTGTCTTTCTGGTGTGGGTGTGGTGTGGTGAAACGTGAGAGAAGTGTTCCAGCCGGTGGTGGCTGGTGGTGCCCCCATTGGTGTTAGTGTTTCCAAGGCTGTTGCATGGACAGCTACTATAGAGGCAGGTGATTCCGTGTCCGGAATTTCCGACAGCTTTCTAGTGCCCCCACTGAGGAGAGCTCAGGTATTGTTGCAGATTTTCATGATGTGGTCTTATCTAGAATTTCATGGCAGGAAGGGTGAAGATGTGTCTCATTTTTTGGAGCAAATGGAGTTAGCATGCATTAGCAATCATGTTACAGATGAAGAGCAGGTTTTGAGGTTAATAAAGATTTTCTTGAAGGGAGATGCCCAAAGCTGGCTTAAAGATTTTGAAGCACATGATACGGCATATGAGCTACATGGTGTTTTGACCTTAGACAGGTTGAAAGAAGGCCTTTTGGGGGCCTTTTGGAGCATTTTCAGCAAGCGGAGGAGCCTAGTGTGCTTTGGCAGGAGTCGAGCATCTTCTTGAAGCAGGTCCATGGGAAATCACTGGATGATTTTGTGAAGGTATTTACATGTCTATGGGGTAAGTGGTGTACGACATTGAAGCAGGAAGTTCCTCCTATGTTTTTGAAGAAGAGCTTGTTTATTGATTGTTTGTTACCCCATTTGAAGGTCAGGGTTGAATTGAAGAATCCCAAGTCATTTGATGATGTAGTTAGGGTTGCTAGGGAAAAGGAAGGCAAGATTTTGAAGCAGATGGAGATGGGTATTTATCTGCATGAAGGTATTGTGTCTGCAAGGGATATGCATGTAAATTTGGTTGAGGTGAATAAGAGTCCTATGCAAAGTTTGATTAGACAGGAGCCTCAAAGGCCTATACAGGTGCAAAGGGGGATGTTTTATGTGCCTTCTAATTTTTTTCCAAAGTCTTTAAAGCATGTGAAGGTGGATGAAAAGCAGGATGAGGAATCTAGGTCAAGGTTTGAGACTTTTGGATATGAGGAGTTGCCAGTGGATTCTTCTTTGGATTTGGATGTCATGGATGTACATGACAGTGATTTGGAATGTTCTATTGAAGATCATTTGCATTTGGATCTGGATGACATGCATGCACATGGAAGCAAAGAGGATGATGCCTTGGGAGGATTGGCTGATGATAAGAAGGAAGAGCAGTTGGATATAGAATGCTTTGAGGATGATTCTTTGCCAGATTCTACAAGGAAGGAGGTTGGGGTAGAGACTTGTGAGGATGAAGTGAAGATGGTTTGCAATGTGGATGTGGAGAGCATGGAGGAAGATCCTATTGTTATGGATTTTCTTGGGATAGCTTGATGGTGGTCTGGTACCTGCGATGAATGATGTGGATGTTTTTCCAATTAATGCATTAGGTGCTAGAGAGTCTTTGGACGATGATACCAGGGGGGTTGGCAACACTCAGGAAGATATGCATGTAGATTGGGCTCATGAACAGCGTTGTGATGTGAGTATTGTGCTTGAGGATGATATGTGGACAATTGCTAGCCTTGATGAACAGGAGCCAGAGGTGGACATGGATGCAAATATGGTTGAGAGTGTAACTAAGGCTTCTTTGCGTGCTGCTGAAATGCTAAAGGCAAAGTCCATGGATGACAAAGATTCTGAACCAGTTGAGCTGAACCAGTTGAGCTGAACCAGTTGAGCTGTATGGTTGTGAAGAGATGCCTATTTTACAAGAGTTGGAAGTGCTTGTGGAAACTGCTGTTTTGGAAAGGATCTGGATTTTTCTGTGTACATATGGAATGCATGGCATGTATTAAGCTTTGCCCTGGAATGCCTTGGCAGATGTACAAGGTGGATGGCTTGGTAGTAGGCTTATACAGGTTTGTCAAGAGCGTGGTCCGCTGGTGGTATCAGTCGTTCGGTTGCTTGAATAAAAATGAAAATATCAACGTGGCTGGCAAAGACCACGTCCACCTGGCGGCCCATTTTTTTGAAGCTTCGCGAAGGGAGTGGGACGACGGCGCAGTGTTTTTGGTAGGCGGCATCTGGACACAGAGTCAACAGGCTCAGGTTGTTTTTGGGGTCGCCGGTGGTTAGCGACCAGAGAGAGTGGCCGGTTTCTTTCTGGTGTGGTTGGCGCAGCCGGCAGGCGCAAGGAGAGGTGAGGCTGGCTATAGCTGCTGTCGACAACTGGGGACGGTGTGGCGGATAGCGCAGGTGAAACCAGAGGTGGCCTTGGTTTTGGTTTTGTTGGCCAAAGGAGTATATGTATGCCCATCCCCCTCCTGGATTGCCTGGTATCTATACCCCGCCCCCGAGTATCCATGTCACTCCGCTGCCGTCTATGCCTGCGAGTCCGACGAGATGGCATGCAGCTTCTCCTCTCCACGCCCACTGAGGAATCATACCCCATCCTAGACACACTCACGCACACGCTCCCAGGCACCGTCACGTCAGGGCTCACAGCCACCATCACGTACTCCCTCACAACCACCATCACGTACTCCCTCACAGCCACGTAGACAATCCCCCAGTCGTGACTCCACCCGGAGTACAGAGGAGAGCAAACGCCGCAGTAGGAAGAGTGGGAGTGGAGGATGCGGTGGGTGCTTTGGTGGGGGAGGTAGTAGGGCACGCGATGAGAGAGGAGATAGAGGGAGAAGAGTTAGAGGAGACAGTGAGGATGAGGAGGAGGTGAGAGAGGTGGAGGGAGTGATCTGCTATGATGTACAGATAGGGGCGGGGTAGTGATGGATGCGAGGGGGAAAGAGGTAATGGAGTACATGCGTGGGGTAGTTTCAAGCTTGTATAGAAATTGTTTTATTAGATTTAAACATCAAAATAGCCGATTAGTTGGGGAGGTGATAGATGTTGTACATAGTCGGTACCCCAATCCCCCACATGCGACATTCTCGGATGTATGGGGAAGGACGCGAATAAGGGAGATCTTAAGTAATAAAAGATCTCACCTTAAGAAACTCACATACGATGATGGGCTAAATGTAGCTGTGGGTGGCTATCCTGTCTCGAGAAACCTGCCACTGCGCACAAACATGAGTGGAAGGAGGCAAAGAAACCAGCAGAGGGTGGCGTGAAGAGCAGGCAGCATGTGGAGGCACGACGGATCCAGATGGAGACCATTGGATCTTCGCATTTCAGATCTGGTGGTGTCGAGCCATGGGAGGCAGAGTTCGTAAAGTATCTTGCCACTTTATTTGATTGTTTACTTAATTCATTGATTCTATGATTGTTTTAATCTTACAAATTGTGTTGATTATGATACAGCGACGGGTTATGGTGGGGAGGAAGCCCACAGCCCACGATACTGGGTATGCTCGCCGCCGGCATAGCAGATGTGACACGTGGGCCCTCTTCAGAGCCAAGGGATGTATTACGGACGCGCAGTTTGAGATGGCCATGAGACCATACGATCGACAGGTACTTGAAAACTCTAAACGAATGACTTTGGTTTATTGAATTACATATATATATACTTATATACTATATATTACTTGAACAAGCACAAGCTGCTGCTGCACCTGCTGATGATCCTGCCACTGATGATCCACCCGCCGCCACTGCAGAGGGTGGACGTGAGAACTACTCATCGGACATTCCGACCGATGTGAGCTCATCTGATCATGGAGGGAGCAGCGAGTCATCGTTTGGGTCTGAGTAGTACTCAGACTTATAGTATCACATTCCATATTGAGGATGTGGTTGTATATATATTTTTTTAACTGAAGCCATGGGCTACTTCGACATATGGACTCCCTTGTATATATGTGTACACATAAAATTTTGATAGTAATATTGAATCGTGAATTGATAATATTGCATTCATGTCTGTCTTGAATCGTGTATTGACAATGTATGCATTCATGTCATTCTTGTCTTAAATCTTCCTCGTGTGGATGGTGGAATGCACCCAAAAAAAAATCCTGAGAGTGCTATTGGGTGCTGGAATGCTGGAACAGCATTCAGGTACCCAATAGCACTCTTTGGATTTTTTTTTTTGCTCTCTGTTCACGTGTATAGACACGTCAACTTTGGAAAAGTCGCATGTATATACGTGGATACTCTATGAAATACGCATGTATAGACGCGTCAACTCTGGAAAAGTCGCGTGTATATACACGGATACTCTGTGAAATACGCGTGTATAAGCGCAGCTAAACTGACAAAACGCGTGTATACACCCTCGTATCAGCGCGTCTAAGCACAGCTAAACTGACAAAACGCGTGTATACGCCCGTGTATCAGCGCGTTTGACTGTTTCTATACACGTGCTTTTACACGCATGTCTCTGGCGCGATGATACACGAGCCTGTTACTTTTTTTTCACAAGTCATTTTTAGCGGCTAGGAGCGCGGGTATGAGCCCGATCCCTTGTAAGTGATCCACAAAATATTTGGGGTGATTATTTCAAGAACTTTTCTATTTTTATTCACAATGAAAGTTGAGTCTATAGCTACCATTGTGGCCTAGGAGGACTCATATCTAGATACTGAATCGTAGAGTTCACATATTGACATAGTTGTTGATTAAATGTCATTGGATCATCAAGGATTGGGTGTTGGAATGCCCTTGTAACAATTGCACAAATTTATTGAATTAAAGTCCATGTGGTTTCTAACCATAAGAGAGTAACATCACTGATGTTGTAGAACATGGAAAGGAATTCCTACAATGTTAGAGCATATTCATTATGAAGTTCTTGAGGATTTGAGAACTTTTGGTGTATACTAAAGGCATGATGTTATTCAATTCCTTAGTAGCAATTTGTGTTTTATTGACATCTTTCATAGTTTTAAATGGAAACTATGATTTGGTGTTCTAAAATGTTTCCTTGGTCATACGTTACAAGGAAATGATGGGTTATCAGCGGCGGTCAGCTTGAAGAAGACATGGTAAATAGCATGAATGTTGGTATGCACGCTGGCATACAGTTCGGTACATGTGCGTCGATACTAGTGCCGGTATAAGCGTTGGTAATAACAAATTTTTGATATTGGTGCTAGTATCGGCGCATATATTGGAACTCTATGCAAGAAATGTTTTGGGAAAGAATGGTGCAATTGGCTACACCATTCTTCCTATTGGGGTGTACAATTGTACTCAAAATTGAGAGAAAAATTGTATTTTATATTAATTGAAAAAGATAATTACATTTTTCATGATTACATGTAGGTGTTGATCCAAGGCATGGATAACAACACTTTGTATGTGCAAGATGACAAAACTTTGTATACCATGCCGATGATTACACTAACTATTATGAAACAAAAATTAAATCTTCCTACTTATAATTACTAGTATTTACCTTGGTGTCCCATACCACCAAGGTAACAAGAGTTTGCGTGCCATACCAATGATTAGAGTGTGATTTTTGAGGGAGCTTGGTAGAGGGAGCTTTTCTTGGGCTGTCCTCTCTCTCTACGTCTTGAACTATCTCTCTCTAACTATTGCCACCAGCATCTCCGCCCAACACCCAATCCACACCACTGTCTCTCACCTCCTCCACCCTCTTTCCTTCCCCACTCTCTCTTCCCTCCCTTTTATCTTGAGTGTGTGGAAGGATAAGAATTCCACATAAGATTTGTGAATGTTGAGAGCCACATAAAAGAATGTGGAAATGGAAGTGCCTGATGGCATGATAATGTGTAAAGTGGAATAAGGCTAGAAGGCCTATATCATTGATTGTATGGTCTATAACATATTGCAATAGAGCTTGAGTGTGCAATCTCTCTCTCTCTCTCTCTCTCTCTCTCTCAAGTCATGGAGTTTCTTGTGTGCAATCTCTCTCTCTCTCT
Source organism: Cibotium barometz (assembly GCF_041138505.1). Classification (NCBI taxonomy): domain Eukaryota; kingdom Viridiplantae; phylum Streptophyta; class Polypodiopsida; order Cyatheales; family Cibotiaceae; genus Cibotium; species Cibotium barometz. The sequence continues at coordinate 46,126,238 of NC_141067.1, read as the reverse complement.
CTCTCTCTCTCTCTCTCTCTCAAGTCATGGAGTTTCTTGTGTGGTTTAATCTACCTTAATCTTTATGGTTAATTTGTGTTTATCCACCAAGATCAATCCCATATTAGGATTTTTAACATGGTATTAGAGCTTGGGTGGGCTCTTGATCATGGTGCTTATGTATGTATATTAGTTTATGTGTTCATTTGATTAAACATATTTTTTATTTTAGCGTTTGTATTATGAGAAATTTATGCACACTCATCATTATGGATTGCATTTGGAGTCTTGGAAGGTGCTCATGGAGATCTCAAGATTATGGTGTTGCCATGGAAGTTGAAAATGAGGATTTTAGCAATATGAAAACTACGAAGTCCATCAAGATCAAAGAAGCCACCCAAGAGAGTTGCAAATAGAAGTTTTGCAACATGGAGAGCCTGCTCATCATCAAAGAAGTTGAAATAAGGATTTTCAACAAGTATGAAGGCTATGGAGTCTTCGGTGTCAGCAAGGAAGTTGCCAAGAAGATTACCAAAGAAGGTATTTTGTGATTATTTACCTCATTAATTTTTGGTTTGCATGAGAGATTGCTCATGAAGAAGGGTTGCTGATTTATGAGATGAGAGGATCCTATGGTTCCTTGTAGATGGATCAAGAGCATGTGAAGGTGCACGTACTTGTTCAAGTGGTGGATAGGTGGTTATCGGCTGATTTGTAGTTCATGTTGGAGCTTGTCAAGAAAATGGCATGGCTAGTAGTTTGCTCAATGAAAGAGAGCAAATAAGGGGATGGAAACCTTGGCAGTTTCCACATGCTTTGCACCTTGGTTTCATAGTAATGAAACCTCAAATGAAGAAATCACCCTTGAATATTCAGCATGCAAGGTTATGGAGTTCATTTTGGAGCTCAATTGAAAGATTGCTGTCAATGGCTATGGTGGAACCTTGGAAGGAGGTTCATGGAAGAGGCAATGTAGTTGTAGCAAAGAAGCTGCATATGGAGCTCAAGAGGAGCTTATTGGTATCGTGGCCATGTTGATGGCCAAGTTGAAACTTCAGAGAAGTGCACATACGAGAGAGAGATCATGACAACAAGCATACAACAAGCATGAAGCAAGAGCGCACACACAAGAGTTTGTCTACAGAGAGTTGACAAGGTTAGAGGAGAAGTATTTGGGATTGCCATGAAATGTGCAGCTCAGTCAAGACAAGTTCACTATGAGTAAAGAGCTGGTGTTACAGTAGATGCAGGAGCGTATGGAACAGCAAGAGCATATGGAACAACAAGAAAGCGAACAGTAGTGTAGCACTGAACAGTAGTGTAGTAAACCTCCACTGTAGCGAACAGCAGTGTAGCAGCGAAGAGCAATAGGCGCCTGCTCACTCTCCCACTCATCATCGAAGCCGCTCACAAGAATGGCCGCGATTACATTAGTAAGCGCCTTGGTGTCAAAATCTACAAAGCGACCAGGCCGCCAAAGCTGGCTAGTGTGGCATCATGAAAAAGAAGGCCTTGTGAGGGTAGCGAGGTAACTGTGCGAGTAAGCACTCAAGGTCGCCATGGAACATGTGGTATAACTGAGAAGCACACTGTTGGAGAGAAGATGAAGACCTGCAAGGCGGGTCTGGGAAACGTAGACATCCGCGTGGGTTTGTTATGGTAGTAGCTGGAGGAGTAGGTCGTGTGGCAATTGTGGCAATATCAATAAGTAACAGCCTTGAGAAAAAGGAGACCGATGGGTCTAAGTTGCAGCGAGGTGCGCAAGTCATGGACTTTATATCCCGGTGTGCCTTAAAGAAGGAAACGCCTGATTGATCAGATGTGAGTCCACTACATAGGAAAGAGTGGAGTAGCCAAGAATGCACATTTGCAGATGTAAAATTCATTAAGAGAAGTGAAAGCGTATTGTTTAAGAAGCCTTAGCCCTTGTTATGATTTAAGGGTTTGATCACACACAACACATTCTCAATTTAATCCTTGGATACATGATGAGCCAAAGATGATGTTCACACGTGGGTTCGCTACCTAGCTTCAACCAAAATGGTTGTATTTTTTCTCACCCAAACTTATGAGGGTCCCCTACCCGAGCCCATAGGTGTTTAAAAAAGATGTAATTGTGGTGTGCGTTGAGTTGTGCATACATAGGTGTCGCACTTCATGGGTTGGTTCCCACCCGAACATTTATATTCCAATTGGGCTCAGTGGTTCCATTGTGAGAAAGTAGGCTCAAAATGGACTTCGTGTCTAGGATAGTAGACACATGCACACACACTTTTTGAATGCTCCAATTTGCATTGAGGGGGACTGTTGAGACTAGTAATGCCAAATCGTTGGGGGTGAGAAGTGAGTCGGTCAAATTGATTGGAAAGATTGCATGCACACATCCAAGTTTACATTGAGGAGGGGTATTAAAATGTGCAATGTAAAATGTGTGAGAGTGAATCTTGGACTTGAATATGTGAACGCACCCTAGAGATGCCACATATTATCTTGAGTGTGTGGATGGATAAGAATGCCACATAAGATGTGTGAATGTTGAGAGACACATAAAGGAATGTGGAAAAAGAAGTGCCACATAACATGATGATGTGTAAAGTGGGATAACGCTAGAAGGCCTATATCATTGTATGGTTTACAACATATTGCAATAGAGCTATTGTTGAGTGTTCTCTCTCTCTCTCTCTCTCTCTCTCTCTCTCTCTCTCTCTAGTCATGGAGTTTCTTGTGTGGTTTAATCCACCTTAATCTTTATGCTTAATATATGTTTATACACTATGATCAATCCCACATTAGGATTGTTAACAATATCCATAGCCAAGCCTAAGAACTTGCTTTGCTACGGCCTAAGGCTTGGCTATGCCTTTCCATGGCCATGCATCGCCAAAGCCAAGCCTAAGCTACGAAGCATTTGTGGCTTAGGCTTTTCGCTATGGCGATGCATGGCCATGGCAAGCCATAGCCATGGCCAAGGCTACGCCCTTGCTTTGTTGTTTACGGCCTAGGCTTGGCTATGCCACGGCACGGCCATGCATCACCATAGCCAAGCCTAAGCCCTTGATTTGATGTGGCCTAGGCTTTTTGGCTTTGTGTTCCCATGTTCCTGCATCGCCAAAGCTAAGCCTAAGCCATGAAGCATTCACAGCTTAAGCTTGGCTATGACGATGCATGGCCATGACAAGGCATAGCCACACCCATACTTTTCCATAGCCAAGGTTGTGACCTTGGTTTGCTATGACCTAGGCTTGCCTTGCCATTACCATGCATTGCCATAGCCAAGCCTAAGGTGTGAAGCATTCGTGGCTTAGGCTTGGCTATGCCAATGCATGGTCGTGGCAAAGCATGCATTGCCATAGCCAAGGCCGCACCCTTGCTTTGTTGTGGCCTAGGCTTGGCTATTCCTCACCATGTTCATGCATCTCCATAGCTAAGCGTAAGCCCTTGCTCTGTTGCATCCTAGTCTTGGCTATGCCTTTCCATGGACATTCATCGTCATAGCCAAGCCTAAACTATAAAGCATTCGTGGCTTAGGCTTGGCTATCATGATGGTGATGCATGGCCATGGCAAGGCATCGCTACGGCCATGTATTACCACAGCCAAGGCAAGTCCATGCCCTTGCTTTGTTGTGACCTACGCTTGGCCATGGCAATGCATGGCCATGGCAAGGCAAAGCCAAGGCCATGCATTGCCATAGCCAAGCCTGTGCCCTTGTTGCTTGCTTTGTTGCGGCCTAGGCATGGCTATGCCTTGCCACGTCTATGAGTCGCCATAGCCAAGCCTAAGCCCTTGCTTTGATGTGGCCTAGGTTGTGCTATGGCGATGCATGGCCATGGCAAGGCATAGCCAAGCCTAGTAGGCCGCACAACAGCAAAGCAAGTCCAACCAAAGTTCTCAACAAAAGAGAAATAAAATAGTCGTGTAGCAACGGTCTGTCATTTTTTACAAGCGCCACTATAAGCTACAGTATGGATGTCGGTATAAGGGTTGGTATATATGATAGTAATTATTTAAATGTATTTTGGAGATGACTATATTGGTTCTTGTACTTACACTTATACCAACGTAGATACCGGCTCGGGGGCATCGCTTTTATAAATATATAAGCATAGCATGTGGGTTTAACAAAAGGGGTTTTTTAAATCCCTTTTTCACACATTTTTTACATACATAAGGGTACCATTTAAAGGTATTTATACACTAAATAGAAAAAGGGTGTGTTTTATTCATGAAAATTTTATAAATAAGGGGTTTTTTAATTAGGCTTTGAACGCACGTCATATAGAGAGTTTACATATAGTGAACCCCCCGAGGATACCGAAGCCTGAAAATTTTAACAAACTTTAAATTTGAATCTTTGCCTTTTGGTTTTCCGCACACTCGACATTTCAAATTTAATTGACTGACAAATTTGGTCTTCCCCTACATAAGAGACTCCGATTAGCCCAAAATAAAAACAACCCAACAAATGTGTGCACAACCCAAAACTTTATTGATGGGCCAAACATGGATCCAAAAAAATGTTAGCGATGTGGTGGATGGCAAACAATGGCAACATGGCGCCCTAATACACAAAAGATGACAAGCTTTGTGGCTTAAAGTCCCACAACTCGCGCATATTTCTTCAATTTGTGCTTCCAATTGTAATAAGGGATGCCTCACCGAAGAAATAAGAGCTACCATATAGAAGATTAGTACATTGGTGAAACCACATTCCATGCCGCCACAACTGGAGCTAATTATAGCCCCAGAGAAGCAGAAGTGTCGTGAGAAAGGAAACGGAAGGAAATCTGAAAGGAATCCGGATAGGAAAATTGATAAGGGAAATTCATGAAAAGGAAAGGGAAGCAAAGGAGAAAGCAGGAAGAATGTATAGAGTCCAAGTTATGCCCATGTGACAAGGAGTAAAGAAGTAACTCCATGAAGGAACATGACCAGTGGGAGGATCTTAGCAAGATGAAACTGAACATCACACTAGACCAAATTCTGAACTAGTTTCCAATTATAGAGGCAAAAGATTCTTCAAGCCATAGTACCAAGAGAAATCGGTGCAAATTCCTTTGTTGTAGGAACCAAAAAATCCGATAGTAGAATGCAGGAATGTGGAAACATTCTAGGACTATGACACGTTCATTTCGGAAGTGAGCATTAAGATTAGAGGGTAGAGATAGTGGGCGAGGGTCACTCTGGATGGAGAATCAAGAGTGAACATAATATCACATAGCTTGGCCAAAAAGCTAGGTATCACGGACATGTATCCAACTCCTTTTCAAATCCACATGGTTGACTCGAGAAGAGTCGGACCAGTTTGAATAATCATGGGAGAACAAATAGAAGTGGCAAGATGCATGTTCGCTGTTGTGTTCACAATCATCAAAATGACTTAGATAGTGGGTTCATATCCCATGTTGTTGGGAAGACCATGGCTTAGTGGAAGGATCAAGGACAACTGGGATACGAACAACATCACAATCGGAAGGGGGACAAAGAAGTTCTGCATCTTGGTCGCTGGAAAAGACAACATAAATCTGGCCAACCGACCCCGCTGCATGTAGAAGGTCTAAATTATGTGGAAGGGGAAGAAGACGATGAAGAAGAGAAGATCATGAAAGAAAATCTAGATCTGTTGTCTCACTATTTGAGGTGGATATAGAAAGGATTGTACCGAGGTACAAATCCAGAAGTCATGGTGGATCACCATAAAGTGCTATTAAATCCAGAAGTCATGGTGGATCACCATAAAGTGCTATTAAATGAAGAAAGTGCAAAGGAAGAGGATGAAGACACTCAAGACAGTTTGGCAAAACTGTAGGCTGAGCAAGAAAAGTCCATGATGGCTCTCAAGTAGGAGGAATCCCAGCTCAGGAAGCGGAACATTAGAGTCCTAGAAGATGAACTCGAAGGACTGAACCTGAGTAGATATAGAATGAACCCCAACTATGCAAATTAGGTGAAGGAGATTGATAAGGTGCTGAGAGTAGGGCTTCCACTATGTTGGATCCATTCTTGGTACCATTCATAGATTCCCTGCTGGACGGAGTAGTTGGCATATGACATATTCCTTCCTAGATGGGTTTAATGGGTACAAAATCAGGTACGGATGGCCCTGGAGGATAAATAGAAAAGAGCCTTCATCACAAAATAGGGGGCTTTTTGCCTCTCATACAATGACTTTTGGGCTGAAGAATGCTCCAGTAGCCACATTCCAAAGGATGGTTCAAGAAATATTATATGAATATTTAACCACCTTCAAGAGGGTCCTCCTGGATGATTTCAATGTGTTCAAAAAGAAATAAGGCCACATAACACACCTCAAGATGTGCCTTGAGAAGTGCAGGAAAGCCACATTGAACCTTAATCCAACCAAGTGCACCTTTATTTGTAAACGAGTAGATCCCTCTTAGGGCACATAGTAGCAGAAGGGCTAGTAGTAGATCTGGGCAAGGTCATGATTATTGTAAAGCTATAGCTGCCCAATGTTAGCATAGCCTTGCTAACATGGTAGAAAAGGCATGCTCTTACACACATAGCCATCGAGTACACATGTACACATAAGCATGGAGTAGGAGACATTAATCAAGAACAAGATAAAAGATACAAAATAAGCATACAAGCATAACAACATAATATCATGTAGTGTATTCCATATCCATGTATCACATATTGTGTGTCCAAGAAACATGTACTACATACAATACTCATGTCCAATTTGCATTTAAGAGGGGCTTTATATAGCCATCCAACCATGTGACTCTTGGGATACCCATGTGACTACTGGGCTACTTATGTGACTATTGAGCCACCCATGTGACTATTGGGCTCCCATAACCTCCACAAGATCCTAGCTCCCCACTAGCCCTCTTGTAAACCACTTCTTGATATGACATCTTGTAATAACCAAATCCCACAACTCATTAGCCTAAGCTAATGCTACTAATGCCAAAATGCTAGGGGGTGTACACACCTGTCACAACACCTATCTTCCCCTTTGTTTAGTTGGGAGTGTACTATCTCCCTCTCAGTATCTCTATCCTTGTCTCTCTTTTCTAACTCTCTATATCCTCCCCATGTCACTCTCTCTATCTCTCCCACCCTCTCTCTCCTTCTCTCATCCTCCCTCTCTCTCCCTCCCTTTCACTCTCTCACCTTTCCTCCTTCTCCTCTCCACCCTCTTTCCTCTCCCTCTCCCTCTCCCTCTGTCCTTGTCCCACCCTCCCTCTCTCTCCTTCTCCCACCCTCTTTCCTCCCCCTCTCTCTTCCCTCCCTTTCACTCTCCCTCTCTCACTCTCTCTATCATTGTCTCTCTTTGCTAGCTCTCTATCTCCTCCCCATGTCACTCTATCTATCTCTCCCACCCTCTCCGTCCTTCTCCCACCCTCCCTCTCTCTCCCTCCCTTTCACTCTCCCACCCTCCCTCTCTCTCCTCTCCATCCTCTTTCCTTTCCCTCTGTCCTTGTCCCACCCTCCATCTCTCTCCCTCTCCCACCCTCCCTCTTTCTCCTCTCTCTCCCTTCCTTGCACTCTCCCACCCTCCCTCTCTTTCCTCTCCACCCTCTTTCCTCTCCCTTTGTCCTCGTCCAACCCTCCATCTGTGCCCCTCTCCCACCCTCCCTCTTTCTCCTCTCTCTCCCTCCCTTTTTCTCTCCCACCCTCCCTCTCTCTCCTCTCCACCCTCTTCCCTCTATATCTCTCCTTGTCCCACCACTACCCAACCCACACTACTCTCTCTCTCTCTCTCCTTCTCCCACCCTCTTCCGTCCTCTCTCTCTCTCTCTCTCTCTCTCTCCTTCTCCCACCCTCTTCCGTCCCCCTCTCTCTTCCCTCCCTTTCACCCTCCTGCCCTCCCTCTCTCCCCTTCTCTCACCCTCCCTCTCTCTCCCTCTCTCTCCTTCCCTCTCTCACCCTCCCTTTCTCTCCTCTCTCCTTCTCTCACCCTCCCTCTCTCTCCTCTTCCTTTTGCTCTCACCCTCCCTCTCCCACCCTCCCTCCCTTTCAATCTCCCACCCATCCACTCTCTCCCTCCCTTTCTCTCTCCCACCCACTCTCCCTCCCTCCCTCTCTCTTTCCTTGTCCCACCCTCCCTATACATAATCTCTTCATCCATATGTTATTACATGTGGATGTTATTGCATCTAGATGTTATTATACGTGCATTTCATTTCATGGTATTCCGTGCCCTCCTTTGCACGTGATTTAAAATTATTTCAAGCCTTTGCATGTGAGTACAATTAACAAGGTGAATAATTTCAAGATTTATACATATTAGATATCTACTATGCCTTGTGTAAGAAGCAATAAAGAATGTGAATTTATAAGGTCAATAAAATTTAAATTATGATTGAGATTATGGCCTAATTATTTGAGAGAAAGAGAGAGTGAGAGAGAGAGGGAGTGAGAGATAAAAACATGACACTAGTATTCAAAAAATACAATAAACCAAGCATTAAGCATTTGACATAATTAACAAAAAGAACAACAAACCCAAAATTTACAAAGGCAATTAATAGAAAAAACAAGGTGATCTATAGTTGAGACCACTTTATTCCAAAAAAAGGTTATTACATGGGCTACTGCAATCAAACATTGTTTAAAGTTGAAAACATAGTATAACTACCTACCTACAGATCCTACACTTATACACTTTTTTGGGCTACTCTACCAATGGTGCTTCCAATCTTCTTGTTCCACATGAACAAATCTCCACAATCAATAGGCTCATCTGCTAGCATCTTTGTCCAAAGATTGTGGGCCTCTATCGTGATTCTGAGATGTTTTGCTACATCTCCACCCATTTTGTTGCATAAATCTTTGTAAACCCTTTCCATGGTTTCTTTCAGAGTATAGGTAGAGCCATTAGAAGAAACCATTAAAGCTGAACAAAGGTAGTTGATGGTTGTGAGGGTTGTAAGGAAGAGAACGATAGTGAGGGAGAGGAATACAATGAGAGGGAGAGGGAGCAGGGATTTTATTAACGTCTTCACAATTTCGTGATCACGTTAACAAAACCTGTTGTTAACATATTAAAACTTGTGATCACATTGTATATTCACATGACCTAAGCAATGACCTGCCAGAACCCACTAGTCCCGTAACACCTCCGGGCTTTTTGATTTTTCGGGGGGCCCGTCGGGATATTAGAAATCCCGGCGGGCTCGCCGGGAAAACAAAAGAACCCCGGCGGGGATATGTTCTGTTTATAAACACTACCCGACACCCATCGTGGAACTTTTGGGAAGATAGTCCTTGTTTTGGGGGCGTGATATCTCTCCTCAAAGTACTTGTAGAGCTCTCGAGTTGCTAGAAGTGTCCTCTTGGGAAGAACATCCTTATCTTAGGGGCTGTCGTCTTTCCTTGTAGGCATTCCTAAGGCTATTGAGCCACTCGTCCTTAGTTCTTTGAATTGGGGGCAGGGTGTGGTTCGTAGCTAATACTTGCGGAGATTTAGGGACAAAGTTGGAGTCATTCAGCTTTGCATTTGAGCTACGTAGGTAATCTACCTCATTCTTCTTTTTATGAATGGTTTGATGGAGCCAAGAGTCATGCTTAGGGCTTGTATTGGTTCTTGATACTTGATATAGTTTAGAGTAGACAAGGGTCTATTGTCCTATACTAGTGTATTGGGCAAGCATAGATCGTTGATTTTCTTTGTGAATGTTAGAGAAGGTCTATTGTCCTATACTAGAGTATTGGGCAAGCATAGATCTTTGATTGTGTAAAGTATCCTTAATTGGGTACAAAAGGCATCCTTCATTGGGGGTGCAATGTGCATGATAGTTTCGAAGTAGTTTTCTAGTCAGACCTTGCAAGATAGTTTCAAAGTAGTTTTGTGTTATGTGATGATCTTTTGTGTTTGTCTCAAGATAGTTTCGAAGTAGTTTGTCTGCTAATGTATGTTTTGTAATACATGAGTAACTTTGTTGTTTTTTCATTTGTGTATTCATTGTTATATGCTTGGTTGAATAGGTTATTTGTTGAGATGGAGGACAATGTTGGATCCAGTGATACCTCCAATAGAGTCCAAATTCCAAATAGTAGGAAAAAAAAGGCACCTGGGATAGAGTGGCAATATGCAATTAACGTTGGTGATCGATTCATAGATTGGGAGTGTAAGCTATGCCATGCAGTAAAAGCAGGTGGGGCGCCTCGACTAAGAGAACACTTTTTAGGCGGACCGAAGAAAAAGTCATGTACCCACCCCTCTGCACCTGCAGTGGCCAAACGCATAAGAGAAGAAATTCAAAAGAAAGATTCAAGAAAACATTACACTCCTACCGTTAATGTATCAAGGCAGCAAGAACACTGTTGTTCTAATCATCAAACTCCTACTACATCACCTGCTTGTACTCCGAACGTCAATGTGCAACCACAAAGTAATCTACCTACACTTCACAACTCTTTCTCTCTCTCTCTCTCTCTCTCTCATGATACACTTCACAACACGATAGATGTGTAGATGAGGATTTCTTTTTTTTTCTCTTAAAATATACAAAATCCCTAATAAATTCTTTTTTCTCCCTCTATTTACTTGAAAAATAAAACAGTACATTATTTTCCTCTCTTTAGGAACTCACAAAAATATTGAAAATGTCATCTAATGTTTCTTCTCTCTAACTGTCACAACTCTCTCTCTTCCTCCCCCTCTCTCTCTCTCTCATGATACACTTCACAATTCTCTCTCTCTCTCTCTCTCTCTCTCTCTCTCTCTCGCTCTCTCTGTCTCTCTGTCACGATAGGTGTGTAGATGAGGAGTGCTTTAGGAATACAAAACATTATTTTCCTCTCTTTAGGAACTCACAAAACTATTAAAAATGTCATCTAATGTCTTCTCTCTCTCTATCTGTCACACCTCTCTCTCTTCCTCCCCCCCTCTCTCTCTCTCTCATAATACACTTCACAACTCTCTCATAATACACTTCACAACTCTCTCTTCCTCCCTCTCTCTCTCTCATAATACACTTCACAACTCTCTCTCTCTCTCTCTGTCATGGTAGGTGTGTAGATGAGGAGTGCAACATGTATACACTTGATAAGTAATGATAAGTAATGATAAGTAATGATGCACTTGTTGCGGTTGTCTCACGTTTGATAATGTATTGCATGATGTTGAGTTCAATAATATTGTTTGATATTCCATTTTTGTTTGATCATTGATAAGTAATGATAAACTTGTTGCGGTTGTCTCACGTTTGATGATGCATTGGATGATGTTGATTTTAGTAATATTATTTGCTATTCCGTTTTTGTTTGATCATTGATAAGTAATGATACACTTGTTGCTGTTCTCTCACGTTTGCTTGATGTTGATTTCAATAATGTTGTTTAATATTCTATTTTTGTTGTGTTTAGTGATATTTGCTAGATTTACGAAGACGACCAACATGCTTTCCCTTGAAGAGCGTAAAATCGTTCTACGAGCAATTCACATTGAAGCAGCCATCACAGTGTCACAATGTGCAGATGACATCCTCAAAAAGATCAATGAGTCAGAGATACTCATGCGAGATCTATTAGAGCAGATATGGGAAAATACACAGCGTCGACTTCGAAGTGGAGGCAACGCTGAGTTGCTTGATAGACAAAAGATAGCAGACTTCAACCATCAACATATAACACAAACTATTTTGGAGAGCATGCATGTAGCATGCAATGATCTTAGAGATGCTACCCCACCTGAAGCTAATATGCACCGTCTACAGTTATGGGACGCTGTATGGAGCGAGCAAAGAGCCAAGAGCAAGCGCATGAAGGTGCTGGATGCAGAGTCACTTCCCAAAAGAGTGCGCATTGCCCAGGACGTCGCTATAACATCCAGCCAGGCAGATGCGAGTGGGACAGGTACCATTAATCGTACAATCTACAATTCTATGTGCACACACCTCATTGGCGTCCGGTACGAGGCTCTGCTCTCGAAGGGCGAACAATAGGCTCTGGTGTTTTTGGCACAATAAAAGAGTATACAGTTAGAGGTATATCATTTTTGTCAGAGCACATTACTTTTTGCAGAAAGCACTACAAAGGAGAAGGCAGCGCCAAGTTTGAGAGCTTCCAAGCAGAGCAGGGCATGCAGGTTCTACACCCATCAATTGTTAGGTGTATTGCCTTCACAAAAGAATCTCCTTGGATCACTATTTTCCCATACTATAATGGCGGCTCGCTTGATGATACTCTTCTGAAGGTCCCCTTCAGATTCAGTGAGTTCACTAGAGCAATTTTTCGTTTGGATCGAGGATGGAGACAACCCCCGCCCGATAATATTCCTTTAAGTCATCTAGAACTTTCTAAAATAAAACAAATAGTAATAACCATGCCACATATTATGCAGGCCCTGGTGGAAGGCCTAGCGGTAGCACATTTGGCAGGAATTGTACATACCGACCTACATCCATTCAATGTAGGGTTGGATTTTACAAAAGAGTTGAAGCCACGCGTAGGTATTATCGATTGGGGGTTACTGCTGAGAGTGCCCAAAACACGGGTGTCTCTCAATTTTGTATTTGAAGCAGACAAGAACCCTGAGAAGGTGGCACAGGCGGTCTCCTATGCAGACAGAGAGCGAAATAAACGGCCGTGGATAGCCCCGGAACTTTATGATCCATTTTTGGCAGATGCATACACTCCTGCATCTGATGTTTTTGCTTTAGGGTATTTATTACAAACTTTATGACTTTTGGAAGAAAGTACAAGAGTTGTGGATGGACAATAGTTCCTATGACAAAGTTTCCATGGATACTATTATTTATAGAGTCAAAAATTGGATGTGTCTGCCTAATCACGACGAGCAAAAATCTATTTTGCAAGTAGTGGAATTTTTTAGATCACTAAATACTGACCCAACGAGGGCACAACGTCCTCTTGTAGAGCTATCGGTGTCATTCACCCCAATTTTGTAAAGATACAGTATCAGGAGATTAAGTTTCAAGAATGGCACTTTGTTTGTCTCTCTTCAAAATTTGATATGTGCCCATTGTTTAAAATATTATCTCATTGAGTCTTTGCAATATCTCTTTCCTCTTGTGGTGTTTAAGTTTATGTTTTCTCTTCAAAATTTGATGTGCGCGCATTGTTTGAAGTATTTTTTGAGTCAAGTGGATATTTCTCATTGAGTCTTTGCAATACATATCTCATCTTGTGGTGTTAAACTTTAAGTTTTTGAGGGTAATGGTCAATTTATCTTACGTTGATCTTTACAGTTTATTAAAATCCTAAAGTCATTTACGTTCATGCAGATATGGCAGAAGCGCAAGCAAACGAGCAACAAGAGTTAGCCAAGAAGGCATATGAGCGAATGAAGGCCCTTGCACATGGACTGACAGCCCGCGAAGCTACGAGAACAGTATGCAGGTTGTCGAAATGGACAAATCCTACTTATGCCCAATGGAAAGACATAAATAAACGCGTAACCACCACAGAGATGATAAAGGAAATATAGCCATGTCCAGATGGCGAGATTAAGAAGGGAAGATGGAAGGTTTCGCGTTGCACTCATAATGATATCAAAATTAATGCCGAGCGCATTTTCTTGGAGGTGTACGGTCGTCCTCTCCATAACGCCGATGCTCCACTCTATTTTGCTAAGATGCTATATGCACAATTTATCCTAGAAACTCCAGTGGACTTCGCCTCCAGAGAGGCCACTGTCAGAACCCACGACATACGTGAAGAGACAGTGACATTCACAAGAGAGGAACTTGCTCTCATGGTGGAGGGCGCTGGATTGGAGTTAAACAAGGTCAAAGAAAGCTTAGGGGCACAACTAGCAGAGAAGGAGAAAGAAGCTGTGCGATTATCTCAAGCGTCAACTCCACCCCTGGCCAATAGAGGGATTCAAGAGCAGCTCACAAAGATCAGCCAAGATGTACATACCATCTCTTCACGTGTTACTCTTGTGCGCCAAGGGAACCACATCTCTCATTTTTTGATACATCCTAATCTTATGGGAGTTTCTGCCGAGGTTTCTGCTGAGGCTACTAGTTCCTCCACCCCCCACCAATGTCCTGTATGTTACAAAGTATTCGATGGGTGGAGCGACCAATATATACTACCCTGTGGACACTACTACCACTTAATATGTTTAGTGAGGCAAATGCAAAGAGGAGGGAGCGGGGAGAGAGTGGGCCGTTTTAACGCATAGGGGGGGTTTGTGGCCACCACGGGGGGGAGTGAAGCATTTAATTTGTGGGGCAGGGGTGGAGACTAAGGGTCACCAACTAAGGGCCACTAACGGCAAGTGTCACTCTTAGTTGGTGACCCGATTGTTAGTTGCCCTTAGAACTAACGGTGACCGTCGTCCTTAGTTGGTGACCTAAGCGATGGCCGGGGTCACCAACTAAGGGCGACGATCACCCTTAGATGCTGATATAGGCGGGCAACGAAGGGTGACAATCACCCTTAGTTGGTGACCCGTGTCCCTTACTATAAGGGTGAACCATTCGGGGAAATTTGGACTATGAAATGGGCCTTGTAAGAAGTCCTAATTTTTAGTAATCTTTTGATTAAAATGCTAATTTTGACCCCATAGTGGGAGACAAAGCAAATGATTCTCCTATTTTTTATAAACTTTTTAGGTCCTACCATCTACATTTTATCCACTCTTACACTAGCTTTTCGTCCTTTTATAGTCTATAGTTTTGGAATATTTTAACCCATTACTTTTAGATGCAAGTTGCATCACCATTCCCAAGGTTTCACTTTTTGGCCATAAGGGGAGCCCAAAAATTAACTTTTTTTAAATTTTCATTCTTTTGAGTTTTTCCATATAAAAAAACTTTCCTTATACATATATAAACCCAAAAAGTGAAATTTTTATATCATTTTTGAGTCATAACTACCTCATAACAATCTTGTCATATCTTTCTAACTTCTATGATATCTAATGATTTCAAGATGCATTCTAATATTTTATACCAAAAATAGAAGATCGTTTATTGATTGAGTCCTCTTAAAAAATGACTGATATTTTTCACATTCTAGTGTATTTTCATGTAAAACTTCCCTCCCAAATATATATATTGAAAAAAGTATTTTTAAATGTCATTTTCAAACCACAACTCCCAAATATATATCAATTCAAAAAGCCTATTTTTTAATGTCTTTAAGGATGCAAGTTGCATTACCATTCCTACTAAGAGTTTAATTTTCCGCCATAAGGGTGTCCAAAAATTTAACTTATTTTTTATAAACTTTTTAGGTCCTACCATCTACATTTTATCCACTCTTACACTAGCTTTTCGTACTTTTATAGTCTATAGTTTTGGAATATTTTAACCCATTACTTTTAGATGCAAGTTGCATCACCATTCCCAAGGTTTCACTTTTTGGCCATAAGGAGGGCCCAAAAATTGGCTTTTTTTTAATTTTCATTCTTTTGAGTTTTTCCATAAAAAAACTTTCCTTATACATATATAAACCCAAAAAGTGAAATTTTTATATCATTTCTGAGTCATAACTACCTCATAACAATCTTGTCATATCTTTCTAACTTCTATGATATCTAATGATTTCAAGATGCATTCTAATATTTTATACCAAAAATAGAAGAGCGTTTATTGAGTTCTCTTAAAAAATGACTTCGATATTTTTCACATTCTAGTGTATTTTCATGTAAAACTTCCCTCCCAAATATATATATTGAAAAAAGTATTTTTAAATGTCATTTTCAAACCATAACTCCCAAATATATATCAATTCAAAAAGTCTATTTTTTAATGTCTTTAAGGATGCAAGTTGCATTATCATTCCTACTAAGAGTTTAATTTTCGGCCATAAGGGTGCCCAAAAATTTAACTTTTTTAAAAAATTTATTTTTTTTATCAAAACAACTCTCCTTATATATATATATATGTGTGTGTGTGTGTGTGTGTATATATATATATATATATGGTATATATATATATATATATATATATATATATATGTATATATATATACCCAAAAAAGTGAATTTCTTATGTCATTTCTTAGTAGTCATAACTTCCTTAGAATCTTCACTCTTGTCATATATCTTCCTACCTTCTATGCTATCTAATGATTACAAGATGCATTCTAATATTTTATATCCCAATATAGAAGGGCGTTTTTTGGACCAGCAAGGTCAATCAACCAGATCCATGCCCGACTTCAGAAAACAACTCTTACTCCTTGTTCCAATATCTTCCCCGAGCTATTGGCTTAAATGGACTGACAAAGTCTAGACCCCACTTTTGGAATGGCTCTAGGAGTAATATTGGGTTATGATGCATTCTGTTTGCATCATTTGGTTGCTCTAGCCTCTAACACATTTGCACTCCTTTGTGCAAACTTGTGTGCATCCTTTAATGTAGTCAGCCACCCACCAGAGTCCTGCCTGGAACACTTTTCGTCCCGTGACTTCTCTAGAAAAGTGCCCTCCATGTCTTCCTTGGTGCGCCTTGGTCTTGACACCGACGCTGACACTTTTGGCGATCCTACTAGGGAGTGCTACACTAAGATGGGGAGTAGGAAGGTAAGAGGTTAGTTTTACACAAGAATTATGAATAGAGAAGCTAGTGGGTACACTAAGAAGGGGAGTAGGAAGGTAAGAGGTTAGTTTTACACAAGAATTCTGAATAGAGAAGCTAGTTGGGTAGATATGGAAAACAAGTGTGCACCTCCTCATGTCAAGAATGTTCATGAGGGAGCCTTAATAGTATAATGGGAAGTGCATGGAGAAGTGAAAAAGGATCCGGAGTGAGTCTGTGTAACAGAACTAACAAGAATCCGAACTGAGGATCAAGACATGGATCCAGATTCATCATCAAGAATTCGTATAGAGGATCAAGACATCTAGATTCAGCTTGATCATTAAGAATCTCAATAGAGGATCAAGACATCTGGATCCGGCTTTATCATCAAGAATCTGAATGGAGGATCTGACTTCATCATCAAGAATCCAAACAGAGGATCAAGACATCTGGATCTGACTTCATCGTCGAGAATCCGGATGGAGGATCAAGACATCCATATCGAGCTTCATCATCATCAAGAATCCAGACGAAGGATCAAGACATATGGATCCGGCTTCATCATCAAGAAGCTAGACCAAAGATCAAGACATCCAGATCCGGATTTTCATCAACAATCCAAATGGAGGATCAATACATCAGAATCCAGCTTCATCATCAACAATCCAAATGGAGGATCAAGAAATCTGAATCTGGCTTCATCATCAAGAATCTAGATCGAGGATCAAGACATCTGGATCTGGCTTCATCATCAAGAATCCGAATGGAGGATCAAGACATCCGGAATCAACTTCATTATTAAGAATCCGGATATAGGATCAAGACATCCATGTCTAGCTTCATCATCAAGAATTTCCATCAAGAATTCCAATGGAGGATCAAGACATATGGATCCGGCTTCATCGTCAAGAATCTAGACCAAGGATCAAGACATCCGACCAGATCCAGTTTTATCATCAAAAATCCGGACGGAGGTTTGAGACATTTGGATCCAATGTCATCGTCAAGAACCTAGATGAAGGGTGAAAAGAAATGAGGTCTAGAGGAAGCCCATGCAAGGTCTCGACGATGATCGAGTAACTTGTAAGTCCTAAAATGAGGCATGAGGTCCAAAGGAAGAGTCTTGCACTAAGGATACTACCAAGATGCGTGTAAGACCCAGTGAGAAGGCGTGAGGTATGGAGGAAGCCGAGTTTAAGATCCCTACAGAGTCGCCTATAAGTCCCAAGGAATAAAGAGGCATGAAAGTGGAGGAGAAATCTCAGTGAGATACCTACCGAGACACCCGTACCCAGTGAGAAGGCATGAGGTCTAGAGGAAAAGCTCAGTGGGGTCCCTACCAAGTTCCTTGTTGTAAAGGAAAAAGAACAAACAAAATATAAACCAAAATGGAAATATTACTAAAGCATAAGAAAATGATGTAATGATTTCTATAATGAAATTACTTGTTGTGTGTTGTAATTTTAGGACCCAAGGGAGGACTCGCCTTGTGGACTTCCAGAGATGAATCTGACTTCCTAGACACATGGAGAAGAAGCAGGTGGTGATATCGACATAGACTACCGGTAGCACACTTGAGTGCCCATGGACAAGATTATCCATTAGCACATACTTGTGGACTCTTCATTAGATTGGTGGAAATCATCTTCCTACCATCTCCTTGGTCTACCATCATTTTTGTGGTTCTACATGATATATTGTATAACTTGAAATGGCCTGCATTGTGCCTTATGGCAGCCACTTATTCATAGATTTTCATGATGTACTTGCATTGATAGGAGATAGTACACTCCCAACTAAACAAAGGGGAAGATAGGTGTTGTGACAGGTGTGTACACCCCCTAGCATTTTGGCATTAGCTTGGGTATGAACATCCCCTAGCATTAGTAGCATTAGATTTGGCTAATGAGTTGTGTGATTTGGTTATTACAAGATGTCATATTAAGAAGTGGTTACAAGAGGGCTAATGGTGGGAATTTAGGATCTTGTGGAGGTTATGAGAGCCCAATAGTCACATGGTGGCTCAATAGTGACATGAGTAGCCCAGTAGTCACATGGGTATCCCAAGAGTCACATGGTTGGATGGTTATATAAATCCCCTCTTGTATACAAATCGGACATGATTATTGTATGTACATGATTCTTGGACACACAATATGTGATACATGGATATGGAATACACTATGATACTATGTTGTTATGCTTGTATAGTTATCTTCTATCTTTTATCTTGTTCTTGATTCATGTCTCCTACTCCATGCTCATGTGTACATGTGTACTCCATGGCTATGTGTGTAAGAGCATGTGTTTTCTACCATGTTAGCAAGGCTATGCTAACATTGGGCGGCTGCAGCTTTACAATAATCATGACCTTGCCCAGATCTACTACTAGCTCTTCTGCAGATACTATAAGCCCTAAGAGGGATCTACTCGTTTACAGCAGCAAAGGCACACTTGGTTGGATTAAGGCTCAGTGTGGCTTTCCTACACTTCTTGGCAAGTCACATCGTGAGGTGTGTTATGTGGCCTTATTTCTTTTCAAACACATTGAAAACATCCACGAGGATCCTCATGAAGGTGGTTAGCTATTCATAGAATATTTCTTGAACCATCCTTTGGAATGTGGCTACTGGAGCATTCTTCAGCCCAAAAGTCATTATATTAAAGGCAAAAAGCCCCCTACTCTGTGATGAAGGCTCTTTTTTCTTTATCCTCCGAGGGCATCCGTACTTGGTTTTGTACCCATTAAACCCATCCAGGAAGGAATATGTCTCATGCCCACTACGACATCTAGCAGGGAATCTATGAATCATACCAAGAATGGATCCAATGCATTCAGCTTTTGCAGTAGTCAATTGAAGAGCGATTCTCTCTACCGTGCAATATAGTGCTCATAGAGTACTACCGATCAACAAAGAAACTCAATGTCAATCCGAGGACTCGACCCGATTAGTGCATGAAGGCTTATCCCTTGCGGGAGAGCTCACATACACGAACCACCACTTGACGATTCAACCATTCAACACCTCAATCAATCTCTCAATCCCTTAAACCCACTACACTAATCAAGAGAACAATCTTAGCTTTCCCTAATGCCAGCAAACCCATAAGCGTGCATCTACTAACCCACAAGCTTAAGCAAGCATAGAATGTAACATTCACAAACCCACAAGCTCATAGAGAGAGTCTATCCATGAATAACTCATTGCCAATGAAGTGGGCAAGAGCTTGCATCAATGGAGACTACACACACACACACTACAAGCATGCATACACAAGAGAAAGAAAGAAGCATTCAACTAATCATAGAGAGAGTCTATCCATGAATAACTCATTGCCAATGAAGTGGGCAAGAGCTTGCATCAATGGAGACTACACACACACACTACAAGCATGCATACACAAGAGAAAGAAAGAAGCATTCAACTAATCATAGATTAATCTACTTCAATGATGCTAAAACAAATTAAGAGAAAGAAGTGGAGCTATACTCATTGGAGCTTGATGCTCATTAGAGTACAATAGAGAGAGTTAAAGAGTTGCCATATCTTGAGAGCTCAAGAGCTTCACTCAATAGCTTATGAGAATGGCCAAAAACGTCCTCTTTCTTTAGCTAACATCTCTTTTATAGAGATGTCACTAACCCTAGACCTCTTTCACACATGAGCAGACAACCCCATAAGTGAGCCTTGCTTAATACACTTAGAACTCTCATTTAGAACCCACATTGGCCTAAAACAATTTACATTGCACTTCGGCACAAAAATATGGAAAAATTACTATGAAGATGATAGGGAACATGCATCTTGCCACTTCTATTTGTTCTCCCATGATTATTCAAACTAGTATGACTCTTCTCGAGTCAACCATTCGGATTTGAAAAGGATTTCGATACATGTCCGTGATACCTAGCTTTTTGGCCAGGCTACCTGATATTATGTTCACTCTTGATTCTCCATCCAGAGTGACCCTCGCCCACTATCTTTGCCCTCTAATCTTAATGGTCACTTCTAAAACCAACGTGTCATAGTCCTAGATTGTTTTCCTATTCTTGCATTCTGCTATCGGATTTTCTGGTTCCTACAAAGGCATTTGCACTGGTTTCTCATTTGGTACTATGGCATGAAGCATCTTACATTTTGTCTAGTGTGATGTTCAATTTCATCTTGCTAAGATCCTCCCACAGGTCATATTCCTTCATGGAGTTGCTTCTTTTTTCCTTGTCAATGGGCATACCTTGGCCTCTATACGTTCTTCCTGCTTTCTCCTTTGCTTCCCTTCCCTTTTCATGAATTTCCCTTATCAATTTTCCTATCCGGATTCCTTTTGGATTTCCTTCCGTTTCCTTTCTCACGACACCTCCGCTTCTCTGGATTGTAATTAGCTCCAGTTGGCACTTTAGAATCCTTTCTTTGGATGCTCTACCATTGCACACCAACTTCTTTCTTGCTTACGATTTCTTCCCTTTTCTTGAGTAGGTTTATCATGTCTGCGGATTCTCCTTAGAATTCTCTCCCAGTAGGAGTATGCTTTACTGCATTGTCCGCACCATTCCTTGTGCACTCTGCACCAACTTGATGATTTTCTCATGTACTCGCTTTTGCTCTGCCCATTGTTTTGGCTTCTGTTTCTATTCTAGCTCAAAATTTCTTGCACGTTCATGTCTTGATAAGCCCTTGTGATCTTGTCAACAGCCATTACCTCCAATGGATTTTCTTGTTCTTTGCCTGCCCCATGGTCTACTTTTACCATGTTTACATCTGCATAATCAACTTCTGTTGGGTTCACCTCCCTTTGCAACTTTCTTATAGTTCCTCTTGATGTAGCTGTACACATGGTTCACTTTTACCATGTTTACAGTTACATTAGCTTATGTTGCGTTCACCTCCCTTTGTGACCTAGGCTCTTGTAGTTCCTCCTGATGACACTGAAATATGGGGCAATTTTTTCTATGCCCTAGACCGTTGCAGTAGAAGAAAGCTCCCCTTGACCCAAATCTTCCACCTCCTCTTACAGTCTATTGATTTTAGTTCCTATTGGGAGATCTAGTTCATGGGGCTGGGGCTTGCTACTGACTTTTACTCTCAGATTTCTATTCCGAGTATTGTAGAAACACTCTCTACGGTGTGATTGTTCCTTCCGTTGATACTGCATATCTGTTGTGCGTGTTCTTCAACTGGCACTCCTCCTTGATGTGACCTTGATTATTACACCTTGTGCACCATACGTCTGGTCGTTTGAGTCTGGATCTTGTGTGTCCTCTTGTAATCTTGGCTAGGGCGGGCCTTTAGTTCTTCTTGAACATTTATTGCCTACTTCCTACCTTTCTTTTTTTAGGACTTTCCCTCTTCGACATCTGACTCCTAGAGCTGGACTCTGATTCTGAGGTGTCTTCTCTGGGATCCAAATCAAAACTTTCTTCCTCCTTGTTCTTCCTTTTGTCCTTCTTCTTCTCCTTGCAGTCTTTTCTTGTTTGCTTCAAGTGGTTGCTCCCACCACCACTTGTTCGAAAAGGTGAGGGCATCCAAGTCATCTGAGGCCACTACTATTTGGAGGTTTTTGCTCAGTCCTCTCACGAAACACTGGCTTAGCACGACTAAAGCAGGTTGGTTGCGCTGATCTGGGTGCATTAGTGATGTGTTTCTATAATACAATTCCAATTAGGATAAGATAGGGTGGTCTAGATCAACCATCCAAGGACCTGCATAAACTTGTTAACACAGTGATTAATCACTAGAATTCTACAAAACATGAATAAAAGATTGAATGAAACATAGAACATGCACATGAATGGAATTAACATAATTGATACTTCCTTTCTCTTCTCTTCACAATAGCAAGATCCATAATGCTTTGATACCATGTTGGGCATACATAAACACGAAGAGATAGGGATAGAGTGACTTAGAGAGAGAGAGAGAGAAGAAGGAAGAGTGTTACACCATATACGCTCCCAAAAGACTAGTTCATATTAATTATGAGTTTGTATATATAGGTGAGATCTAAGTCAAGTTAGGGTGTAATATATATAGCTCCAACAAGAAATACTCAAGTAAGCCCCTTTGACCACTTAGTAGTCAAACGAATTGACAAAGAGAGCTTGGGCAAGATACTTTTTAGACTTTTATCAATACTTTTTTTCCAACATCAAGGAAGAAGTTTCTATATTTTTTCTCTACTCGCAAATGTATATTCACCAATAGATTCTAACTCATAGATGTTGAGCTATGAATTCATCAAATGTTAGAGAATCTTAGGGTACTAAAATATTTCATATTCTATGGGAATCTTTTCCATATCCAACTATAGTTGTGAATGGGGAGACACATTATGCATCCCAACATATCTATGATTAAATCACTCAATTCATCCATAAGTGTAGGATTCATTGTTGTGGTAAGTGTCATACAATATTTTTACTAATTCCTCAAAAATCTATGCCTTGGATCTTACCAAATAGATTCTCGAGTTTGTCTTCAGGATAAACAATCTCCGAGAAAGTACTGTAAATCAGTGTGCAGCCTTGTTCTCAAAATATAATAAAAAGTGAATATTATCTGTTGCACACACACACACATATACATACATACATACATACATACATACATATATATATACATATACACACATATACATACATACATACATACATACATATATATATATATATATATATATATATAGAGAGAGAGAGAGAGAGAGAGAGAGAGAGAAAGATTATATAATAGTCCACCATATACATAATCTCTAATAACTTTCTTCCCATATTTATAAAATTAAGATTTTTTGAATCTTTTATTTCACTACTTGGATAAGAATAAAATTTTACTATGGACCCTATTTTTTTATGTGCTTTCAAGATTTAAATTATTATAAACACCTCATGTGAACAAAAGGCTCATGACAAAATACCCAAAGAAGAGAGAATTATTACGGATGTTAACTCTTCTAGGTTGTTTTTTAAGACTTGTATTCCACCTAATGTACTCTTTTGCAAAGTCCACGTAGGTTGCTCTTACTTAGGTCCTACACTCAACCATGTTATGAATGTAACATCTACTTTCTTCTCACTTGTGTGTTATTTCAATTTTTCCACAATCATGTGGATTGCATAACATCTTAATTGTCATTATGTAGATGCATGTCTCCCATGGTTAAATAAGTTTTTATCTTTATATTAAGGAAGTGATATAACTTTAGTATACTTTGGACTTCACACACCATCAAGGCCAAACAAAACGCATGACATAAATAATAGCTACATGAAACCACCACCACTCAACTTGCTTTAGTATTGTGTGTAATCATGGAATCAAAGGCAAGTAGCATTACAAAGATCCAGTATATATAGGTGATAAACAAGAATATGTAACTTAATCCATTTATATCAATTAAGACTCATCCAAAGAAAATTCCAAATTTATGCAAACAAAACAAAGATGAAATATTTAGTGTCTACCCTTGAATCCCTTTATTATTGACAAAACAACGATGCAATATTTAGTGTCTACCCTTGAATCCATTTATTATTAACAAAGCAACGATGCAATATTTAGTCTCTACCCTTGAATCCCTCTATTATTAACAATATCATTTGATTAAGGCTTTCCTAGAATTCTCTCAATGTCCTTGCATAAGGTATGATAAAGAAGAGGTTAGAAAAAAAGTAGCTATATTTTATCTTACTCGCTAATTAATATGTGGGAACATGGAATCACCAAAATAATCCATCACATCAAATAGAGGTAGTTAAAAAAGCTTTAATAAGAGTAGTCACATACTAGAAGAATATCCTTCAAGAAGAATATTCTAGTCCATATCTACACATTTTGGATGCTTTCTGTAGCTTGGATGGCATTACATCTATGAGAGGGATAGCGTGTCGTATTACTCCACATTGGATGGAAACAACTCCAACCTAGGACCACGGAAATAATGGTGAAATGTTAGAAACATGGTTCATTAGCTTTTTTGACTTGTGAGCATGGAAATAATGGAGATGTTTAGAAACATGGCTCATTACTATATTAGATTTTATTAATTGAAGTCTTCAAAATACAAGTAGAAGACATACGTACCCAAGATATAGAGAAGTCACATTATCTTCTTGGGTTGATTTTGGAGATTCTTGGGTTGATTTAGCAACTACTATTTCTATAGAGTGGGTGGAGGATAAGTTGTCACTTGAACACTCTTGGATTGTATGAGTGCTCAAACCCAATAAGGGAACATTGTCCCTTACAGAAATAGCCTTGGAAAGCTACATATGTCAATAGAACCTTCATGAGATCACCTAAGTTTCTTCATCACACAACTTTGTCAAACAGTGAACCATAACTTCTCACCTCTAGTTTGAGAAGATTGTTTTCTTCTTGAAGAAGGGCTTCCTATAATCAAAAATTCAAAAACAAAAATGCAACACACTACACAAATTACTTTCAAGATTTTTAACAAAATCCACATCTTTACTTAATTTCAAGATCTTCAACAAATTCCACATGATGTTGAAGCTCTCACAACCAACCACATTGACTCACCCACTCATGTCACTCAAGTCACACATTCAAATCATGTTCATTATGGGGAATTCTTAGAATCCCATGCACTTTCCTAAAATCTCATCCACTTCATACCTCTAATGCATGCCTAGTAGTGCGCTCACTGTCTTGCCACAATAGTTTGGTATTGGGAACATTAAAAGTATCATAGGTACCATTTTCTCATGTAGATAAAGCAAAATAGAAATGAAATACACAAACTTATTTGAGACAACAGCTAGTGAGGGTATGGTAATTCCTACTCAAAAAATTATGGTGCATATAGAGTTTTTAGTGGGTATGCGATGGTACATCAGTCTTATAGTATGCTAACTCCTCATAAGGTAGTAATTGGTTGTTGTCATGATCCTAGCCACTTTGCAAGGTAATGCCTTAGGTGGGTATCAAACTACTCTAAGAACTACGAGAGATAAGCTAATGACAAGTGTTTCTATGTTCATGTCTATGGGCGACATTCTAAGGGCATGCTAGTCCTTAACTTTAAACATGATATAAATACTCAAAGTTGTTTTACAACACTAGATTATTAGGGCCCCTATATGATACAATATAGAGTAAGTCATTCCTAAACATGTTGTAAAATCAAATGAAGCCTAAGAACCAAGAACCTTAGAGCACCTAGAAGCTATACTCTTGCATGAATTATTCTTAAAATGATTGTAATCAAAGACCAAGGATGTTTTTTTTATAATTATTGACAATATATTGGTTTTTAAAAAAACTAGCTTTAAGTCCAAGATCCCCTCATAGTTGCCATTTTTCACCACCCACGGTAGGCACCTTTTATTCTCTTAAAGGCGATGTCATTGAGGAAAACATTATCAGGTTTGAACTAAGGACCTCCTAGTCTTAGGCATATACCTTCACAACTTGGGCTATCACCTAATTGACCACATACTATTCTTTTAGAAAAAATATTTACTTGAATGATGCTTGGTGAAAAATATGGCTTGGAAAATAGGTCTATAAGGAAAGTCTATAAATCTGGATAACATGGATCTCTTACAGATTCCCCCTAAAAGAAATTAAGATGGATACAACTTAATATAAGTTTTTTATATTTTATATTTTCGACACTCATGCCACATGAGAAAAGAATATTCATCTTTATGGCTATATGTACAAATAAGAAGTCTCTCACTAAAAAGAGACATCTAAAAAGAATATGCAACACAATTCATCTTAATGGCTATATGTATAAAATAGAAGACTCTCACTAAAAAGAGACATCTTACTAAGATGTCTATTTCTAAGAATGTAACATAGTTGGACCTAAGGTTATTTTGGAAATTTTTTATATAATATTTTTAAATACTATTTATTTCACTCATGATAAATTTATAGTCCCTAAAAAAATCATCTTTTAACCCATTTCATTCCCTCAATGGCATATGTTACACAAGATGGTCAAGTGTTATTTACCATGCAATATTCAAGTTAGAAGAATATTGAAAGAAAGAAGCTTTTAGATTAGCCTTGGATTAACCTAATTAGACTTGGATTAGCCTAGATTAGGATGATGAGATTAGGTTTAGAGAAAGAAGAGAGCAATTGTCTTGTATTATGTTGGTTATCAAAAGGTACCTCAAATATGGCCTATTTAGCATATATACATGACCACCCTTTTCACACTATCATAACTGTTGTCCCCATGGGAATGGTCCATTGTCCTTGGGCCCATTATTCATATAAGACAATTTCACTTTGTTACAAACCATCCCCACCCAAAAGGTTTCATCCTCGAAACCATTGATATGTACAACCACAATCCACATGGATGGAGTATATGTTACTATGGACTCATGGCAAATATGAAGCTCATGCTCACATAATATATGGGAAGCCAAAATTTCATGTATATGGATATAAAATAGTCAATAAACCCTCAAAACAAGCCATAACATCTACTCCATAATGGCGTAAAAAACTTGAGTAGCTTCCAAACATTATGCATTCAATTTCCAAGGGTGTAGGGATGTTCACGGTGAATTTACGTGAATTTCCAGCAAGTTAATTAACTATTCTTGACCCTCCTTAGAGTTCCAAAATGCATCCAATAACCCTTAAAATACTTCCAATGTAGAGGAGGATTTCCAAGAAGTATCTTCCTTAGGTAGCCCCCCTCACCATTTGACTAAGTACTCCACTAATGTACAGCTGCGAAAAACTCTTTCTGTTGTACCCAAAATTGCTTCTGACACATACTCAATCATCCCCTCCTTATTCACTAGAGGTGATTCATCTTCCAAGGTAATATTTGAGTATGAAACATGGAACACATCATGAATCTTGAGGTTAATGGAAGTGCCAATTGATAAGCAATTTCACCAACACGCCTCATCACCTTGTATGGCCCATAGTAGCGATGAGCTAACTTGGTATTTGTGTTGTCCTTGAGACAACCATATCTTGTTTTGGGAATCCTCAAGAATACCTAATCACCATTTATGAAATCCAATGGCCTCCGATGAGCATTAGCATAATGTTTCACTCTTTCTTGAGCTTGCTTCATATTAGCTTTTCATTGTTGTAAGAGTGCATCCAACTTTTCCATCTCCTCTTTTTCATTATGATTCACCCTGTAAGATTCCTCCTGAGCCTCTCAGGATGTTCACTATCTTCCCCTATAATCAATCCCCTCTTTAGAAATATAAAAGATCTTGTTTTTGCTTAGAGAGAGAAAATATTCTAGAGAGAGATTATTTAAATTTTGAATATTTTTGGATAGAAAAATTTCTCATCTTATTAAAATAAGTTCCCCTGAAACAGAAGTTCAAAAAGATTTCCAGAAGGTGCATTAGAAATCAAGTATAATCTGTTCAAGAGGCCTTACCGAACGACGACGAAAAATTTTAAATTAAGGTTTTGAGGGGCCAATCAAATTCATCCAAATATGTGGAGAAGATAAATAGAAGAAATAAAGAAAATCCCCCCAAAAATGAGTAAATGCCCACATAAGATGAAGAGTTGACTATGTACAAGGTTTATTAATAAAAGACTATGAGTATTACTAAAAAAATGAGATATTTTGGGTATAATGATTCCATTTTGACACGTGTAAGGAAGGGGAGTCCCTTCAAGGAGGCGCCTACTTCACATGCTTGATTGAGTTGTAAACTAAAAAATAATGTGATATTTTTATCTCTCCTCTCTCTTGGATCGAACCGAATAAAAAAGGAACCAAACTAGGTCCAAATTCAACCAAAGTGAATTTGGAAAATTCCAGAAATCAATTGGTCTTGGTTAGAGCCTCCCTCTCCTATAAATAGAACCTGAGCCCTTCGTAAAAAAGGAGGAGAATTATACTATGCCAAAATTATGCTGAAATAATGACAATTTTTACTATTCTCTAAAATTCTCTCCAAATTGAAGAAATTGGAGCTTCTCTCTCTCTTCAATCTCCATTGGCGGCTCCATCAGCACACCAAACCAATTGATTGGTTGGGGGTCTCTACCGTGATCAAAGAATCAAACAATTTGTAAGGTAAAATGTGAATTTTTATCTTTTTTCATAGCTTCTCAATGTTTCTCTCTTCTCAACCCCTCTCAAGCTTGAGAAGCTTAATTGGAATGGCTTTTTAATTCTATTGAAGTTAATTGATGAATGGTAGTAAGGAAATGCATAAATTTTCATCTATGCTTAATTTTAATGGTTTTTTTATAATATCTCTCCCTCACTCAAAGAATGGTCATTCCCATGACCTATTCTCAATCTAAATGAAGCTTCCCCTAATCCAAGAATAAATTCTATGCTTGTTTAATTGGAGGCCAAATTAATGGCTTTTTTTTTTACTTTTACGTTTTGAGCAGAAGCATACTATAATGGCATTTCAGGGAGCTGGTAAAAGGACTTTTCTGTTGGGTACCTCCTTATTGGACAGTAATCTAGAATCTAGAAAAATCCCTCAAAATGGGAATGTATTTAAAAAATTTATTTTGGCCATAACTTGAACATGCAAACTCCAAATTTGTCGGACAAAGTAGATCTAGATTCTACTTTTCAAGCTCTTTCCAATGATATGTCACATGAATATGTTTTGACAAACTTTTGGATGAGTTTACCATACCCCCACTTTTTTCATGGGAATGGGATTTTTCCCACTTTATCTAATATTGACTTATGAGCATAGGAGAGCCGATTTGGGTACAACAGCTTGAGTACATGGCCTATAGACTAGCATGCACACGAACCAGTTTTTTTTTGGTGCTAAATAGTCCTAGATCTAGCCTCTACACACGTTAGTAAATTCATACTTCCATAGTGTTATCAATAGTAAATTCAGTACGTTATATTTTTTTGTTACTCCAAGAAAATAGAAAAGAAAAATTACCTACCTACCAATCCACAGATGTGAATGTAGAAATGGATGTATGGAATGTGGATGAGGATGTTTGTGAATGTGAATGTGAATGTAAATATGGATGTATGGATATATGGATGTATGGATGCGAAAGTAGATATGGATGTAGATGTGGATCTGGATGTATAGATCTGGATGTATGGATGTCGATGTGGATGTATGGATGTAGATGTGGATGTGAATGTATGAATGTAGAGGTGGATGTGAATGTGTGAATGTGAATGTGAAATTGGATGTGCGAATGAGGATGTGGATGTGGATATATGAATGTGAATGTAGATGTGGATGTGAATGTATAAATATAGAGGTGGATGTGGATGTGTGAATGTGAATGTGCGAATGAGGATGTGGATGTGGATGTATGAATGTGAATGGAGATGTGGATGTGAATGTATGAATGTAGAGGTGGATGTGGATGTGTGAATGTGGAATTGGATGTGCAAATGAGGATTGGATGTATGAATGTGAATGTGGATGTGGATATGTGAATGTGGATGTGGATGTGCGAATGAGGATGTGGATGTGAATGTATGAATGTAGATGTGGATATGGATGAATGGATGTGAAGGTATGAATGTAGATGTGGATATGGATGAATGGATGTGGATGTATGGATGCGGATGTGGATGTGGATGTATGGATGTGGATGTGGATGTATGGATGTGGATATCGATGTGGATGTATGAATGTGGATGTGTACGAGGACTAATGAATGCGAATATGTATGTGAATGAATATAATGTCGATATGAGTGAATGGGTGAGATGTGATGATAGGTGAATCAGAATGTGAATGAATGATATAAGATGTGAATGAATGATATGTATGTGAATGAATATGATGTCGATATGAGTGAATGGGTGAGATGTGATGATAGGTGAATCAGAATGTGAATGAATGAGATGTAATGAGAAATGTATGTGATGAGATGTAATGTAAATTAAGAAAGATAAAAATGAATGTTATGTGAAGTGAATGAATCTGATGTGATAGGATGGAAAATGATATATCTAATTGAGAATAGATACACATATGATTTGGAATTGGGTTAAGTAATATGGATTGATGTGGATAGATGTATGGATGATGTGGATTGACGTGTAGATAATATGGATGGATGTATGGATGATGTGGATTGACATGTAGTTAATATGGATGGATGTATGGATGATGTGGATTGATGTGGATAATGTGGATGGATGTATGGTTGATGTGGATTGATGTGTGGATGATGTGAATTGATGTGGGAATGATGTAATGTGATAGGGATCGGTGAAGAAAAATTGGGGAATGACGAGAAAAGATTGAAATTTTGTTAGAACTGTATCTGTATGGGAAATCTGTTTTTAAATGATTGTTTTATGTCAAGAATCCTAGGGAAGTATTTTGACCATCTTATGAATGAGGTCATGGAGACCTATCTGATAAAGTTGCAGAAGTTGCAGCAGTTGACGGAGAGTCAGCGGAGAACATCTCGCGTAGCATGGTCGATTGAGGTCTTGACCAGCCTCGGTTTGATTTAAATGGTGAGCTTCTGGTACAGTGGATGAGGGACTAAGGAAGCGGCCTATGAGTGAAGCACTAGGTCACTTGCGAAGGATCCTAGAGGGTGCTGACCATACGGTGCTTGGGCTATGGGTCAACGAAGATACCCATGAGTACGTCGAGGAAGATATTGGAATAAGGAGTAAGAGTTGTTTCTTGAATTCGGGCATGGATCTGGTTGATTGACCTTGCTGGTCCTCAACAAATGAGTCCATGGCTCTTTTATATGGATCTCTTGGTTGATCTTGCTGATCTTCAACAGAGATTCAATCTTGATTTTTATAAGTGAATAGAATTGATTTCTATAAATCCCATGAATTTTTTTATTCAAAAGAAGAATATGAAATAAAATTCAATTGAGGAATCGAGAAGCAATATGGAAATAGTTGTTAGAAAAGAATCTTTAATTTAAACCAAGCAAGTGGCTGAAGTCTAGAAAAAGTCCTATTATCGATATCAATCTAGAAAAAAAAAGCTATTAAATAGTAACATGTAAAAGGGATGTGATAAGATATGTATTTGATGTGTATGAGATGAGATAGGATGTGATAAGATGCGTACGGGATGTGATAAGATGTGTATGGGATGAGGTAAGAAGTGTATGTGATGTGATAAGATGTGTATGGGCTGTGATAGGATGAGAATGGATGTGTTACAAAAGAATAGATGTGAAGGTGTATGTGAATGTAGAAATGGATGCATGGAATGTGGATGAGGATGATGATGTTTGTGAATGTGAATTTGGATGTATGGATATATGGATGTATGGATGCGGAAGTAGATATGGTTATGGATCTGTTGGTTGATCTTGTTGATCTTCAACGGAGAGTCCATCTTGATTTTTATAAGTGAATATATTGTCGGGTACTATGAGCTAGGAACTATTGAAAAGACCCTTGAGTGGACAGGTGGTGAGCGTTCTGGTTGCCAATGATGCCATAGATACTCCGATGAAGGAATGATTGGAAATTAAGATTCAACCAGATATTTTGGAGGATCAGTGATACTATGGTTTCATTAAATGATTGTTTTAAAGATGGCTGAATCTGTGAAAAAGGCAATTTCTTAGATAGGTTTTAAGATCATTCCAGGAGTGAGTATTTCTGTCCAGACGGTTGGTGTCACAGTGGTTCCTCCATGCTACCCTAGCTATTTCCACTATTTTCAACTGGGCAAGAGCCATTTTGGTCCGCTCATTGTAGCCTGTGACGTCAAAATACTCTTCCATGGCTTCCACCCATTTCTCCACAGCCTCGCCCAGGTTCTCCCCTTCCCCTTTGAAGGGTCTTGGCTGAGTCCTATGAAGAGCCTTGTGAACATCAGGATCAAGTTCCTTATCTTCAGAGAGAGGGTCTGGCTGACGGCCACGGTTTCCTCATCTCATGATTCTGCCAAAAATTTACATATTATTAAATTTTTATTTTGATATCATCCACGAGATCCTAAGACTTAAGAGGTTTGGAAAAACAATTTCTTAAACAAGACAATGATCTTATTGGAGATCTATGACATATGCCCGATAATAGATTTTTCTTTATTAGATCGTCCATAAACAATCACTTATACAACAGGGAATTTTTCTCCGAAAAACATTTCTTTATTTATATAAAAGTTGCAATATGTACATAGAGAAGCTCGGCTCCAAAATTCAAAATCTACTCGGGAGTTACATAAGACGACGGTACTGGGCCATAGGCATGCCCCGATACAAACGTTCACTTACTGACAAAGGAGCTATTATTTTCTCCTTAGGAATAAAGCAACTAAGGAGTCTGTAGACTTGGCATGAAAGTCTGAAATTCCGAGGCGTCGAATGATATAGAATGACGCTACACACCATTTTGAACTTTAACAGAATCGTAGCCATGGGGATTTTTCTTTTAATTCTTCAATTTATCTCCTCCCTACATTTGGATTAATCTTATTGGTCCATATAGGAACCTTAATTGGACCATAATCCAAATTTTTTTGAAAATCTGGACCCTTGAGGTCCTTTTTACCTATTTTTAAATAATTCCAATTGCACATTGGAAAGTTCTTTTTGAATTTCTATTTTAAGGGAAACCATTTTAGACACTAGGAGGATTTATATATTTAAAAATATCTCAATTTTGAATTACCTCCCTCTAGACATTTTCTCTCTCTAGACCAAAACAGGGTAAAACATGATCTTTCTTTAATGAATGAATGAGAACTGCCTGAATCAATCAAAAGCTTAAAAGGCTTACCCTGATACTCTGCTGGAGTATGGATGACTGAGAACTGATGGTTAGGCCCTTGATTTTCAATTGCAGCATAGATCTGCCCTCTTTCCTCTTCTACTACATCTAAAATTGTGACTGCTTTGCCTGCTGCAGTAGTCTGAGGCGGAACTCTTTCTCTTTGGTTATCCCAATTCTGGAAAGGAGTTTTGAGGCTACTTTGGACAGAGGTAGATGGCTCAGCTGGAGTTCTTTTGGGATTACCCTGGCTTGGGTGAGACGGACCTTGATTAGACTGGTATGAAGGGGTTGGTCTCTGAACTCGGAGTCCTTGACTTTCCTGTCCCCTTGACATGGCAGGAGTCGGGCAGTCTTTTAACTGGTGACCAAAACCCTGGCATCCAAAACATCGGTTTTCAGTTCTGAGCTCATCCCTTTGATTTCTTGAAAGAGGTGGGGCTCCTGAGAAAGTATTATGGGGGAAGGGTCTTCCTTCACTTTGGAATCTTCCTGCATCCTGATTCTGATTCGGGCCTTGCTGCCTCTTTGGGGGTGGAAAGTTTGAAGTACTTCCCTGGGCTTGGAATCTTTTAAAGTTAGAGGGTGCAGGCTTTGGCGGGACCTTTACTGACAGGGTAAGTTGATTTTGAAAATGAAGAAGAAGATTCTTCTTGATCCTGACCTGTGGTGCTAGGGGATGGGTGGCTAGGCTTTTGAGACTTAATAAACTCTTGTAAGCCGGGAATTTCTTCTTCGTTTATAGTGGGATACTCTATATGGGTAGCATCAAAATTGTATTGTACATTTGTTGTCAGCATGGCTTCTAAATGTTTGTAGATATTAGTGTAGAGTTTTAGAATGACAAAAGGATGATAGAGAGTGTACTCACATAGGTTTAGATGTTGGTGAGTGTTATATACCTCTAGCCAGCCGCCGCCGCCGTGACTTATGACCCATTGGTAACTATGTGTGACTACTTCATTATTTGGCGGGCGTCTTTAGAATGTCATCTAGGACAAATAGGTCTAATTTTTTGACATTGTTGTCCAGAATTTTTGAGTTTTGGAGAACACAACACAAACTACGAAGGTTTAGCACGATAGAATGCAGAGAATAAAAAAAATGTCCTGGGGATTAGTGAATACTAAGTCACCCCTCAAAATTCCCATGATTATGGTAGGATCAACATCTCTTTCTGTATTTTGTTTGAGTAATGTTAGTTCTCCTAGGCCTATATCTTCAGATAGATTTATATCATATTGAAGTAGAGAGAGGGTTAGTGTAGACAAAAACAAAGAAAGAGTTTGAGGAGGGGCCCGAGGAGTTGCTGGCAGCTGTCCCAACTTGGAGCCATGCTCAAGGAGGAGACGAAGATCATCACTGGGTTTCGACCGTTGACTTCTTTCTTGGATTGTGAGTTGACACTCTAATTCTTGTAGCAGCATCCAATTCTTCAAATCTTCGTGTTGCATCTTCTTGGGCTCGCTGGGCGGTTGCTTCCCTTGCCTGAGCTTTGGTAATCTGTTATATTGGGTGTGTAAGTGGCATGGCTGATGTTAAATTTGCATGAATATCCAGATAGGGGGCCTGGGAACTCTTTTCCCTGGTACCCGGGATAAAACCTAACCAAACTCTTAATTGGATCCCATCACTATAGTGGTTGGGTGGTTGGCTAACCCATGGGACGGGGTTAGGCTGGACTGATGGATCCTTAAATCAAGACTCAATTTCTGTATAGTACGATAGATGAAGTAAATCCCGGACTAAAATTTGTTCTATAGAAAAGAATCAACGGCTGTGCCTCTCGATGAGAAAAAAAGCGTTGGTCTCTATGATCCAAGTGCAATCTGTCCCTTGATCTGATTATGGAACTTACGAGTTCGGTCAGATTAGTTCAGTTAGTTAAGGCTTTTTACTACATTAAAGAAAAGTTATCCTCGTGGAATCGCCCGTGCTTTCTGGGCCAAGTGAAGTTTTTTTGGGTTCAGTTTTGGAAGAACCGATGGTTTAGTCTCTTGTCTAGATATTCATGGGTGAGGCCCCAAGTGTGGGACCCTACCTCGTGCAAGAAGTGCTACCCAAGAATTCGTTGCGCAGTGGGGTTAGGGATCTTACATACCCCCTCTTGCTTTTTAACCATCATTGGCATATTCACTTTGTACCCATAGAGTGCCTCAAAAAGGTGACATGCCAAGCTCTCATGATGCATACTAGTATGAGAAAACTCAGAAAGCGGCAACCACTCATCCCAAACACCTTGAATATCATGGAAATAGTGTCTCAAGTAAGTTTCCACACACTTGTTCAACCTCTCAGTTTGTTCATCGGTTTCCAGGTGATAGGCAGTGCTAGGTGTTAAAATAGTCCCCATTATCTCAAACAATGTCCTCAAAATGAACTCATAATATTCACATCCTAATCACACTAACAATTTATTAGGACACTCCATGCAGCTTGAAAACATGATCCGAAAACTATTTTACAACCATGTATGCTGAAAATTTTACCTCGAAAGAAATAAAATGTGCCACTTTTGTCAAAAGCGGTCTACGAGGAGGATGCAAAGCTAAAGTAGATGACTGTAGAGAGAGTAGGTACTTTCTTGTCAGCATTGAGATTGGAGATTCAAGTTGCAAAAGAGACGATGGCATCCTTGCCTCTAAAGATTTGATTGAGAAATCCAACCTTACAGTGAAAATATCAACACAACCAGGCACTTTGGAGATGATTGGAGGGGGTTCAGATGAGCTGGAGAACATCTCTATGATAGAGGTAAATAGTCCTCTATTTTTTGGTGTACATGATTTGTTTTTCTATAGATTCACATTGGTACATTTCTCACATAGCTATGTTTGTAGACTAAGTTGGAGGTGCATCATAAAGTCGAGAAGAATCTAGCAGGGCAGCGTGTCCTCATTCATGCTAAACAAAGTTTAGGCAAGCAGCAGGGCTTTCCTCTTTCCTAATGCGCCATCCTATGGAAGTAAGTGTAAGATTCCTCCCCAGCCTCTCAAAATGTCTAGCATATTCCCCTGTAATCAATTCCCTCTTCAGAAATATAAGAGATCTTGTCTCTTCCTGTTTTGGCATAGAGAGAGAATATTCAGATTTTGAATATTTTTGGATAGAAAAATATCTCATCTTATTAAAATGAATTCCCCTGAAACAGAAATTCAGAAAGAATTTTCCAATGTGCAATTGGAATTAATTGGAAATGGGTATAAAAAGGACCTTAGCCTAAGGGTCTAGATTTTCAAAAATTTTAGATTATGGTCCAATTAAGGTTCCTTTGGGCCAATAGCATCAATCCATGTGTAGGGAGGAGATAAATCCAATTTGTAAAAGAAGATACCCAAAAATGAGTAAATGCTCACATAAGATGAAGAGTTGACTATGTACAAGGTTTATTAGTAAGAAACTATGAGTAATATAAAAAATATGAGATATTTTGGGTATCCAAAAATGAGTAAATGCTCACATAAGATGAAGAGTTGAAAATGTACCAGGTTTATTAGTAAAAAAACTATGAGTAATATTAAAAATATGAGATATTTTGGGTATAATAATTTCATTTTGACACATATGTAAGGAAGGGGAGTCCATTAAAGGAGGTGCATATTTCACATGCTTGAATGAGTTTTAAACTCAAAATTAATGTAATATTTTTATCTATCCTCTCTCTTGAATCAAACCAAATCAAAATGGAACCAAACCGAATCAAAAAGGAACCAAACCGAATCAAAAAGGAACCAAACTAGATCCAAATCTAGTCCAAATTCAACCAAATTAAATTTGGAAAATTCTAGAATTCAGTTAGCTTTGGTTAGAGCTTCCCTTTCCTATAAATAGAACATGAGTCCTTTGAAAAAAATAGAAGAATTTTACTATACTAGAGTTATGCTGAAATAATGCTAATTTCTACTATTCTCTAAAATTCTCTCCAAATTGAAGAAATTGGAGCTTCCCTCTTTCTTCAATCACCATTGGTGGCTCCATCAACATACTTAACCAATTGATTGGTTGGGGGCCTCTACCGTGAACAAAGAATCAAGCAATTTGTAAGGTAATTAGTGAATTTTGATCATTTTCTATAATTTCTCAATGTTTCTCTCTTCTCAACCCCTCTCAAGCTTGAGAAGTTTAATTGGAATGGTTTTTGAATGCTATTGAAGTTAATTGATGAATGGTAGTGAAGAGTTACATAATTTGATGAATGCTATTGAAGTTAATTGATTAACGATAGTTAAGAATTACATAAATTTTCATTTATGCTTAATTCTAATGGTTTTTATGTAATTTCTCTCTCTCACTCAAGAAATGGTCATACTCATGACCCATTCTCAATCCAAATGAAGCTTTTCATAAAGCTTTTCTTTAATCCAAGATTAATCTATGCTTGAGGTCAAATTAATGGCTTTTTTCTATGCTTTTAGTTTATGTATTTCATGAATATTGATGATTCAACCCATTATTGGATTAATGATCCAATTAGGGATCATTCTAATCATTTCCTTAATGATAAGCTTTATCCTTCAAAATAAATTGAGATTTATCAGTCATAGTAGAGGAGCTATGGTAAAATTTTTATAAAAATTACACATAAAATAATTTTATTCAAAGCATGAAAAGAGAACTTCCTACCATATTCTAGGAATTATCATCCTAGATTAATTGAAAGAATTTTATTGTAATCATGGAAAAATTAATTTTTATGTTATGCATAATTGATGATTATTTTATTGTAAAAGTGTTACTTTTATCATATTTGGATTTCATGCATAGAGGTATGCATAAAAGAATTATTATTTTAATATAAAAGTGTTTCTTTTATCATATTTGGATTTCATGCATAGAGGTATACATAAAAGAATTATTATTTTAATATAAAAGTGTTTCTTTTATCATATTTGGATTTCATGCATAGAGGTATGCATAAAAAATTATTATTTTAATATAAAAGTGTTTCTTTTATCAGATTTGGATTTCATACATAGAGGTATGCATAAAAGAATTATTATTTTAATATAAAAGTGTTTCTTTTATCATATTTGAAATTCATGCATAGAGGTATGCATAAAAGTTGATTATTTTATTATAAAAGTGTTACTTTTATCATATTTGGATTTCATGCATAGAGGTATGCATAAAAGTTGATTATTTTATTATAAAAGTGTGACTTATCATATTTGGATTTCATGCATAGAGGTATGCATAAAAGTTGATTATTTTATTATAAAAGTGTGACTTTTGTCATATTTGGATTTCATGCATAGAGGTATGCATAAAGTTGATTATTTTATTATAAAAGTGCGACTTTTATCATATTTGGATTTCATGCATAGAGGTATGCATAAAAGTTGATTATTTTATTATAAAAGTGTG
The DNA here is from genome assembly GCF_041138505.1 of Cibotium barometz. NCBI lineage: Eukaryota > Viridiplantae > Streptophyta > Polypodiopsida > Cyatheales > Cibotiaceae > Cibotium > Cibotium barometz. Next base: position 46,087,739 of record NC_141067.1, on the reverse strand, counting down.
ACTTTTATCATATTTGGATTTCATGCATAGAGGTATGCATAAAAGTTGATTATTTTATTATAAAAGTGTGACTTTTATCATATTTGGATTTCATGCATAGAGGTATGCATGAAATCCATATTTGGATTTCATGCATAGAGGTATACATAAAAGTTGATTATTTTATTATAAAAGTGTGACATTTATTATATTTGGATTTCATGCATAGAGGTATGCATAAAAGTTGATTATTTTATTGTAAAAGTGTTACTTTTATCATATTGGATTTCATGTATAGAGGTATGCATAAAAGATATTCTTTTTATACTAAAAGTGTGATTTTCATCATAAATGGATTTTATGCATAACTTAGATGCATAAGAGAAATTCTTTTATTCTAAAAGTGTAATTCCTACCAAATTGAATTTATGCATAAGAAGATGCATAAAAGATTGATTTTTAAATTCAAAGTGTCATTCTCATCTAAATTGAATTTATGCATAGGAAGATGCATAAAAGAATGGAATTTCAATTCAAAAGTGTTATTCTCATCCAAATTGAATTTATGCATAGGAAGATGCATAAAAGATGGATTTTTAATTTAAAAGTGTCAATTCTCATCTAAATTGAGTTTATGCATAGGAAGATGCATAAGAGATGGAATTTTAATTCAAAAGTGTCATTTTTATTTAAAATGAATTTATGCATAGGAAGATGCATAAAAGATTGATTTTTAAATGAGATGTGATAATATGTGATAAGATGCGTGTGGGAAGTGATAGGATGTGAGAAGAGGTGTATGAGATGTGATAAGATGTGATAAGATGCGTATGGGAAGTGATAGGATGTGATAAGAGGTGTATGAGATGTGAAAAGATGTGATAAGATGTGATAGGATATGATAAGAGGTGTATGAGATGTGTTAGAATGTGTTAAGATGAGTTAGGATGTGTTAAGATGTGTATGGGACGAGGTAGAGAGTGTATCTGATGGGATAAGATGTATATGGGATGTGTTAGGGTGAGAATGGATGTATGGATGTAGATACGGATGTATGTATGTATGTGGATGTGAATGTATGAATGAGGATGTGAAAATGGATGTATGTATGTAGATGTGGATGTATGGATGTGAATGTGAATGAAGATGTGGATGTAGATGTATGGATGTAGATTTGGATGTAGATGTATGTATGTGAATGTGGATATATGAATGAGGATGTGAAAATAGATGTGTGTATGTAGATGCGTATGTATGAATGTGAAATTGGATGTATGTATAATGTGGATGTATGAATGAGGATGTGAAAATAGATGTATGCATGTAGATGCGTATGTATGAATGTGAAATTGGATGTATGATGTGGACGTACGAACATGGATATGTATGTAGAATAATGAATGTGAATGTGTATGTGAAATAATGTGTAGTCTATATGAGTGAATGGAGGAGAATGAGTACACATTGAATGGAATAGGGAATAAGTAATGTGGTCCGAGAGTGGATAATGTGGAAAGACGAGAGTTCGTTATAGGAACTGTATTTTGTGACTGTTTGTAAATGACTGTTTTATGTCAAGAATGCTAGGGAAGCATTTTGACCGTCTTGAGGATTAAGGTCATGAAGACCGAACTGATAAAGTTGCAACTGCTGACAGAGAGTCAATGGAGGACGTCTCGCGTAGCAAGGTCGATCGAGGTCTTGACCAGCCTCGGTTCGATTTAAATGGTGAGCTTCCGCCGGTACGGTGGATGAGAGACCAAGGAAGCGGCCTTTGAGTGAAGCGCTAGGTCACCTGCGAAGGATCCTAGAGGGTGCTGACCATACGGTGCTCGGGCTCTGGGTCGCCGAAGATACCCACACGTGTGTCGTGGAAGATATTGGAGCAAGGAGTAAGAGTTGTTTTCTGAAACCGGGCATGGATCTGGTTGATTGACCTTGCGGGTCCTCAACGGATGAGTCCATGGCTCTTTTATATGGATCTGTGGGTTGATCTTGCTGATCTTCCACGGAGATTCCATTCTATTATATGAATATATTGCCGGTTACTATGAGCTAGGAACTATGGAAAAGGCCCCTAAGTGAACAGGTGGTGAGCGTTCTAGTTGCCAATGATGCCATAAGTACACCGATGAATGAATGACGGGAAATAAGGATTCAACCAGACTTTGAGGATTGTCATCAGTGACATAATGGTTTCATTAAAGGATTGTTTGAAAGATAACTGATGCTGAGAAAAAGGCAATTTCATATTGGGTGTGTAAGTGGTGTGACTAGTTTTATGTTTGTATGAACTTCCGGCTAGGGGGCCTGGGAACTCTTTTCCCTGGTACTCGGGACAAAACCTAACCAAATTCCTAATTGGATCCTATCTCTACAGTGGTTGGGAGGTTGGCTAACCCATGGGACTGGATGGGGTTAGGCTGGACTGATGGATCCGTAAATCAAGACTCAGTTTCTGTTATTACGATGATAGATGAAGTAAATCCTGGATAGTAATTGTTCTACGGATAGGAATCAATGGCTGTGCCTCTTGATGGGGAAAAAAGCGTTGATCCCAATGATCCAAGTGCAAGTTTCGTCCTTGATTGACCAAGTACCTTTAAAGGTGCAGTCGGATCAGTTTGATCAGTAATGGTCTTGACTACATTAGAGTAAAAAGTTATCCTGGTGGAATCGCCCGTGCTTTCCGGATAAAGGAAGTTTTTTCGGGTTCTCGGTTATGGAAAAACCGATGGAATAGTCTTTTGTCCGGATATCCGTGGTGGACGAGGCCTCGAGTGTGGGACCCTGGCCCGCGCAAGAAAGACTACTTCCGCTGCTAGCACCCCGAATCTGTTGCGCGGTGGAAGCAGGGATCTCACAGTTGGTATCAGAGCGAATTGGCTAATAAGGATCAACTGAAAAGCCAAATATGTCAAAAATTTATCAAGTAGCACAAAAAGGATATAATTGTGTGATATAATTCATACAAATTGATATTCAAACTAATTTCATAAATTAGTAATTGGGTCTTCAAATGGAAGTACCGCAATTATATGGAACCCTGACTTGCTTGAGGCTTAGACATGATAGTATTTACCTTATAATTCCAAGTATCATGACTAACCGTATATACCGAGGGTATAACTGCAGCTCTTTACCGGCAGTATATACGAGTAAATCTAAGACTTGAAATTATAATCATTAATGCTATCTAGTTGATGAATTCGAATGTGGTTGATATGATTTTTAATATTGTTGTTTACTAATGAATTGATTTGGATTCTGATTGAAAAATGATGATCCTTGAAAATGGGTTAAAATGTAATAAGCTGAGTGAAACCACAATGTGGATGATTGGGACGAGTCCTTGTAATGATAAATGATGAAAATGATTTCAGCAAATCACTATGAGATTAGTGGATTGTGCTATCAAATTGCTACTGTAAATACTTGAGACGGTAGATCAAGTTAAGGGATGACAACTTGAGAACTTGCTTAACTAAAATTCCCGTGGAGGAATGTTCAGGAGGAAATTTTTCGGTCTAATGGACCATTATCGTGTTAAAGATATGAATGATATGATCTGAATGAATTGTTATTTAATGATGAGTTCTATATAAGGGATATTTATCCCCATATTCTGTTGGGTTGACCGGAATATAAGGAACCCCAGAATAAATTGGATCTTAAGCAAAAGAGTTGTCCTCTACTTGCGAGATGAGGACATCTTACACTTTTTAAGTAGGGTAGAATGTAAGATTCCTTCCCCAGCCTTAGAGGTATACAGGAGTAAGAATCTCCTTTTCTGATCTAATAATTATTCTTTCTCTAAATAAAAGAAAGATTTTGTTTAAAAAGGGAAGACACTTCCCAGAATACCTTCTCAGGAGCCCACCTGTTTTAAAGATTCAGAACGATGAGTTCAGAAGTGAGAACCGGTATTTTGGATGCCAAGGTTTTGGTCATCAGTTAAAAGACTGCCCGACTCCTACCATGATAAGGGCACAGGGAAGTCTAGAACCCAAATTTAGAGACCAATTCCTTCATACCAATCTAATCAGGGTCTGTCTCGGACAAGATTGCTTAACTCCACTAACCAGGTCCGAACCATTGATTAGGGTCGAGATGACCAGTCAAATGCTTGGCGACATAGAGCAACAAATGCAGGCAATTCATAAAGATATAAACGTTGCCCAAGATCGACAGAAACAATATACAGATAAGAAGAGGACAGTCAGAGAATTCAAAGAAGCAGATATGGTCTTCATTGAGTACAGACCAAAAGAAGTTCTTTATCTCTTGGGGAGTATAAGTAGTTATCCCCCAGATATTGTGGACCAAAGAAAGTAAGTGACTTAGCCTACGAACTTCTTTTATCTTCTCATCTCAAAGTTCTTAATGCCTTCTATAGAAATATGTGCCAAACCCAAATCATGGAAAGATGGTAAAACTTCAGTGGCAAGATACCGTTGGCTTCTAGGTTACGCTAGCTCCTTCCTTTATATAAGTCGTAACTTTTACTTGTCGCTCACAGTAATCTTACTTCCATCGATCTCCTTTCTTTCTTAATCTCCTTCATGGCTTGGCAACAGGAATTAGTTTTATCCATGATGATTTCTCACCTTCAAGACGCAAGCGAGTCTGTGAAGAAGGATTTTATAGAACTGTATGAGCGCTCACTTTTTCCTCACCTAGGAACTTCTGTAGCTCAAACCAAATGGCGGACCTATCAAGACATAACTAGGGTAACACCATGGGGTCAGCAGCACTTTCGTAACAATGTCCGCTTGGCCATGGTTATTGAAGCTTTGGGTTTGGGTCCCCGATACTACTGCGTCATGAGATCAAGGCATATTGGCTTTTCTGAGCGGGTCTTCTTACTGGCGTGTTTTCTTCCTCATCAGAAGATATGCCTTTACCCCGTTTTTAGCTTGCCTCTCAGAGGTCCTTTTGTTAGATCACCTCATACCACTGAGATAGGTGCGGCAATAACCAGCAGAATTATTCCCATAGATGAGTTACCTTATACGTGCGCAGCTTGTGAGTGCTGCTTTTGTGATCATATGATGGATGGGCTTATGGAAGTGTAAAGAGTTCTTCTATCTTTACTGTATATGTTCCAAGAATGAATAAAGTTTAAATCTTGTTCTTGTCTTGAATCTTACTCTCCTTGAGACTTTTTTTTTGGTGGTTAATCTTAATTAAAATTTTCTCTAAGTCTCATATTCGTGCATCTTGCGAAATTATCCCAAGTTTGCGAGATGAGGACATCTCGCGTCTTTCAAGTGGGAGAGAATGTAAGATTTCTCCCCATCCTCTCAAAATGTCTAGCATATTCCCCTGTAATCAATTCCCTCTTCAGAAATATAAGAGATCTTGTCTCTGCCTGTTTTGGCATAAAGAGAGAAAATATTCTAGAGAGAGAATATTCAGATTTTGAATATTTTTGGATAGAAAAATATCTCATCTTATTAAAATGAATTCCCCTGAAACAGAAATTCAGAAAGAATTTTCCAATGTGCAATTGGAATTAATTGGAAATGGGTATAAAAAGGACCTTAGCCTAAGGGTCTAGATTTTCAAAAAATTTAGATTATGGTCCAATTAAGGTTCCTTTGGGCCAATAGCATCAATCCATGTGTAGGGAGGAGATAAATCCAATTTGTAAAAGAAGATACCCAAAAATGAGTAAATGCTCACATAAGATGAAGAGTTGACTATGTACAAGGCTTATCAGTAAGAAACTATGAGTAATATCAAAAATATGAGATATTTTGGGTATCCAAAAATGAGTAAATGCTCACATAAGATGAAGAGTTGAAAATGTACAAGGTTTATTAGTAAAAAAACTATGAGTAATATTAAAAATATGAGATATTTTGGGTATAATAATTTCATTTTGACACATATGTAAGCAAGGGGAGTCCATTAAAGGAGGTGCATATTTCACATGCTTGAATGAGTTTTAAACTCAAAATTAATGTGATATTTTTATCTATCCTCTCTCTTGAATCAAACCAAATCAAAATGGAACCAAACCGAATCAAAAAGGAACCAAACTAGATCCAAATCTAGTCCAAATTCAACCAAACAGAATTTGGAAAATTCTAGAATTCAGTTAGCTTTGGTTAGAGCTTCCCTCTCCTATAAATAGAACATGAGTCCTTTGAAAAAAATAGAAGAATTTCACTATACTAGAGTTATGCTGAAATAATGCTAATTTCTACTATTCTCTAAAATTCTCTCCAAATTGAAGAAATTAGAGCTTCCCTCTTTCTTCAATCCCCATTGGTGGCTCCATCAACATACTTAACCAATTGATTGGTTGGGGGCCTCTATCGTGAACAAAGAATCAAGCAATTTGTAAGGTAATTAGTGAATTTTGATCATTTTCTATAATTTCTCAATGTTTCTCTCTTCTCAACCCCTCTCAAGCTTGAGAAGCTTAATTGAAATGGTTTTTGAATGCTATTGAAGTTAATTGATGAATGGTAGTGAAGAGTTACATAATTTGATGAATGCTATTGAAGTTAATTGATTAATGATAGTTAAGAATTACATAAATTTTCATTTATGCTTAATTCTAATGGTTTTTATGTAATTTCTCTCTCTCACTCAAGAAATGGTCATACTCATGACCCATTCTCAATCCAAATGAAGCTTTTCATAAAGCTTTTCTTTAATCCAAGATTAATCTATGCTTGAGGTCAAATTAATGGCTTTTTTCTATGCTTTTAGTTTATGTATTTCATGAATATTGATGATTCAACCCATTATTGGGTTAATGATCCAATTAGGGATCATTCTAATCATTTCCTTAATGATAAGCTTTATCTTTCAAAATAAATTGAGATTTATCAGTCATAGTAGCGGAGCTATGGTAAAATTTTTATAAAAATTACACATAAAATACTTTTATTCAAAGCATGAAAAGAGAACTTCCTACCATATTCTAGGAATTATCATCCTAGATTAATTGAAAGAATTTTATTGTAATCATGGAGAAATTAATTTTTATGTTATGTATAATTGATGATTATTTTATTGTAAAAGTGTTACTTTTATCATATTTGGATTTCATGCATAGAGGTATGCATAAAAGAGTTATTATTTTAATATAAAAGTGTTTCTTTTATCATATTTAGATTTCATGCATAGAGGTATGCATAAAAGTTGATTGTTTTATTATAAAAGTGTTTCTTTTATCATATTTGGATTTCATGCATAGAGGTATGCATAATAGAATTATTTTTTTAATATAAAAGTGTTTCTTTTATCATATTTAGATTTCATGCATAAAGGTATGCATAAAAGAGTTATTATTTTAATATAAAAGTGTTTCTTTTATCATATTTGGATTTCATGCATAGAGGTATGCATAAAAGAGTTATTATTTTATTATAAAAGTGTGACTTTTATGATATTTGGATTTCATGCATAGAGGTATGCATAAAACTTGATTATTTTATTATAAAAGTGTGACTTTTATCATATTTGGATTTCATGCATAGAGGTATGCATAAAAGTTGATTATTTTATTATAAAAGTGTGACTTTTATCATATTTGGATTTCATGCATAGAGGTATGCATAAAAGTTGATTATTTTATTATAAAAGTGTGACTTTTATCATATTTCGATTTCATGCTTAGAGGTATGCATAAAAGTTGATTATTTTATCATAAAAGTGTGACTTTTATCATATTTCGATTTCATGCTTAGAGGTATGCATAAAAGTTGATTATTTTATCATAAAAGTGTGACTTTTATCATATTTGGATTTCATGCATAGAGGTATGCATAAAAGTTGATTATTTTATTAAAAAAGTGTGACTTTTATCATATTTGGATTTCATGCATAGAGGTATGCATAAAAGTTGATTATTTTATTGTAAAAGTGTTACTTTTATCTTATTGGATTTCATGTAGAGAGGTATGCATAAAAGATATTCTTTTTATACTAAAAGTGTGATTTTCATCATAAATGGATTTTATGCATAACTTAGATGCATAAGAGAAATTCTTTTATTCTAAAAGTGTAATTCCTACCAAATTGAATTTCTGCATAAGAAGATGCATAAAAGATTGATTTTTAAATTCAAAGTGTCATTCTCATCTAAATTGAATTTATGCATAGGAAGATGCATAAAAGAATGGAATTTCAATTCAAAAGTGTTATTCTCATCCAAATTGAATTTATGCATAAGAAGATGCATAGAAGATGGATTTTTAATTCAAAAGTGTCAATTCTCATCTAAATTGAGTTTATGCATAGGAAGATGCATAAGAGATGGAATTTTAATTCAAAAGTGTCATTTTCATTTAAAATGAATTTATGCATAGGAAGATGCATAAAAGATTGATTTTTAAATGAGATGTGATAATATGTGATAAGATGCGTGTGGGAAGTGATAGGATGTGAGAAGAGGTGTATGAGATGTGATAAGATGTGATAAGATGCGTATGGGAAGTGATAGGATGTGATAAGAGGTGTATGAGATGTGAAAAGATGTGATAAGATGTGATAGGATATGATAAGAGGTGTATGAGATGTGTTAGAATGTGTTAAGATGAGTTAGGATGTGTTAAGATGTGTATGGGACGAGGTAGAGAGTGTATCTGATGGGATAAGATGTATATGGGATGTGTTAGGGTGAGAATGGATGTATGGATGTAGATACGGATGTATGTATGTATGTGGATGTGAATGTATGAATGAGGATGTGAAAATGGATGTATGTATGTAGATGTGGATGTATGGATGTGAATGTGAATGAAGATGTGGATGTAGATGTATGGATGTAGATTTGGATGTAGATGTATGTATGTGAATGTGGATATATGAATGAGGATGTGAAAATAGATGTGTGTATGTAGATGCGTATGTATGAATGTGAAATTGGATGTATGTATAATGTGGATGTATGAATGAGGATGTGAAAATAGATGTATGCATGTAGATGCGTATGTATGAATGTGAAATTGGATGTATGATGTGGACGTACGAACATGGATATGTATGTAGAATAATGAATGTGAATGTGTATGTGAAATAATGTGTAGTCTATATGAGTGAATGGATGAGAATAAGTACACATTGAATGGAATAAGGAATAAGTAATGTGGTCCGAGAGTGGATAATGTGGAAAGACGAGAGTTCGTTATAGAAACTGTATTTTGTGACTGTTTGTAAATGACTGTTTTATGTCAAGAATGCTGGGGAAGCATTTTGACCGTCTTGAGGATTAAGGTCATGAAGACCGAATCGATAAAGTTGCAACTGCTGACGGAGAGTCAATGGAGTACGTCTCGCGTAGCAAGGTCGATCGAGGTCTTGACCAACCTCGGTTCGATTTAAATGGTGAGCTTCCCCGGTACGGTGGATGAGGGACCAAGGAAGCGGCCTATAAGTGAAGCGCTAGGTCACTTGCGAAGGATCCTAGAGGGTGCTGACCATACGGTGCTCGGGCTCTGGGTCGCCGAAGATACCCACACGTGCGTCGTGAAAGATATTGGAACAAGGAGTAAGAGTTGTTTTCTGAAACCGGGCATGGATCTGGTTGATTGACCTTGTGGGTCCTCAACGGATGAGTCCATGGCTCTTTTATATGGATCCGTGGGTTGATCTTGCTGATCTTCCACAGAGATTCCATTCTATTATATGAATATATTGCCGGTTACTATGAGCTAGGAACTATGGAAAAGGCCCCTGAGTGAACAGGTGGTGCGTTCTGGTTGCTAATGATGCCATAAGTACACCGATGAATGAATGACGGGAAATAAGGATTCAACCAGAGACTTTGAGGATTGTCATCAGTGACATAATGGTTTCATTAAAGGATTGTTTGAAAGATAATTGATGCTGAGAAAAAGGCAATTTCATATTGGGTGTGTAAGTGGTGTGACTAGTTTTATGTTTGTATGAACTTCCGGCTAGGGGGCCTGGGAACTCTTTTCCCTGGTACCCGGGACAAAACCTAACCAAATTCCTAATTGGATCCCATCTCTACAGTGGTTGGGAGGTTGGCTAACCCATGGGACTGGATGGGGTTAGGCTGGACTGATGGATCCGTAAATCAAGACTCAGTTTCTGTTATTACGATGATAGATGAAGTAAATCCCGGATAGTAATTGTTCTACGGATAGGAATCAACGGCTGTGCCTCTTGATGGGGAAAAAAGCGTTGATCCCAATGATCCAAGTGCAAGTTTCGTCCTTGATTGACCAAGTACCTTTAAAGGTGCAGTCGGATCAGTTTGATCAGTAATGGTCTTGACTACGTTAGAGTAAAAAGTTATCCTGGTGGAATCGCCCGTGCTTTCCGGATAAAGGAAGTTTTTCCGGGTTCGGTTTTGGAAAAACTGACGGATTAGTCTTTTGTCCGGATATCCGTGGACGAGGCCCCGAGTGTGGGACCCTGGCCTACGCAAGAAAGGCTACTTCCGCTGCTAGCACCTCGAATCTGTTGCGCGCTGGAAACAGGGATCTCACAGTAAGAGCATATAAAAATCTTACTCTCCCAGGTTAATGTGCAGACCTATTGTGGTGTATTTTTGGATGCTAATAAAACTTTCACACTGGTCTCACTATTGTGCAACCACGTATACCATTTCATGTGTTTTGCAACTATGTGCACCTTAGAAGGTGCACAATGTAGAGAAGAAAACTGTGATTTTGTGATTCCACAAAGTGCTATTATAAATGTCATTTGGATATCAGGTTACACCCTTGTACTTTTTTGAGTGACATTAGCTCCTAGTTTATGTTTAGTAGTACATATATTCCTTGGCTATTTAGCAAACTATAATGAGTGGCTAGCATAATGCATCAACTATATGTTATTGCTATGTTAATTAGCATTGTTTATGTTAGTTACTTGTGCTAATCAACATATGCTATGCTGGTTATATGTTTTTCACCATCGTTAAGCTATTAATTAACAATCCTTTTTTATCATATAGTAATTAACATACAACTATGTTAATTAGTTGTATGACAATCCTTGTTACCATATACCTAGCACAATTTATGTTAAGAGGTGTGCATAGCTTTTACTTAGCATACAACTATGCTAATTAGCATATGACCCTTCTGGTTAGCATAAGCTATTTTAGCTAGTAGATAATACTTGGAATTTATAACTATGCTAATTAGCATATGACCCTTCTGGTTAGCATAAGCTATTTTAGCTAGTAGATAATACTTGGAATTTATAACTATGCTAATTAGCATATGAGTCTTCTAGTTAGCATATCTATGCTATTTTAGTTATCACATGACTCTTCTCGTTAGCATATAGCTATTTTAGCTACCATAGAAGACTATGCTAGCTATATGCTAACAAGCATATACTATGCTAGTTAGCACACAATTAGCGTGTGTTAATTAGTATCTAATAAGTTTTTTATTAGCATATAACTATGCTAATTAGCATATGAGTATGCTTGTTAGCATATGGCTATTCTAATTATCATAGCAAACTATGGTAACTATACTAGTAAGCATATTCTATGCTAGTTAGCATATGTAGTTAACATAGACTATGCTAACTAGTATAGTCATTTTTTTGTTAGCATACAGCTATGCAAATTATAATATGAGTATGCTTGTTAGCATATGAGTGTTCTAGTATAGTTACTATTATTTTTAGCATAGAACTATGCTTGTAAGAATATGGGTGTTCTAATTAACATGTAAAACAATGATAACTATATGCAAGTTAGTATATATTATGGTAGTGAGCATGCATAGGTAATCTATGTTTCTTCTCTCTATTCTGCAGAGGCCTCAACAAGGGGTACCTGATCCAAAAAAAATATTCCACTTCTTTTTCTTCAAGAAATCGAGCTCAGTAGCACTATACTAGCCAAATGTAGAGTCAAAAAGGGAGGTAATGAAGACAAGCATTCCCTTGCTGTTGGGGAATTTTGAGTAGGATTGGAGAAAAAAGCCAATATTTACTCTAATGGAGATAGTCAATGTGCTTTGGATCGTGAGTCAAAGAAGATGGAGTCTTCTACATACTCAAATAAGACTATGTTGGATCCTGTGAGTGTCATCGTGTGCAATCTAATAGAACCTTCGAATATCTCAGATAGTCAATGTGCTTTGGATGATGAGTGAAAGAAGCTAGAGGCTTCTTTCTACATACATAAATAAGACTATGTTAGATCCTGTGAGTGTCAATGGGTGCAATCTCGTAGAACCTTTGAATGAAATTAGTGAGGCAAGATGCATAGGATAACTCTACTTTGGAAAAAGTCATATAAAGAATGTCAAGGAAAAAGGCACACAACTATTCAACAAATCGAGTTACTCCGAAAAAGAAAGTGAAGTGCACATCGGGTCAAGGTATATCACCCAAATCTAAGCCCTGTTCATCGATGAAAATTGCCAAAGCTTGTGCATGCAAGAAACTTTGACTCCATTCTCTACCGGCATAGACAACTATTTGTCTCCCAAGATAGCCTTGTAGTTCATGTGTTCTATCTATTTTTTCCATGCACCAACTATTCTACTTGGCTACCATTATACACCCTAGTTCATATTGCCCACGGTGGTGCAACTCTTTAAATTTTGCTATCTTGGAATGTACTTGCTTTTATGTAGTCGTTGTTGTAATGCATGATATTTAAGGCAATTGACTGATTTGCATAATGGTGCCATTATAGTTTCATGTCCATAAAGGGCTGAAAGTCCCAATGTCCACAAAGTCCTTAAGCTTGGAATGTTCTCATGCTGTAGTATCACTTGTTATAAATTCAGTGCATTAATTTTGGCTGGTGCCTAAGAGATGATATTTAAAGCCCGATTGTACATTAGTTATATGGCAGCCCCCATGTCTTTATATTGCAATCAACTGGTCAAGGGGTTAAATCTTAGGGGATTCACCTCTAAGAAATTTTATGTATCACGTGCATTTAATGGGTATTTTATAAATCCCTTACACTTACATACTTTTATAAATAAAATGACCCCTTTTTCTTCATAAACTTATGGTTTTTTTCCAAATTGGTTTAAAAAACCCTTCTAGTAAATGTAGTTCTGTAACTTTTTTTAATTAATATACCCCTCTTGATTGACTCACGTGTGTTACACTTACATATTTTTAGGTGAACTCCCCAAGCGTTTAATGCACATAGATTGTTAGTCAAGCGGGTTAATGCACATACTTTGGGGTACTATAATGCGGCGCTTGAACAAGATTCCCAAACATCCCTTCATGCCAAGAAAAATACCTCTACTGAACCTAGAGGTATGAGTCACAGTTTGTGTGATGAGCACACCCGCAAGGCTTTACTTTCTGCATTGGAGGTCAAGCAACATCCCAAGACTACAAAAAATGTGGAGAAAATTGTAGAGGTAAAGCAGTATCCCAGAACTAAAAGAAGGGCGGAGGCCCCTGCACAAACACCTGCGGACGAACTTATTGAGAAAATAGAGAGAGAGCTTCCTTCCACTAGCTTCCCCCCTCCCGATTTGACGAGGACTGTAAGATCCCTGTTCCCACCGAGCAATGGATTCGGGGTACTGACAGCGGAAGTAGCGCTTCTCGCGCGGGACAGGGGTCCCACACTCGGGGCCTCGCCCACGGATATCCGGATAAGAGACTAATCCGTCGGTTGTTGCAAAACCGAACCCGAAAAAACTTCCTTAACCGGAAAGCACGGGCGATTCCACCAGGATAACTTTTTACTCTAACATAGTCAAGATCATTTCTGATCGAGATGATCCGATTACATCTATAAGATACTTAGTCAGTTCAAGGAAGAAACTTGCACTTGGATCATTGGGATCAACGCTTTTTTCCCCATTCAAGAGGCACAGCCGTTGATTCCTATCCATAGAATAGTTACTGTCCGGGATTTATTTTTTTTTTCTATCGTAAAAACAAAAGTTTGAGTCTCGATTTGCGGATCCATCAGTCCAGCCTAACCCCATCCGATCCCATGGGTTAGCCAACCGCCCAACCACTGTAGTGATGGGATCCAATTAAAAATTTGGTTAGGTTTTGTCCCGGGTACCAAGGAAAAGAGTTCCAAGGCCCCCTAGCCGGATGTTCATGCAAAATAAAACTAGTCACACCACTCACACACCCAATATGAAATTGCCCTTTTTCAACCAGATTCAACCAGTTTAAAACAATCCTTTAATAAAACCATAGTATCATTGATCACCATCTTCCAATTTATCCAATTGATTCTTAATTTCCCATCATTCCTTCATCAGAGTATCTATGGCATCATCGGTAACTAGAACGCTCAGGAGCCGTTTCGATAGTTCCTAGCCCATAATACTTGGCAATATAATCACTTAACAAGATGGACTCTCATTGAAGATCAGCAAGATCAACCAACAGATCCATATAAGGAGCCATGGACTCATCCATTGAAGACCAGCAAGGTCAATCAACCAGATCCATGCTCGATTTCAGAAAACAACTCCAACTCTGTTCCAATATCTTCCTCGACGCACGCGTGGGTATCCTAGGCAACCCAGAGCCCGAGCACCGTATGGTCAGCACCCTCTAGGATCCTTCGCAGGTAACCTAGCGCTTCACGCATAGGCCGCTTCCTTGGCCCCTCATCCACCGTACCGGAAGCTCACCATTTTAATCGCACCGAGGCTGGTCAAGACCTCGGCCGACCTTGCTACGCGAGACGTCCTTCATTGACTCCCCGTCAGCAGTTGCAACTTCCTCATCACGACCTTAATCACAAGACGGTCAAAATGCTCCCCCCAGCATTCTTGACATAAAACAATCATTTACAGACAGCATTTACAAACAGCATTTTCAAACAGTTTACAATACAATTTCTATTTTAACTTTCATTTTTCCACATTATCCCTCCTCAATCTACATTACTTATTCCATATTTCATTTATATGTATACTCATCCCATCACATCATTTCCATCTCATCACTTCAGATTCCCTCACATCACAATCGTATATTCACATCCATACATCCACAACTATATGCGTACATTCACATCTACATGCATACATCTACATCCCTATGCATACATCCACATCCACATTCACATTCACCTCCATACATCTACATCTACATGCATACATCCACTCCACATTCACATCCACATCTATACATCTACATCTACATGCATACATCCACCTCTACATCCACATCTACGTCTATACACCTACATCTACATGCATACATCCCCATCCACATCCACATCTACATCTATACATCTACATATACATATACATCTCCATTCACAACTACATCTACATGCATACATCCATATCTCCATTCCCATCTACATCTATACATCTACATCTACATGCATCCATCCACCTCCACATCCACATCTACATCTATACATCTACATCTACATGTATACATCCACATCTACATCTATACATCTACATCTACATGTATACATCCACATCTCCATTCACATCTACATCTATACCTCTACATCTACATGCATCCATCCACATCTCCATTTACATCCTCATCTACACATCTATTTCTACATGCATACATCCACATCTCCATTCACATCTACATCTATACCTCTACATCTACATGCATCCATCCACATCTCCATTTACATCCTCATCTACACATCTATTTCTACATGCATACATCCACGTCCCATGCATACATCCACCTCCACATTCACACTCACATCCATACATCTACATCTACATGCAACATCCACATCTCCATGCATAATAAAATTCTTTTAATTAATCTAGGATGATAGTTCCTAGAATATGGTAGGAATTCCTCTTTTTATACTTTGAATGAATTTATTTTATGCGTAATTTCTATAAAAATTTTGCCATAACTCCGCTACTATGACTGATAAATCTCAATTTTTTCTAAGGGATAAAGCTCATTATTAAAGAAATAATTAGAATGGTCTCTAATTGGATCATCAATCCATAATGGTCTCTAATTGGATCATTAAGAAAACAATTAGAATGGTCTCTAATTGGATCATCAATCCATAATGGTCTCTAATTGGATCATTAAGAAAACAATTAGAATGGTCTCTAATTGGATCATCAATTCATAATGGTCTCTAATTGGATCATTAAGAAAACAATTAGAATGGTCTCTAATTGGGTCATCAATCCATAATGGATTGAATCATCAATGTGCATAAACTAAAAGCATAGCAAAAAGCCATTAATTTGGCCTCAAGCATAGCTTAATCTTGGATTAAGGAAAAGCTTTATGAAAAGCTTCATTTGGATTGAGAATGGGTCATGAGTATGACCATTTCTGGAGTGAGAGAGAGAAATTATAAAAACCATTAGAATTTAAATATAAGTGGAAATTAACTTCTATAGCATTTATTAAATTATGTAACTCTTCACTACTATTCACCAATTAACTTCAATAGCATTTAAAAAAAACCATACCAATTAAACTTCTCAAGCTTGAGAGGGGTTGAGAAGAGAGAATCATTAAGAAATCATAGAGAAGATCAAAATTCAATATACTTACCTTATGATTTGCTTGATTCTTTATTCACGGTAGAGGCCCCCAACCAATCAATTGGTTTAGTATGTTGATGGAGCCACCAATGGGGATTGAAGAAAGAGGGAAGTATCAAAAACTAGTGAAATATTAAAGAATTCACAGTTCTTGGCTTAGGTAGAGTAGAGTAACAAGGCATAAGACACTATATATTTTAGCTTAGGTGGAGTAGAGTAACAAAGCATAAGACTCTATCTAATTTGGCTTAGGTGGAGTAGAGTAACAAGCATAAGAGACTATATATTTTGGCTTAGGTGGAGTAGAGTAACAAAGCATAAGAGACTATATTTTGGCTTAGGTGGAGTAGAGTAACAATGCATAAGACATTATCTAATTTGGCTTAGGTGGAGTAGAGTAACAAGCATAAGAGACTATATATTTTGGCTTTGGTGGAGTAGAGTAACAAAGCATAAGAGATTATATTTTGGCTTAGGTGGAGTAGAGTAACAAAGCATAAGAGACTATATTTTGGCTTAGGTGGAGTAGAGTAACAATGCATAAGACATTATATTTTGGCTTAGGTGGAGTAGAGTAACAAAGCATAAGAGACTATATTTTGGCTTTGGTGGAGTAGAGTAACAAAGCATAAGAGATTATATTTTGGCTTAGGTGGAGTAGAGTAACAAAGCATAAGAGACTATATTTTGGCTTAGGTGGAGTAGAGTAACAATGCATAAGACATTATATTTTTTTCAACAAGGGGAGGCTTCTATTTATAGGAAAATTTGAGCTCCTAACCAAACAAACTGATTCTAGAATTTTCCAAGTCAGTTTGGTTGAATTTGGACTAAATTTGGACCTAGTTTGGTTACTTTTTGATTCGGTTTGGTTCCATTTTGATTTGGTTTGGTTCAAGAGAGATGAGAGATAAAAATATCACATTATTTTTGAGTTTAAAACTCATTCAAGCATGTGAAATATGCACCTCCTTTAAAGAATTCCCCTTCCTTACATATGTGTCAAAATTTTATTGCTCATAGTTTTTTACTAATAAACCTTGTACATTTTCAACTCTTCATCTTATGTGAAATGTGCACCTCCTTTAAAGAACTCCTCTTCCTTACATATGTGTCATAGTTTTTTTTACTAATAAACCTTGTACATTTTCAACTCTTCATCTTATGTGAAATATTCACCTCCTTTAAAGAACTCCCCTTCCTTACATATGTGTTTATTTACTAATAAACCTTGTACATTTTCAACTCTTCATCTTATGTGAAATGTGCACCTCCTTTAAAGAACTCCCCTTCCTTACATATGTGTTTATTTACTAATAAACCTTGTACATTTTCAACTCTTCATCTTATGTGAAATGTGCACCTCCTTTAAAGAACTCCCCTTCCTTACATATGTGTTTATTTACTAATAAACCTTGTACATTTTCAACTCTTCTTCTTATGTGAGCATTTACTCATTTTTGGATACCCAAAATATCTCATATTTTTAATATTGCTCATAGTTTTTTTTTTTACTAATAAATCTTGTACATTTTCAACTCTTCATCTTATGTGAGTATTTACTCATTTTTGGGTATCTTCTTTTACAAATTGGATTTATCTCCTCCCTACACATGGATTGATGCTATTGGCCCATAGGAACCTTAATTGGACCATAGTCTAAAGATTTATGAAAATCTAGACCCTTAGGCTAAGGTTCTTTATACCTATTTCCAATTAATTCCAATTGCACATTGGAAAATTCTTTTTAAATTTCTGTTTCAGGGGAGCTCATCTGAATTATAAGAGATATTTTTCTATCCAGAATTATTCAGAATCTGAATATTCTCTCTCTAGAATATTTTCTCTCTCTAGGTTAAAATAGTCACAAACAAGATCTCTTATATTTCAGAAAAGGAATTGATTACAGGAGAATATACTAGACATCAAAAAGGGGTTGGGGGAGGAATCTTACATTCTACCCCACTTAAAAAACGCGAGATGTCCTCATCTCGCAACTTGGAATAATTTTGCAAGATGTACGAATATGAGACTTAGAGAAAAATTTTAATCACGATTAACCACCAAGAAAAGTCTTAAAGAGAGCAAGATTCAAAATAATAACAAGATTTAAACTTTATTCATTCTTGGAACTTATACAGTAAAGATAGAGAAACTCTTTACACTTCCATAAGCCCGTCCATCATATGGTCACAAAAGCAGTCCTCACAAGCTGCACAAGTATAGGGTAACTCATCTATGGGAATGATTCTGCTGGTTATTGCCGCACCTATCTCAGTGGTATGAGGTGATCTAACAAAAGGACCTCTGAGAGGCAAGCCAAAAACGGGGTAAAGGCATATCTTCTCATGAGGAAGAAAACACGCCAGTAAGAAGACCCGCTCAGAAAACCCAAGATGCCTTGATCTCATGACGCAGTAGTATCGGGGACCCAAACCCAAGGCTTCGATAACCATGGCCAAGCGGACATTGTTACGAAAGTGCTGCTGTCCCCAGGGTGTTACCCTAGTTATGTTTTGATAGGTCCGCCATTTGGTCTGCGCTACAGAAGTTCCTAGGTGAGGAAAAAGTGAGCGCTCATACTGTTCTATAAAGTCTTTCTTCACAGACTCTCTTGCGTCTTGAAGGTGAGAAATCATCAGGGATAAAACTAATTCCTGTTGCCAAGCCATGAAGGATATTAAGAAAGAAAGGAGATTGATGGGAGTAAGATTACTGTGAGCGACAAGTAAAAGTTACGACTTATATAAAGGAAGGAGCTAGCGTAACCTAGAAGCCAACGGTAACTTGCCACTGAAGTTTTACCGTCTTTCCATGATTTGAGTTTGACACATTTTTCTATAGAAGGCATTAAGAATTTTGAGATGAGGAGATAAAAGAAGCTTGTAGGTTAAGTCACCTACTTTCATTGAATTCAGATATAAGGGTCACAATATCTGGGGGATAACTTCTTATACTTCCCAAGAGATAAAGAACTTCTTTTGGGCCGTACTCGAATGAAAACCAAAACCTTGGTATCCAAAACACCGATTCTCATTTCTAAACTCATTGTTCTAAATCCTTAAAACAGGTGGGACTCCTGAGAAGTATTCTAGGGAAAGGGTCTTCCTTTTTTAAACAGAAACTTTCTTTTATTTTAGAGAGGGAATAATTATAAGATCAGAAAGGGAGATTCTTACTCCCGTATACCTCGAAGGCTGGGGAGGAATCTTACATTCTACCCCACTTAAAAAAATGCGAGATGTCCTCATCTCGCCAAGTAGAGGACAACTCTTTTTCTTAAGATCCAATTTATTCTGGGGTTCCTTATATTCTGGTCAACCCAACAGAACACTGGGATAAATATCCCTTATATAGAACTCATTATCAAATAACAATTCATTCAGATCATATCATTCATATCTTTAACATGATAATGGTCCATTAGACCGAAAAGTTTCCTTCGAAACATTCCTCCACGGAAATTTCAGTCAAGCAAGTTCTCAATTTGACATCCCTTAACTTGATCTACCGGTCAAATATTAACAGTAGCAATCTAACAGCACACCCATTAACCTCATAGTGATTTGCTGAATTCATTATCATCATTCTAGTTATGAATATCATTACAGGGATTCGTCCCATTCCCCCTCATTGTGGTTTCATTATATTTCAACTAATTTTTTAAAAATCAACATTTTTCAATCAGCATTTTCAATCAGAATCCAAATCAATTCATCCATTCTCAAACAGAATTAAAAATCATATCAATCACATGCAAAATCATCATCTGGATAGCATTAACGCTTATAATTTCAAGTCTTAGATTTACTCGTATATACTGTCAGTAAAGAGCTGCAGTATACTCTCGGTATATACGGGTAGTCACGGCCCTTGGAATTATAAGGTAAATACTATCATGTCTAGGCCTCAAGCAAGTCGGGGATTCTATATAATTGCGGTACTTCCATCTGAAGACCCAATTACCAAATTACGAGTTTCAGTTTGAATATCAAATTGTATGAATTATATCACACAATTATAACCTTTTTGTGTTTCTTGATAAATTTTTGACATATTTGTCTTCTCAGGTGATCTTTATTAACCAAAGGCTCTGATACCAACTGTAAGATCCCTGTTCCCACCGAGCAATGGATTCGGGGTACTGACAGCGGAAGTAGCGCTTCTCGCGCGGGACAGGGGTCCCACACTCGGGGCCTCGCCCACGGATATCCGGATAAGAGACTAATCCGTCGGTTGTTGCAAAACCGAACCCGAAAAAACTTCCTTAACCGGAAAGCACGGGCGATTCCACCAGGATAACTTTTTACTCTAACATAGTCAAGATCATTTCTGATCGAGATGATCCGATTACATCTATAAGATACTTAGTCAGTTCAAGGAAGAAACTTGCACTTGGATCATTGGGATCAACGCTTTTTTCCCCATTCAAGAGGCACAGCCGTTGATTCCTATCCATAGAACAGTTACTGTCCGGGATTTATTTTTTTTTTCTATCGTAAAAACAAAAGTTTGAGTCTCGATTTGCGGATCCATCAGTCCAGCCTAACCCCATCCGATCCCATGGGTTAGCCAACCGCCCAACCACTGTAGTGATGGGATCCAATTAAAAATTTGGTTAGGTTTTGTCCCGGGTACCAAGGAAAAGAGTTCCAAGGCCCCCTAGCCGGATGTTCATGCAAAATAAAACTAGTCACACCACTCACACACCCAATATGAAATTGCCCTTTTTCAACCAGATTCAACCAGTTTAAAACAATCCTTTAATAAAACCATAGTATCATTGATCACCATCTTCCAATTTATCCAATTGATTCTTAATTTCCCATCATTCCTTCATCAGAGTATCTATGGCATCATCGGTAACTAGAACGCTCAGGAGCCGTTTCGATAGTTCCTAGCCCATAATACTTGGCAATATAATCACTTAACAAGATGGACTCTCATTGAAGATCAGCAAGATCAACCAACAGATCCATATAAGGAGCCATGGACTCATCCATTGAAGACCAGCAAGGTCAATCAACCAGATCCATGCTCGATTTCAGAAAACAACTCCAACTCTGTTCCAATATCTTCCTCGACGCACGCGTGGGTATCCTAGGCAACCCAGAGCCCGAGCACCGTATGGTCAGCACCCTCTAGGATCCTTCGCAGGTAACCTAGCGCTTCACGCATAGGCCGCTTCCTTGGCCCCTCATCCACCGTACCGGAAGCTCACCATTTTAATCGCACCGAGGCTGGTCAAGACCTCGGCCAACCTTGCTACGCGAGACGTCCTTCATTGACTCCCCGTCAGCAGTTGCAACTTCCTCATCATGACCTTAATCACAAGACGGTCAAAATGTTTCCCCCAGCATTCTTGACATAAAACAATCATTTACAGACAGCATTTACAAACAGCATTTTCAAACAGTTTACAATACAATTTCTATTTTAACTTTCATTTTTCCACATTATCCCTCCTCAATCTACATTACTTATTCCATATTTCATTTATATGTATACTCATCCCATCACATCATTTCCATCTCATCACTTCAGATTCCCTCACATCACAATCGTATATTCACATCCATACATCCACAACTATATGCGTACATTCACATCTACATGCATACATCTACATCCCTATGCATACATCCACATCCACATTCACATTCACCTCCATACATCTACATCTACATGCATACATCCACTCCACATTCACATCCACATCTATACATCTACATCTACATGCATACATCCACCTCTACATCCACATCTACGTCTATACACCTACATCTACATGCATACATCCCCATCCACATCCACATCTACATCTATACATCTACATCTACATATACATCTCCATTCACAACTACATCTACATGCATACATCCATATCTCCATTCCCATCTACATCTATACATCTACATCTACATGCATCCATCCACCTCCACATCCACATCTACATCTATACATCTACATCTACATGTATACATCCACATCTACATCTATACATCTACATCTACATGTATACATCCACATCTCCATTCACATCTACATCTATACCTCTACATCTACATGCATCCATCCACATCTCCATTTACATCCTCATCTACACATCTATTTCTACATGCATACATCCACATCTCCATTCACATCTACATCTATACCTCTACATCTACATGCATCCATCCACATCTCCATTTACATCCTCATCTACACATCTATTTCTACATGCATACATCCACGTCCCATGCATACATCCACCTCCACAT
Source organism: Cibotium barometz (assembly GCF_041138505.1). Lineage (NCBI taxonomy): Eukaryota > Viridiplantae > Streptophyta > Polypodiopsida > Cyatheales > Cibotiaceae > Cibotium > Cibotium barometz. Next base: position 46,065,037 of record NC_141067.1, on the reverse strand, counting down.
TCACACTCACATCCATACATCTACATCTACATGCAACATCCACATCTCCATGCATAATAAAATTCTTTTAATTAATCTAGGATGATAGTTCCTAGAATATGGTAGGAATTCCTCTTTTTATACTTTGAATGAATTTATTTTATGCGTAATTTCTATAAAAATTTTGCCATAACTCCGCTACTATGACTGATAAATCTCAATTTTTTCTAAGGGATAAAGCTCATTATTAAAGAAATAATTAGAATGGTCTCTAATTGGATCATCAATCCATAATGGTCTCTAATTGGATCATTAAGAAAACAATTAGAATGGTCTCTAATTGGATCATCAATCCATAATGGTCTCTAATTGGATCATTAAGAAAACAATTAGAATGGTCTCTAATTGGATCATCAATTCATAATGGTCTCTAATTGGATCATTAAGAAAACAATTAGAATGGTCTCTAATTGGGTCATCAATCCATAATGGATTGAATCATCAATGTGCATAAACTAAAAGCATAGCAAAAAGCCATTAATTTGGCCTCAAGCATAGCTTAATCTTGGATTAAGGAAAAGCTTTATGAAAAGCTTCATTTGGATTGAGAATGGGTCATGAGTATGACCATTTCTTGAGTGAGAGAGAGAAATTATAAAAACCATTAGAATTTAAATATAAGTGAAAATTAACTTCTATAGCATTTATTAAATTATGTAACTCTTCACTACTATTCACCAATTAACTTCAATAGCATTTAAAAAAAACCATACCAATTAAACTTCTCAAGCTTGAGAGGGGTTGAGAAGAGAGAATCATTAAGAAATCATAGAGAAGATCAAAATTCAATATACTTACCTTATGATTTGCTTGATTCTTTATTCACGGTAGAGGCCCCCAACCAATCAATTGGTTTAGTATGTTGATGGAGCCACCAATGGGGATTGAAGAAAGAGGAAAGTATCAAAAACTAGTGAAATATTAAAGAATTCACAGTTCTTGGCTTAGGTAGAGTAGAGTAACAAGGCATAAGACACTATATATTTTAGCTTAGGTGGAGTAGAGTAACAAAGCATAAGACTCTATCTAATTTGGCTTAGGTGGAGTAGAGTAACAAAGCATAAGACTCTATCTAATTTGGCTTAGGTGGAGTAGAGTAACAAGCATAAGAGACTATATATTTTGGCTTAGGTGGAGTAGAGTAACAAAGCATAAGAGACTATATTTTGGCTTAGGTGGAGTAGAGTAACAATGCATAAGACATTATCTAATTTGGCTTAGGTGGAGTAGAGTAACAAGCATAAGAGACTATATATTTTGGCTTTGGTGGAGTAGAGTAACAAAGCATAAGAGATTATATTTTGGCTTAGGTGGAGTAGAGTAACAAAGCATAAGAGACTATATTTTGGCTTAGGTGGAGTAGAGTAACAATGCATAAGACATTATATTTTGGCTTAGGTGGAGTAGAGTAACAAAGCATAAGAGACTATATTTTGGCTTTGGTGGAGTAGAGTAACAAAGCATAAGAGATTATATTTTGGCTTAGGTGGAGTAGAGTAACAAAGCATAAGAGACTATATTTTGGCTTAGGTGGAGTAGAGTAACAATGCATAAGACATTATATTTTTTTCAACAAGGGGAGGCTTCTATTTATAGGAAAATTTGAGCTCCTAACCAAACAAACTGATTCTAGAATTTTCCAAGTCAGTTTGGTTGAATTTGGACTAGATTTGGACCTAGTTTGGTTACTTTTTGATTCGGTTTGGTTCCATTTTGATTTGGTTTGGTTCAAGAGAGATGAGAGATAAAAATATCACATTGTTTTTGAGTTTAAAACTCATTCAAGCATGTGAAATATGCACCTCCTTTAAAGAATTCCCCTTCCTTACATATGTGTCAAAATTTTATTGCTCATAGTTTTTTACTAATAAACCTTGTACATTTTCAACTCTTCATCTTATGTGAAATGTGCACCTCCTTTAAAGAACTCCTCTTCCTTACATATGTGTCATAGTTTTTTTTACTAATAAACCTTGTACATTTTCAACTCTTCATCTTATGTGAAATATGCACCTCCTTTAAAGAACTCCCCTTCCTTACATATGTGTTTATTTACTAATAAACCTTGTACATTTTCAACTCTTCATCTTATGTGAAATGTGCACCTCCTTTAAAGAACTCCCCTTCCTTACATATGTGTTTATTTACTAATAAACCTTGTACATTTTCAACTCTTCATCTTATGTGAAATGTGCACCTCCTTTAAAGAACTCCCCTTCCTTACATATGTGTTTATTTACTAATAAACCTTGTACATTTTCAACTCTTCTTCTTATGTGAGCATTTACTCATTTTTGGATACCCAAAATATCTCATATTTTTAATATTGCTCATAGTTTTTTTTTTTACTAATAAATCTTGTACATTTTCAACTCTTCATCTTATGTGAGTATTTACTCATTTTTGGGTATCTTCTTTTACAAATTGGATTTATCTCCTCCCTACACATGGATTGATGCTATTGGCCCATAGGAACCTTAATTGGACCATAGTCTAAAGATTTATGAAAATCTAGACCCTTAGGCTAAGGTTCTTTATACCTATTTCCAATTAATTCCAATTGCACATTGGAAAATTCTTTTTAAATTTCTGTTTCAGGGGAGCTCATCTGAATTATAAGAGATATTTTTCTATCCAGAATTATTCAGAATCTGAATATTCTCTCTCTAGAATATTTTCTCTCTCTAGGTTAAAATAGTCACAAACAAGATCTCTTATATTTCAGAAAAGGAATTGATTACAGGAGAATATACTAGACATCAAAAAGGGGTTGGGGGAGGAATCTTACAAGGACTCTGGCTCCATGGGTGGAAGATTAAATGTTAATCCCATTTTGGATTAACAAGTATGCTCCTTCAATTGAGGACATTAATAAGTGACATGAAAAGGCACTATAAAAGTTGTACATTATGAGATATTGGCCACCTAAGTCCTTAAGTAAGTTTTGGACACCCAAGTGTAAATAATGGCCAAACGTATATAAGGCATTTTCTCATATAATGAATAGAGACAATCCCCTTTGTGCTATTGAGAGCTCTTCTTTGTGTCTTGAGAGAGAGTATTCTAGCACTTGTACCTCTTCTATTCTTGTATGTTTCTTGCTTGTGTGGGAGAGTGAGAGAGAGTGATTGCCATATGCAATGGTGTAAGCGACTCTACGGTGATAGCATGGAGGTGGAGCTTTGAGGTTTGGAGCTTAACAAGTGAGCTTAGAGGCCTCAAGGGACTCAAGTTCGAAGCATTGGTAAGTGCCATGTGATAGTTGTGTTCTATTGCTCATCCTTTAGGTGAATGCATTGGGTTCCCTCTTGGAGGTGTGGTAGCCTATAACATTTTTGGCGCCGTTGTCAGGGAAACACCTTTGTTTCTTTCTTCCTCTTAGAGTTTCAGTTCCCATCACATAAGATTCATTATTGCCTTTACATTCTGGTAGTAGTGCATTGTGTAGGAAATGAATGGATAAGATTTGTGTGGAAGTGAAAAATTGGTTGTGTTTGTTGTGTATTTGTGTGGTGGAGTGGTCATGGAAGAGAGATTCACTATTTTTTCTAGTTAAATTTGATGTTTGCATCACTTGAATCATCAACGTGAATGAGCACATTGGTGTTTAGTTTTTTCTTCTTTTCAAAAATTAAAAAAATAAGGAGCCATTGACTATGCCTTGAACTTGTATTATACTCCTTAGGCGTGGCAAAATCATTTTGGAAACAGTTGGATAAGTATTTTTCACCCAAAATCACCTTAGTCGACGCGGGAAGTTCCCACGTGAAACTGCAAGAAAATCATTCACGGTGTGAACTATTTCGTACAACTTCATGCCATGAACTGCTCTAAGCATCAATGCCATGATTAATGCCACAATTCATGGGATTACCTTGCAAAAAATAGGTATCCTTATCCTGACACCTCTGAAACCAAGAGGTTTAACAAACTAAAAAATCGTGAACGTGCAGAAAATCGTTCACGATGTGAACTATTTTAGAGCACTTCATGGCATCATGAACCATTTTTAGTTCACGACGTGAACCATTTTAGAATCCTTCACGTCATGAATCATTTCTAGTTCACGATGTGAACTAATTAATTTTCATGACATGGAACCTTATCTCTTCACGGCGTGAACTTTTTTTGTAATTTCATGCCTTGATCAAATCAAACTCTCAAACTTGGTATAGTCAGATTAAGGGCAAGAAAAATGAAAATCATAACAAGGTAACATGGAATTCTAAGTCCAAAAGCAAAAACATTTAAACACATGAAAGTGCAAAAAAGCGTTGAGGACCTAAACTATTTTTTGACACTTCACGCTGTGAAGGTCCTCTGCAATCTCACGACCTCAGAAACAAGTCGATAAAATCTGACTAAAATTTAATAAGAACAACAAAATAGCTTATCAAATCATATATACATGCACTTGAGGTCTGGAAAGCTGATTGGAGATGAGCTCACTCCTGAGGATGGTGCATCAAATCACCCAGGATATTCCTATAAAAAAAGTGTGGGTTCAAGCCACTCAGTAAGCACTCAATTGAGTGTCTTAAGGAGTTTGACCAATGTTGAAACTAGTAGTGAAGAATCCATGGAATAAGGGCTGTGATAATCTAGGTTTGGGGAAGAGAAGAAACCACCCTCTCTAACCAAATCGAGTGGTATCATTGACATAGTCCGGGGATTTTTTGGTTTCCAAAGCAACAATGACGAAGAAGCGTAATTTGCAGGCATGGGTCCATCAACCAATGCTGCTGGGCTTGGTCCAAGGCAAGAAGTACCTATCTAAACTTCAAATTCGAGGCTATCAAACATGGGCACCCCCCAAATGAGAAGAGACATGGAAAGTGTGGCCAGGACGGGTGAAGTATTCTTCCTGACCTTAGAGGAAGTAGCGTTAGATCTAAAAAGGATCGAGGTGGAACGAAAGCTATATGAGAGTTGAGCTTAAGGAAATCAGAGCTCGATACTCAAAGGGAAAAAGCCGAACAAAAGGAGATGGGAAGTGTAAACTTACTCCAATCACGGGGTAAAGAGCCGAAAATAGTCATGGGAAGAAGTAAGTGAGGAATTCCAAACTTAGAACCCATAAATGAAGAGCCCAGAGTGGAGGAAGGATTTGTAAACCTAGAAGAAGAGGATAACCTACCAAGAGTGGCGAGAAAAGTGAAAGCCTGCCTGTACACCAAAAAGGACATCGAGAAAATGATCAAACATCCTACGTTTCTATAGGACATGAAACTCCTAATTATGCAAAGGCATAAAGAAGCGACTTATGATGAGCCATTCTAAAATGAAGTGGCAAGACCATCCCATAGATCGGATATTCCTAGAAGAGCCAACATAGGAAGAGGAAGAGGTCTAGGTAGGGGGGGAAGCAATTCCTCAAAAACCAAGGGTGGATCCAACCATCGATCTTAATGTAGCCACAAGGACGAATCTATTGAGTATGGCTGTGGAAATGGGATGAGGAATGGTCGAGGAGCTAGGCACTGCCCTAGAATTGTGACCCTCCTAAATTAAACCACACATCATTTCCAAGCTCGTTCAAAAATTCTATGGGGATGGAAATCCTATTTAACATCATGTAGAGATTTTTCAATCCACATGCAAAACCTGTGGGCCAGTTAGTGAATATATAACAATGATTCAGGCTTTTTCATTGACCCTAGAAGGGAAAGCACATCAGTGGTTCCAAACCCTCAAACCCGAGGATAAGATTAACTTCACATGACTCAAGAATCTGTTTGTTCCTAGCTTTGCAAGAAGTGGCAGATGGAGTCGATGAGAGACTATGTGTCTCTACTAAAGCACTTAAATTCAAGGTGCAAACTATGGGAGATTCTAATTGATGATCAGTTTATGACACCACAAGATGCATGATTATCTAGTATTAGCCCAACCAGCTACTCTAGATGCTTGTTGTAAATTGGCAATTGAATATGAAGATAATATGCTAGAATGGCCACAATCGGAAGATGTCAAAATATCTTCGACAACAACGACTTCGCGTGTTTTGAGTCACCAAGAGGTTGGAACTCAGAGCAAAAAAGTTGGAAACATGATTGTGGAAGAGCTTAGTAATGCAATACTAGATAAATTGAAGGTAAAGGAGGGAAAAGAAACATCTGGGCATGGGCATATCCATCTTTACCCCCGTAGAGAATTGGTGTGGTGCTCCATGTGTAGATTGAATCACACTGCTACCAAATGCCCATAGTTAAGAGCAAGGCCACTACTACTCTATTGTGCACACTGTGTTAAATTAGGGAATCATGGCACTTCCATGTACAGATATCCAAGGTTCCAAATATCTACACAGCTTCCGACACCTAGAGCTCCATTGGCCTTACCAATACCACCTGTGCAAATTAGTGCAGTTGAAGGACATCCAAACTCTTCCTATTTACCTAGGGGGATGTTTCGGGTGCAGGACACTTCAACTCTACCACCAGTTGTTCTACCACCGCAACCACCACAGGCTAAAATCAACCAGGTATTGACTATAGAGCCATGTGAAGATATTGATATGGTGTGTGAAGTAGAACTTAGTGAAGAGTACTATGAGGAAGCTGCAAAGATCGCACCAAAATTCTATGTCCTATAGAATAACATGCCAATACTCGTGTTTCAAACCACGGTACAGTGGAAGGGTAAGGACATAAACTCTAACATGAACAGAGGTCCTCTACAATGTTTTAGCTATGGTGGGCTGCATCAAATCGCTGAGTGTCCAAACAAGAATGTGGTTCATATGTACCAACCCCAACAATTGACTTCTCAGCCCAATGACATGCCAGTACTTTCTTGTACTAAATGTGACCTTGATCATTTGATCAAGGATTTTCTATACCGCGTAGGTGGTTTGACTTCCACTTCTAACCAGGCCACCATCTGGACCATTAGTGTGTAGCTTGGAAATATCACACTACTCAATGTCTTGACACGAGCCTAGGCCCAATTGGGGGACAAGGGGAAGAACTGGGCAGATGCGACCACTTCCAAAACTAGTCGGAGAAGAAGAGTGAAAAAAGTGGGTAAGGGTGACACCAGGGTCACAATCCGAGATGGAACCAAGGAAGATACAATTTACACTGGATCCGCCCAATCGAGAGAAGAAGGGGATCAAGTGGTCAACAAAAAAGAGCCTTACCTAGAGGTGCAAGGGGAAATATGTTAAAAAATAGGTAGAGGGAGAGGAGACACACACACAGGAGCAAACCCTAATGTATATTGCAAACCCTAACCAAAGAGGGAAGCCATCTCCCTTCTCACACAATGCATAAAGCTATAATCCATAATACACAAGACACACTATGTGTTGTGCCTACACTCAGCTAACCCTAGCTAATGTCCACACACTATGACCAGGTGGACGTGGTCATTTATGTCTCACACATGCTGCTACCTAACATGCCAGCGCATAGTGCAGCTAGCACACACTGACATCGAGCTTGAATCTCAACAGCCCCTCTCAAGCTCATGATGTACTGCCATAGATGAAGATGTAGATGAGCTTGGGCTATCAAAGCTCTCAACACTCCCCCTCAAGCTCATCCCACATACTCCCAACATAGTACAGAAGTACTCAAACTTCTCCCTGCTAAGAGTGGCTTTGTAAAGATGTCAGCCACCTGATCTTTAGTCTTCACATACTGTAAATCCACTTGTTGGGGTAAATCAACACAAACACAAATACAACAAGCAGACACAATTTCTCCACAAGACACATGTTGATTAGGCGAAAACAGAAATTCAGACACAACAGAAACTTAATGCACAGACATAAATTCGATAGAGCAAAGTCACACAAGAGAGATAAAACCCTAAAAATGTGCTTCATTCTCTCCTCTTAACATTACATTGCTTCCCCTTCTTTTCTACCTTGCTCAAAAAACGTTACTCTTTCCCCGAAACGTTATTCTTGAATAACCGTTACATATCTTAACTTCCAAGATCCCAAGAAATTCATCCCACCTTATAATTCCGACTTAGCACATATCCGACTTACTAAATATCCGACTTAGCAACATTTAACCTAAGAGAACTATGCCTTCAACACATGGCACGTCCCGGTGGTAGATTTCAAAGAAATATGACTCGGATCCACATATCCCTTGATCAACTCAAAATGTCAGACAGAAGTAAAATCATGCTGCTTCATCAAATAGTCTAGTCCACCTCCTTCATAACATCAAGTTCAGCAACCTGAACATCCTTGTCTGTTTGCTGCTACATCCACACTTTGTAATGAAACTAGTTCCTTGAATTGCTCAGCAACCTGTATCTGCTCTCTGCACCATGCATCTCTACATCAGGCACTTGGTCTGCAACTATCTCAACTAATTCTGCCAGCAAATCTGCAACTTGTGTCTTGAAACTCTGGTTCTTCTCTAGGTCTTGCACTTTCTGCACTAAAGGTGCTCTCCATAAAGTAATCATCACTCTTAGTGGGCATGCAGTCCCCAACTTAAAAACTCTGAGCCAGTAAAGTTCGACTAAGCAACTTCCAACACAACACAATTCAGTCAAACAAACCCTGACAAAAGCTTCAGCAAATTTCAAGCTCTGTAACAACTGATCAAAACTACCTGTGCCAACAATTAAGCTTCTTTCCATCATCTCAACACCTATGTTCTGCCTTAAGAACATCCATCTCTGTGCTGTGTTAACTTCTGGTGAGTCGGATCTGACTTCCTCAACATGCACCAAAGCTGAAACTGGCCAATCAAGATGTGGTGGTTTCCCTTGAAACTTCTTCAGCCTAAAACCATTGATTGGCTTCTCTACCCTTGTTCCAAAGACATCTGCCACAATAAAGGTTCCTTGACCCAAATCCTCCACAATTTGATAAGGTCCTTTATATCTAAGTGTCAACTTCCTTGGATGAGGTCCCAATCTAGAGTTGTACACCATCACCCAGTCACCAACCTAAAACACTTTAAATTTGACATTCATACTCACCCATGCATGTCGTCTCTTCTGGATCACCTCACTGATATATGAACTGACCAACCTGTCTTATTCCAACTGCATCTGATATTTACTCCTATGTGCTGAGCTGACAATTTAGAATACATCTTCTCAGCTGTGATTCTAAGACTTGGCACCACAAACTCCATAGGCACCACAGCTTCTAATCCATACACCAATCTAAATGGTGTCATCCCTGTTGTTACCTTAAAGGCTGTTCTAAAAGACCATAATGCTGAGTCCAATTTCTCATCCCAATCCTTATGATTGTCTGCCACTATCTTCTTCAAAATTCCAACCAATGTTTTGTTAGTACTTTCAGCTTGCCCATTAGCCTGAGGATGGTAAGCTGTAGACTTTTTGTGCATAATCATATGGGTTTTAGTCAATTCATCTATCACCTCATTTAAGAAATGAGATCCCCTATCACTCACAAGCTCCACAGGACACCCAAACCTGGTCATTATGTTGTGATACAAGAACCTTGCAACACTTGAAGCTTTATTGTCCTTCAAAGCTACAGCTTCTACCCATTTAGTAGTACAATAGTCTGTTGCAACCAAAATATACTTGCATCCTTTCCTTGTTGTAGGCTTCACAGGTCCCACAAAATCCATCCCCCACTTCTGGAAAGGCTCTAGTGGTAGAATAGGATGATCTGACATTCTATCCTTATTATCTGGCTGACCAGTCTTTTGACATATGACACACCTCTTAGCATACTCATGTGCATCCTTCAAAACTATGGGCCACCACAATCCAGCCTGGATAATTTTCTTTCGTATTATATCTCCTGAGAAATGTCCACCTGCTGCACCAGAATGTGCTTCTTGAATAACAACATTCTGTTTAAAATCTAGAACACACCTTCTGATGACTTGATCAATGCCCTTCCTATATAATGCCCCTGCAATCACCAAAAAAGGTCTACTCTTCAAAGCAAACTTCCTCCTCTGATCTGTAGTAGTAAACTCACCTCGGATAGTGCCGTCAGTCAGAAATGTCAATAATTGGTCATACCAAGAATCCAACACAGCAGCCTCTTTGAATGAGATTTGCACACCTGCTTGCTGTAAAAAATCTTTTAAATGCTAAAACATGGATTAGAGAGTGTGGAAAATTGGTTTTGATCCACCTCAACTATCAGAGTCCCCATTTTTATCCATGGGATCACTTTCAAAGTCATTTTCAGCCATGAGAGTTGGAATAGAATGTTGCAAAGAATCAACACCATTGTTTTCATTTGTTTTGCATGAAATTGGAAAATTTCGACATTCAAGGTGACTACCCTGATCTGAATTTTGCGAGATTGAGCATGGCTCATCACTTTCTCATCACCTTGCATCATTAGGTCAAGGAAACTTACAAAAAGGATGGGTTTTGCAACATCAGAGGGCTCTCCAATATCAAAGAGATCATCACATCCCTCATCAATTGAAAGTAAAAACTTCTCAATGTCATCATGCTCATCACAATCATGCATATGATTATCATCATGAACAAGATACCCACTTTTGGCATCAACATCATCACAAAAAGGAAGAAACCTATGTATGACATCATCTTCATCATGAACATCAAAAACAACATCAAACACTTCATCAACATGCACATTCACCTTGTCATGATCTGCTGATTTACATAAAATTTGAATTCTGGGACATTCACAGTTACTTCTCTGATTTGAAATTTGATGCATTTTAGCCCCATCTGCATGATCTTGGGCATCATTTGAGACCTACCCTTCACCTTGCAGCACTAGGTGAAGGAAACTTGCAAAAAACATGGAATTTTGAAAATTCAGAGTTGGAGTTTTGTGATGCAAAAACATTGCTTATGCACATGATTTCATCATCATCTTGGTTGTTGGGATGCGTGTGGTAAAGAATTTCCCCATTTGGTTGAATGCTTGATGTTGGCTTGGGGGTATCTATGGGTTCTTGGTGGCATCTTTGGCTCACTCCCATTTGTACTCCATTTCCCTCAATCATCGATACTCCCATTGGGTATCCCCACTCATCATCGTCATCACTCTCACTTGATTCGCATTCAAAATCTTCATACTTCTCATGTAATGCTTCACATGCTCTTTGCAGCCTCCTAATTCTCTTCATGCTTGAACAAGTTCTCTTCTTCCGACCCTCATGCGTCTCATGATATGTATATCCATCATCTAGCATACCTTCAAATGCATCTAGCCTTTCACTAGCTCTCTCCATCTTATTAAAGGAACCCTTCTTGGATGCATGATGAAATTTTTGAATTATGTTATGAAGTTTTGTGCTCAACTCAACCATGCAAAACTGCTTGCACTCATCTCCCTTTTGACACTCGTCACATGTGTATGGACACTCATAGGTTTCATGGCTATGTTTTGTACAAATTTGGCACTTCTTCCTCTTCTTCTTGCCCATATTTGAAGTTAGAAATTAGATAGCTATGTGAGCTCTCATATTCAATGCACCACACCAAATAAAGCCCACATGTATGCATGGAATGGAGAGCTGCGGTGCTATACCGAGATCCACCCCACTCGTAACAAATAGGTGCCACTACAAGAGTAGAAGCCTGTAGCGACCCTTACGGGGGTCGCTACAGAAGTCGTTCCAAAGGTCACTTTTGAACATCGTTTAAACGACCTCTATAGCGACGTTTTTGCGATGCATAAACAACGCTATTTAAACCACGTTTTTAGGGTGGCATATGCATCGCATTTGGGTGGCATAAACGACGTTTCGAGGGTGGCATAACCACATTGTTTGGTGGCATAAACGACCCTTTTTTGAGTGGCATAAACACCTAAGTTTGGGTGGCATAAGCGACCTTTTTTGAGTGGCATAAACGACCCTTTGAAGGTGGCATAAACGACCTTATTTTGGGTGGCATAAACGACCCTGTTTGGGTGGCATAAACGACCCTACAAAGGTGGCATAAACGACCCTATTTTGGGTGGCATAAACGACCCTGTTTGGGTGGCATAAACGACGTTACAAAGGTGGCATAAGCGACCCTATTTGTATTATTTTTTTTAGCCGTTGGGGTCGCTTAAAAGACCTTTGTTCTGAACGTTTTTTTAGCCGATGCACATTCTCTCTCGCTCTCTCTCTCATACACATTATCTCCACTTGTGTCTCTTGCACACACATTCTCTCTCTCTTTCTCCCTCTCTCTCTCTCTCTCACACACACACACACTTCACATAAACATTAGTCTCTCTCTCTCTCTCTCTTTCTCCCTCTCTCTCTCTCTCACACACACACACACTTCACATAAACATTGGTCTCTCTCTCTCTCTCTCTCTCTCATACACACTTGCCTCTTTATCACACACACATCGTACGTATACAAACATCATAAAAAATCTCTCTTTCTCTCTCTCTCTCTCTCTCACACACACACACACATATGCACGCGCATTTGTGTACGACAAAAGACCCAAGAATCGACATACATCGACTTTTGAAAAAGCAATGGCCGACATCGATTACGGTAAGTATAAATTAATTTTTGCAATCAATTAACATTTAAATCTGTAGATTTGGGAGGTAGACACTTCAAGAAACTCTTGATAGATATAACACATGTGCATCATGGCCAAAAACACACATACATAAAGAAAATGTTAATGAAAGAGCGCCATCATTCTGAATGAGCGACTATATGTATCAAAAAATTATGTCTACAAACTCAGCACTAAATGGCTCTATCATTAATCGGAGTCATCGGAGGAAGAGTCCTCCTCTTGTACATTCTTGGGTGGTTGCGATGATAACCCTACTGCTACCTGTCGAGCAACCTCGTCCATGTCGTTCTCATCATGTTGCTCCTGCAATTAAAAATGTCTATTGGCTATTTGAGTATAAAAAAAACCATATAACATATAACACATGCAGATCTTGATTGGCATAAAACAATATTTGATAGAATTACTTACAAAAGCATCGGGTGTCGGCATCTCCTTCTGTAGCGCTCTGTAGCCGTAAATTGTGGCTCTCCGTATCTAGTCTGCAGATGGTGCTCGACCATAATCCTTTCTCTGTCATTTAAACATTGCATATATATAAGTAAGAAGTGAATTGAATGCATATGAGATCATAGATACATGGATACATATATATATGTATGTATGTATATACAAATACCTATAGATAGTCGAACAAAAAATTTGTGCACTTACAAAGAGTGCTCGAAAGCCATTAGAGCCCATCCGGCCAAGCCGAGAGGTGTGCCCTGACTGGACACGAGCTTGTGCTGCCTCCTGCAAATTAAATGCGCTTTTATATGAATATATAATTAATGCTATTCGAGAAGTACCTATCATATGCATTGAGTGAATTAACTTTGTGTACCTTCTGTTGAGGCCATGTCACTCTCAAGCGAATCTCTTTCCTGAAGTGCCACCAAGAATCTTTGCACATCGCAGGTGGGCGTGTATGCTCAGGGACGACCGCAAATTTCCTAAGCATTTAACAACAGTGTGTTATTACAAGGTTTCACAATTTACGATCAATAAACATATAGATGGATATATAAACACATATACATAGGTAGGTGGATAGATAAATAGATAAATGTAGCGGTCAGTATGCGCTATGGATGCTCAATTGGGTGCATTTGGAGAGCGTACTAGCTCTTCGAATGGACCAATTGCACATCCATAGTGCATACGGACCGGCTGACGGTCCGTATATGCTATGCTAACGCATTTGGGTGCATGTCAATTACACCTTGAAGAACTATTTTGTGCAAGGTTACTGTAAGCCTCTAATATGGACATAAGTACAGTAAGAAGGTATGATTACAAATTAACTAGTTTCTGCTGAGGGAAGAACATTATTCCTAACCTGGGGATAAGCAAATATGCATTGTGCGCTACCATAGCATTTACAAACACTTCTAGGATGATTTTGTATGTGTATTATTTTTGTTCAAGTTTTCTTTGATTTTTAATGATATTAATATGACATTAATATTTTATGAATGTAGATTCCGGATCATGCTCTGGGACACCACCTCCTCCCACTCTTCCTGTGCGTCCATCTGTAGTTGCGAGAGGAGATTTTTTCCTCTTCTTCCACATCATCTACGACACTATGCGACTCACAAACATATTACGTTGAAAGAATCCCATGTTGGTGTGCAGCATGCCATGGCACTCATCGACGAATGCGACGCATATGTTTTGCCCATATGGAGCAGTATGGTCCATGTCCTGATATGCCACCACAAGAGGAACGGGAGCATCCCATGGTAAGTGATGTCATTTTAGAACTATGTATAAATTCATATCCAAGTTTACTCCGCACTATTAATCGTGTTCCATGTGTGTCTCACCCTTCATATAATCAACAATGATGCATTATTCAGCACGTACCAGTTCTACATCCTCGATTTCATGAGGATTGTGAAGACCATGGAATTGATCCTTCATTCCTTCCACGCACACAATATGGTCAAGCCGTTTTTCAGTTGCAAATGGAGGCATCATCAACTTCTTTGCCCCTCGGTGCCCAATCAGAGACATTGGGTGATCATCCATTGCCTGATCGTCTTCTATCTCTCATTCAAACGTACGATCGTAGACGCTATGGAGGATGGTTGGGAGCAGCCCTTCCAGCAGACGGAGAGGTTTTCAGCTTTTGGGGTGCTCGATATGTGATTGCACCATCTACCATTCCCAATGGTGGACGAGGTCTCTTTATTGCACAGGATTTACGCGTGCCCGCAAACTCAGAGGTGACTCTTATGTCATTTTGTGGGCCCATTTATGGTTGGGGCGCATGGCATGCACTTGTTCGCTTTATCAGAAGTATGACAACATATGGGCTTTGTGCTAATGCGGCCTCACTCACCGAAAGAAACATTAGATATAATTGTGGATCGCGGCTTTATATTGATGGAAGACCCTATGCTCAAGGAAATATAGCAGGGCTAATCAATAGTAGTAGAGGGAGAAATGAGAGAACAAATTGTAACTTTATGGAGTGTGAGAATAGTCACGAGCCATGTTATATGATTAGAGATGTACCCATATATATAGTAGTGTGTGCTACAAGATCATTACAAGCTGGCGAGGAATTATTTGTAAATTATGGTTGGCGTCGGCCATCACCAGCCCCTCTTTGAGAATGAAATTTGAGATAAAGTGTCGGCCTCTTAAATTATGTATGTTTCAAATAATGTATCCAGCTTTGTAGCCCAATCAGCATTTAATTTTGACAAATATTTGATGATATATTTCATTGTCTCGTCAGTAATACAACTAAGGGTATTTTAGTGTCTTGTCTAAGGTTATCTTGAGTATAGATTTTTGCTCCTAATATGCTTGAATTGTGTTGTAAAAAGGGTTTCAATGTTATGATTATATCACTTAATAATTCGATTGTTGTTACTTTAAATCATTTCTTCATGTAGACTATGTTTATACATGCAGTTTCTAGATGTTGAGGGTGTATCTAGCTCTCACCGAAGTCACCATATCTTGCCAGAGGAGTACATGAGGCTTTTATGTACACAAGATCCAAGTACATATCAACGACTTAGAGATGAGTACAATGCAAAATGCACAGAAAAAGCGACCAATGAGGGACATGTTGATGATGACATCAATGAGTTTATCGACGATTGGTTCCAAGCAAGTAGTGAAGAAGAAACTTGTCCGCATGAAAAATTTCTACGAGAAGAAGCTTCAAGGCCCATCTACGATGGTGCATCCATATCAAGATTGAGTGTGACCTTACTCATCTTGAATCTCCAAACACGCTACCAATGGAGTAATGCATCAGTTTCTGCATTACTATCGTAAGTTATATTTGTATTTTGTTTGCATAAAAATAATGGCTCTCAATCACTTTTGTGCTCATTAAATATTTACAATTGAGTGGTAGGCTTCTTTCGAACAAGATTCTACCATCAAACAATGTGATCCCAAAGTCGAGGGACGAGGCAAAGAAAATGATCGCATCCCTTGGACTCGAATACAACACAATTCATGCATGTGTCAATGATTGCATTTTGTATCGTGGAGAGTATGAAAATGCAACCACTTGTCCCAAATGTGGTATTGCTCGTTTCAAGGCAGGAACCTTGAATGTCCCTATGAAAGTTCTGCGACACTTTCCCTTGGCACCACGAGTTGAACACATCTTCCGCAGCCCCGAAATAGCCAAGCTTATGGATTGGAGTTCGAGAAATGCAAGTATAGACGGAGTCATGAGGATTCCAAGCGATAGCAAAGCATTTAAGCATATCGATGCTACATGGCCAGAGTTTCATTGGGAGCCTCGCCATATAAAATTTGGAGTTGGCTTGGATGGAATCAATCCCTTTTCCATGCGATCGAGCAAGTGGTCAACTTGGCCCGTAGTTCTTATCAACTACAACATCCCACCATTCATGTCAATTAAGAAAGAGCATTTAATATTGTCTTTGTTGATTCCTGGTATGTGACAAATATTCTCATTTCTAAATAGCACACTCATTTCTCATTAGGAACTCAATGGAGTCTTCTTGGGCCCTTTTATTTGGCAGTTTAAGGGAGTCAAACCTTTTCTCTTAAGAAGAAACGTTTTCTAATTAGAAGCTTCAAAACGGCTACTTTATTCGAATTTGAATTTTGGGGGGAAAATGGAATTTAAAATCTAGCGGATAAAACCATATCATGTAACATATCTATGGAAAGCTCTTGATGTGTAGATCACGGATCTGTAATCTCTGCTCAAATCGGAGCTTGTATGTAGAAGTTATGGAGGTCCGAAAATTGTAAAATTGCCCCCTCCCCTTTTTGGGAGAAAAAGTGCACCCTTTGACCACTCTTACACCTCTCTTACAAACCATTGGTTTTTGCTTACATGGCGGGCTCCTATTTGTCAAAAAGTTAAACGTTTCCATAATCTCATGGCAAATTAAAGGGCCCAAAAAGACTCCATTGAGTTCCTAATGATTTGAAAAATGTCAAATTTAAATGATGCATCAATGTAGGGAAGCGGCAAGTTAAAGACATCAACGTATATCTTGCACCGCTCATTGATGACTTGCAACAAATATGGAAAGGAGTAAATGTTATTGATATGTCAAAACCTGTGGGTAATAGAAGTTTCAAGGTTCGTGGCATTTTAGCATGGACAATACATGACTATCCTGCCTATGGCTTTGCATCAGGTATAGCAGGGCTCTTTAGTTGTTTGTTTGTTTATACAATCAAAAAATTTGGATGTTGAAAACATAAAAACAGTTTTTGTTTCTCTCAGGCCTATCAACAAAGGGTTACAAAGCATGTCCACCATGCGGTGATTGGCTACGCTCCAAATATAGTCGAAGTTTGAGTAAAAATATATACCTTCGACATCGATGATTTCTGCCTCCAGATCATGTGCTACGTTCCAAAGCGAATGCGAGACATTTTAATGGCAAAGTGGAGAATGGACGTTGTCCAACGCGAATGACTCCAAGAGATTGGTACGTCAAGTGGACAAACGGACCTCTAATAGATCCGGAGGCAGAACTTGCAAGCGATAATGATGACGAATATGATTTGCGACAGTCGTCGAGAGGCAAGAAATCAATGACACAAAATTCATCCATATGGTATACGTTGGAGTATTGGAAAGATCTAAAAATAACTCATTTGCTTGATCCCATGCACATATTTAAAAATGTTGCACACTCGCTTTGGAATCATCTTATGGGCTTCAAGGATACAGAGGCTGCAAGGGCAGACCTAAAGATTTGCAACTGCAAACAATCACTATGGCCTATAATCAATGAGGAGACATGAAATATTACTTATTCACAGGCACCATGGGTACTCACAAAGCAAGAGATAAGCGTCATCAATGAGCGGATACGATGCATACGTACTCCTACGGGCTATGGTGCTTCATTGCAAAACATGTTTACCATGGATGATAACTCTCTTTCGGGTCAAAAGACACACGACTGGCATAACTTCATTAAGGTATGGTGCCTCTCTAACATGTATCGTCAATTTCTAATGAAGGTGCCATTACATTATCATTTGTTAACACTAGAGCTAATCTATGTGCAGCACGTCTTGCCACTTGTTATCGACGGTTGTTTGACTGAGGGTATTAGGGATGTTATATATCAATTGGGATCATTGACAAGGTATTGACAGTGGAACATCATATTGTTCTTACTTCTTTGTCACAAAAATCTTATGCTAATCACATTGTTTCTCTTTATAGATGGATTACATCCAAAGAGATCGACTCACGTGATATCCCGCAACGAAAGCTAGAGTGTATTGAGCTCCTTTGTCTGATGGAGAAGGAGTTACCTACCTCCTTTTTTGACATTCAAGTCCATGTTATGATCCATCTCGTTGAAGAGATAGAGATTGCTGGGACCGTGAGTACACGATGGATGTTCTGGGTTGAAAGGTACATGGGGGTATTGAAAGGATTTGTGCGCCAGCGAGCAAGCCGAGGGATCCATGGCAGAGGGATGGTTGCTTCACGAGTGCATGTATTATCTATCTGAGTACTTGCAACATGTGGATAACGAAGCTCCTCCTGGTTGGAGAGAAGAACAATCAGACAACGAAACCACAGAGATGTTATGTGGGCAAGGGGTCCCACTAATGATAAGTGCTGAGGAGAGGGAAGCGCTTAGTACTTTTGTGGTGTATAACTCAGATTGCATGCAAAAATGGATTGACAAGCATGACAAAGAATGCAAAGAGAGAAACAGGAGAAGTAGGGCATCCAAAAAGGGTCGGAGTGCACCTCCAACGATGAGCCTAGAATGGTTGAATACACATATCAGAGAGATGCGAGGGCAGGGGTTTGACATCTCACGAGAAGAGTTTGAGCTTAGCCTAGGATGCGACACCATGGTAAGTTACTCCAATGTTATATTTTAATTTGAATAATACTACATGTTTTTCTGGATTCTAACCATACATGTTCATGTGGTTCCCATGTGGTTTTAGGTCCGAGCTCACAGTAACATGTGGGTGTGTGGTCAGCATCTCCGCGTCAAGAGGATTGATGATCTTTGTGTTACTCAGGACTCTTGCATCGTTGCGTCCTTTCATCAACTCTCTCGTGCAAGTGCTTGTGACACAAATTTGATTGAGGATGAGCTCGGCTACGTAGGGGATCTGGAGGGCATATACGAAATTAACTATCGTGTTATGAAACAGGTATGCATGATTCGTTTCAAAATATTATGCAAACCAAATGATTGAAATATTCAGCATCTTTGAGTAACAAGTTTATATACATTATAATATTGCAGGTAATTTTGAAGGTGCGTTGGTTTCGAGCGGAGTACAAAGGAAAAAGGGCCACCTTGAGGCACAAACAAAGCGGCTTCTGGTCCGTTGACTCATCGAAGCTCCTACAAGCAACCAAAGAGCCCTATCTCTTCCCGATGCATGTGCAATCGGCCAGATGCAAAAAGCCCACGACTGAATATATTATGCCAAAAATGGCATAAATGCTGGTCGGCTGAAGTAGCATCCTGTCGGCTGATGTAAACAAGCTGTCGGCTGCCTCCACAAGCCCTAAATGCTGGTCTATATGGCTAATGTGATGCTACCATGCTGAATCCCATGTGGTACATGCTGAAAACATTCATTTAAATGCCTGAATAATGCCTGATAAATCTTGATGATACTTATGATGCTAAAATGATGCCATGTCACTGTACACCTGAATGGTGTGCACGTGACATTCCCCACTGCTAAACTGTTGCTGGGTGATATACCTGGCAACCTTCGACTCCTCTGTGATCCTTCTCCTCCGAACCACTGCCCCCTTCTGTCTTCTGCTACCCGGACTGAGGTCGTCCTGCAGGAGTGAAATCCTTCGAGCCAAGACTCTATGTACTGCGGGAATTGAATGGCAAATGCTGTTAAACTGCCTGGAAATACCTGAGTCACTGCTGACCTGTCTCTGGAAACCTTTCATCTACCATCTCTGTCGTTCCTGAAGCTCTGAACCTCCTAAGGCAATGTTGGAGCAAACTTCCGTCTTCTGTGGAAGAGAAACCCCCTGCATCAAGTTGAAGCCCAAAACTTATGTCCTCCTTTGATGATGGATGTCATTCTTTCCCAAAGAGTTCATGGGCAACATGTATGCCTTGCAAATGCAAGATGGACTGCTAAGATGACTGCTAAGATATCTGATATATGATAAATCCTGATGATACTTATGATGCTAAAATGATGCCATGTCACTGTACACCTGAATGGTGTGCACGTGACACCTAAGCTATTTAGTGAGAGGTAGTCCTAAAGATATTGTAAGGCTCTGATATGAGCACAAGTACAGAAGATGGTATGGCTACAAGTAGCTAGTGAAGGATAGATAAGTTTAATACCAGCCAGCTGTGGATTGCTGTGGATTAACTCCTCGCAGCTTGCTGTGGATTAACTCTTCTACAATTTCCTAAGTATGGAAACCTAAAGGCCACTAGGGCAGCCCATGTCCCTAAGGCATATGATAGAGAGAGAGAGAGAGAGAGAGAGAGAGCATAAGGGCTGGGGGTGCGTGTTAGAGCTAGATCTAGCCTACAAAGGAAATCGCACACCAAAACTGGCTAAGGTCATTTATATCAGCAGAAAGGCATATGCCAAAAGTGAATCGCAGCTCTAAAAGTGAGGAGAAAGGCTCCTTTTGCTCTGTGCAAAAGGAAGGAGGCCAGCCAAGTTGAGAATCACCTTTAGACACCCCCCCGGCCGGCCCCCCCAGAGCTGTGCCCTCACGCCCCCCCCGGCCGGCCCCCCGCCGGGGAGCCGTGCCCGAACACCCCCCGGCCAGCCCCCCGGAGCCGTGCCCAAACACCCTCCCCGGCCGTTCCCCCGCCGGAGCCGTGCCCGAACACCCCCCGGCCGGCCCCCCGGAGCCGTGCCCTCACGCCCCCCGGCCCTCGCGGTGCCATGACCGAACACCCTCCCTCGGCCCCCGCGGTGCCATGCCCTGAACACCCTCCCCCGACCCCCACGGAGCCGTGCCGTGCCGTCACCCCGGTGAGCCCGAACACCCTCCCCGGCCCCCGCGGTGCCGTGCCTGCCCGAACACCCCCCGGAGTCGTGCCCTCACGCCCCCCCCTCGGCCGGCCCCCCCGGAGCCGTGCCCTCGCACCCCGGTGCCGTGCCCTCATGCCCCCCCGCCGACCGGCCCCCCCCGAGCGGTGCCCTCACGCCCCCGGCCCCCGCGGTGCCGTGCCCGAACACCCTCCCCGGCCCTCGTCGGAGCCATGCCCTCATGCCTCCGGCCCCCGCGGTGCCGTGCCCGAACACCCTCTCCGGCCACCGCGGTGCCGTGCTTTAAAGGCTGGTCGGCTGACTTGAATGCTGTCTGCTGCCTCCACAATCTATGGTACAAAAAGGTACATGTCTGCAGCCCTTGGCTGCCTTCTTGAAAAGGTGATAACACCCCAAAATTCAGTCCCAAACTAGGACTCCTACTGACTCAACCCCTACTAGTGGGCTGAATGATTAAAAACAAGGAGCACTTGGGCTATTTATAGTCCCTTTAAATGCATGGGGAACTGGCTGACTACTGGTCGGCCCGTTCATAAATTTTTTAATGCTCTTTTAAACACAGTCGACTGGATCACTCCTGCGCATGCTGCTGCCCGACTGCTTTCCAGTCCACACACACCCTAGCGCCTGCCTGCTGCCTCTATGTACTGGTTCAGCCGACCATGGCTATGGGCAGCCGACACCTTCTGCAACCAGCCTACTCAGCTCTTGTCCTGCTGATGTCAGCCGACAGTCCTTTCTGGAACCAACTGACTGCTTCTTGCTCCAAGTCCTGCTCCATGTCCACCTCAGATGTTACACCTGAAGCTCCTACACTCTGGTTCTACCTATCTTCTACTGGTTCATACTCTTTATCTGGTTGCCTTTTCTGGATCTAGCCCTGAGAATGTCCATGGCATCTATGATGCACATGACATCCCCCTCTGCTAAACTTGATGATGGGAATCCAGCCTGCTCTTGGATGACTGTCATCATCCCAATCCTGTCCCGAAGTCCATCTGTCATCATCCATTCCTCGCAAACCTTTTTCTTTGAAAACCCGGCCTGTTCTCCAAACCACTCTGTCTCTGATGAAGATCTATGCATCTGGTCTTCCTCTAGTCCACAATCCATTCCTACCCTGACTCTGAACACGGTCTTGGTCTTCATTCCTGGAACTGAGTCTGGCACTCTCACATCACCCTTGGAGGATCAACCTCCCTACCTGAGAACCTATCTGGCTCACGGAACTGCTATCCCCATCTGGCACTATGGAACACCACCAACAAACCTCCTGGGAGTTCTTCCCGATCTGTGTTCTTGCCTTGGGCTTCGAATCCGTGTACTTTCCTGTACCTTGGACCTGTACACCATCATCTGGGACTGATTCAGTTTTTAGCTTTGCTGAGCCTGATGCTCTGATACCAATGTAACACGCGGAAGCTCTGGGTAGTCTTCTTTCAGCCCTAAACACTCTTGGAAACCATCTGATGCAAAAACGCACCATCTGATGCAAAAACACAGATATAGAGAGAGAGTAGAGAGCGAGAGAAGTGCTGGAAATTGAGTATAATCTATGGTACAAAAAGGTACATGTCTGCAGCCCTTGGCTGCCTTCTTGAAAAGGTGATAACACCCCAAAATTCAGTCCCAAACTAGGACTCCTACTGACTCAAACCCCTAGTGGGCTGAATGATTAAAAACAAGGAGCACTTGGGCTATTTATAGCCCCTTTAAATGCATGGGGAACTGGCCGACTGCTGGTCGGCTAGTTCATAAATTTATTAATGCTCTTTTAAACACAGTCGACTGGATCACTCCTGCGCATGCTGCTGCCCGACTGCTTTCCAGTCCACACACACCCTAGCACCTGCTGCTGCCTCTATGTGTAGTACTGGTTCAGCCGACCATGGCTATGGGCAGCCGACACCTTCTGCAACCAGCCTACTCATCTCTTGTCCTGCTGATGTCAACCGACAGTCCTTTCTGGAACCAGCCGACTGCTTCTTGCTCCAAGTCCTGCTCCATGTCCACCTCAGATGTTACACCTGAAGCTCCTACACTCTGGTTCTACCTATCTTCTACTGGTTCATACTCTTTATCTGGTTGCCTTTTTTGGATCTAGCCCTGAGAATGTCCATGGCATCTATGATGCACATGACAAGTGGTAGCAGGGGGTGCAAACAGTTTCTGAGAATAAGAAAAGCATTCATGTTGGAGCTCTGAGAAAGACAGAGTCCATTCACCATCCAGTTTACGGACTCTGAGGCAAGAGCTCTTCCTCCTGTAAGCATGTAACCCTTGAAAGAAAGATTTTGAAGAGCAGCCTTTATCCATGAATTGAGTCATCCTTGCCCGAACCTGCCACTTGGCCAATTTCCGTCGGTCAATAGCTTGCAAGAGAGCTGTTGACTGAGAGAGAGAGTGTCCATTTGTTGAGAGGAGAGGGGCTGCAATTGGGAATGTGCAGTCAAGGACTGAACTACTACTTTGGCATGCTGAACTTTAGCTCTCCAGTCAGGCATGAAATTACTCCCATATTCCTGAATAGCATGCTGAAGCCTGTCCACAAGGCGTTGCCATGCAAAATTACAGTCATAATGGACATGGGCTGCAAGAGGAATTATGGCATATCAGATCAATTGTTGAAATTGTGCATGCTGCAGGTATCCTTTATTGATATGTTTCACCCTATATGCTGTGCAAGAATGCAGATGGATGGGTTACTAATGCATCCCTAAGGGAAAATCCCTAAGGGTGGCCTGCAAGATTTTGAGAACTAGGTTTAACTGTGCGGAAGCAATTAACATGATGTCTGACTGAATGACTGATGGAATGAACATGATCTAAGGCTGGTTACCCTGTAACGCTCTGATACCAATGTGGCATGTGAGGCTTCGACCGTAGTAATCACAACCTTAGTCTAACTAAACTACACTTAATGATGTTTAAGAGACAGACAAATATGTGTCAATGCAATGCAGCTATATTAGATGATGAATGCGGTTACAATGAGATCCAAAGGGATGTATGCTGTCCTAGATGATGTCTACCCCTGGAAGAGAGGGAAACATGCTAAATAATGATGAAGGATGGCTGAAAGATGGTTGTCCTGACTCCAATGCTGAGTTCCACCACTTGTATGCTGGTATCCCTCTATGTAGGAGTTGGGAAGATGGCTGAATATGCTGATGCGTGGATGCGTTGTTGTTCCCAGCCCTCTTGGTGTAGAAACGCTGAAGGAACACACTAATGGATGCTGAATTGTATCCCCCTTTGCTCCTAGGAAGGAAAACGCTGAAGAGATCCAGATATCTATGCTGAAATGATGCGTTTCTTTATATATGGGGAATTGGTGCTGGTCGGCCAGCTTGGCTGCAGTCGGCCAGCTTTGAATATGCTCACGACTGCCATTTAAATGCCATAAATGCTTTAAAGGCTGGTCGGCTGACTTGAATGCTGTCGGCTGCCTCCACAAGCCCCAATGCTTTTGTCTAGATGGTTAATATGATGCTACAATGCTGAATCCCCAACCCATACCATGTGGTACATGCTGAAAACATTCATTTAAATGTCCATAAAATGCCTGATAAATCCTGATTAAATGCCTGATGATGCCATGCCATAAAATAATGCCATGTCACTGTACACCTGAATGGTGTTCACGTGACAGCAATGGCATGCCACATGGAAGCTCTGGAAGTAGAAGTTTGCGAGGCATAAACAAAGGCAAACTCCCAAATATCACCATTGACATCACATTGAATCACCATCCATCTGCCATCACAATCATTGAAGGCAAGTTGGGGCCGGAGGCATGAGGGCATGGCTCCGGCGAGGGCCGGGGAGGGTGTTCGGGCACGGCACCGCGGGGGCCGGGGGCGTGAGGGCACGGCTCGGCGGGGGGGGCCGGTCGGGGGGGCGTGAGGGCACGGCACCGGGGTGCGAGGGCACGGCTCCGGGGGGGCCGGCCGAGGGGGGGCATGAGGGCACGGCTCCGGGGGGTGTTCGGGCGGGCACGGCACCGCGGGGGCCGAGGAGGGTGGTCGGGCACAGCACTGCGGGGGCCGAGGAGGGTGTTCGGGCTCACCGGGGTGACGGCACGGCACGGCTAGGTGGGGGCCGGGGGAGGGTGTTCAGGGCACGGCACCGCGGGGGCCGAGGGAGGGTGTTCGGTCACGGCACCGCGGGGGCCGGCGGGGGGCGTGAGGGCACGGCTCCGGGGGGCCGACCGGGGGGTGTTCGGGCACGGCTCCGGGGGAACGGCCGGGGAGGGTGTTTGGGCACGGGGGGCTGGCTGGGGGGTGTTCGGGCACGTTATCTTCAGCTTTTTCATCCTCTGAACCCACATTCTCATCAAGGCTTTCCTGACTGGTTGAATTTCCTGTATTGATCATCCTGCTCATAAGAAGCCTATTTTCAAGGGTTGTTAAAACTCCATCTCCATTCTCTTTGCCAGCTAATGCAACTTGCACAAGTGTTGGTTTGGCATCCCCCTAGTTGAAATTCTCACAGCTTTTACTTTCATAAGATACAGTTTGATTGTTCTCAGAGCAGTCCACAACTGTGTTTCTAGATTCCCCATGCGTGTCGAGAATATCTGCAAAAGATAGCATTGCATCGTAGTATTGCCCATCTTGCATGGTTAAGCCAACATCATCCTCATTCAAACCTTCTAGTGATAATGGGGTTGAACCCCCATTGACATTAACCTTCCCTGTTGTCTCAGAGGCTGGTGCCTTACGCTCAGGGTAGTCCGTATCTCTTATCTTTGATATGCCAAGTTTTGAACACCCTAGCTGCACTCTCCAGACTCCCACATTTCGTATACATATTGATAAGTGCAATCCCAACCACTGCATCTAACTCAAAGCCACTAGCCATCAAGCGAGCATGGACTAGCTTGCCTTGGGAAAGGGCAGCTATACTTGAACATGCATTCAAGGCACTGATAAGAGTAACATTATTGGGCATTTGCCTCTCCTATTGCATTTTGTTCAAAAAGTCCTGCTTGTCCATGTCCATGTTGAGAATATCCTGCAATCATAGTAGTCCATGGCACCACACCTTCTTGTCCTAAACTGTCAAACACTCTCTGAGCTTCCTCAAGAGACCCAAGTTTTACAAGCATATCAATTAGCATACTACTGATGCATGCATCCAAATCATAACCACTTTCGACAACATATCCATGAATGAAATTACCCCTATGATCAGCTGATGTACTGGCGCAAGCTTTCAAAGCACTAACAAAAATGGTATCCTTTGGCTCCATCCCTTCCCGCATCATTTGCTCAAAAAGATGGAGAGCCTCCTCACCCTGCCCATGCTGAACATACCCTGTAACCATTGCACTCCATGTCACCCGGTCATGTTTTGGTAGCTTTTCAAACACACTCTGTACATCTGCAGGCCTTCCACATCTGGCATACATGCCAATAAGGATACTCCCTACAAATACATCAGTTTCAAACCCACTCTCAGCTACATAGGCATGAGTAAGCTTGCCCTGCCCTAAACTTGCCATATAGGAACATGCTTTCAAAACACACACGAACGTAATTGCGTTGGCTTCATGCCATGTTGTTGCATTTCCTGAAAGAGAAGGAGAGCCTGGTGACCATGCCCATGCTGAGCGTAACCTCCAATTATTGCATTCCATGTCACCGCACTTGAAATGGGCAATCTCTTAAACACTTTATATGCACATACAGGCTACGACATATGGCATACATGCTAATAAGGGTATTGAAAACAGTAATGTTTGAGTCATGACCACTCTCAAGTAAGTGTCCATGGACCAGCTTACCCTCATGAAGAGTTTCCATACTTGAACATGCTTTTAAAACAGCAACATACATGTAATTCCCTGGAATTACACTTGTCTGTTGCAATTTGCTGAACAAATGAATCACATTTCCACCATATCCAAGCTTTGCATGTGCTAGAATCACAGCAATTCATGCTAAGACATTCGGATTCGAAAGCTTGGAGAACACATCATTTGCTTCCGGTAAACTACCACACAACGCATACATTCTAATGAGATTCTAATCAAGTGGCTTCCCAAGAAAGTGTTGAGATCATATCTTCTTCTCCTTATAAGAGAATGCACTGTTCTGCCAGTATCCAGGTCCCTTTTGTCAATGCACCCTTGTAAGAGATAGTAAAACATAGTGGTAGAAACATGAGAGCTGTGCCCGTCCACTGTCAGGTTGTCCACAGTCCGTATGGCTTCATGAAGGCTACCCTGATTACAAAGCTTTTTCAATCCTTCAACAAATTGCTGTGGGTTATCATGCTTTGCCATCCTGCATCACATATGAAGCCTAGCCTGCCTTCCCCTTCCACCGATGCCCTGTACTGCTTCAAATCACCATGAGCTTCTTTTCAAAGACTCTAACTGGTTGCAGCCATTAACTGGCACATAGTTTATTCATGTATTACAAATGAGCATTCCATGTGTACATATAATGCCATCATATATGGCTTTCCTGAACAACGAGTAGAGCTTTAATCTCCATGTTCATACACTCAATTCTACAGCATTCTGCATTGGCATTCCTTTTATCCTTCTGATGTTTTGGGCTTTCTCTATGTCGAACCATTCATTCAGATTATCATTGCATACATTTAGCCTTGTTTTTCAAGAGTTTCTTTCAGATATTCCGACAATTAGAGTACAAAGAAGTGTCCACCTTTCCGGCATTCATAAGTTCTTGAGCATTCTAACTGTTTTGCAACTTGTAGGGAAGACCTCAAGTCAATACAAGCTCCTCACCACCTCAATGGCAAGCTTCACAGCTTCTTCTCCCTCTTCTCTCATTTACTCATAAACCCTAATAGAGAGCACCAAGCTCTGACACCATAGAGGGAAGCCATCTCCCTTCTCACACAATGCATAAAGCCATAATCCATAATACACAAGACACACTATGTGTTGTGTCTACACTCAGCTAACCCTAGCTAATGTCCACACACTATGACCACCTGGATGCGGTCATTTATGTCTCACACATGCTACTATCTAGCATGCCAGCACATAGTACAGCTGGCACACACTGACATGGAGCTTGAATCTCAACAAAATACCATCAACGTCTAAAGGAGTTGGGGAATACCCAAATGCTGAAGAGGAGATAAGAAAGCTCAAAGATGCCATGGTCTTATTAAGAAGAATGTCAACGGCTTCATGAAGCCAAGTTAAGGGCTAACCAAGTCAGGGATACAATGTATGCAAGAAAGGAGCCAACAAGGGAAAGAGAATTGGACGTACCTACTCCGATTCTAGAAGTGATGGAAGAGGGATCTCAAGGGAGCATAATGTCAAGAATGTTTGAGGAAGATGCGTAGGGTGAGTCCATCCATTCATTCCCTAGGGATGGATACGAGACACATACATGATGCAAGGAACCCTCAATTACTAGAGAACCCAGAGAGATAGGAGGCCTCATGGTTGTACTGTCCACATTTGTGCAAATGCCATTGAGACGATTGCTCCGCAGTTCACCAACATTATGGGAAGATATAAAGGAATGGGTAGAAGGTGGAATAAGGCTAGCCCACACTACAAAGGATGTTCTATCACCTCTGTGGCTGAAAGAACCCTAAAACACACAAGAGAAAGAATAATCAAAGTCGTCAAGATACCAGTTAATCAATTGGGGAGTTATTACAAAACTGACGATACTAATGCTAAATTAGGGAAAACTTGATCTAAAAAGAGAAGATCTAATCATTAAAATGGCTGACGAAACATTCTCAAGACCGATTGGGCTTTTGGAGAATGTTAAACTCAAACTTTTTACATTTCGCTACCATCATACATTTGTAGTAATGGACTTTCTGTACCAACCAGACTCATATGAGACTCTTCATGAGAGGGAATCCATATTGGTGCAAGATTGGGGACTAGATCATGTGTATGTGCATAGGGATTTGTAAATTTTAAAGATAGATCTAAGAACATGGAGAGCACACCCCATGGAAGGGTAACTGTCGGTAATGATTCGATCATAAACTGACAGACCACATCCGTACAAATATGCCAACCCACTGTGGAAAATTCCAAAGAGGGAAAGAAAACGGAAATGTGTGCATCAATTCCTCCTCTGGATTTACAATAATTTGGTTCTCAACCAAGCTATTGTCCCAAAGAATTAAAGAGAATATGGATCTGAAAGCGCAGTTGGAGCAAGCTAAACAGCAACTTCAAAAGGAAGTTACTCCCATAACCATGAGCTAGCAGCCAATCATGCCCAACAGGTACATGAGCTCTAGCATACATCCCTAGCCAAAGAAGAGGAGCTACAAAGCCAGATCCAGATGCTATTCTTAAGTTTGAAGGAAGCAAAAAGTAGAGCTACCCACTTGTAACAAGAAAGAGAATAGACAAGCTAAGATGCAGAGAATGGTGATTGCACACCACAAGGCAATGGTGCAAGTTTTACAAGACAGTTAAAGACTGGCTACCCCCAAAAGAATTCAAAGAATCACAAAAGCTCAAGAAAGGGAGGTGCAAGAGGAAGCAACAAGGTGCTTTGAGGAGTTGGATGCTGCACAAATGGTTGGAGAAACAACCATATCAAACCTCCTCAGCACCAATGACTCCCGTGTACAAGAATTGGAGCGACAACTAGCCATACATGATAGAAGTCAAAGACAAGAGCCTACAAATGAAATGCGCCTACTCCTTGAGCAAGCCTCGGAGATAGGTCAATTGTTTGTCAGTAACTCATCAGGCCCCTCCTCAAACTCTTACTCTTGTTTTGTCTACACTAGCCCTCTCATTGCTTCAATATGATATAAATCTGTCTGAGGATCTAAGCCTAGGTGAACCAACCCTCATCAAACAAAATACTGAGCGTGATGCTGATCCCACTATCATTATGGGAATTTTACGGGGGGGATGTAGTTTTAACTAATCCACAAGATAATTACTTTTATCCATTGCACCTATTGTGCTAAACCTTCGTAGTTGGTGTTGGGTACTCCAAAACTCTAAAATCTTGGACACAACAGTGTCGAGAACTTCGACCTGTTTGTTCTAGATGATATTCCCAAAACACTTGCCAACTACGAGGTGG
This sequence comes from Cibotium barometz, assembly GCF_041138505.1. NCBI lineage: Eukaryota > Viridiplantae > Streptophyta > Polypodiopsida > Cyatheales > Cibotiaceae > Cibotium > Cibotium barometz. Next base: position 46,034,959 of record NC_141067.1, on the reverse strand, counting down.
TAGCACAAAGTTATCAATGGATTATAAGACATGGCTAGCCATAGTTTTCATGAGATACATCATGTTGTTCACGTTCATGTCCCGGCCTTCTTAAGGTATTTGTGGAACATTAGCCTCTTTATGCACCCCTTCATTGATATTTCCACTAATTTATTCTTGCATTTCTCCTTGAGCATCCTAACTCACTTCTTGTCTTGCTTCCTATGTGCTCGCTTCATACTTAAGAGCTTCCTTGTAGTTCCCTTTTTGGGTTTAGCCTTCGGCATCATCTTAATTGCTCAAAAGTCTTTTGAAAGGGTTCCCAAAATCCAAATTGAATGTTCCTTGGATCTATAGAGGGGTATTTCAATGCTCTATCCACTTATGTAGTTGCCTTTGACTTGGTCAACTTGTACTATTCTCTGTTTAAATTTTTTGGAGAAGTCAACTTTAACACAAATGTGTCCAAATCTTCATCAACAAATCGAAGGCAATTTTGAAAGTCTTTAGCTTGATGAGATGCTTTAAGCTAGCCCTACACATCCATGTCAATGCCTTGACCAAATTTGATTGGCAACATTCCTTTGTTTGACCCCTTTGTTGTGACTCGTCACAACTACTATCGTTTCATCAAGTCAATGTTGTCGAAATCAAGAACCCTTTGGTTTGTCAAGGAGCTAATGGAATGTACAATGCCCCCACATGCGCAAATCTCAAACTTCATTCATTGTTTTTGACTAGGCACCAGTTCTGCCTTGCAGCAGCAGCAGGGAGACTTGCTGGACGAAGTCATAATGGAGAAGTTGAGAGATCCAAATGGAGCCCTTAGAGAGTAGAATAAAGCTATGTAAACCACTTGAAAATAGCCCCAATCCTCTTGGACTAAATTAGGTTTTAGCAACGCAGTAGAAAACTTTCAAGATTGTCTCCAATTGCTATCCACACTTCCCCTTTGCATTGGCAATGTCTAGGACCCATTTAAAACCATGCACCACATAATATTGCATCTTGTGCATCCAAATCCAACCCCAAATGCCTTGTATATGTGCTTTTGCAAAAAAATTGACAATGCCTCCTTTGTATTTGCAATGAAATCTCAATGTAAACTCAATTAAATTTCACTTGCAATACTATATCCACTGCTTGTTGCCCATCAAAATACATCCATTGAGAACACTTGGAGGTCGATGTAGTTCTTTGAAGATTGCCAATCTCCTGAGCAAGCTCTTCCAACCCCCTTACTCAATTTTTAAATCCAAGAGCAAGGGCTTGTGCCAAGTCTTCACCACCATTGTACCTAATCCCTCACTGTACCACTTTACCATGGCACTCATGGCATGGTGAGTTCAAGGCACACTATCATTGGCCTCTTTCCCGAATTGCCAAGGTACCCTCACCACATATCTAGCTTTTTAGTTATGAAAGAATCAAATGAAAGCCTAGAAATTGATGAGAGTGTAGATTACTTACAAATGGAACTTATAGATGCATGCCAATCAATCAATACAAGATTTTAATGGTGGTGATAATGATGATTTCAAAGAGGAGATTCAAAAGCATGTCTTCCCATATACAGCTTCAATCACTTGCCCTCCCGAATTCTCAAAACATGTGCCTCTTCACAAGAGCATATGGCATGCCTTATATCACTTGCATCAAACATGATCAATGGCATACATATTCATCCCATAAGCTCATATGAAACCATAGCATGATTCATACATGTCATGTGACATACCATAGCATGGAAATGGCTACGAATGGCATCTAAAACTTTCCAATGACATGTAGTAGTGCATATAAGGATCTCAATGCCATAGATTAAACCTTCAATTACCAAGAAATGATGAAAATGGATGAAATTAATGCAAATATTGCTTAGCATTCTCCTAATGCTTCAATTGAAGACATATGACTGCATATGGTCTTAATTGGCATGATATAGCTCTCCATACAAGTGAATAGCATAAGTAATTATCCAATTGCATGCAATCAAGGTTCCTATAATGAAAGCCCCAAATTGATAAATAACCTTCTATCTTAGCATGACAAGGCTCATTTAAAGGTTTATGTAGAGTATTAATCAAATCTTACTCATGATTAGCATCTTAGTTAGCACTTAATTAGGCCACATTGTGCACTTAATCAGGCCACATTGTGCACTCTCTTCTCAAAAAAACCCTAAGAAGAAAACACAACCATTTTTTGTCTAATTGTAGCCTGAACAATCTTTCAAACATGAAGAGAAGACATTATGGAATAAGCTTGAGAGGTTATGAAAGGTTTATGAAGCTTGAACCTCGTGATTTTCTAGATATTTTTTTCTCAGTTGTTGTGGCGGCGACCTGTGCGAGTTTGCCATGAGGAAGAAGGAGTGTATAGATGTCATTTTCCACCATTGTACTATCCAATCAATGTTAAATCCCTTCCACAAGTCATGAAAAGCTCCAATGGTAGATATTTGGCTCCAATAGATGAGAAGATGCACATAGTTGTCGAGCACCCTCATGGGTAGAAATCCTCAACGAAGGTTACCAAAGCTAGTCTCATTGTTGTGAAGCTTATTACCTCGCAAGCCAAAGCCCTAAGATATTGCAAGCTGTTAACTAGAGATTTAAGCCTTCTATCACTCAAAAATCAAGCAAGAAATAAGAGGAAGGGGAAAAACATTTTCGGATTAGCATTAATCTTGATTAGCAAATTTTTCCCCAATTTTGGTCCTGGGATTTGAAATTAGGTGCGGCTTCCTCAAAATTTAGTCCTTAGCAAATGCACGGCCCCAAAAGCTTAGAAAATGAATCAAGAAGATTAAATTCGCTCAATCAAGATCACCATGTCCCTCTTCTTGATCAAGAAAATAAAAAAATCCAAGAATTTCTCAAATTTTCTTGAAACCAAGAACCAAGTGGATCAAAAACTAAGCTCTTATACCAATGAAAGAAAAGAGCTTCTAGATTAGCCTTGGATTAACCTAATTATCTTGGATTAGGATGATTAGCCTAGGTTTAGAGAGAGAAGAGAGCAATTGACTTATATTATGTTGGTTATCAACAAAAGGTACCCCAAATATAGCCTATTTGACATATATACATGACCACCCCTTTCACACTATCGTAAGTGTGTCCATTATTCATTATATGAGACCATTTCACTTTATTACAAATAGAGGCCTTAAAATTTTAATCTTGTTATATTTTGTAGACTCTTATTATGCCAGTTATTTTGTTGTAAATATGGTGGCTCTTATTATGTCTATTATAATAGTATACAATTAATAATAACTTGTTTCTATTATAGATTTATTCATGAAAAATCTATTTGCTAAATTTATAATTTTATTTAAACAAAAAAATGTTTGAATATTAAATAAAACATATCAGAGATTGAAAATGATATTCGTCATCTCATTATTATTTATAAATCTTACCCTTTCACAAAGATCTTGAGCTTCATCTTGTAATAGTTGCACCTACATCATTGAACATAGAAAAAATTTAACGTTAAGAAAATAATGATATTTTTACCATATTGAATAATATTTTCACATACCATTCAAAGATCAAACTTGTAAATAAAATGTAAACAACACTTACCATTCTTTCTCTTATCTTGTTAAGTGCAATAACCATTCTATTTTCAATATCTTCAATCTCATGAAGATTCAAGGGCATGAGACTCTCACCCAACATGTAGCTGTAAAAGTTTTTAGAGGAGGTGTCACATGATTTTAAGAAAAGTGTCACATGCAAAATTATACGCAATGTATATCCAAAGTTTTATCACTATTGAGTAAACTTTCAGATGTACTAAGAGTACCTTTGTAGATTCTTTAAGTGGTCTATTTTCTCCCTTGTTGTAAGAGCTTTGCACCTCCAATACTATTTTAACAACCATTGCAAATAAATGAAGATAAAAAAGTTATTTAAACAAGAAAGGAAAAAAATATATTGTGTGACTTTAGATACGTGGACATAGTTCTTAATGATCTACTACATGTTAAAAACAAGAGGGTTTCTTAATGGTGGACAAAGGAGTTAAGAAATAAGGGTAGATTAACACTTGCATAGAGTAACTCACACAAAGTGTTGATTAGCAATAAGAATAATGAGACTAGACATAATGAATGTGACCAAGCACTATGAGTAACTCATAAAGACAAGAGAACTTAATTGAGAAAGGAAGCAATTTTTTTAAACAAAATCTAACCAAAGTTTATGTGGTTTAGACCTAAGAGCAGTCCACACACTCTCTCTCGTGTAGGAGAGAAACACCATAGCAAAGAAATATTGAAAGCTTCATTTGATTAGTAAAATGATTATATCCTTGGTTAGATCCCATAGTTGGTATTTATACTTTCTACCTTTATATACTACCACATATTGATGCACCCCATACTTGGGCAACTCCCCCCAAGCCCATGGCCTTGACCCCACTATGATAGATGGTCCATAAGAACTTTCTTATAAACCATCCCCACCTACAGGTTTCATCTGTGAAACCTTGCATCGATAAGATAATCCACATGGGTAGGATCTCCAATCATAAGTGCTTGGGTACCAATCATAAGTGCTTGGGTACCAATCATCCAAAGGTGCTTGGGTACCAATCATCCAAAGGTGAATGAATGAATGTCATATTTAATCCAATTGTGAGAGCATCATTATACTTTTTGAGCATGGTTGTAAATGATCTCCAATAGCTATAACCTTCATCATTTTCCCTGAAAACAACCCAAAACTTACTCTCCAAGAAAGTACATCAAGTTTTCTATCTTAGAAATGCAAGTATCTTCATTCTCAAGTGGTATGAATCTCTCTAACAATGATTTATAGGAATTTCTAGCAAGTTGAATCAATGTTGTTCCCCTACATTTACCTCACCAAATGCATCCAAAATTTTCTCACATGACCTTCTAAAACTGTGGCGAGTTTCCATGATGCTTCTTCAATAGGTAAACCCTTCTATCTGACGAGGTATTCCACAGTGTGTAGCACCCTTTCTCTAGTACCCTCATAAGTGGGCTATTTCTTGTACAATACTTAATCTAATATTAAATGCATAAAGTTCATTCACAATTGAGACAACCATGTTAATAGTGTCATCCTTAGTCTTGCATGACTTGAAGTGTTCTTTATGCCACTTCTCACCACATTTATCGCAAAGACCTTTGTTCCTCAACTTATTGTTGTGGCCACTGTCAAAAGTTCCTCTATTTTCCTATGTTGGTAAGATCAATGCTAATAAAAACATTATAAAGCCCATGGGCAACAATTACAATGGGTAGTTAGTTCCCTTGATCTTATTCCTAATGGTGGAAAGCATCCTAAATACATAGTTCAAACCATTTTATTTTGAAATTAATGAATCTATAACACAAAATGCAAATATCCCAAACTACAAGTATTGGAAATGCCCATTTAATGAATTGATAGTGAAGAAACATGCGAATTGTATGAAAATGACACAATGTATTGTAGAAATGTCACTAGCAAGGATGCAAAAGTAGATAACAATGATGATGATGATACCAAAGAAGTTAATGAGACGAGATCGAACATGCAATGTCGATGATGACAAAGAAGTGATGATGAGACAACCTTTTTATACTTATGGAATATGCACACCATGTTGGAACAAAAAATTTATGTCGTTACACTACTTGAAACCTAAAATTGAATAAAGACAATTCAAACGAACACTCCCCTAGGATGTTTGTTGAAACATTATAGCATGCAAACAGGTCATGAAATCTGACAAAAACGGCTTGAAAGTTGTAAAAATCATGTTACTTTATTAACCAATAAATTTATTAACTTATATGGTATACCTTCTCCACCTCAAATGATAGCTCAATCTAAGACAATTGAAGAGCATCTTGAGAAGGTGATAATGAGAGAAAATGAGAAAGGTGAGAGCCAAAAGCACCTACTCAAAGGAAAGCTCGATCTAAGACAATCAAAAGAGAATCCTGAGAAGGTGATAATCAGATAAAATGAGAAAGGTAAGATCCAAGAGCACTTACTCTAATATCAACTATTATGCAATGCCCAATCATCATGTGAATGATTCGCTAATTCCCTATTTTTAGCACTTGGTGCTAATGAATTAGCTATAGTCATGCTTGACTCTTTCTTCTTCTCCATCTCAAATCTTTTTTTCTACATTTATTAATATAACAAGTTGGATTTTAGCAATAGTTGAATTTTCCTTTCTTCTTAGGATTATCACTCGGGCCCTTCTTGCCATCCTTGCCACCAGAAGACTAGGTTGATTCCTACTTTAGCTTATAACCACCTTGAGAGAAGGCTTTACCTTTGCCTTTACCTTTTTACACGCACTCCTATACTAATTTTCTTTTATCGATATTCATCTTCTTACAACAATACTGCAACCAACTCATCAAACATAGGGGGATTTGGGTTACCCTCATAAGAAGATTTGTGGATGAAAAATCTTGGTGTGAATTTGATAAACCCTTCACCAATCAACTGTCTTCATCAATATATGCAAGATTCTCTCTCGGTTCTTTAATACTTGTGAGCAGCTCATATATCAAGTCTCCTTTATTAATATTATCGCACTCTACTTGCAAGCTTACGTAAGAAGGCTAGCTGGCAGGCGTGGCTCATTACACACCTAGTAAAGGAAAGCAAAAACATCCCCCAACCTACTTGGTAGCTTTACATTAGTAAATATAAGGAGAGTAATGGTTGATTTCATGGAAATTTCAAGCAATGTATGTGCATATGTTAGTCGTAACCTCTTTGGGGATGCCCATTATTTGATTTTGGGGTATTGTATTTTTGCATGCTCCCTTTTATATCATCTACAAAGATAAATGTGTTTAAGTAAGCTGTGTGAGTTATTATGCTGTCTGCCAAAATTAATGTGCTTAATCAAGCTATGTGCACTAGTCTGATATGGTCATGATTAATGTGTTTAATCAGATATGTGCACTGACTATTACTATTTTGCATGTAAGCGAAGAATGAGTGGTGGATTATGTGATAATCATGGGTAAAACATGTGTTGGACCACTATGAGATATTTTGGAAGACATGTGAACACCTTTTATGGTTTCATATTTAGGCATCTATATTTTGGTCAGGCTAAGGTCTTATACCTTTGTACATACCAAATAGTATTTTATACTTTTGGTAGGCCCAATACTTTATATTAATACTCACTATCTTTTTGTAGAGCTTGCACACTCATAAACTTAAAAGCACTTATGCTTTATTTTTGGAATTATCTTTTTAAAAATTAAGCACTTTTTCTAATATATATAAATAAAGAAAGCTCTTCCTTGTGCTCCGTTTTTGAAATTAGCTTTTTGGAAAGTAAGAGCTTTTTCTAATACAGATAAATAAAGAAAAGTACTAGGCTTGTGCTCTATTTTTAGAATTATCTTTTTAGGAAGTAAGCACTTTTTCTAATATATATAAATATGGGAGACTCGTACAAGGATCACACTCTAATCAAGGGAGATTCAATCCACTCTTGTGTTGACGGTAACTTCTACTCCATTCTCCATGTTTTTCTTTGTTTGTTTAATTTGGTTTATTAAGGTTTATGCAAATATATGTTCTACTGTAATTTTTGTGTTGAGAAATTAGAGTCTCCTTCTCTATGTGTCTTAGAGGTCATGATAGTGGTGTCAGAGATTTGGCGACCACTTAAGGAGAAAGACTTTTGAAAAAAAGTTAAAAAAAATAGAGGTTTTCGCAATTTATTTGGTGCAAGAAAGGCCAAAGGTTTAATTTTTATAATATCTAAAGATTTAAAAATTCAAGGAGAAATATTACGAAAGAGGAAAGGCCTTCAAAAAGCTACAACAAGGGTACAAGTACTTGGACAAAGAGAGGACATCATCAAAGATCCAAAGGATAAAGAGAAGAAGGCTATAAAAACATCTGGACATCATTAAGGATAAGGCGAAGAAGGCTATAAAACCTCTAGGCAAAAGCTTGGATGGTTTATGGGAATATTATGAGCCGTTAGATTAAGATAAAGATCAAAAACTAGGGTTCAATACCAACGTTTTCACAACAACTTCTACAAAACCCAAAAACCACCTTTTATTTATACAAAACCACTTTCTTCAATTCCTAATTTCCTTAATAATCAAGCCATATGGATGTGATTTACTAGTAGGGCAAGGCCTCCTAGTCTTGGATTCTAGAGTCAATTTCCATAATCAAAGGCCATAATAACTTCCATACGCTTTCTTATAAAGCTTTTGGTAAATCTTAATTGAGCTTTAGATCTAAAAACGCTTTACTATTCTTTTGTTAGAAAAGCATTTAATCTCCAAACCTTGTATACCAAATCTTGAGATTAAAAGCTTTCTATTGCAAGCTTGGTGTCCTCTATATTAAAAGCTTACCAATCCAGTTTTCCAAGATTTTACCTCCCCTTCACACTTTGTGATAAAAACACGAAGAGATAAAATCTAGGTTTAAAGGCTTCCAACGATCCAAGAGTTGAAAACAAATAAACTTTTGCATTATTTTAAGCAAAAATGCCACAAAAAACCATGTTTTAAATTAGTGATATATGTGCCCAAATGAAATTGGAGTGTAATATGATACAAAATAGAAGATTATCAATGGCCTAATCAGATATTTGAACCTTTAAAGATTAGTATTAACACTTCTTTATGCATTAATTGTACAGTCTATTTGTAGATAATGGTTTGCTAAAAAATAAAGAGTACATTGAAGATTTGAATAGGTTAGAGAGAAAATCAAGCTATAAGAGTTGACGTGATCATGGATCAATGATAGCTAAATATTCTTATATCTTCAATTGCATCATAAAAAGTGTCTTATACTAGTTATTGATCTCATCTCTAATCGACATAGATCTACAAATCTCTCCCGATTCATGTTTGTTTTGCTCTGGATGCTTGATGTTATCTGATGTAGATGATCTCCTTAATCTTGTGGGATTATGGGGGTTCCTAAAATCTTCAAGAGAAGCCCTCCAATCACTTAACTTGAGATTACTAGAGTGAATGGGTAAAAGAAGAAATTTTTAGATTAACAAAGCCATTAATACTTAATGACATGTACTAGTTAGACACATCGTAGAGTGCATAGATATTTAAGGGATAGTGGTAGGCTCTCATACCAAATTAGAATTAGAAATTTTGGAGTAATAGGGTGGATAGTAATGGACAAGGTTCAATACTTGAACATAATCATGAAAATTTAATTAACACTAATGATAAGATAATGACATGCTAGAGAGTTGATCTAGCACAAACACAATTTCCATTACATGGGGGCATTTAAATAGGTTGTTGCACTTCATTCGTTATTTTATGTATTTTCTTAATCCTCATGTACACATGCCCTTTTCATCTCTCTTGATTCTAGGTATACCTCCCCCTGATCTTCTTGTTGATTAAATACACATCATGTGCACGCCCACTTGAAGTAGGTGTCTTCATCCTAGGAATCTACCATGCATGTTGAATACCTTTCTAGGTTTACATTGCTTCCTAACATCTACTAGTTTGATTTCTCACATAAACTTAGCAACACTTTTATCTCTAAGGTGTATCCTCTCCTTCATCACTTATTTTCTAACATCCCCCCCCTTAACCGTTGAATTCCTATCAGCATACATGTATTGGGTCTACACTCTTACTCATTTTATAAAGTGGTCCACCTCACTTTGAATCTTGGCTACAATTTTGACTTTGACTTGAGTCTTCACACTATTAGGTGGAAAAAGGGTTACAAGTATGGGTGAGACTCATGCTCTCATTACTCCCTTTTAAAAGGGCATATATGAGTCCTAACTTCCTTCCTAGGAAGTAATAATATCCTTTTCCTTATCTTTAGTCTTATCATGTCTACTTCAACTCAAAGTCCATGCTAGGAGTCTTATCATGTCTACTTCAACTCAAAGTCCATGCTAGGAGTCTTATCATGCCTAGTGGGAACACCTTTCTAGGTTTATAATTTACTAGTGTATTTTCTCATAACCTTAGCAACACTTCTATCTCTAAGGTGTATACACCCCCTCATTTCAAATTACCCTTAATCACTTACTTTCTAACAAAATAGTCATATCTCCTCTATAGTGTCTATTGATTATCTTAAAGAAAACAAAAACAAGTGTGCAAAGTCTTCTAGCTCTAGGGTTTTTATCTTTAATATACACACATAACTCAAGAACTTCTTAAAACTTATTGGTTGAAAATTTTATATAACATTTTGTACATAATATTAAACTCGTTGTAGAGTAGCTAGTACTTTTCTAGTTGTTTTTACTACAAAATATCAACCAAGCATAGGCTAAGGTTCCATTTCAAAGTTGGGGAAATTTTGTGAAATGTATATGGACATTTTCACCAAACCAAAAGGCATAATAACATACTTCAAATTCAAACTTGGAATTAATGAGATCAAAGAATTGAGTTAATGTTATTCATGTAAGATGTTTATAGTATTCAGACATGGAAATATTAATGTTATTCATATAAGATGTTTATAGTATTGAGACATGGAAATATTACGTAATATGATAACTAAAATCCATATAGCAACAAGATGAGTTTTAAATTGTTCACAATTTTAGAATCATTATGCACAATGTTAAATATTTCTTAAAAATTATAAGCCTTCAATAACACATGCACTCATATAAATAAATTTAAGCATCAATGATTAAAATTTATATAAATACAAAGATAGAAAAAAAAACTAAAAAATTTACAAAACTAATACACAATTTATTTCTAATGGATGAATACAAATTTAAAGATATAGAGGAAAAATTAGAAAATAGAAGAGACTAATTATTATGTATTTTTATTGGATGAAATATAAGTGTTATCGTCTTAGTTTTACCTACCTCGACATCCTGAAGTCATTCTTTGGAGTGTTTTTTGTCTGCATGCTCTCGATATCTCTCCACACCATTCGGCACGCTAGAGATATTATAAAGAAATAAATCATTATTTTATGATCTAGTCATGTTAAAAAAGAATAATTTAACTAATCTAACAACTTTAGATTTCTTAAAACAATAATGCATGTACGAGAGAATGTGACACCTATGCGTATGCATGACACACTCATACATCGGATAGCAACTCACATGCAAAGTTTGACACTCCACATAACATGTGGCACTACCTTGTGGTAGTGGGGAAGTGGAAATCAGGTACATGTGGCCAAGAGAACTACTTTTGGCTAACTAGGAGCATTCGTGCATATAAATACGTGGACCCATAGCTAAACCATCATATTCATCTTATTTTCTCTCAATGTTGGACTTCACATAGCATTTATATGCAGATGATGAGTGTATAATAGGTCGTAAAGCTCACATTACATCTTGTACTTGAGTTTAGTTTGTACTACTTCTTCCTTTTGCATTATATAGAGTAGTATTTTAGGACTCTTATGTGTGCTATATTTCTACAAATATAGATAAAGAATTTAAGGAGGGGCTAAGGATAGGGGATAATATTAGAGTAATGAGAACAACATGAATTATTCTATTGATAATAAAAATGTAACTTGCCCTCAAGGATGTCCACATCCCTTTGAAGTTTGCACGCTGTAGTCTAGCACTTGCTCCATGTAAACACTCAAGTGTGTCATCTTTGGGACATGTAGGTAGCCTTTTTCTACTTTCTTTTCCTTTCCTTGTAAGATGTAGTTTATGGTAATATAAATAATGAATATTCACCCATCCAAGAATGCTGTGGGTTTTCTAAGTGTAGACAAAGGCTACAAATTCAATTCATAACTATTGAATTTCTATACATGTTTTGTGTGCCATGAAATTTTCCTACTTCCATTTTGTGAATAAATGCAGAGATAATGACATTATATTTCTGATTTATTCACTTAGGCTCACCTCAATAAACATCCATGCTACGTACTTTTCATGAGGTTATGATCTTCATGGTTATTAATCTTTTTTTATATCTACAAATATGATTATTGATCTTTACAATGAATTACAAAACTATGTCACATAGTATTTTGGTCAAATATAGAAACTACATTAGGTAAGAATTCTCATTGAGATGACTTTAATTTCAAATTTCATCTAAAACATGCAAGGAAAAATAAGTAAAAATAGGATAATAATATTGATAGTGTAAAGAAAATGTAAATATTATTTTGACCATGCAATAATGGTCTCAAGAACATCTTCTTTTGCAAGATAAGATAAGATTTTCCATGTTGATTTCTATAGCTCACACACCTTTGTCTAATGTCCTACATATTATTATAGAAGTGTTTACTTACTGTTAATGTTTCAAGGTCAAATTAACTATGGACAAAATATTTCCTATGATAATGATAATGCATCCTTCTTTTTAGACTTACGTCAATAATATCATGATTTTTTGTATCCCCTTAATTCTATGTCCAAGATTCTGATTCTTAATGAATGCATGACATCATGAGTATTACACATTAAATTTTGATTGACTTAATTTTATGAGTTTAAAATCACAACTTATAATATTACCATTCTATTGAAGAGATACAATTTTTACATGCACATCACATCATTTTGTACCCTACTTCTTATAGCTCATGTGCCTTTTTCCAATGTATTACATATTTGTAGTAGTGAAGTGTTTTCGTTATGGTGCTAGAGGTGGTCGTGGATATACACCTCAGAGAGGCAGAGGTAATTCTCGCGGTAGAGGACGTTGGCAAGGCCAACAAACATCTATGCAAAATGTGGAATGCCATTACTGTGGGAAATTTGGTCATATGGCACGTGATTGTTTCCGTAAACAAAATGATTTGAGAGGGGGTAGAGCATAACAGTGTGGACATTAGCTAGGGTTAGCTGTGTGTGGACACAACTCATAGTGTGTCTTGTGTATTATGGATTATGGCTTTATGCATTGTGTGAGAAGGGAGATGGCTTCTCTCTATGGTTAGGGTTTGCAATATACATTAGGGTTTTCTCCTGTGTGTGTGTCTCCTCTCCCTCTACCTGTTTTTCATATGCCTCAAGAAGGTTGGTTTTGTGAAGTTTTTCCTTAAAGTTTTGTGTTTGAGCATGGAAAAATGCTCTATGAAGGGTTGCTATGTATGGGATTTTTGTATCCCATGAATCTTGTGTGGAGGTGCATGCTTGTCAAGATGATGGCAAGTGAGATAGTGAACTCAATGGAGTTCACATGTGTGTGCATCAAGAACAGAATGCGCTTGTGAATGTTTGCTCAATGAAGGAGAGAAAAGAAGGGGATGGAAACCTTGGTAGTTTCCACATGTTTATGCACCTTGGTTCTTATAAGAAACTTGTGAAGAAGCATCGTGAATGGATGCATGCATTGAAGGAAAAGCATGCTGATTTGGAGGCCATGAAGGCCATGTCAATGGTCATGGAAGACCTCAATTTGGAGTACTTGGAGAGGCAAAGTAGCAATGGGAGAGCATGCAAGGTTATGGAGTTCATTTGGGAGCTCACAATGGTCATAGCGATGGCTGTTGGAACCTTGGAAAGAAGGGCTTGAAAGAGATTCAAGAAGACATATGAGACAAATTGGAATGAGTCTATGCAGGTAGCAAAATAGAAGGCAAAGAGAGGCTTGTGGCCAAAATTATTATGGAGTTCATTTGGGAGTTCACAATGGTCATAGCGATGGCTGTTGGAACCTTGGAAAGAAGGGCTTGAAAGAGATTCAAGAAGACATATGAGACAAATTGGAATGAGTCTATGCAGGTAGCAAAATAGAAGGCAAAGAGAGGCTTGTGGCCAAAATTATTTGGCGTCTGAGAAAAGCAGCAAAGCTATTGAGAGCCTTGAAAATGGCATAGAAAGGAGAACCATTAGATATGGACAGTAAACATTGAGCTTGAGTAGCAAGAGCAAGCAAGCTCACAACAGATTGAACGAGAAGTAAATGCATTTGGAGAAGAAGGAGCACATCAAAAGTGCATTGGAGCAGTTTTAGGCTCATGAAGCAAGCCATCATCAACAGTTGAGCAGGTCATGCAAACCTTGCTCACAACCAAAGTAAAAGCAAAGTTAGCAGCCCCTATGTAGAGCCAGGCTACAAAGCGAAGCAAAAGTGTGAGCGCAAGCAGAGCCATAGTAGCTGTAGCTGAGGAGAGCACGCAGACCCGTACATAGAGGGTGGTACCCGCCATAGCTATTGTAGAGGTAGCCGAGTGCAGAAGCAGTCACGAGAGGAAAGGGAAGAAGACCATCTGGGTGTCAGCGTTCAACGCAGCGCAGAGAGGTGCATTTAACGCGCTGCAAAGAATTAAAATCTCAGAGATTTTTTTTTAAAAAGAAATTATTTTATTAAGGTCCACAACCTTTCCAAAATCTCAAAGGGTATATTTTCATAAAGCCCTTGTTCACATGCTTTGTAAGAAGCATGTACTTTGCAATTGATTACACACTCACATGAGTTCTTTGCCTAGCTTTGGCCATAATGTTTGTAATGTTCTCTCTCTCGAGTGTCCTAAAATAGGGGGCAAATATCGGTTCGCAAAATAAAGCCATGGAAATTATTTTTTTGTGACAACTTGAATTTTTGATGGGTACCGTGCCCTTGCCTTGGTGCATAAAATGGATATGTATTATTCACCCATGGTATGAGGGACGTCTTGCCCGAGCTCACCTAGAAGCTCAAAATGGTTGTTGTAATGTGTGCAAGAGCGATGCACATGTGAGGTGCATGCGCATGGGTTGGTTCCCACCAGAACTTTCATGTTCACAGTGGTTCCGCTGTGAGCAAGTTGGCTCAAAATGGACTAGGTGTCTAAGATGGTAGACATGCGCACACATGTTTGGTTGATGGACACTCCAATGTATCATTGAGGGGGAGTGTTGAGAGGTAGCGATTGCGGTTGTGCAATGCTACATTGATGGGTGATGGGTGAGTTATGGAACACCTCGATTAAGAGGGGGGGTTAAGAGATGTAATCGCAGTGTTGTGTGTATGTGTGAAAGCACCCTAGAGGTGCAAGATATTGTGGTGAGATAGGAATGCCACAATATTGTATGGTGTGGGAGTATTGACCAAAAGAGTGGAAAAGGGAGTGCCACATGGATGATGATGTGTAAAGTGGGATAAGGCTAGAGAGCCTATATCATTGTATGGTTCATTATGATATGCAAGTGAATAGAATTGAGTTTTGAGTGTGCAATATCTCTCTCTCTCTCATGGAGTTTTTAGTGTGGTTTAATCCACCTTAATTATGTTGCTTAATCTATGTCCACCATGATCAATCCCATTTCTAGAATCTTAACATCATGTAGTTTAGACGATTTGAATCCTCCCAACTCATTTCCCTCAACGTTTTTCCCTCCAAATGTTCACCTCTTACCTCAACCTTATTCTTGATTATTCTTGCTCAATGTATTGTTCTATGTTTATTTTCTCATGCTGCATTATTTTTACAACCATAACATTTTTTCTCCCTTACAAGCTCTCCTTGCTTTTTGAGACATGTCCACTTCAGATATCCCCTCTCAAAGGAGGTTTCACATGAACATCAAGCTTGGCTTTGAATACGCAACTTGGCAAAGTGCAAATCAGAGGTCATTGAGAGATTCAACTAAATCAAACCACCTTCAGAATGAAGGGAGGAATCACATTGACTTATGGCTGGATGGTAGTCTCTAGCCTATTGATCCCTTAACTGGTAGGTGTCCTTCCTTCACATCTATTTATGATCTAATAAGGATTGTGGGAGATGGTGTTAATGGTTTTCTAGGGTATTGTTTAAGATTATGCCAGTTGTATAATGAACATTCTAATAATATCTATAACTTACATAGAGCTATATCAAATTAGGCCTTTCGACTTGCAAAGTCCACATAAGGTCACTAAAGCAGGAAACCTATTGGATCTTAAAATTCCTAACTACTTTGGAAACTATTATCATATAGAAGGCTCTATGGCATTTGAAAAATAGAAAAGATAGAGTGTTTTTGAATACAATGAATTGAATAACATTTGGATGGATATTATAAAAGTACAATTTGCTATGGTTATGTTGTATGAAATAACTCTAGATGAGTGTAATGGGAAACTTAAATTTGTTTTAAAGTTAGATGAAGCACATATTCATAAGTGCTAGAAAATGGAAAGAGAGTATTTCTCTTATGAATCCATCATTAGGATGTTCCTAGTCATAATGTACAATCAGAGAGACGAAGCTATGGTGGATAAGCTATGCCTAAGTATCGGTTGAAAGCCATTAAACAATGGCTTTTCTCTCATACTAGCATTCCTAGCATTATTAAATCCCAAAGTGTAGGTGAATGCTTGAATGTTGATGGTGTTGGTAGTTTTTCAATTGAGTGCCATATGAGTGCTGATTTAAAGGCATTAAAATCAATGTATGGTATTAGTGATGGTGCTAACTCTATGTATCTTTGCTTATATTGCATGGCTAGTATGGGGACAAATGAGTGGTATAACAAAAAAGCTATTGGTAGGCCTATAACAAGAAACAATGGATTTATCAAAATTTAGAAACACTAAATTGATTCAAAATCCTTTAGTCCCAAATCATCTTACAAATGTTTATATTTTCATGTTTCATGATGTTGAAATAAGAATACTTTTGATAAACTTCTTCGTCCTCATCTAGACTATGCATATTCATTGAAGTCTACAGAATTGCAAATGAATGCATAGATAAATGTGAAAATTTGCTATCCGCAAGCATGGGTTTCCATGGTGGTCAAGTGCACCTTGAGAAATACCCAAACCTTTCTAGGAAAATAGATGATGTTCTTGCAGTTCAATGGGAGGATCAAAGGAAAGAAGATTTTTCAACAATCATGACAAAAAATAGGTAAACGTAATGTGGGAGTGTTGGAAAGAGCTATGCCAAATAACAACAAATGTCTCGAGAAATCCTCAAGTAGCCAAAAAAAGAATGGAAGTGTAGATGATACTTGATGACTTTTCCAGGAAACAAGTGAGAACAAATACATATTCTCATGAGTGAGTACAAAGAAATTATAGCATGTCTGATTCAGGCCATCATGGTTGCATGGGGAGAAAAGGACATCACATACTACCTAGTAAGGTCTTCAAGATATTTTTTAGTTTACACTTGTGAAACAACTTACTAATGTGTATAGAAAAACTAAAATAGTACCATTACTCATACAACATATACTTTATATTCATGGGGCATTATTTATTGAGAACCAAGGACCACTTGCAACATGGAGTACTCAAGGCATGGAGAAAGCACACTACCAAGCCCAAACACCATTCTTTCGAAGTACCTGACATGGAGGCGGAAGAATAAGAAGCAATGATCGTAAACACAAACAAGAGAGGAAGGTGAATATATTTCATCAAAGGCATACATCAACTAGCATTCATCTATCTTGATGCAAAAATTTAGTATATGGTTATATAGAGAAAGTAAAAAACCAGTTGAACAATATAGAATGGCTTTAAAAGCCCTACAATGTATGACTTAAAATCTCCTATAATGTACAAACTTCTTTAGTATAATAATATTTTTTGCTTTTCTTCACAGCGGTGTCAAGAGGAATTTTGCCTTTATATCTCAAAAATGTCTTTCTCTTGTATCCTCCAAGTAGGTTTATATCTGACTTCTTATCTACTAGTAACAAGAAGAATCACATAAAAAGTATCATGTCCATGAAGGCTAGAATCCAAAACCATAACCAAAGATCCTTATGGGAGTTGTCCTCTCCAAGAGCATAAGTTTGTTTGCATTCGACTCCCATGAACCTGGAAAGTACCTTCACGAAAAAATATCAAGAATCTCAGAGAGAACATTATGGTAGATGATAAACACATTATTGTTAAGATATGGCAAATAATGAGCTAGAGCATTGTCTATTTTACTTTATTCTGTTGGATAAATGTAATCCCAACTCCTTAGTCCAATTTAATATGTGGTGGTTAGGCTAGTGGTCAGTGGTTGGTGTAAAGCCTACAAATGGTTAGTGCATATTGTACATGCAACTCATGCAACTAAAAATAGGATAGAGGAGTCTCTAAATAAGGTACAAGTCATGATCAAGTGATTATGTAAGTTTGGTTCATGCCTAATCATAGTTAGTGTCTTCTTCTGTTAATCTAAAAGCAATTTCCTGCATATAATAGTTTTTGTCCCTCATGTTCATGATGTTTTGTACAAGCTTTGATCCACCTTGAGTATGTTTTGATCAATTTTCATAGTTGAATTATCATATCCAACATTTGGTATCAGAGCATGACCCAATTAGGTTTAGTTTATTAGCAAAAACCCTAATTTTTCTCTTAATCACCATAGAGCCAGTTTTTCTCTATTTGGATAGGATGCTGTAGATTGCCTCCATGCTTGCATATGAGGTGATAATACCCCAATATTTTGATATAGGCCTCTTGCCTTGCTCCCACGCATGCCCTAAAACGAAGATCATAGGCGGATTTCATCGCTTCTTCACGAATTTCTCATCGCCATCAAAACAGGCCATTTTCTGCTAATCGGGTTAATTCAGTGCCATCTCTATGAATTAGTCTGATTCCTCTTAGGTGCTTCAAGTTTATTTTGTGAGGATTCATCATATCAAATCTTGAAGCAATTGGTCCATAGGAGCTACTGTACAGAGCTATTTTCTAGTCGCCTATTTTCTGCCTCTTTTGCTCCAACAACATGGTGATTATTATTTTGATCTATATTGATGATATTATTATTATTTGGGCTTAAATCATCTATATGAGCAAGTTATCAATATCAAGCATCATATTGCATCATCATGAGCTCCAAATTTCCCCACAAATTCAACGGAACTGGGTTTCATACCTGGAAAATCAAGGTGAAGGGCTACCTCATGAAGAAAAATCTGTGGAGTATGGTCAAACCACTTTCTAAAGATGAAGCAGGTATTTCTGCTACAGTTACAAGAGCTACAATGGCTGCACTTCAAGCAAAAGATGAGAAAGCACTTGGTATTATCATTACTGCTTTAGAAGATGATTTTATTCATCATTGATGATGTTGAGTCAGCTATGGAAGCTTGGGAATTATTAGAACGTACTTTTGGTGCAAAGGCAAAGCATTCCAAGATCAGTTTGAAGATACAACTCTTTGATCTAACCATGGAGAGTAATGAAAATTTAACAACTGTGATTAATAGGTTGAAGAGCTTAATGACACAATTGGTTTATGTTAAGTCTCATGTTCTTGAAGAGAATGCTATTGCTATTTTGCTTAAAAGCCTACCTTCAAGCTGTAGGCAAATTGTGATGGTACTTAAAGAGAAGGAGCCAGTCCCTTCCTTGGAAAGTTTCATAAATTCTTTGCAAGAAGAAGACAAGAAGATTACAAAGGATGTGATATATCCTTATGCATATGCTATTACTTCGACATCAGCAAAGAAGAAGTGTACTATTTGTGGTCGTACAAATCATCTTACTAAGGATTGTTTCTCCAAACATCCTTGTGAGTATTGTGGAAAGACAAATCATCCATCCTCAAAGTAGCTAGCAAAGGCACATGTGGTTGAAGAAGTCAACCAATTGTTCTAGTCTTAGTATAAAAGATGTAGATGATGATTATGCTTTTTAAATTATGTCATGTATGTGGTTGAGTCAAGACTTATGTTGTTCCAACTTGACGAGTTGTAGAGGAGAGTACACCACCCTATGTTGTTAAGGGGGGAATCTTACTCATTGTGTCAAGGAGGTATGTTAGACTTGTTCATGTTCTTGTAAGAAGTTAGCCTTAAGGAGGAATTGTTGGATAAATGTAATCCCAATTCCTTAGTCCAATTTAATATGTGGTGGTTAGGCTAGTGGTGGTCAGTGGTTGGTGTAAAGCCTACAAATGGTTGGTGCATATGGTTCATGCAACTCATGCAACTAAAAATAGAGTAGAGGAGTCTCTAAATAAGGTACAAGTCATGATCAAGTGATTATGTAAGTTTGGTTCATGCCTAATCATAATTAGTATCTTCTTGTGTTAATCTAAAAGCAATTTCCTGGATATACTAGTTTTTGTCCCTCATGTTCATGATGTTTTGTACAAGCTTTGATCCACCTTGAGTATGTTTTGATCAATATTCATAGTTTAATTATCATATCGAACAGATTCCATGTCTAGTGCTCCTCTAGAACCCTTCCCCCTTCCCAAAAAGTGGTTTGCATCTTCTATCTGACATTTAAAATAGGATTGAATTAAACAAACAGTAGTGAAAAAGAAGTAACACAAAAATGGAGAAAATTCTTACCTTCTAATTCTCATCTTCCTCTAGAACTTTATCCTTTCATAAATTGATGGAGCCTTGGTTGTCCTCTTTAGGCTCTACATATTCTACCTTCTCCCTTCCAATATCACCAATCTCGAGCCCTTCTCAAACATAAAGCTAGAGTTAAAGATGCATCTATGCACTTGTCATTGGATGTCTCTATTCCTAGAGAAATAAACTCCTTCAAAGATTCATTCTCCACATGAATAAGCCTTGAAATAGCCTCACATCCCCGTGCAATAATGGACAAGAAGTAGTCCTCCCTAAAGTTGAAGAGACTTTGAATATGAGGAATCAAAATGAAGTCCTTCCCATTGATGTGGAATGAGGGTAAGCTAGGAGGGGTGAAAGAGTTCTCTGAAATCTCAACCTCCTCTCTGGCAGATGGATCATCAACATCTAATGTAACACTAGATTTAATTTCATCATCGACTTAAATAGGCTCTTCGAAATCCATAGACCCCCCCTCCTCTAGCTCACTGATGATTAAAAATGTTTCTTTTTGTCCGCAATATCATCCTCATAAAATCTATCTTTCATATCGATTTGCACATATAGAGGAATATAATGAATGTAAGGGACTTCAAAACTAACCTGCAAGACTTTGTGTGTAATGGGCATCTCACATTGATCGGCATCAGCATATCGTCAACTCCAATTGTTATGCATCTCCTTGTATTCTTACCCCTTAACGATGGGGTAGCACCTTTGGTTGAAATGTGCATGTAAAGACCACCGTCCAAAGTCACTATATGTTGCTCAATGAGGTTTTCAAAACTCCTCCTTTTTTCTTCATGCAGGAATTCCTTGTGGTGGTCAAATAATAGAGAAACATCAACGGGTGCATTGAGAATCTCCCTCGCATCATTGAAATATCTGCTCTTTCATCCCCCCTTAATGATAAAGTCAAAGAGTTTTGCATTGGGAGTTTCAATTGTGAGCTCTTTGAAGCCTTGAGATGAGGACGTCATTTCTTTACCCTCCATTGATTACACTCTTAAGAACAAATAACCATATAGCGTGAAAAAGGCCCATGTAAGCAAAGAGAAACCCTTGAATTCATGTTGTGTGGTCAATGGGATACAAAGGTTTTGCACTAAATGACACTAGGATGTGAAAATGACCTAAGAAAGCAGTGTGAGGAAACCCTGAAGTCGCGCTATGTGGTCACTATGTGGATGCCTATTGTGGATGAAAATAAGAAAAAATATGCAACCATTCCTCTTTATATGCAAGTGTTCCTCTTTGCAGCCAATGAAACAATGACACATGTACAAACCATTGATATGACACATGTACCCAATCAAATTTCTCCACATGTTCTTAATGTTGTAATGTTATTGCCAATAAGAGATTGACACGTGTCACTCGACATGTGAGATGACCATTTTCATGAAGTCAATCATAAGGTGCCACGTGTACTACCCATTTGTATGGTGCACAGAGTCAATCATCATGTGACATGTGTACTACCCATTGGTATGGTTTACAGAGTTAACCAGTACGTGTCAAATGGCAATGTATAAAATCCCTATAAAAGTATCTTTTGTGTTTCCTCTCCATGACCATACAACAGAAAATAGTCCACTCAGGTATCCTTGGACCTCAACTTTTCACGCCATATTGTTTAATATCTTCCTTGAGAGTTCACGCCAATCTCTCCACTACCATATGCCTATCTCTCCATGACCATATGGTGTGAAATCAACCACTTGGGTTTCTGGGGACCCCCCCTTTTGGCACTGTATTGCTTCTTTATTGAGATTTTGAGCCTCTCTCCATGACCATATACCTTTCTCCATGACCATACGCATATGTCTTTTGATTTGGCTCCATGACCACACAGCAAAAAAAAGGCCCATTTGATTTGGCTTGACCCCTGTCTTTGTGCTGTATTGACATTTTTTTTAAAAGCCTCTGCTTGGCCAAAGAACTTATCTTTTTGCTTTACACTACAATGACAAGGACAAAGCAAACTGTAAGAAAAGGTTGGGAATGATCCAAGTCTTGCAAAAAAAAAAGCAACTACCCCCCATAATAATTAAAAAAAAGCAACTACCCCCATAATAAAATTGAAGGTATCAAGTACAAGAAAGTGAAGGCAAGGAGGATCGATATCAGTTTCATTGCTTGAGAGAGATAAGGAAAGAAAAAAAGGCATCAAACTTGGATATCCCCAAGGTGCCATTTATGTGTCTTGTGAGGGACATTTCTAATAGGTTATGCGAGAGGATTAAGACTGGCGTTTTCCAAAATATGATATGGAAATATGACATTATTTTATGTTTCCAGGAGGTTGTAGAGGACATGCTCATAGATTGTATAAATGATAGTTACATTGTTGCGGCACACGCCCATCGAGTCACATTGATGAACAAGGATTTCAGTGTTGTC
This sequence comes from Cibotium barometz, assembly GCF_041138505.1. Taxonomy (NCBI): domain Eukaryota; kingdom Viridiplantae; phylum Streptophyta; class Polypodiopsida; order Cyatheales; family Cibotiaceae; genus Cibotium; species Cibotium barometz. The sequence continues at coordinate 46,012,351 of NC_141067.1, read as the reverse complement.
AACAAAATAAGATATAACTCAAAAGACTCACAAAAGCTTTAAAATAAAGCTTTCACATATCATCAAAGAGGGTTTCAAAGTGCAGTTTGTGGACATCAAATATTATTAATTTTTTAGATTTTAGGGGAAAATAAATTCAGCATGATCAACTGGGTTTTCCTCTAGGATATTTTTTTTGACTCTCTTAAAGACTCTTTATTGTCAACATCAAGGATTCAAGCTCAATTGTTGAGTGATAAGAGGCAAAGAGAAGATCTTGGCAAAAAATTTATCAAAGAAGCGAAGACGTGCATCTTTGGAATCTGATTCTTTTGATTACGAGGAGGACCTATCCAAAGGACTATACGAGCTACTCTCAAAGCTCAAGAGTCTCAAAAGGGACGTAAGATCAATAGAAAGGCTTTTAATTTTCAAGATTATGATGGAAAAAAGGAAGCACACATCATACTCGCATGGTTGAGCCAGCTTGATGATTATTTTTCTAGAGAGAAATTCTATGAGAAGAGTAAGGTGAAATGTTCCACTAATCATTTGGTAGGTAGTGCAGCTCTTTGGTGGAACGTTATTAAACAGGGAAAACACAAACCAAAGTCATGGAAAGAATTTCAGAAACTGATCAAGAAGGATTTCTTACCTCCATCATATAAGAGTAAAGCCAAATAGTAATGGGATATTTTAAGATAGCTTGAAAAGGAAAACATAGCAGCCTATGTTGACATGTTTTTGCAAACTTTATTGTAACTTCAAGCTATAGAGAAAGTGCATGAAAGAGAGCAAAAGAGGAATTTTACATAGCAGGTTTGAAGCCAGCTATTAGAGCAAAAGTGAACATGTTTCGTCCTCGTTTCGTTAGCAATGCCATCTCTCTATCAATAAACTGTGAGAAGAAAAATGTCTTTCCAAGGGACACTATAGTGGCAGATCCTCATATTCCTCAATTTCTCGATCTAAATATTTTGAGAAGTTTCACAAAGATGAAGCAGGGAAGCACAATGGTTCACAAGTGAATGGGAAGAAAAATGAAGCTACAAAGAAGACAAACAATGGTGGAGGAGATTAAAAACCTTGTGTGATTACATGCTATAGGTGCAACAAAGAAGGGCATTATACATAGGAGTGTCTTGAGAAGACAAAGCATCAAATTGTGATCATGAATGTGGTTAAAGAAGAAGACAATGGCGATGAACCTGAACAAGACGATACTCCCAATCATGATTTCTACCCCTACAGAGGTAAGCCTAAAACTCATAATTAAGTATTGTTTAAGTTTTTTAAAATCTGACCAACTGTGACATGTGACGCATGTAAGGAATGTGGGAGTTTGATTGTGAGTGAATCCAATCAATTTTAAAACATCTGTGATGCATGTAAAGGTTGTGTAAGTTTAATGATGAGTGAATCCGATCAACTCTAAGACACGTGTGATGCATGTAAAAGACATTGTGAGTGAATCCAATGTGGAACGATTAATGTGCTTAATCTCTTGTGTGTGCGGATAGTTATAACCGAGAACGGTGGTCTTCTCAAACAAGAGGACTATCATGAGAGTGAGATTTTTCAGAATATTTTGTAATGGGAGTGAACCCAATTAATTATGTGTGATGCATGGTGGTTTATGGGTGAAGCATGTTAGTAAATGTTTTCCATTTGTTAGAATTATTTTTGTGAGTGATTTCAAAGTAATTGTGATCTAACATTGTGGACTTTGTTAAGTAGTATAGATCATGAGTTCGGAACAACCAAGGTGGACATTAGACAAGATTATCTAGTCGAGCACATGTGTGCTAAATATTTAATTTTGTATGGTTTGGCCCATTGTACATATGTTGGGCAAGGTTTATTTTTTATGAGATACTTTAAAAGCATTCGACTATGGTGCAATTTTGTGAAAGCCCAATTTTAAAAAAGCTATGCTGTTATAGCTCCAAGGACTAAATTTATGATAATATGATTTAAATACCGCGTGTGGGAGTGGAGACATGCACGTCGAAGGGGAGATTGCACCCAATCTCGTGTTCTTTGATGTGTATGCTCTTGAATTATGTTATGGTGTTTATGGCTTATTTCTTCTATTATTCAGTTTATGGAATATTCTAATCTCCATGTACCATGGTCCTACAACACATTGCCTTCTAGATGTCTTGTGAAATCTTTACTTTTATGCTTGACAATGTTGCTATATCCAGGACCTCCCAATTAAGCAAATTGAGGCATGGCATGGGTAGATCTTCAAGCTCACCATATGAAACTGCCTTTGTGACAAATTGAGGGGGGTTTTTCCACCAATGTAATGATTTTTGGGTTGAAGAATAGTCTAGCCACATTTGAAAGGATGGTTTAGGAAATATTATATGATTATTTAACCACTTTCATGACAGTCTTCATGGATGACTTCAGTGTGCTTGGAAAGAAAGAAAACCACATAACACACCTCACGATGTGCCTGGAGAAGTTCAGCAAAGCTAGACTGAGCCTTAATCCTTCCAAGTGCGCCTTTGATGTATAATGAGTGGATCCCTCTTAGGGCGCATAGTATTTGCAAAAGGGCTAGCGGTAGATCTGGCCAAGGTCGTGATTATTATGAAGCTACAGCCACCCATGAATGCCAAAGAACTTGCCAGATTCCTTGGACTAATAAAGTGGCATAGAATATCCATGAGGTTCCTGGAAAATGTGGAAATACCCCTACATAACCTGATGGTGAAAGATGCAAAATATGTCTAGTCGGGATCCTATAAGGAGGCATTCTAAAATCTCAAGAGGATACTGTCATCATCAACACCCATTCCCCCAACAACTGAACTTTGATCTGGTATTCCACATATTTGTTGATGCCTTTGATTTTTCCATTTGTAGTGCTTTGATGCATAAGGTTGGTTCATACCAGTTTACTATCCAAGCAAGAGGTTATCTAAGCCAGAAAGTAACTACTCTATGGCAAAAAAGGAGTCATTGGGGACTATCTACTTGATCAAAAATTTTAGGCACTATCTATTGGGAAAGGTGTTTCAATTTTATGTACATCATAAAGTACTCTTGTATCTCATGGACAAACCATACCTGGTAGAAAATTAGCTAGATGGATACTTCTAGTTATTTACAAGAGTTTGAATTCACCATAAGGCACACTCCCAAAAATAAGCACGTAGCTGCAGATTTCCTATCAAGATTGGAGTCAGGAGAAGATCCAAAGGGGATGGAGAATGACAACCCAGATGCATAACTCTTCTTCAACGAAGAAAAATCCAGTTGGTATAATGAGATGCTGCAATTCCTATCTAACTTGTTCTTTCCGGAGTGCATGTCTAGAGATGAGAGGAAAAATATGACTGTCATTAATGGAAGTAGTAGGTTAGCTCCATGAGATGGGAATTGATCAAATACTAAGAAGATGGGAATTGATCAAATACTAAGAAGATGCATCCTTGAACATGAATAACAACTTGTGCTAGAAGAAGCACACTAAGGAATAAGCGGAGGGTACGTTTCTAGAGAGGTCATGGGGTGAAAAGTGTTCCAGGTAGGATTATGGTGGTTGACTGCATTAAATGATGCACACAAGTTCATGCAAAGGAGTGTGATATATGTGCTAGAGACTGGGGTAGCTGAATGATGTACACAAAATGCCTCACAAACCAATATTTTCCCTAGAGCCATTCCAGAAGTGGGATCAGCCGTTTCAAGCCAACAACTCAACGAACAGAAAGTAAATACATTCTGGTGGCTACAAATTACTGCACAACATGGGTAGAAGCCAAGACCCTGAGAGACTCTAAGGCATCCTCAATAGCAAAGTTTCTTTATAAAACTATCATGATAAGATTCAGATACCCAATTGAGATAGCGTCCAAGGGAGCCACTTCATAATAAAGTGAACAAGAAGCTACTAACAAAGCAAAATATGATAATACATAAGAATTCAACACTCTACTACCCGCAGGAACATGGGCAAGTAGAATCCACAAACAAAATCATGAAGGGAATTCTAGTCAAGATAATAAATGAGAACACTAGGACACAAAGTTGCACTCAGCATTATGGGAATTCTCAACAGCTTACAAGAATGCAATAGGACTTATGCCTTTCATAATGATGTATGAAATAGAAGTTGTAGTGCCCATGGAATTCCTCACACAAAGCCTTAGGATAGCACTAGAAGAAAAGCATTCTTCAAAAGAATCACATGTGCACAGGATTGAGCAACTCCTTAAGCTAGATGAAAGGAGACTACGTAGTGCATGGACAACCAAAATTGTAAAGAAGATGAGAAATTTGCAAGTGGATAGGAACACAAAATTGAAGATCTTCGAAGGAGGAGATGGTCATCAAGAATGGGACCCCACCAAGGAAAGCTGAAAATGAGATGGACGGGCCCATTCAAAATGAGATGGACACCCAGGAAAATTGAAAATGAGATGGACAAAATTCAAGATCTTTAAAGAAGGAAATGTAGTCCTGCTTTTCTCATCTCAAGAATAGGACCCCACCCAAGAAAACTGGCCCATTTAGAATTGTTAGAAAAATGGGCATAGGAACCTTTGAGCTGGCAACTCTAGATGGTGAAAGGTTAAGAAAACTGGTGAATGGGTATAGGCTAAAGCCTCATTATGGAAGAATGCCAGAACAAGGAAAAGTGTGTCCAAATTAAAGAGAATGTGGGGGAGAGGGAGAGCTTCAAACCCTAGCAAAGCAAACACACACACACATGGATAGCTGAATTTTCTTCTATCTTCTTCTTCTCTACTTAACCAACATAACATAAAGATAAGAGTACACACTATATTTGTTAGTACTCAACTACTACAACATACAAGGGTTGGTCCATAATGTGAACCTAACTAAATGCGCTGGCGCTATAACTATGCCAGTCTCTAGTAATCCAAAATGACTATCACATAGCCTGCCTTTCCACTGGCCACATATCACCCATAATCTCACAAACCATGCCAATGGTGTAAATGCGGAAGCTATCACCCAGGCGGATCATTAATGTCCATCGTCATAGCCAGGGATTTAATATTCACGTGATCACAAGATTTTTTGTGATAATAACACATGTGAAGAAGTTATTCACATGTTCTCATGTTACCGTTCACAAAATAACAGGTCACTTGCCATTTGGGAACCCCTTAAAAGCTTGGCTACACATGGGAATAAGCTATTCACATGTTCTCATGTTACCATCTTCACATAATAGCAGGTCAGTGGCCACCTAAGAAGATTTTTTATGCCCGACAAAGATAAATTTTTTAGGCCCTTGTGAAAGCTTTGTGAATATAACATGTGATCACAAGATTTTTTGTGTTGTTAACATATGTTATTAACATGTTCACATGCTCTCGTTTACGTCAGTGAAATCCCTGGTCGTAGCACTAGTTGAGCTTGATATCTCAACACTCTCTCTCGAGATCCTCCACACACTCTGCACTCCAAGTAAGCTTCTAAACCTATGGAGCTTCTATGTGCCCAATGCCTTTGTGAAGATGTCAGCCATCTGATCCCTCGAGTTTGATCCTCTATGCTGACATATACCAGATCTACATCTCTTGCTAGAACCTTCTCCCTCACAAACTGATAATGCACTTTAATGTGCTTTGTTCTAGCATGATATACTGGGTAAGTGGCTAACTGTATTCTACTCATGTTGTCACAATATATGACAACTACCCTATCCAGGGGGGGCTCTCCCATGTCACCAAGTAGCTTCGGAAACCAAGCTACCTCACAATTTGCCATAGCAGCAGCACCCCTGTACTCTGCCTCTATACTCGATAAGGGAAATGGTGGATGCTTCTTATTTCTCCAATTCACAATAGCACTCCCAAATGAGAGCATAAAACCACTAGTAGATCTCATGTCTTCAGTACTACCAGCCCAATCAACATTTGTTAATGAAGCATAACACTAAGGAAAGTAGAAAATAGAAAGCATTAGTACAACAAATAAGTAATCGATAGGGAAAATCCACCACTAAAGATTGAAAGAATTAGCACAATATCAACTGGCCAATAAAACTTCACAATATAAAATCTGCATGTACGCTAATACAGCTTAATTATATACCTAGACGAATCCATACAACTGTATCTCTGTACCAGCCTCATAGAAAAGCCCATAATCAACTGTGGACTTTATGTACCTGAGAATCCTTCTAGCCGCATCCAAATGTGGCTTCCTAGGGGCCTGCATAAATTGACTTACAAGTCCAATAGCATGTCTCAAGTAGTCTGGCCTTGTAACGGTCATGTAGATCAAACTACCCACTATGCGCCTATATGTAGTGGGGTCCTTCAAAAGCTCACCTGTATCTACGAAAGCTTTGTGTTCTGCTCCAATACTTGGACATGTCCAAGCGATACTACCTCTACAAAATAGCAAAATGCCATGAGGTGATCTCATCACCTCTATGCCCAAGAAATACCGCAGCTCACCCAAATCCTTCATCTCAAACTTCTACTTCAAAAGCATCCTAACATCATGTATGTCTACATCACTATCACCAGTGATAGTCATCCACATAGATGACTAATAGCATGATGCCTCTATCTATCTTTTTCACATATAGTGAAAAAAGTGCATTGGGGGATATCAGAAATCTAATGGTAACAAGATACTTCCCAATCTTGTTTGTCCATGCTCTAGGTGCTTGCTTCAAGCCATACAAGTCTTTGCATGACCTGCACACAAAATCTAGATGTGGATGAGTCTCATAACTTGGTGGCTGTATCATGTACACTTCTTGCAAATCACCATGCAAGAAAGCATTATTTACATCCATTTGATGTAAAGACAAACCCTTCTCTACATCCATAGCAATGATAACTCTCACGGTTGCCATTCATTAGGGGAAGGTTGAGGTCTATATAGGGGCCCTTTAAGCTGCCATATTATGATTTTAATGACTTTTTGTTAAAATGTTAAGTTTCTTTGACTTTAGATACCTTCTTATTCTTCAAATGGCTAGAAGTTTGAATTTTAAAGTTTCCCGCCAAAATTGAATTTAAAATTGAGTGGACAAAACCATATCATGTGACATATCTATGGAAAGAGCTCAGCGAGTGGATCTCTAATCTCCGACAAATTTTGAGCTCATATGTAGAAGTTATGGATGTCTGAAATTTCAAAAACTTTCCCCCCACTTTTTGGGAACGAAAAGTACAAAAAGGCATCTTGCGTGGATTACTACTAGGTGTCCTCAAAACAACCCTAGTTCTCCTTACACTAGGAGTAACCATAGACGAAATGCCAAGCTCCTTATCAAGGCTCTACTCAGATCCACTAGAGCGAGCACTAGAGTCACCATCCACATATGAGTGACTTGCTGACAGATGAGACACAAAAGGTTGATCTACCTTTTTCTTCCCTTTTAGTGATGATACATGTGTACCTGCATCATTCCTCAACCTACCTGATCATGGGCTACCAATTGATCCACTAGTTGAGGACTCCCCAGGTCCACTCAACACCTATGATTGCTGCTCCACATGTGGTGCAACATCAACACTTCTTACATATGCATCTTCTTTTACCTTCACTACTAGTGTATACCAGTTACTCATCTCATCGAAGACACCATCTCTACTTACTCGCATCTCACGAGTGGTAGGTTTATAGCATCTATAACCTTTTTTCTCCATAGCATAACCAATGAAGATGCATTTCTCTGCCTTTGGATCCAACTTTGTTCTCACTTAATCAGGAACATGTACATATGTAGTACACCCAAACACTTTCAAGTGAGACACATCCGATCTTATGCCTGTAAACTTCTATTCAAGAGTCATACCATGAACAACTACAGTGAGTTTCTTGTTCATAATAGTTGCTACTACTTCTACCCACCAAAAGTAATGTGGCATATTCTTTTCAGCCCCATAAAGGCACGTGCCACTTTTGCAATGTGCCAGTTTTTTCTTTCTGCAACACCATTTTGTTGCGGAGTGTACCTGCACGTAAACTGCCTCTTGATTCCTCGCTTTCTGATATGAGGCAATTGTTGAACTCATTGGAGAAATATTCTACCCCACCATTTGATCTTAGAAATTTTGTTTGCATGCCTTTTTCCTTCTTGACCAAGGCTTTAAATCTCTGGAAGTGAGCAAACACCTCACTTTTCTCCTTCATGAAATAAACCCACACTTTCCTAGTGTGGTCATCATCAATGAATGTAACATAGTACTTGCAACCTGCAATTGTTACAATCTTGGTCAGTCCCCATACATATGAATGTATGACATCCAATGGCCTTGCACTGACATGCTTTTCATGTGTGAAAGCATATTTGGCCTGCTTACCAAGCTGGCATGCTTCACATACCTTATGGTGGATACCGTCAACCTTAAACTTTTGCAAACCTACAACAATAATTTGGGCCTGCATACATTTCAGTTGCTGTACATTCACATGACCAATGTGCTTGTGCCATATGCCAATATCTGCAATGACGACACATGTTTCATATGCAAACATGGGTGCCTTTATCTCAGGCATGTTCACATCCAAAGTAAATATCCTACCATTTCTGTTACCCTTTGCAACCAAGCGACCCTTATTTTTAAAGTTTTCCATAAAAAATCATTGAGGATTAAACTCACTTGCATACCCTGCTCAACCATCTGTCCAACAGAAATCAGGTTCTTTGTAATATTCAAAACATGAAGTACATCAGCCAAATACTTCATTTTGCCATCCTACCAGTTCTGTTACCCTTTGCAACCAAGCGACACTTATTTTTGAAGTCTTCCATAAAAAATCCTTGAGAATTAAACTCACTTGCATACCCTGCTCAACCATCTATCCAACAGAAACCAGGTTCTTTGTAATATTCATAACATGAAGTACATCAGCCAAATACTTCATTTTGTCATCCTGCATAGACAATGGAACTTTACAAACATGCACAATGGGATGCACAGTATCATCACTTGTTTCTACATAACTTGGTTTTTTCATTATTTGCATCCTTATTGACTTTATGTCTGCAATTAGGCTTATCTGGTTGATATGGACAAGAAAGGGCAATTTTTGTATGGCCTTGACATGCAAATCTAATGGGAGGTCTGTATGTTTAGGCCAGCCACTTTTGAAGACGCACTCTCACTTGCGCAGAGTGTATAAATGAAACATAATGGTGACAAGCCCAAGACTTCCTAGCCGGCTTCTCCCAGGGCTACCGCCCTTGGGGGGCAAAGGCCAGAACCAAACGGGGTCTTCCCCAGGAGAGAGCCCAGGAGCCTTTATCTCCAAGAACTCAAACAATGTGTCTAAGCATACTCCAGAGACTAGAAAGCGGAGGCAGGCAAGATAGGTGGCAAGTTAAGTGCTGAGGAGATTTCGCAGTACAAGGAGGAGGGTAGATGTTTCTTTTGTCATACAAAAGGCTACACTTCTTGGGATTGTCCGAAGAAACCTCGAAAGCCCACCATCACCGCCTCCATAGCTTTCACGGGGTGGAGGTGAGCTCCGCTCCCACATAGACCCCAGTGGCTACCCCTAGTTCTTCAAACCCCGGTGCTTCAGTTGGAGCAATTATTAGCCGGGAGCTCGAAGATAAGTAGAAGCGTGCCCATGACACCAAGAGTATGAGCACAACAAATTGCTCAAGTCCTTTGGCTACATAGGTGGCCAGAGTGTCATTGTCTTGTTTGACAGCGGCGGCAGCATAGAGGATGTGGTCACATGGAACAAGCTGCTAGGTGTGCCCGTTTTGAGCTAACTTCAATGGACAAATAGGTTGAGGGTTTCAGCATAGGCATGACAACGCCGAGCGTCAAGTATGAAGCTCTAGGTGCTAAGTTAGTTACTCAGGGCATAGAGTTTGTACGTGATTTTATGGTTGCCCCTCTTGGGAGCAGACATAATTTTAGGTATTTAGTGGTTTCACAAGTTTCTCCCTGATGTCAAGTGGGACAAGCACACGTTCCAGATCAATCGGAATGTGTCAAATGCCTCGGTGACAATTAAGTGTGTGTAAGATTCCTCCCCCACCCCCTTTTTGATGTCTAGTATCTTCCCCTGTAATCAATCCCTCTTCAGAAATATAAAGACCTTGTTTCTAGCTATTTTAACCTAGAGAGAGAAAATATTATAGAGAGAGAATATTCAGATTTTGAATATTTTTGAATAGAAAAATATCTCTTATAATTAAGATGAATTCCCTTGAAACAAAAATTCAAAAAGAATTTTCCAATGTGCAATTGGAACTAATTGGAAATGTGTATAAAGGACCTTAGCCTAAGGGTCTAGATTTTCAGAAATTTTTGGATTATGGTCCAATTAAGGTTCCTATGGGCCAATAGCATCAATCCATGTGTAGGGAGGAGATAAATCCAATTTGTAAAAGAAGATACCCAAAAATGAGTAAATGCTCACATAAGATGAAGAGTTGAAAATGTACAAGTAAAAAAACTATGAGCAATATTAAAAATATGAGATATTTGGGTATAATGATTCCATTTTGACACATATGTAAGGAAGGGGAGTTCTTTAAAGGAGGTGCATATTTCACATGCTTGAATGAGTTTTAAACTCATAAAAATTGAGATATTTCATCTCTCCTCTCTCCTCATTCAAGTCCAGTTCCAAAAAGTTAGCTTAACTGACCTAAAAATGGTCAAAAATTGACCAAACTGATTTGGAAAATTCTAGAATTAGTTTGTTTGGTTAGGTGCTCAATTTTTCCTATAAATAGAAGCCTACCCCTTGTTGAAAAATATATATAGTGTTTATGCATCGTTACTCTACTCCACCTAAGCCAAGAACTGTGAATTCATTAATAATTCACTAGTTTTTGGAGCTTCCCTCTTTCTTCAATCCCCATTGGTGGCTCCATCAACATACTTAACCAATTGATTGGTTGGGGGCCTCTACCGTGAACAAAGAATCAAGCAATTTGTAAGGTAATTAGTGAATTTTGATCATTTTCTATAATTTCTCAATGTTTCTCTCTTCTCAACCCCTCTCAAGCTTGAGAAGCTTAACTAGAATGGTTTTTGAATGTTATTAAAGTTAATTGATGAATGGTAGTGAAGAGTTACATAATTTGATGAATGCTATTGAAGTTAATTGATTAATGATAGTTAAGAATTACATAAATTTCTATTTATACTTAATTCAAATGGTTTTTATGAAATTTCTCTCTCACTCAAGAAATGGTCATACTCATGACCCATTCTCAATCCAAAATGAAGCTTTTCATAAAGCTTTTCCTTAATCCAAGATTAATCTATACTTGAGGTCAAATTAATGGCTTTTTTCTATGCTTTTAGTTTATGTATTTCATGAATATTAATGATTCAATCCATTATGGATTATTGATCCAATTAGGGATCATTCTAATTAATTCTTAATGATAAGCTTTATCCCTTAGAAAAAATTGAGATTTATCAGTCATAGCAGCGGAGCTATGGCAAAATTTTTATAAAAATTACGCATAAAATAATTTCATTTAAAGCATGAAAAGAGGACTTCCTACCATATTCTAGGAATTATCATCCTAGATTAATTGAAGATATTCATAGAGAAATTGATTTTTATATTATGCATAATTGATTTTCATGCATAGAGGTATGCATAATAGATTATTATTTTAACATAAAAGTGTTACTTTTATCATAATTAGATTTCATGCATAGAGGTATGCATAAAAGTTGATTATTTTATTATAAAAGTGTTGCTTTTATCACAATTGAATTTCATGCATAGAAGTGTGCATAAGAGTTGATTATTTTATTATAAAAGTGTTACTTTTATCACAATTGAATTTCATGCATAGAAGTGTGCATAAGAGTTGATTATTTTATTATAAAAGTGTTACTTTTATCATATTTGGATTTCATGCATAGAGGTATGCATAAAAGTTGATTATAAAAGTGTTACTTTTATCATATTTGGATTTCATGCATAGATGTATGCATAAAAGATGATTATTTTATTGTAAAAGTGTTACTTTTATCATAATTGGATTTCATGCATAGAGGTATGCATAAAAGTTGATTATTTTATTTTAAAAGTGTGACTTTTATTATATTTGGATTTCATGCATAGAGGTATGCATAAAAGATATTCTTTTATACTAAAAGTGTGATTTTCATCATAAATGGATTTTATGCATAACTTAGATGCATAAGAGAAATTCTTTTATTCTAAAAGTGTAATTCCTACCAAATTGAATTTATGCATAAGAAGATGCATGAAAGATTGATTTTTACTTCGAAAGTATTAATCTCCTTAAATAGAATTTATGCATAAATAAATGTGTAAAGAAATCTTATATCAAATATAAGAATTCTCTTGTATTCTATAAATAGATATGAGATGTGATAGGATGTGATAAGAGGTGTACAAGATGTGAAAAGAGGTGATAAGATGCTTATGAAATAAGTTCTGAGGTGATAAGATAAATTAAGATTTGATAAGATGTGTATGAGATGAGGTAAGAAGTGTATGTGATAGGATAAGATGTATATGGGTTGTGATAGGGCGAGAATGGATGTGATGTAAAAGATTAGATGTGAAGGCATATGGGGTTATATGAATGGGAATGTGGAAATGGATGTATGTATGTGGATGTGTGGATGTGGAGATGGGAGTGTGGATGTGTGGATGTGGAGATGGGAGTGTGGATGGATGAATGTGGAAAGGGATGTATGCATGAAGATGTATATGCATAGATGTGAATGTGGATGTAGATGTGGCTGTATAGATGTGAATGTGGAATGTGGATGTGGATGTATGTAGTGTTGAAATGTAGAGAGAAAGAGACGAGACAAGAGACACATCATGTACGCTCCCAAAGACTGATTCATATTGAGGACAAGATACATATATATAGGTGAGACCAAGTTAGGTAGAGTGAGCCATATATAGAGCTCCAACACCCCCACTCAAACAAGGGTCTCTAGCTATGGATGAAAAAACCCTTGGGGAGTACAAGGGAAAAACCCAAGCCCCTATACAAATGTGAAAATATGAACCAGAAGTAATGATATGAAAGTGCATTGTGCATCTATGTACAAATATACAAAAGGACCAAGAGGTCATAGTGAGCAATTGTGGAATGTGCAAAGTGCATGGTGTCTAGAAGATTACAACGATATATGTACAAAGCTACCATAAGAGTAAAGAGCCTAATCTAGAAAGAGTGAGCCCGAGGCAACTCCAAGCTCTGAGCGCAAGAGAATGAAGCGTGACTCATTGAGACCTTTGGTAAGAATATCTGCAATCATCTGGTCACTTGGACAATGTTCAATCATGATAGTGCCTTTGCGTACTTCGTATCGAACATAATGGTAATGCACAGCAATATGTTTTGACTTGTTATGTTGGACATAGTCTTTTGCAAGACTAATAGCACTCTGATTATCACACCGCAAGGGTGTACTAGAAAGAGGAGAATGGCCGATATCTGTCAACACTTGTCGAAGCCAAATGAGTTCACGAGCTGCAAGTGATGCCGCAACATATTCAGATTCGGTTGTAGAAACTGCAACACAACGTTGTTTCTTGCTTGTCCAAGAAATAAGACAACCATTAATGAAGAAACAATTGCCACTAGTAGATCGCATAGATAAATGTGAGCTGGCCCAATTTGCATCTGTGTAACCCAAAAGAGAAAGAGATGGAATGGAGTCGGATGTGAATTGTCGTTGATAAACCAAACCATAATCTATAGTGCCTTTCAAGTATTTCAACACGCGCTTTGCTGAAGACCAATGCTTAAGAGAAGGACATGCAAGGTGTTGCCCGAGATAGTTAGCAATAAACAAAATGTTAGGACGAGTGTGACGAGTGTTCAAACCAACAACTTGAAGACATCCAACCAAATTAGCATATGGTTGATTTGTAACAAGCTGGCCACCACCATCAGAAGTGTTTTTCATGGAACTCGCAAGACAAGGAGTAGTTGCTGAATGTGCAGATTCCAAACCAAACTTCTTAATAGTATCTTCAATAAACTTTGACTGTCGAAGTAATAAAATACCTTTACTGCGATCCCTTTGAATCTGAATGCCAAGACACGAGTGAAGCTCTCCAAGATCCACCATATCAAATGCCGAAGATAACAACTGCTTACTTTGGTGTAGAAATCCCAAATCATTGGAAACAAGGATTGTATCATCCACATAAAGGGAAAGGATTACAAAACTACCATTTTGGTGTTTGGTAAATAAGTTGGGATCAGAAGAGCAAGAGAGAAAACCATGGGAGGTAAGAAAAAGATCAAACTTGATGTACCAGGCCCGTGAAGCTTGTTTAAGACCATATAAAGCCCTATGAAGACGAGCAACAAGATCTTCCTTCCCTGCAATAACAAATCCTTCTGGCTGCTCCATGTAAATTTCTTCATTCAAATCTCCATTCAAGAAAGCTGTGCGCACGTCCATCTGATGAATTTCTAAGTCAAATTGAACAGCAAAAGCCAATAAAACCCGAATACTAGTAATGCGAACAACTGGTGAAAAGGTTTCGTGATAATCAACGCCAGCAACTTGAGAATAACCTTTGGCAACTAAACGTGCCTTGAATTTGTCAAAGGATCCATCTGCTTTAAATTTTGTCTTATATACCCACTTACACTTAATGGCAGTACGGCCAGGAGGTAGCTCAGTGAGTATCCATGTACCTTTAGAGATAAGAGAATCATACTCTGCTTCCATAGCCTCTTGCCATTGATCCTTTTGTGGAGAACATATAGCATCACTGTACGTGGCTGGATCTTTAGAAGTAGAGAAAACATTAGCCTCAAAATCTTCATCATAAACATGACAAGAACCATGCTCAAAATCAATAGGCAGATCAATAAAAATGTCAACATCATCAATGACAGCATTCGGAATCAATGGTTGTGAAGAGGAAAGTTGCTCTTTAGATGGTTGTGAAGAGGAAATTTGCTCTATAGAAGAAGATTCATCATCACACAAGAATGGAAAAGCTTGAAGCAAAGATTTAGTATCATCAGAATCATCCATGGACCATGTACCGCCCATAAGCTGTTCATTGAAAATAGCATCACGATTCACAAGCACTTTCTTGGAGGACGGGTCATAGAATTTGTAGCCTTTGGAAGTGTCAGAATACCCAATAAAAATAACTTTAAGGCCAGGAGCATCAAGCTTTGCTCGTGTTTCTTTAGGAACATGAATGTAAGCAATACATCCAAAGGTTTGAAAATGAGATACAGAAGGAATTTCACTTGTCCATGCTGTGATGGGTATCTTACCAGAAGGAGCAGTAGTAGGAAGATGATTCTGAACAAAGACTACTGTCAAGAGAGCTTCACTCCAGAAGACACGAGATAACCCAGAATGAATCAGCATACATCGTATAGCATTGATAATAGTGCGATTCTTACGTTCAGCAACACCGTTCTGTTGAGGTGAATATGGAATTGTATGTTCATGATGAATACCATGGTCCGTACAATAACTCTCAAACTCACGAGACACATATTCTCCACCATTATCGCTGCGAAGTTTCTTGAGGCGACGTCCAGTTTGAAGTTCGGCAGCCTTGTGAAATTGCTTAAAAACAGATAACGCCTCAGATTTTTGTTGAAGCAAGAAAACAACTGTATACCATGAGTAATCATCAATAAACGTAATGAAATAACGATGTTGTGTTCTCGATGGAGGCAAAGGTCCACAAATGTCGGTATGAACAAGATCCAACAAATCATGAGAATGAACTGAATTCGAGAGAGGAAAGGGTTTACGATTGTGTTTGCCAAGAGCACAAAACTCACAGATTCCCATATGAGGATGAGCTTAAAGATCCATTCCGCGTACAAGACCTTGACGATGAAGATTAAGAAGCTTTGAGAAATCAGCATGAACAAAGCGATGATGCCATATCTTGCAATCATGATCCCCTGGAGCAGTGACAACATTTGCTACAGCATCATTAAGAGAGAGCTCAAACAAATTGCCATTACGAGAAGCAGTTGCAATAATCTGTCCATCTTTCTCAATGCGGCATTTGGTGTGGTCGAATCCAACAAACAAACCAAGATCAACAAGTCTTGCAACTGAAAGAAGATTACGTTGAAGTTCTGGGACATGTAAAACCCCTCGTAAAACTCGAGTTGAAGAAGATAAGGTGCCAAGATATAAATCTCCAATGCCCTTGACTTGGCAAGTTATGTCATCAGCAAGATAAACAACACGCTTAACAGGTAAAGAATGATAGTTATGTAGCCACTTAGATTCATATGTCATATTTCCTGTAGCACCAGAATCAATAATGAAAAGTGAACCATCAGGTACATGAAGTATTCTGTCTGGGGGAACTAAACATAAAACACAACTTGTTTCAGGCATAACATTATCATGATGCTCGGCTGCATATGCTCGATTTCGATCTACATCAAATCGACGCTTAAAGCACATGGAAGAGGGATGATCAGATTTTCCACAATAATCACAAGAAGAAGAATCTCTAGATAAACGTGGTTGTTTTGTGGTAATGTTGTGTTCTTCATCATATTGACGTGCCCAACAGTCATCTTCAGTATGACCATTCCTATTGCAGTAAGAACAATGCTTGTTAGGAAATTTGAGACGAGAGAAACTACCACCACGACGACCACCTCTACGGTTGCCTCGTTGAAAAGAACGCCTTCGCACATTAAAGGCCCGTTCCAACTGTTGTGACTCAGGCTCCTCGTGTTGTGAAAACATAACTGCATCATGACCAACACTACGTCGTTGTTGACGTTGAGAATACTCAATCAAAGATATGCAAGTTTGGTCAAAATCAAGACCGTCCTTGTTAGAAAGAATGGTAACAATGTTGTCATAAGACGGATCCTTTATTGTATCAAGAAGAATTGTAATAAGTTGCTTTCGTGGAACAGGATCACCCACTGTCGTGCTGTGACACGTCTATGCAGTGAAAGCATGTTCATGGCACAACTTATGTGGAATCTGGGCTTGTAGAAGGCCTGTCCGGAACGTGGTTGGCAGCAGATGATATCAGCTACTTGGGTTTGAATGTGTGGAAACCGGCAAGCAATTGATGATGTGGCCAATGTGGCCAATGTGCCTTGACATGGTATGAAAAGAAGTATAATTGGATGGCCATCTCCCAGGCATTAAATAAAATAAATAACAGTAAATATGGCCATTAATAAAAAAAAAAAGCTACGTGGAGGTTAAGGATGCTGCCAGCGCCTCTTCTAGAAAGGTGGCGAGCTGGCGGCCTGAGGGAAAAAGAGGATCGTCTGACGGGAGAAGGGGGGTAGCTGTGTGTGGAAGGGGGGGGGCCTCGGGGAAGGGGCCTTTCTCTGTATATAATCTCTCTTCCCGAGAAGGTTTGCAGTATACAAACAGATTTGCTAGCCAGTTCCACTTCTGCGTTGGTGACCCAGCGAAGGAAAGAGATGCATCTTTTGATTTCAGTGCAAATTTAACCTTCTTGACAGCATGTTTGTTTGAAACAGAAGCAACTATGTTGGACCGACTATGCAGTGCAGGGGAAATCAAAGCCTATATTGATTCACTTGTGAATCTTATAGAGAGCAGCGAATCAGGAACAGTGGCTTCACCCATTTCAAATGTCAACTGCAATGAAACCAACTGGAGTCAAGGATGTGAAGATGGTTGGTCTAGGAGCCTGCAAGTCAATGTGAAACAGATGAGTAATCTTTATCAAAACACTACTACCATTCCATTACGCGATGATGGGACTTCGGACTTGCTGTGCAGGCTTTTATTGTCCCCGGGGTATATCTTGCATGATCCCTTGTCCTCTAGGAGCTCAATGCCCAAAAACTACTATGGTCGAAGGCCTTTGTTCACCATATGACTACCAGGTGACTCCTGGTAGGAATTATTCTTGTGGAGGAGTCGTTATGCAGCAACCAAAGAAGGGGGCCTCCAGTGTGAAGAACAGCGCAGCTGGTAAAGAGCTTTCAAGAGGGCTGGGAGGATTCGGCACCGTGACTGTCAGTTCACTATTTCTAGCCGGACATAATGATGATCTAGCTGCCCATTTGTATTGGCAAATATCAACTGTGGATCTTCAGAATCGTGCTGATTGCAACTCAAAATCCGTTTTAAACAGGTGGTTTGGAGCCATTGTATTTGTGGGGATCGCTTCTGGGAAACTATTTGGATAATTCTGTGTAGACTGCAAACTCAAATCAAGTGAATTACAAAACACCAAACTCTCACAGCCAGACACCCAGTGTGTTCCCGGCTATACCGCCCACGTCATGACAGCTTTGGTGAACCCGACGTGAAACAGCTGGGGTGAGAGTAGAAGGGGAATCATGGGTGATCAACAGGAGCAGCAAGGATTTCGTCCGGACGTCAACACCATGCAGATGTTTCAGGCGTTTGTGCTCTACATGCAACAGCAACAGGCAGTCGAAAGAAGGCTGGGTGAAGTGGGAAAATAAAGGTAATGTTATCTGATTTGAATGCTGGATGAAAAACGATATGATATCTGGAATGTATGGATACATGCAAGATGACATACAAATCAAGATGATGCTTGAGGAAAATTAGAGCAAATAGATACACAATCAGGGCTTTCTGAAAGGCAGGTACAAAAATGAAGGAAATATACTATAATGATGCTATATCTTAGCTGCTTGGAGAACTTCTAAAGCATGACAAGGATGCAAAGGAGGTAAAAATAATGGCAGACAAAGCAAAGAAGGCTATAGGGGCCTATGACACTGATGCATTTCTCGAAAAGAGAGAGCCAGGAGCTTATAGGACTTGTAGTCTTCCATAATAAAACTATTAGGGAAGAAGAAGGATTACAAGGGCTTATGACACTTGTTCACCTCAGGAGAAAGGGGTGGCAAGGAGCTTGTATAGACTTGTAGTTCTCTCTTAGAACTGTAGAATGGCAACAAGGGCTTGTGACACTCATCCTTCTCGACAGCTGAGGAAGGAGAGGAGCTTGCAATGACTTGATCCATTTTTGCCACTTCAAGGGCCTATGACACTCATCTATTCCAATAACCAAGGATAGAGAGGAGCTTGTAGTGACTTGAAGCTAACCCTTTGTCTCAAGGGCTTACGACACTCGACCTTTCTGATAGCTGAGGAAGGTGAGGAGCTTGTATTGACTTGAGGTCTTCCCTACAAGTTGCAAAACAGATAGAATGCTCAAGAACTCATGAATGCCGGAAAGGTGGACACTTCTTTGTACTCTGATTGTCAGGATATCTGAAAGAAACTCTTTGAAAAGCAGAGCTAAATGTATGCAATGATAATCTGAATGAATGGTTCGACATAGAGAAAGCCCAAAACACCACTGTTCGGGTTGCTAAAAATCTCCGTGTTTGTGACTATTGCCACAGCATGGCAGCACTTATATCCAAGGCAGAGCAATGAACTATTATTTGCAGTGATGCAAGTCTCTCTCATGTTTTCAGAAATGGGAACTGTTCTTGTGGAGACTATTGGTGACAGTACTGCATTTCAGAGAGTGCAGACTTGCAGTTGGCCCCGGGTTGCACTTCTCATAAAGGCAGCCACTCTAATTCATGCATATGGGAGTTGTGCAAGCATGGTAGATGCACAGGTATTTTTTTTGATGAACTTTTTGAGCCTGATATTGTGTCATGGAATGCATGCATTGATGGTCATGCAGGAGAAGGAAATTCTGTAGCAAGCCAGTACATGTTTGAGAACTTGAAGTTTGTAGGTGTGAAGCCTGATAAAGTAACGTTCACTTCAGTTCTCTCGGCTTGTAGCCATAATGGTCTTGCTGTCAATGGTCTTGAGTACTTTGAATCTATGAGCAGAGATTATGGGATATATCCCGATGTGAAGCATTATGGCAGTATGCTAGACCTCCTTGGGCGTGCAGGGGACTTCAAGAGGATACAGGATATGCTGGGGAGGATGCAAATGTGGGCTGATCTGAACATTTGGTTGGGCTTGCTGGGTGCATGTCGGACGCATGGCAATTTTGAGATGGCAAAGCAGGCATTCAGTTACGCAGTGAATTTGCATCCTGAAGATGCTACTGCATATGTTTTCATGTCTAACATCTATGCTGATACTGCGGTTGCAGCCGAGATGGAAATATCTAGACAAACATGGTGCATGCAAGAAGCCTGACAGGAGCTGGATTGAGCTTGGAGTTCAAAATACCCACACGCAAAACATTGGAGTTCAAAACACCCACATGCAAAACATGCTACACATAACAAGCAAAGATTTTCACGAGAATGGTTGTGTTTTATATACAGGAAGCTGGTCATGGCATTTGGGCTGCCTAACATTGCCATGAGGAAACGAATTGGTTGAAGGTGAACTTTCATTATGTGACTGTCACAATGCTGAAAACGTTATATAATTAAGTCTAGGCAAATGTTCGTGAGGAGATCATCTCTGTGTTTATCATTACAAATCAATCAGTTGAAATGGCCTTTGCAAAGAAGCACCATAAACGCAAGATGTATGTGGTTGAGCACCTTCTTGAAGGCAAAAGTAGACGTGCTCAAAATGCCTACCTTCAAAAAAGTTTTCATCAGCATGATAGAAAAATTACACCACAAGATAGTGCTTCTAAAGCCCAGAAAAGTGAGTTGCTGAATGTACAGGGATACACACATGTCAGTCAGTTTAGAGGCAGAAGGCCGGGGGTATGTGCAGCATCAGGATGAGTAGCCTTGCTTTGTGAATCCATTCAGGCAAGATGAATCTCAGGCGCACAGAGGGACGGCTATCGTGCCTTAGAATATCGTGCATCCTGGCCCTAAGAGTTTTGGAAGTTCTTATGTATATCGGCCCAGGCGTGGCTTTCTGTATCGTGCATACTGGCCCTAAGAGTTTTGGAAGGAGATATGGCGATTCTTATGTGTAGTGGCCCAGGGTGAAAAGGAGGGATGGCTTTGAGGCGTGGCTTTTTCTGAGCTGCTGATTAGTGGCTCTTTGAAAGAAGAAATGCCCGTTCGACAGAAAAGCGGTAGCTGTTTACCAGCATCAAAATCACAGCAAGCCTTCAAAAGGTCCCTTTGGCTGATGAGCAAGAACTCGTGGGTGGATGATCATCATAATGACCGAGAGGGCTCCTTTGCTGCTTCTCTTTCGTGCAAGGGTTTGAATGATGAGGAGCTTCTTCTTTTGACTCTGTGCGAGAAAGGACAGCAGGACAGAGCGCTGGTTGTGCTCTCTCGAATGAGCACAGCCCCCTGTAGCAGCGTCTACCTATCCCTCTTAAAGGAATGCAAAAAGAATAAGGCCCTCATTCAAGCTAAGCAAGTCCATGCGCACCTTGCCCGAAGTAGCCCCAGCTGACCAGCTTGCTGGGTGACTACTTGGTTATGACGCTGGCCAAGTGTGGTGCCATTGAAGAAGCTCGCCAGGTATCTGGTACATTACCTCACCGCACTGTCTTTTCTTGGACTACAATGATCTCTGCATATGCAGATTGTGGCCGTGGGTATGAAGCACTCCAATTGCATCAATTGATGGAAGAGGATTCTGTGGAGCCAAACAGCTACACCTTTGTCAGCCTCTTCAAAGCTTGTGGCAGCATACAGGACCTTGGGCAAGGCAAAAAACTACATGCTGATGCTCACAGGAGAGGCTTTGCGTCAGATGTTTTCATTGGCAGCACCCTTGTGAGAATGTATGGCAAATGTGGGGCAGTTGTAGATGCAGAGCATGCATTCCATGCAGTATCCCACCGCAATGTTGTCTCTTGGAATACGATGCTCTCGACATATGTTGAACACAACTATGGAGAAAAGGCTTTATATTTCTACAGGCAGATGCAAGAGGAAGGAATAAGTCCTGACCAGCACACACCTGTGCTTGCACTTCAGGCATGTGGCACCCATGCAGAGAAGGAAGAAGCTTTCATAGTTAAGGGACGATCGACTAAGGTGATTTCTCTGGAAATTGTACAGGCATTACATGCTGATGCATGCATGAAGGACTTTGAATTAGATGTCTTTATTGGTAGTGCTATGGTGAGTATGTATGGCAAGTGTGGGGCTATGATGGAAGCAGAGGCTGTGTTTGGTGCATTGCCCCAACGTGATCTCGTGTCATGGAGTGCAATGCTCTCAGCATATTTTCAGCAGGGCCAAGGAGAGAAGGCTTTGCGTCTGTATAGACAGATGCAAGAGGAAGGCGTGACTATCAACCAGCACTCAATCGTGTGTTTGCTTCAGACGTGTGGTGCTCTGGCAGAGTTGGAAGAAGCCAAGAAAAGGGAGGCTGATCTAGAAAATGATTTGGATGAGAATGTGGGTTCAGAGGATGAAGAAGCTGAAGATAACGTGTCAAAATTTGATGAAGATGAGGGTGACATTCAAATCAGTATAGATTTGAAGAAGATTAGCCTATATAGCAACTTGGTGGCACATACCGGAGGATGTGCAGGTTTAGAGGGGGTTGATGTCGTGCTGTGGCACGTCTATGCAGTGAAAGCATGTTCATGGCACAACTTATGTGGAATCTGGGCTTGTAGAAGGCCTGTCCGGAACGTGGTTGGCAGCAGATGATATCAGCTACTTGGGTTTGAATGTGTGGAAACCGGCAAGCAATTGATGATGTGGCCAATGTGGCCAATGTGCCTTGACATGGTATGAAAAGAAGTATAATTGGATGGCCATCTCCCAGGCATTAAATAAAATAAATAACAGTAAATATGGCCATTAATAAAAAAAAAAGCTACGTGGAGGTTAAGGATGCTGCCAGCGCCTCTTCTAGAAAGGTGGCGAGCTGGCGGCTTGAGGGAAAAAGAGGATCGTCTGACGGGAGAAGGGGGGTAGCTGTGTGTGGAAGGGGGGGGCCTTGGGGAAGGGGCCTTTCTCTGTATATAATCTCTCTTCCCGAGAAGGTTTGCAGTATACAAACAGATTTGCTAGCCAGTTCCACTTCTGCGTTGGTGACCCAGCGAAGGAAAGAGATGCATCTTTTGATTTCAGTGCAAATTTAACCTTCTTGACAGCATGTTTGTTTGAAACAGAAGCAACTATGTTGGACCGACTATGCAGTGCAGGGGAAATCAAAGCCTATATTGATTCACTTGTGAATCTTATAGAGAGCAGCGAATCAGGAACAGTGGCTTCACCCATTTCAAATGTCAACTGCAATGAAACCAACTGGAGTCAAGGATGTGAAGATGGTTGGTCTAGGAGCCTGCAAGTCAATGTGAAACAGATGAGTAATCTTTATCAAAACACTACTACCATTCCATTACGCGATGATGGGACTTCGGACTTGCTGTGCAGGCTTTTATTGTCCCCGGGGTATATCTTGCATGATCCCTTGTCCTCTAGGAGCTCAATGCCCAAAAACTACTATGGTCGAAGGCCTTTGTTCACCATATGACTACCAGGTGACTCCTGGTAGGAATTATTCTTGTGGAGTCGTTATGCAGCAACCAAAGAAGGGGGCCTCCAGTGTGAAGAACAGCGCAGCTGGTAAAGAGCTTTCAAGAGGGCTGGGAGGATTCGGCACCGTGACTGTCAGTTCACTATTTCTAGCCGGACATAATGATGATCTAGCTGCCCATTTGTATTGGCAAATATCAACTGTGGATCTTCAGAATCGTGCTGATTGCAACTCAAAATCCGTTTTAAACAGGTGGTTTGGAGCCATTGTATTTGTGGGGATCGCTTCTGGGAAACTATTTGGATAATTCTGTGTAGACTGCAAACTCAAATCAAGTGAATTACAAAACACCAAACTCTCATAGCCAGACACCCAGTGTGTTCCCGGCTATACCGCCCACGTCATGACACCGCGACGAGCTGCTTTATCACACCTCTGCCAATCCATATAAGCAAGACGCCATGCATCAAAAACAGGGCCTTCCGTGATAAGAACGTTGTCAGAATTCGGAATAATAGGCTGAGACGGACATAGAGAATTGCCAATAACAACATCTGAGAGCTCATCGCCTTCAAGAATTAACAGCATCTTTGCTTTCCAACCGGGAAACCCTTGGCCTTGAAAAGAAGGAATAGAACGTTGGCCAGAAGGAAAACCATTGACGAGAACAGTCATAGCCATATCTATCTGTGAGAAGACGTATAAGATAAAATCACAAAATCTGCACACCATAGACAAGGACGACTGCAAGAGATAAGAGATGTCAATAAGAAAAGAGTCCTCAAAATAGCGAGACGTGGGACGCAAGATTCATTGGTAGATGTTGGATGAAAAAGCTAGATTGGTCGCTTTGCTAAAAATAGCAAAATCCGAGACGTGGGACGCAAGATTCATTGGTAGACGCTTGACGAAAAAGCTAGATTTGGCGGTTTGCTAAAAACGCTTGACGAAGAAGCTAGATTTGGGCAGGTTGCTAAAAACGCTTGACGAAGATGAAACCTGTGTGCTCACAAAGACACTTGATGAAGACGAAACCTGTGTGCTCACACAAAGAACCTGTTTTGCTGTTTTACAGATGTAGTTTGCCTGAACTGTCATAACTTTTGACTCACAACTCCGTTTGACAAACTTTTTTGATAGGATTCACCAGCACAATACAATCTACGCACCTGCAGTGGTTTTGGTTTTAAGGACGCGATTAAGAAACAACTCTAATTACAACAAGTTAAGCTATAAAATCATGTAGACAACACATAATCAAAGAACAATCTTGTAAGACATGAAATTATAATCATGAATTTAACAAGAAGACATAGATGCTTCCCTCATAGATGCTCTGATACCATGTTGAAATGTAGAGAGAAAGAGACGAGACAAGAGACACATCATGTACGCTCCCAAAGACTGATTCATATTGAGGACAAGATACATATATATAGGTGAGACCAAGTTAGGTAGAGTGAGCCATATATAGAGCTCCAACATGTAGGTATGTGGATGTAGATGTGGATGTATAGATGTGAATGGGAAGGTGGATGTGGATGTATGTGAATGTGGATGTAGATGTGGATGTATAGATGTGAATGTGGATGTAGATGTGGCTGTATAGATGTGAATGTGGAATGTGGATGTGGATGTATGTATGTATATGGATGTAGATGTGGATGTATAGATGTGAATGGGAATGTGGATGTGGATGTATGTTTGTATGTGGATGTGGATGTATGAATGAGGACGTGATAGTGGATGTATACATGTGGATGTGGATGTGGATATGGATGTGTATGTATGAATGTGGATATGGGATGTGGATGTATAAATGAGGATGTGAAAATGGAGGTAAGCATGTAGATGTGGATGTATGGATGTGAATGTGGATGTGGATGTGTATGTATGAATGTGGATATGGGATGTGGATGTATAAATGAGGATGTGAAAATGGAGGTAAGCATGTAGATGTGGATGTATGGATGTGAATGTGGATGTGGATGTGGATGTATGGATGTGAATGTGGATGTGGATGTGGATGTGGATGTATGGATGTGGATGTGGATATGGATGTATGGATGTGAATGTGGATGTGGATGTGGATGTATGGATGTGGATATGGATATGAATATATGATATGTGATGTGAAGGAATCTGAAGTGAAGAGATGGAAAATGATGTGATTGGATGAGTACACATATAAATGGAATGTGGAATAAGTAATGTGGATTAATGAGGGATAATGTGGAAAAATGAGAGTTAATATAGAAATTGTATTTGTAAACGGTTTGTAAATGCTATTTGTAAATGGCTGTTTTATGTCAAGAATGCTGGGGAAGCATTTTGACCGTCTTGTGATTAAGGTCGTGGTGGAGACCTAACTGATAAAGTTGCAACTGCTAACAGAGAGTCAATGGAGGACGTCTCGCGTAGCAAGGTCGACCGAGGTCTTGACCAGCCTCGGTTTGATTAAAATGGTGAGCTTCCGGTACGGTGGATGAGGGACCAAGGAAGCGGCCTATGAGTGAAGCGCTAGGTCACCTGCGAAGGATCCTAGAGGGTGCTGACCATACGGTGCTTGGGATCTGGGTCGCCTAGGATACCCACGCGTGCATCGAGGAAGATATTGGAACAAGGAGTAAGAGTTGTTTTCTGAAACCGGGCATGGATCTGGTTGATTGACCTTGCTGGTCTTCAATGGATGAGTCCATGGCTCTTTTTATGGATCTGTTGGTTGATCTTGCTGATCTTCAACGAGAGTCCATCTTGATTTTTATAAGTGATTATATTGCCGAGTATTATGGGCTAGGAACTATTGAAAAGGCCCCTAAGTGGACAGGTGGTGAGCGTTCTAGTTGCCAATGATGCCATAGATACTCTGATGAAGGAATGATGGGAAATTATGAATCAACCGGATAAATTGGAAGATTGTGATCAGTGGTACTATGGTTTCATTAAAGGATTGTTTTAAAGTTAGCTGATGCTAAGAAAAAGGCAATTTCATATTGGGTGTGTAAGTGGTGTGGCTAGTTTTATGTTTGCATGAATTCCGGCTAGGGGGCCTTGGAACTCTTTTCCTTGGTACCCGGGACAAAACCTAACCAAATTCCAAATTGGATCCCATCACTACAGTGGTGGTTGGGCGGTTGGCTAACCCATGGGATTGGATGGGGTTAGGCTGGACTGATGGATCCATAAATCGAGACTCAACTTTTGTTATTACGATAGATAAAGTAAATTTCGGACAGTAATTGTTCTATGGATAGGAATCAACGGCTGTGCCTCTTGAATGGGAAAAAAAGCGTTGATCCCAATGATCCAAGTGCAAGTTTCTTCCTTGATCCGACCAAATATCTTATAGATGCAATTGGATCAGTTTGATCAGAAATGATCTTGACTACGTTAGAGTAAGAAGTTATCCTGGTGGAATCGCCCGTGCTTTCCGGTAAAGGAAGTTTTTCCAGGTTCGATTTTGGAACAACCGACGGATTAGTCTCTTATCCGGATATCTGTGTGGTGGGTGAGGCCCCGAGTGTGGGACCCCTGTCCCGTGCGAGAAGTGCTACTTCCGCTGCTAGTACCCCGAATCCGTTGCTCGGTGGGAACAGGGATCTCACAGTGTGAGCCAAGAATTCTGAACTTTCTGCTCATAAGCCACTTGATAAGTGAGCAGTAAGGAAAGGTGCACAGTGTGCGATGATTTACATCCAGCCTAGACGGTGGCCAGTGCTTCCGACGAGAAGTACTCGGTTCTCTGTGAAAAGCTCTAGAAGATTTTTCTTCGGGACAGCCTCCCTCCCTAGCTCCCCCCGTCTAGACCGGAGGATCACAGGATTGACCTCCTCCTAGGCTTGGAACCCCCGAGCAAGTTTCCGTATCGACTTTCCAAGGCAATGGAATCAGAGTTGGACCGCCAACTCCAAGAATTGTTGCAAGATGTGCTTCATCCACCCCAGCATGTCGCCATGTAGCACCGATCTTGTTTGTCAAGAAGAAAGATGGGTCTTCTCGTTTGTGTGTTGATTATCATGCACTCAACAAGCTGACTATCAAGAGCACATTCCCGATGCCTCGAATTGACTATATTCTTGAGAGGCTAAATGGAGCAAAGGTGTTCTCAAAATTGGATTTAAAGAGTGGGTATGACCAGGTGCGGATTATGGAGGGAATATCCCCAAGACAGCCTTCTCTGTACAGAACGGGCCCACTATGAATTTGTGGTCATGCCATTTGGCTTGACAAACGCCCCAGCTACATTTAACTGCATGATGATGCGTGTTTTTCGGGATTTGATTGGACAGTGTGTTCATATTTTTGGATGACATACTAGTATTGTCAGCTACGGTTGAACAGCATGACATTGATGTGGAGAAAGTCCTTAAGTTGCTGGAAAGCAACAAGCTCTATGTCAATGAAAAGAAGTCAAAATTTTATCAATTCAAGGTGCATTACTTGGGATATATAATTAGTGTTGAAGGCATTTGACTTGATCCGACTAAAGTGGCCGACATTGCAACTAGGAAGTACCTCAGATAGCCTATGACATTAGATCATTTGTGGGTATATGCCCGGCATATTCCACCCACATCGACAGGTTTTTTGACCTCTCAGGGCAGATCTCACCGATCTGCCCCGAGAGGTCATTTGTGGGAAGTACCTCAGATAGCCTATGACATTAGATCATTTGTGGGTATATGCCCGGCATATTCCACCCACATCGACAGGTTTTTTGTCCTCTCGGGGCAGATCTCACCGATCTGCCCCCTTTAGCAGATCTCACCGATCTGCTAAAGGGGGTGAAAATTAGTACTCATTGCACTTAGCTTAAATGATGAAATCATTCACCACATTGCGGGGATACAACAAGCTAAAGATGCATGGGATGAAGTTAACAAATTATTTGGCACTCAAGCAAAGAATTCAAAGATAAATCTGCTAATGCAATTCTACAAAATTGACATAAAGGAAAGTGAACCTCTAGCCACACACTTGAACAAATACAAAATCATCAAACAACTTGCAGCCATTGGGAAGAAAGTAGAAGATGACAAGGCACTAGCAGTGCTTCTAAAGAGTGTGGACAAGGGAGAGTATAAGAACATTGTGGCAACCATAAAGAATGTACAAGATTTGAAGTTGCATGAGATAGAAGGAGCTCTACGAGAGCAAGAGAACAAGGTCAAAGAGAGAAAAGAATTGGACCAACAACTCGAGAGGTGCTACGCCCGAGGAGGCCTCGCACGAGGATGAGAATGAGGAAGGGGAAGAGGAGGAGAAAGGACCTTCACTTGCCACAATTGTGGGAAGCCAGAACACATGGCTAGAGACTGCTACAACAAACCAAATGAAGAAGTATCAGCATCAACAAACTTCTTGGAGACTCTTAAGGAAGAGGAGTCAGAACATCTTCTCTGAGAGAGAAAGAGAGAAACCCCACAACCCAATGTAACCTGTCCCAATAGAGTAAAAACGCCTTTGAGCCACCGATGATGTAGGCCATGTGGTAGATGTATGTGTGAGCACTTTAGTCAAAGTTACGAGCACTTGTAGTAGCCTTGGAAAATAGAGAGAGAGTGTCAAGGACTATGAATTAGGGACTCGAGGCATTGGTTCGCGGGCTACCAAATAAGAGGGAAACTTGGTATAGGGTCCATGTGTGCGAGAATTATTCACTTGAGGGGAGGTGTTGAAATATGCAAGTGAATGGGTGTGTGTGGGAACAAGCCCTTAGCTAGAGATTGTAAAAGGGAGTCCGTAATATTGAGTGGGTAGTAGTGAAAACTTGAGAAGAATCTACTGGATGAGAGAATCAAGGGTAGCATGAGTGAATATAAGGGTGTGGAAAGATTCTAGGAAAAGGTTCCCCCAAATGTAGGGGAGGTGACACAAATCAAGGAGAAATCACTGGTGGGGAGTGGGTTCTTTTTGAACCTTGTGGATGTAAAAGCTATAAATTGAGGCATTGGCCTAATGAGAATTTGTTGGTTTTTTAGTATACATGCCTACATTATGCTATTAGATTAATTGTGCACTAATCTTGCTTTAATCACTTTTTAATTACTTTCTAATCATGTTGATTCTTGTATTTAATCCACCATAGCCCATCACATTGCTGAAAATTCAACTCCGTTGTTGTTGTGAATTACAATATTCCTCCATGGATGTCCATCAAGAAGGGTCATGTAATGCTTGTACTTCTTGTGCCCGAGAAGCCAAGGTAAAGAATATGGATGTATACCATGAGCCCAAGAAAGTATCTGAGAGGTCGAGAAAGTATGGAGAGGCATAAGGGTGCATGATGTTTCTCGTCCAATTTCATGCCGCAATGCGATGGTCAACAAGGGTATCTTAATATGGACTATGTAAGATTTTTTGGGCTATACGGAGTGTCAAGTATGTTGTAGGCATAAATTGATTTTTATCTAAGATTGCACAAATGATTCATTTATAACTCTAATGTGTTGTTATGTCTATTAACTTTCAATTCTTACATGCCATTTTCATAGGTCTCACAACTACAGGATATAGTGCATGTCCAATTTGTGGTCCATCTTGTATTGATATAGGAGCCATCAAAATGATGTATTTGATAAACCAATTGGCATGCATGGATTTATTGCAAGATAGATATGATGATGGTATAATTTAAATATATATCATCATAACATATGTACACATTGATCAGTTTATATAGCGAATGTATTTGGGTGTTTATGAATATTTTTTGGGTTTTAGTTTATTTTAAGTTTTTATTTCCACGCAATTTCAATATTATGTAGTTTTTCGAGTGTTGCTCCAACAGGGTTTATACTAGCCCTTATAGCTGCGTTTATATAATGCCACTGAACGACACTTATACAAAGTCATTGAGCGGCATTTAATAAGGTGCCACTAATAGTGGTGCTTATCCAATGGCACTAAAATGATGCTTATAATGATGTAATGTAAAACATTGCTAAAATGCTGCAAATAAGCATCGCTAATGATGCCTTCTCTTGTAGTGTCTTCTTTGGAGCCTACATCCTCCCTCTGACCTGCATCCTCCTTTTTCCCTTGCATCCTCTTTATGGCCTTCCTCCTTATTCTTTCTGGCTCTCCTGGTTGTGGCTTAAACAAGACTGTCAAATACATGCTAATTTATTATTTTTGTGTTTAGGTGATTGGGTTTATCTAGCTAGTCCTTCAGGTTGTGATACAACACCTCTGACCATGCCACCTTCATTCCAACTTCCACGGCCTTCACCATCCCAAAGGTCTTCCTTGTCATATAATATGGTTTGTGGATGAGATTGATCATCTCCACCACAAAATGCATTTTCTTTTTTCTGTGCTCGTTTACTGTGCCCATGATCTTGAACTCCTTGGCTTTGCCCTCTAGCAAGTCAAACTCCTTAATTAGGACTTTGTCATTGAATGGCTTGATCTTAACCTCCCCCTCAGCATTTTGAATACTTCAACAACATACAGAGGGTTGAATGTTCTCTTCTCACCTAATGGGAGCGTGATAATGTTTGACTTTTGCAGCTGCTTCAATTGCTCCAAAGTCTTGAAGTTGTGCTAAAATGCCTCTCAAGGCAGCTCCACAAACTCTTTTAATCCCATCTTTTCGAGCCATTGGGCATGCCTATCCACCTCATTGTATAAGGTGGACAAGAGGTATTCAAATTCCACCGTCCTTTCAGCTTTGAGTGTGTTTGGATTGAGGGACAGAAGGAAGGGGTGAAAGTAGAGTTTAGGAGCAGAAGAGCTAAGGATGCAATGTAGCAAAGAATTTTTGCACAAAAGTGACTTGCAAATCAGGCCTTTAATGTAGAGGTATCTAGTCAATGTCATGATGCACGTCTCCCCTAGGTAAGGCCGCCATAACTTCTCGACATCTCCATGATTTTTCCAAATCCCTTTTAAAATCTAACCATGAGTGCCAGTTGCACTATTTGCGAGGTCATTAATGGCTAGGCTAAGAATAGGCAAGGATAATGTGACACATTTCTCTTTCCATCCATGCACTCTTTCTAGGGGTGGAAACCTCGAGTTTCACACCAACTCCACGTCACTACCAGCTGGCTTCTCATTCTCTGTGTAGACTGTAATCATATTCACATATGTAATTCTGCCTAATTTGGATTTTTTTCTTTTCTATTTTTATATTCTCCAAAATCCTATCCGGATTTTCGACCTTGACTAGACTCAGATTCTACTTGTTGAAAATTCTTTCACTCCTAATTGGACTCGAATTCTGTTTATTGGATATTCTCCGGATCTGGATTTGTGTTGAGATATCGAGCTCAACTACTGCTATGGCGGACATTGATGACTCGCTTGGGTGATAGCTTCCACATCTACACCAGTGGCATGGTTGGTGAGATTATGGGTGATATGCAGCCAATGGGATGACAGGCTGTGTGACAACCATTTTGGATTACAGAGACTGACATAGTTATAGCGCCAGCTCATTTAGTCGGCAGGTTCACATTATGGACCGACCCTTGTATGTTGTAGTAGTTGATTACTAGCCCATATAGCGTGTACTCTTATCTTTATGTTCTGTTGGTGGTTAAGTAGAGAAGAAGAAGATAGAAGAAAATTTAGCTATCCTTCTCTCTCTTGTGTCTTACTCTCTCTTGTGTGTGTGTGTTTGCTTGCTAGGGTTTGAAGGTCTCCCTCTCTCCCCCCACATTCTCTTTATGGTATCAGAGCCTCGTTTGTGTGAGAGCTAAGGAGACAAGCAAGAGGCAAGAACACTCAAGGAAGGAA
Source organism: Cibotium barometz (assembly GCF_041138505.1). Taxonomy (NCBI): domain Eukaryota; kingdom Viridiplantae; phylum Streptophyta; class Polypodiopsida; order Cyatheales; family Cibotiaceae; genus Cibotium; species Cibotium barometz. The sequence goes on along the minus strand of NC_141067.1, from coordinate 45,980,300 downwards.
GCGGTACTACATATGGGTAAGAGCACCATCATCTCTTTCCCCTTCTTGGTTTAGGTATAACACCTCCTCAGTAGCTTTGGGAGCTACACATCTCTAATTGAGGATCTCTCTTCTGGGAGAGGAGCTATAGGGTAGGTATATTCTTCTACTGGAAAACATGTTTTTTAGCTAGATTCGCGTTTCAGGCAAGTTACAGGTCCCGTTTCGTCAACTACGGGTATTTTCGGTAGTTTTTTGGAAGTTATAGTAGAGAACTATTTTTGCTCGAAATCTGGTTATTGCACTACAGCAATGCATTTTGGAAGTGCAGACTGTACATGTACTCTAGTAACATTTGGTGACACACAGGCTATGCTGAAATATCGATGTTACAACAGCACAGCTACAAGAGATATTGTTGTATTATAAGCTGCATATGGAAGTTGTCTATTTGCAGGTTATTTGATTGCTGTAGGAAAACATGTCTGACGAAATTAATCAGATTGTTAGTGAGAAGCTGGATAAGAATAACTTCCATGCCTGGAAGTTCAGAATGACCAATTTCCTAATGGGGGTAAAGGATTTTGGGATTATGTAGAAGGAGACAATGAGAGCCTCCAGAGCTATATGAGGAGAATGCCACTCCTGTAGATATAAAGGCATTCAAGGATTTGAATCAGGGTGCAAGAAAAGTCATGTACTGGCTTTCAATTAGTGTCACACAGACACTACGATAGGACACATATACAGGATGCAAACACTCCAGCAGTTGCATGGCAAAACATTAGGGGAAGGTTGAGGTCTATAGGGGCCCTTTAAGATGCCATGTGATTAAAAGGTTATTAAGGAAAAGGGCCAATCATGTGATGTCATGTATACAAAAATGTTCAGTGATTAAAGGTGGTCAAAAGAATCTCTAGAAGCAAAAAGTGGGGGGGGAGTTTTTGAAATTTCGGACATCCATAACTTCTACATATGAGCTCAAAATTTGTCGAAGATTAGAGATCCAGAATTTACTCACTGAGCTCTTTCCATAGATATGTCACCTGATATGGTTTTGCCCACTCAATTTTAAATTCAATTTTGGGAGGAAACTTTGAAATTCAAACTTTTAGCCATTTGAAGAATAAGAAGGTATCTAAAGTCAAAAAAACTTAACATTTTGACAAAAAGTCATTAAATCATAATATGGCAGCTTAAAGGGCCCCTACTATAGACCTCAACCTTTCCCTAATGTTTGGTTTAGATGTTCCAGACTAACACACAAAGGCAAGGAAGTTGTAGTTAAAGCAAGAGTTGCATACTGTGGAAAAGAAAAGCATGTCCATCAATGAATATGCCTTAAAGATCAAGGGCTTTGTTGAATCCCTTGGGTCTATCAATGTATCAGTGGAGGATGATGATTTGGTGAGTGTCTGTCTCAATAGGCTTGGCAAAGAGTACAAGCCATTTAGGACCTCCATTGTAGTTAGGGAGAATACTTTCAACTTTCGAGACTTGATATCTATGCTGATCATAGAAGAAAAGGCTTTATGTGAGGATTCTTCTTCACAATGCAAGAACACATCGGAACAGGCCTTCTTCTCTAATTCAAGTAGAGGCAGAGTGTAAGGTTCCCCCCTTCCAAAATGGGAGAAACACTTAAGATAGTCCACTAAGTCTTATCTTAGAGAAAATTTCCTACTCATCGACACCTTGACCATACAGAGATTCAAGGATACGATTCATAGGTAAGACCTAGTTCTATCCCGCAGGGGGAGCGTGGTCTTCTAAAAGTCAAATCACCTATAGGATAATTTATCATAAATTGGGTAACTACTAGACTTGATTTCTAGAGGCAATGCTTTTTTCCTCATCCATGCAAGGCACAGCCGCCGCTGACCTAGTCTTCTAGAGTAGAGTTACCCAAGAACCTAATTATCTAGCGTAGGACTTTCACTTAATCTGTTGGAAAGCTACCCGACTAATCGGGTCCACCCGTCCGTAGGATGGTGCCGTCGGGGCATTCCATCCTCCCACTTTCCACCCTACTCACGTGTCAATTTGTTTTCTAATTAATCCTACCACACTGTTTGACATAAATAAACATGTTCCTTAATTAAGGCCCTTTTCACAAGGTTTGTTAAAACAGCCTTTTCCTACAATACAATCATACCAAAGACAAGATTTATAAAAAACAAAGTTTAAACATGAATCAATTTCATACAAGCCAAACCGGCTCTCTTATTCTTTTCCTTTATACCGCCGATGATCTAGAATTCGGCCTTCCAGCCTCCACATGCTGGGCAAAACTCTACGGGACCATACACCTCATCGTCGGCCGCTGGCGAGGACTCAAGCCGGCCTGTCGCCCTCTCAGGCTCCATCGCTCGATCCTCCCGCCCCTCAGAGGGATGTCTGCGCACTAGGGTGGGCTAATTCACCGCACTAGCCTGGGACCTCAGAACTAGGCAGCATTACAATCACTCGCCTCAATCGGTGAACCTCATTCTCCCAACGGTATGAGGGATACCATGGGCCAACTCCGGGCCTTACTAACGTCTCCGCCGTCCGGCTATACAAGCACAAGAACGGGGTAGCGTCAAGGCAGGGAGAAGTTGTACCTGTACCTTAATTTAACCAAGATAACAATCCATTTACTCACTAAACCATAGGACTAGAATCCATGTTACCTTCTTAAGAAAACAATCCCTTTCACAAAGATTTTTGTATTTCAACTCGAGATTGCCATAAGACATTCTTTATTAAGGCATATGCTATTGTTTTAAAAGAATACAAACTTTAAATAGTAAATCAATCAAATAGATCACTATTAACAATTAATAGAGAAGCTGGGGCCATACCTCAACCCCTAAGAATGATATGTAATTGAAAAACAAAATATGTATATACCTTATAGGAATTTATCGTTTATCGTTGCCTTTCCTCGTTAACAAGAGCTTTAGAACATAGAGTCTTCTAATACCTTCTCTTACGATTGAAATCATCCAATCATCTCCAAGCTTTATCTCCTCTTACTCATACTGTGACTCTTCTCTCTTTCTAAGATCTATGGCAAAATAGCCTTCTCTTACAGGGCTACGGCATACTATTCTTTCTCTAAAAGAAAAGCTATGGAGTTTTGGTCTCTTCCTCCGAAAGACGATAGCAATCTAAGCTTCTTTTCTGAGATATTAGATAAGAATGAAGGGATATATGCATCTCAAACTCTAGGATTACCTTGAGGCTACTTGCTGTCTTCTCACAGTTTTCTCTATGTAGAGACCCTGACAGAAACAACAAACTGTTTCGGCCATAACTCTCTGATAAAAACTCAGAATATAGTCATGTAACCACTCAAAAGAACGGGAAGGCATCTGGTCTACAAGCGGGCATAAGAATAGGCAAAAACGTCTGTATATAGCCACAAACGCACCATCTTTAGAAACGCGTTATTTTTCTACATTTTTAGTATGCATGGACTCTAAATGTGTAAAAGTACTCTAAATATGACCTCTTATCACCTAAACTCGAAATTCTATTTTTGGGGGGATACTTATCTCTTAATAGAACTATTCTTATGTTCTTATTTCTTTTAGGATTTTTGGAGCTAATATTTTTATTCTAACACTTTCTTAATGTTTCTAGCCTTGTTGTCTCACTCTTCTCTAATTACACTCTCTTTCCTTATTGAATTCTATATTAAAAGAGACACATACATACATGGCTTGGGAGGGACCTTACACAGAGGTAGAGGCCCTGGTCAAGACCAAGGTGCTGGCCGACAAGGAAATCAAAATTCTGGAGGACAACAGTCCAATGATTCACAGCAGCAATCATACATAGGTGGAAAAGGCCAGTCTAACAGGGAGAGACAAAGAGGCCGAGGTGGTTGGCAAAGAAATCAAAATGCAAATAGCATAGAGTGATAATAGTGTGGCAAACTAGGACACATGGCAAAGGACTACTACAAAAAGCCGAATGACATTAAAAGTGGGAAGTTGCAGCAAGGTAACTATGCATCATCCCTAGCAAACATGGAGGTGACAGAAGTTAGCAGCTATTTGTGATGCAGCACATGCTTAGTTCCATAAGAGGAGATGTGTCAGGATCTTAAGATATACGGTATGTGGATTCTTGCACTTCTAACCACATGACCAGTCATGTTGAGTCTATTGGCAAACTGAAGGACTGGTTGTGCGTTTTGACGTACTCCCCTGAACTCATCTTCGAGTCGCTCAAGGTAGTGGGGCGATAGAAACCGTTGCTTAAGGTCGCGGACTATTGAAAAATAGGTAGAGGGAGAGGAGACACACACACAAGAGCAAACCCTAACCATGGAGGGAAGCCATCTCCCTTCTCACACAATGCACAAAGCCATAATCCATAATACACACAACTCACTATAAGTTGTGTCCACACACATCTAACCCTAGCTAATTTCCACACACTATGACCAGCTAGACGCGATCATTTATGTCTCACACATGTTCCTACCTAACATGCCAGCACATAGCATAGCTGGCTCACACTGACATCGAGCTTGAATCTCAACAGCCCCTCTCAAGCTCATGATGTACTGCCATAGATGAAGATGTAGATGAGCTTGGGATATCAAGGCTCTCAACACTCCCCCTCAAGCTCATCCCATGTACTCCCAACATAGTATGGAAGTACTCAAACTTCTCCCTGCTAAGTGGCTTTGTAAAGATGTCTGCCACCTACTCATCAGTCTTCACATATTGTAGATCAACTATACCATCTAGCACCTTCTCTCTGACAAAGTGATAATGGACCTCTATGTGTTTGGTCCTCGCATGAAATACTGGATTCTTGGCCAACTGTATGGCCAACTATATACTGCTCATGTTGTCACAATGAATGACAACTTTGCCATCAATAGGCTCACCCAAATTTGCCAAGAGATTCTTTAACCATATTGCCTCACAACAAGTAGCAATGGCTGCACCCCTGTATTCAGCCTCTGTTCTGGTGGATAAAGCAACTGTAGGTTGCTTCTTACTACTCCAACTCACCCGGCACTTCCAAGTGTAAAAGCATAACCACTAGTAGACCTCCTGTCATATGAGCTACCTGCCCAATCAGCATCTGTGTAGCCATATATATCCAAGTCTTTACCACTCTTATAAAGTAGACCATAATGTGCAGTGGTCTTAACATATCGCATGATGCGTCTCAATGCATCCAAATGAGGTGTTCTGGGGCTCTGCATAAATTGGCTTACTAGCCCCACAGCATAACTCAAATCCGGGCATGTGGTAGTCATGTAAATGAGACTACCAACCATCTTTCTGTACATAGATGGATCATCCAACTCCTCACCATAATCAGCCTGCAACTTCACATTTTGCTCCAAAGGTGTACTCATAGGCTTACATCCTGTCATGCCATATTTTGCCAACATATCCAATGCATATTGGCATTGCATTAACCATGTACCTGCATGGTCTTTGATCACTTCAATTCTAAGAAAGTATCTCAAATCACCAAGGTCTTTCATGTCAAATTGCCCACTCAATGCTTTCTTGACATGCATCACATTTGTACCATGATCACCTGTGATAATCAAGTCATCCACATAGATGACCAGTAAAACAATCCCACGATCTGTTTTCTTCACATAGAGTGAAGAATCTGCTGTAGAAACCTGAAATCCAAGAGAGATAAGATATCTGCTCATCTTATCACTCCAAGCACGAGGTGGTTGCTTCAAACCATATAATACCTTTTTCAATCTGCATACATGAGTGGGATACCTTGGGTGTACATACCCTTTTGGCTATGCCATATACACTTCTTCTTGTAAATCACCATTTAGAAATGCATTTTTGACATCCATTTGATGCATTTCCCAACCATTAGCTGCAACCATAGTAGCAATGACTGCTCTCACTATTCCCATCTTTGCCACTAGACTAAATGTTTCATCATAGTCCAAACCTTGGATTTGTGCATAACCCTTAGCTACCAATCTTGCTTTATGTCGCTCAATGGAACCATCAGACTTGCACTTCACTTTGTAAACCCATTTACAACCAATTACATTTTTATCCTGTGGTAGCGCAACCAAATCCCATGTGTCATTATGAACCAATGCGTCCATCTCAACATCCATTGCTTTCTCCCATACATGCTTTCCAATAGCTTCTATATAGCATGTAGGTTCCACATTCTTCACCAAAGAAGTCATATATGCATAATGCATAGCAAAATCTCGATATGTCAACCTGTCAACCGGATATCTGACCCTTTGGGATCTCTGCAATGCATGCGGATCACTCTGTACACCTTTCACTCTAGCATGTGGTGGCACATATCTATCCTGCTACCTAGCATCGGGTGTGCGTAAAACAGGTATGCCAAGCTCCTCATCCAAACTCTCTCAACTCGATGACTCATAACCTATAATTCCAATGCCTTCAACCTTCTTCTTTCCTTTATCCACAGCACTACTCCCAGTGCTCACACTCTCATGCCTCAAACGTCCTGACCATGGACGTACACTCTCAGCTTCTACTGGCCCAGACATAGAAGTAGAACTAGAACTTGTTTGTGGCAAGTTCACATGCACATCAACTTCAAGAGACTCAATGACACCCTCATCCTTTGCTTTGTACCAACTAGCAAGCTCATCAAACACCACATCTCGTGAGATGTGACCACTTGTCTAGTTTGTGGATTGTAACATTTGTATGCCTTTCCATCCTGTGCATATCCAACAAATACACACTTTTCTGCCTTAGGATCCAACTTCCTTCTTCTTTCATCAGGCACATGTACATAAGCTCAATGTCTGGCCTATAACTTGTAAGTCGCATCTCTGGCGTACTTCCATGAATGGCTGCTGTAGGTGTTCTGTTCAGTATATACACTGTAGTAGCACAAGCTTCTACCCAATAATAATCTGGCATGCTCTTTTCATTGAGCATTGCCCTGGCCACTTCACATATGACTCTATTCTTTCTCTCATCCACACCATTTTGTTGAGGTGTATACCTGCAAGTCAATTGTCTTCTTATACCATGCTTTCTCAAGAAATGCTCAAAAGCATTTGAGGTGTATTCACCACCTCCATCTGTCCTCAAACATTTAATCCAACAGCCATATTGCTTTTCTGCAAAAAGCTTTGAAATCCATAAACTTTTCCAACACTTCACTCTTCTCTCTGAGAAAGTATATCCATGTCATCCTGCTGAAATCATCTATGAATGTCACATAGTATAAACTGCCTTTGATAGATGGCTTTTGTACAGGACCCCATACATCACTATGTACTATCTCAAGTGGCTTGCTACTCATATTTCCTTCTCTAGGAAACCGCAACCTTGCCTGCTTTCCAAACTGACAGGCTTCACAAACATGCATATGCCCATCATACTTGAATCTAGGCAGCCCACTGACAATGCCTCTTGTCTGCATGTTCTTTAACCTTTGTATATTGACATGTCCAATCCTCTTATGCAACATATCAATGTCCTGTACCACATTTTTGCTTTTAGAGAACATGGTTGATTTTAACTTAGGAATTCCAGCATCCAGCTTAAACAACCTGCCTTCTTTCTTGCCTTTAGCAATGACTCTACATCCATGTTTGAAATCCTCAACGAAGCAACCATGCTCGTTGAAACGAACTTATAATCCCTGTTCCACCATTTGACCAACTGAGGCCAAGCTTTTTGTGATCGAAGGCACATACAATACATCTGACATAGATTTTGTTTGACCATTGTGCATAACCAATGGTACACTTCGAACATGTGTAATGGCATGCTGAGTATCATCTCCTGTTTCCACATAGCCTTTCACATCCATAGGCTTCATATGCTCAAACCATTCACCATGACAAGTCATATGGTTTGATGCTCCAGAGTCCATATACCAACCAAGTGTCATCATTCTCAGCATTTGTCATCATAGATCCAACAACATGTTTCATGGCAAACAAGTGATTTGCGGTGCCATCATTACTGTTTGATGCATAATTTCCACCATGTTGTGCATAAATGTCCACGATGATGTGCTCTACCCCCTCTCAAATCATTCTGTTTGCAGAAACAATCTCTTGCCATATGACCAAATTTCCCACAGTAATGGCATTCCACATCTTGCATAGATCCTCTACCACGAGGATTACCTCTGCCTCTCTGAGGTGCATATCCACGACCACCTCTAGCACCAAATGTGGGCTGAAAATTTTGTTGTTGTGATGACCTGTCCTGCCATCCTCGACCATTACCACCACGGCCATGTGATGCGAATCTCCCCCTGCCTCTAAAACCTCTTTGCGAGTAGAAAGCCTGATTTCTACCATTATCATCATGGCTAGTAGATGCATCCTGAAATGAATCACTGAGTTTGATTTCCTCAACAAGCAAGAGTGAGACCAACTCATCAAAGTCTGGTAAACTTGTACTCCGAACCGAGATGGATGTATCAAAAGATTTATATTCCTTGTTGCCAAGACCACGCAAGGTAATATCCACCAAATCATCATCAGGCATGGGGGCATTTATTGTTGCCAATGCATCTGCAAACTTCTTGATTTCTTGCACATAATCATGGATGCTCCTTCTTTTTTGCTTCACATTATGTATCTGTTGTCACAATTGAGACTTGCGAGCGCTCCTGTCTGTATCAAACAACTTCACCAATGTATCCCATGCATCCTTGGGATTCTCAACATCATGTATGTGTATGAGCATAGCATCTGAAATACATATAGACAGATAATGCAACACTTTGAATGCTCTTTCTGACCATTTCTTATGAGCTATAACCTACTGCTGTGTAGGTTGTCGGGGTAGTTCAGGCTCTGGCTCAGCACCTGTAATGAGATTCCAAAAACCTTTTCCCTTCAAGAAACTTTTGATCCTGTACTTCCATGCCTGGAAGTTCTTCCTATCCAGCTTTTCACCAACAATCTGTACTGGATTATTCGACATATTTGCTCAATGCAAAACACCTTCTGCACACTTCAAATCTGTAAGCGAGCCTTCCTCAGCTCAACCACACTCCAATGGATGTTCCAGATACTCCAAAGTAGCCAACAATCTTCAAATTTGATGTAGAAAATCAACCTGTATGCATCCAAAATGAACTGGCTCACGCAGTCCAAGATACCCTATTTTGATGCGCTTTCCAAGAATCCAAATTGCAATGTAGTGGTGTAATCAAGTATGGGTAACTTGCATTGACACCTAAACAACCTCAATGTTGAATATCATTCGACATGTGTACATATCAATTTTGTCAAACCCCTTTCTCTATTGTGTGAAAAACCAGAAAAACCAGTAAAACCAGTAGCAAATTTGCTCTAATTTCTTCAATATTTGTCCAAATTGAGCAACCAGGCATTCATTAGCTTAGCAATGATTTCCACTAACTCCATGTAAGAGAAATCACTCCAATTATTTAAGACCAATGAGTAATTGTTCGATTAAACTCACTCTATTTCTCTGCAACCAGTAGACAGGGTTTAATCAGCTCATTCCCAGCTCAATTAGGCATAATTGATCAAACCAACCATGTAGCATCCTTGTCACTAGTATGTACCACAAGTTTGCTAAACCAATTTTGAAAGATGTCAAGCACTAGTGTTGATTTTGATCCTCCACTTTGCAAAATATTCAAAAACTGCCCCGTTTCTGCTGTCCAGTCTACGTCGCCTGCTCTACAGTGATTTGGGAGTGATTGTAGTACTAATTGATGATGGGTTTGAGTCCCCACCACACCTAGGTATGTGTGCAACCATTCAATGCTTGGATTTTTGCCAAAAACATGCTCCAAATGCATCAAATTTTGACCTCCTTTTCTCTGTTTTGTGAGAGCTCAAAAACCAGAATTTTTCACTCATTCAAATGCATATAAAATGCTCCAAAATCAGTGTAGGGCTTGCATAGGAGTTGCCAATACATTCCTCCTTGTTGGATACATGTGTCTTTTACTAGATTTACTTCAATTTCCACCATACATCACCGCTTCCAAGCTTTAATGGAAAGCTTCCAAAAAACTAGAATTTTTCTTTGCTTGAGTTACCCTAAATTGCTTTGTTTCTGCCTGAATCACCTACAATCCGCTCAAGGATGTTTAGAAGACGTTACCCGGTAGGCCAACCTCTCAAATCTGATAGAAATCGGTGTGCTCCAAGCTTCACAGCATCAATGGCAAGCTTCACAGCTTTTCTTCACAGCTTCTTCTCCCTCTTCTCTCACTCACTCATAAACCCTAATAGAAAGCACAAGGCTCTGATACCATGTTGAAAAATAGGTAGAGGGACAGGAGACACACACACAGGAGCAAACCCTAATTTATATTGCAAACCCTAACCATGGAGGGAAGCCATCTCCCTTCTCACACAATGCACAAAGCCATAATCCATAATACACACAACAGTTGTGTCCACACACATCTAACCCTAGCTAATGTCCACACACTATGACCAGCTGGACGCGGTCATTTATGTCTCACACATGTTCCTACCTAACATGCCAGCACATAGCATAGCTAGCTCACACTGACATCGAGCTTGAATCTCAATACGGACAAACTCGTCCCACACATAAGCTGCCATTCCTACTCTGGTGTGGGCATGAGCCCACTGAGTCAACAAGGGAATGGCCTCACCTTCCAAGTACCAACAACTGGCTAAGATCACTCTGTCAGTATCTGTTTTCCTAATTGCGGCAAAGTAAGCTTCAAATTGATGTAACCATGAATAGAGAGTTGTGGGATCGAGTTTACCATTATACTTATTACTGAAATTCATTTTCTCGAGAAAGTGATTCGAGGGCACCACCGGTGTCAATATGGCATCCAATGCTTTGAGATAACGCTCGTCTTCCACGCATCGCATGGCTTCGTCTTCTCGTTTTGTCGTATCTCCAATGCACACATCTGCAACTCAAGCAAAGAGCTTTTGGCTGTGGCTATGACCATGTGAGAGGGTTCCTGTGTCGAGGATCTGGTATCTGGGATACGAAAGGAGAGAGGAGGAGATGGAAAATACGATGCTGGAGTGAGGGTACGCTCCTCCAGAGCCAAGATCTGTGCCTTCTGCTCATCCAACTTGGCTGTCTGTTCTACGATTGCTTGCATCATCTATTGGAACATGTCTGTGACACTCAAACCTGGTGCACTCTGGTCCCATGGTTCTTGGTCTCTCTCGTCTTGTCGAAGCTCGCCATAGCAAAAAAATGCACTTCCTTTCTGAAATGCAATCTGACCATCCACTATCTGTGTGGGAGACATCCGGAGGCTAAAAACCAACCGTCCTTGTGTAATACTTGTACATGAATGTCCATACCCTCCTCATCCTAATGAACCATATTTAAAAATGATACTCAACATTATATAGGGCAAACCATGAGTTTACATTTCATCTCATAAGTTTATATACTAAAACTGAGGAATTGCCTTGCATCATCAAGCTGGCTGGTATTGGTTCAAACCATCCCCGTTTTTTGATATGCTCCAATGTCACTCGACGTTCACGTACACAAACATTCTTGCATCTTGCATATGATCAAGGGATTCTTCTTTGCAACCTCTCTAGACCTCCAATTAATGGTAACCCATCACTACTTGAACTAGTAGAAGACATCTATATTGAGCAAAAAGTATGTAATTAAAAAATTGAATATGAATACATGTACTGAAACTAGCAGTGTCAATGATATATGTATAAGTTTTCTCTCTGGAATTTGTCCATTGTTTTTCTATAGGTGATGTCATAAGTATTGTCGACGCCTATCTTTCTCTCCCCTAAAAAATTCCCTCTAGTCCTTTCCTTAAGTTTCTGCACCACCTCCTCCGCTTCGTCAATCTATCTCTCCTCACATGCATCTGTATTCTTTATATTCCCCTTCCTCTTTCCCTTCATGTGACTCTTTCTCTTTATCACTATATGTCTATGGTGTAAGCTATTGAAGGTATTTTTCTATTATGTTTTATTCTAATGTATTGGTTTAGGGTTCTTCTTCTTCACCTTCCCCTTCTTATTTCTCTTTCTTTTCCTATCCATCACTCTACAAGTTATGGTGTGACCTAATGATTAGGGTTTGCTTCTATTATGCTTAACCTAATGATTAATAAGAAACATAATGTGATTAGGATTAATGCATAGAATACTGACCTTATTTTACTTCTTCTCCTTCTCCTTTTTGTGTCTATGCTTAATGTGTATTGGTCTTTTGTATGTCTCTTATGTTTGGTAGGTAGAGTTGAGTAAATGTATTCCTAATCACTCTTTTGCCTTTTTATGTTATGTAGATCTTGCACTAATCATTTCTTTTAGCTTGATAATATAGAGGTAAGCTCTCTTTTGTATGTCTCTTATGTTTGGTAGGTAGAGTTCATTAAATGTGTTACTAATCAATCTTTTGCCTTTTTATGTTGTGTAGGTCTTGTACTAATTATCTCTTTTTGTAATATGCAAAAGCTTCGGAGAAGAATCGATAACTTCAATACTCATAATTCAGCACTCTTTTTGCGTAGCTCTTGAAAAGGTCCGAAGCTCCTGAAAGATAATTTTGGGCATCGCTTGCCCACCTTCTTCAATCTTTGCTTCATAATCCGAAGATAAACCAAATCCCCTTTTTGAAAACTTCATATTCCTTCGGTCTTTATTAGCCTGTCGAGTGTAGGCCTCTTGCACTTTAGCTAATCTGTCTTTTACTGACTCTAAGATCTCCTGGTAAGACTCCATCACTCTGTTTGCCTCTGGTGTACTGAAGACGATGTCCTGGTTAACGACTGGAAAGGTTTGCCAAACGCTACCTCATATGGAGTCCTGCCAAAGTTACCTCATATGGAGTCCTCCCAAAGCTGAAGAGAAAAAGAGTCATTCAAAACAGCTTGAACTAAAGGTAAATACGATTCCCACTTACCTTGCTGATCGTGGACATAACACTTCACCACATCAAAGGCCAACTAGTTCTATATCTCTGTCTGGCTGTCTGTTTGTGGGTGGAATGCATTAGAAAAATTCAACTTAGTACCAAAATTATCAAACAATGCCTTGTAAACTTGGCATCTCGGTCTGACACTATGGTCCTAAGAATCCCGCTAATCGGGTACCAATGTCGAATGAATAACTGGGCAACATCCTCGGTGGTCACATTGGCCCTGCAAGGAATAAGCATAAAAAATTTGCTAAACCTATCAACAATAGTTAAGCACTGTGTATTACGCTTACTCGGACTCGGGGGTAGATTTGTGACAAAGTCCATTGAAATGTCTTGGAAAGGACCCTCAGGAATTAGCAAGGGCTATAACAACCCTATCTTCTTTCAACGAGGAGCATTCACCTTTTGACAAATGTCACAGTGTTGTACATATGTAAACACATCACGCCTCATCTTTGGCCAATAGTATTGTCATTCCAATTTCTCCAGAGTCAAATTCATGTCCCTATGACCACCTATATGGGGATCATGGGCATCATGGAGAAGAGTTGCCGCCCTGAACGACTTCACGACACATAGTCGACCCTTGTAGAAAATCCAACCATCTTGTATTAGAAAATGGCATGGTCTTGTGGCATCCACCAATGCCTATTCCCACTGTGTACTGAACTCCTTGGAATCCGTGTACGTGTGCTTCATGTTATCTAGTCCAATACCAACAAGATCAAGTCTAGTGGTCTCAATCGTGACACTTGTTCCTTCCTGCTCAAAGCGTCAGCCACCACTGGATTGGCCTTTCCTGGAAGGTATTTAATCATACCACCGGAACTGCTGGAATACTCTATGTGTTGGGCAAGGAGGCTAGCAAAACAGTGGGGTAGACACCAGTAAAGAAAAAGATCTGCAATTGAAAAATGAGCAGCTGTAGCAAGAATTAGTGGTCTTGGAAAGGAGGTTCACCATCTTTAAGGGGGGAGACAAAAAGAAGCGAGTCACGCAGTGAGAAGGGAAAGGAAAGGAAATTATTTAATGGAAAGGTTCATCAATGGACCTGATCCACGATGAAGAGCGGAAAGAACATGCATGGGTAGCTACAAAGAAACTAGAGGAAAAGTAAAACGATGAGGCTGTGCCAAATTTCAAATTAAAGAGTTAGAGACACTCATTGAAGAATTTAAAGAGAAGTAGAACTAAGAAGGAGAAACAATAAATGCTCTAAAAAAGGAGGTAGAGGTAGCTACGCCTACAAGGGTGACGAGAGGAAAAGGGGGGGAAATGACCGTGAGAGCTGAAGGTCACCTTGACATCCCCCCACACTGACCTCAGGAATAAATAAGATCAAATGGATGCCATGACAAGGGTACATGTAGAGGAAATGCGAGCAAAGGAAAAAATGAGAAGACTTCCAAATCTAGGCAAAAAGGAAAAAAAAGAGCAAAATATCACCTGCAGAAAAGAATCCAAGAAGAAATGGGCCAAAGAAGCATGGGCGTCTGGAAAGAGATTCCTCTTAAATGTATGCAAAATTTAATCTAGACAGCTTAGTAGGCACATTCCATGAGTCCTTCTAACTTGGATGAAATTGCAAAATTCATGAACCAATTAGAAATGCCTAAGACAGAGAGACAGGGACAAAGTAGCCCCTAGGCACGCAGGAGCATCATGATAGGAAAGAAACCCCTCCCCCAGATCTAGAGCAGTGCATGGAAGAAACGGCCTCTTATGACAACTGGATCCGAGTAAGGAGGCCACAACTCATTGGAAGAGAGACTCTACTAGTTCCCGTGGCCAACGAAGTCACCAAGAAAAAAGGGGAAGGGGAGTGCCGAAGAAGACTGAACCTACATGCATACCACCCTATGGGTGGAAATGGTGTCAAGGTGGGAAAAGAAGGCCCAGGGAACTTGAGTAGACCATCTTCGAAGAAGATATCATCACCCTAGAGCAATCAGAGCCCCATGCCTTCACACCAGGCATGGCTATGGACACAATGAAGAGGGCAAGGCAAAGGTATTGAGAGGAACGACCCATTCATGTGCAATTTCAACAGGCCCATGAGAGGACGGGCACATGGCATGCCTAGGTAAGCAGCACAGGAAGAGGGCTTACGAGCCAAGATATGCCAGGATCACCCTATAAAGGTGGTTGGATAGGCCATAAGACATATGGACTGGAGGATCTGAACTCAGAGGCAATCTGGATACACATTTTTTGCATAACAACAACTATGGGCAACATGCCCTTAGGGATATCCACATCTCTTTGCACAATGTACACTACCACTTAATCCTTGTAGAGGAACACAAGTGTCATCTTTGGGACATGGAGAAAATCTTTTCCCACTTTCTCCTGCTTGCCTTGTAAGTTTGTCATGTGCATCCCACACTTGGATGCCACGTGGACATATCTTTATAGAAGGTGCAAGACCTGAAGTGGAAATTGGTCCTATGTGAGCCCCCTAGTCAGAGACAAGTCACCTAGGGTTACACTCTAAGCATCAAAGGTCAAGTGTAAAAGTCTCGTACATGGTCTTGGCTAGGTGCACATTGTCCTACCCTACTGTTTAACTTGTAGCCAAGTACCAGGCACCTAGTGTCATGTGCATGATCAATGCCATGGACAATTCTTTGGTGCTGATCCAAAAGAGGCAACCAGATAAAGACTATGAACCAGATAAGAACTAAAAACTGGAGCAAGCACGGCTGTTTGGTAGTATTGGTCTTGGAACATAGCATGGAAGAGGCTGTCGTCGCGGCTGCCAGAATGGATTGACGGCTGCATGAAGGATGACATCAGAGTTGTGTCAACTGCTGCAGGCGCTGCAAAAAAAGGACAAGGCGACAGTGGGGCGACTAATGATCAAAGAAGACCACCAGTCAAACAGTGTTTAAGGTAGTTATTCCCCAAGTCAGGCAAGCGTGAAGTGTTTTATGGTTGTGGAACTCGCCAACCAGCTCGGCCAGTTGGCCAAGCCTTAGAGAGGGCCTATAAAAGGGGGCCATGTGCTCATTATTAGAACCATTCAATCCTCTAGGGATTGGGTCAGTAGTAGGAGTCCCATAGGGGGACAGAATTTTGGGTGTTATCACCTTTTCTTCAAGAGAGCCTATGGTTGTAGACAAGTACCTTTCTGTTCTATAGTAATATACTGAATTTTCCAGCACATATCTCTCTCTCTAGTCTCTCTACATATCTGCGTTTTGCATCAGATGTTTTCTAGTAGTGTTTAGGGCTGAAAAAAGACTCTTAGAGCTTCCGCATGTTACATTGGTATCAGAGCATCAGGCTCTCAACAGCAAGGCTAAACACTGAATCAGTCCCATATGATGGTGTATAGGTCCAAGGTACAGGAAAGTACACGGCGGATACGAAGCCCAAGGTAAGGAACACAGAACGGGAAGAGCTCCTAGGAGGTTTGTTGTGGTGGTGTTCCACAAAGCCAGAGGGGATGGCAGTCCTGTGAGCCAGATAGATTCTTGGGCAATGGTCCCAAGGCAAGATTATCCTCCAAAGGGTGATGTGAGAGTGCCAGACTTATTTCTCAGGAATGAAGACCAAGAGAGTGTCCAGAGTCAAGGCAAGAATGGATTGTGGACTAGATGGAACCAGATGCATAGATCTTAGTTTGTGACAAAGTAGTTTGGAGACCGGGCTAAAGCTCAAAAACCAGTAATTTTTCACTCATTCAAATGCATCATATTTGCTCCAAAATCAGTGTAGGGCTTGTACATGAGTTGCCAATACATTCATCCTTGTCACATACATGTTTCTTTGCCAGATTTGCATCTATTTTCACCATACATCACCGCTTCCAAGCTTCAATAGAAAGCTTCCAAAAAACCAAAATTTTCCTTTGCTTTGGGCAACCCTAATTTGCTTCGTTTTTGCCTGAATCACCTGCAATCTGCTCAAGGGTGTTTAGTAGACCTTACTCGGTAGGCCAAGCTCTCAAATCTGATAGAAATCGGTGTGCTCCAAGCTGGCCATAAGTAGGAACGGGGACAGGGGAGGGAATGGCACTCAAAAAATACTTTTTTTTTAATTTTTCTGCTCTACACTTATTCTACTTTGGAAGTACATCAAAATGAGCACACATTTACACTAAAATGGTAAGCTTTTGAGTCATATTAATAATTAAGTAGATACAAAATGAGTCATGACTCAAGAGTCAGGAGTCATGACTAAGGCTTAAGGAGGAGGCAGTATACATGGACGTACTCAAATGAGTCAATGACAAAAAAGTGTTGAAGACTAGAGGCTAGAGGCTAGAGCTAAGTAGTGAGGCCAATGAATCATGATCCAGGAATGATCATCCGTGTGAAGTTCTCGCCTCATGGTCATGGGTAGCTTGTGCCAAAGAAGCATCAAGCTCATCCTCAGTCTCATCCTCACTGGCATGCTGCTCCTGCACCTCATCCTCTTGTTGCTCTTCTTGTTGACTCATCTCCCACTCGGTGAAGGAATCTGCCTTCTTGGTCATGCTCTTGCAAAGCATTCGCAAGTTTGCGCTGACAAAGACAAGGTCATTGGCATGCTCTACCCCGAGTCGATTCCTCTTCCTAGAGGCAATGTGGCTGTAGGTACTCCAAAGTTGCTCCAAGCAAGAGGAGCTGATGGCCTCGCCAAGTATGCGGATGGCAAGCTGTTGCAGCTCCGGTACCATCTGAACCAAAGTCCTCCCACGATAGAGCAGCACCAACTTTGGAGCGGTCAACTTGTGCATCATGACAGCCATAGGAGCCATGAAATGCCCTGTACATCAAAAGTTGGTCCTTGATCTTGCGCCTAACCGATGCATCAAGCACAGGATGATCCAAGATGATCCTCCATCCAGCGCTCACCTCCCGGTCACTCTCTTGCTTGTTGCCTTGGAATTCTGGGTCCACCACATAAGCGGTTGCATCCAATGGAGAGTAGTAGGAATTCCACCTTCCTAGACACAAGGCATGGATCTCCTTGTATCTATCTTTGTCAGGCACGAAGTCTTTCAACTTCTCTATCATGCGATCCATGGCCTCGTAGACCTTGCCTATGCATGGTTGCATAGCATCTACAATCTTCAATAGGTGGACTATGGGCCTCACCATAGCATTTGTGCTCTTCACACGCTCCCACCAAGAGGCGTCATCTGCCCGTAGCCTACACTCTTGGCCAGTGTTTGTATGGGACTCTTGCATGGCGACAAACTCGTCGCTAAGGAAAATCCCCCTCAAAGCACCGCTACAATCCTTCAACCGGCCCAACATGAGAAAGTTGTAAGCAAACCGGGTGTCGGGGAATATTTGAGGAGAGAGAGATCGGACCTCTTGTTGAACTCATGCTGAAGTCTTTGGTGGTTGAGGACAAAGGAGACCATGGTGTTGGCCTCCTCAATGAGCGGGCTGATCCATGGTAATGCCCCGATGTCCTTGAGGAGGTTGTGAAAAGATGCAGGGGGGAAGAGAGCTTGAGCTCTTGCAAGCACACACTCACACTCACAAAACCCTAATAGAGAATACACAAGGTGAGAGGCTGAAAATCTTCTTCTTCTCTACTCAACACTCAACACACCATATACAAGAATAAGAGTACACACAATATGAAAGGTACTCAACCAAATACATACACGGGTTCTCTATAGTGTGAACCCGACTAAATGAGTTGGCGCTATAACTATGCCAGTCTCTAGAGTGGCTGTCACACAGCCTGTCATCCCACTGGCCGCATATCACCCAAGATCTCACCAACCATGCCAGTGGTGTAAGTGCGGGGCCTATCCCCCACAGTGTCCACCACCTCACTAGAGCTCGATATCTCAACACTCCCCCTCGAGCTCAACTCCATCTCATGTACACCAAGCGAAGCCCTGAATCTGCGGAGCTTCTCTGTACCCGATGCTTTGGTGAAGATGTCAGCTACCTGATCCTCTGTGCTGACATAAACAAGGTCAAGGTCTCCTGCCAAGACCCTCTCTCTGACGAAGTGGTAGTGGACCTCTATGTGCTTCGTACGAGCATGAAAGACTGGGTTCCTGGCCAACTGTATACTGCTAATGTTGTCACAGAAAATGACAACTTGTCTATCCACTGATAGACCCAAATCTGCAAGTAGCTTTCTCAACCAAGCTACCTCACATGCTGCCATAGCAGCTCCTCTGTACTCGGCCTCCGTACTCGATAGAGCAACCGTAGGCTGCTTCTTGCTGCTCCAAGTCACAGCAGCACTCCCCAAAGAAAACATGAATCCACTGGTAGATCTTCTGTCTGAGATACTACCAGCCCAATCAGCATCTGTGTACCCATGTACACATATCTCTGTCCCAGTCTCATAGAATAGTCCACAATGTAAAGTAGACTTCACATACCTCAGTATGCGTCTCACAGCATCCAAATGCGGTTTCCGTGGAACCTGCATAAACTGACTCACCAACCCAACAGCATAGCTCAAATCTGGTCTGGTGATCGTCATGTAGATCAAACTTCCTACTATGCTCCTGTACATAGTAGGATCCTCCAAGATCTCTCTTGAATCTGCACTCAACTTGCCATTCTGATCCAATGGCACAGAAATAGGCTTACAGCCTGTCATACCATACTTGGACAACATGTCCAAGCCATACTGTCTCTGCAGTAATCCAATACCATGTGGTGACCTAATCACCTCAATGCCCAAGAAATATCTGAGCTCCCCCAGATCCTTCATCTCGAACTTCTGTCTAAGCAAGATCTTTACATCAAAGATCTCTGCATCATGGTCCCCCGTAATGATCAAGTCATCTACATAGATGACAACAAGCACAACCCCTCTATCACCATGTCTCACATACAATGAGAAATCTGCATTGGCTACATGAAAGCCAATAGTGACAAGATATTCAGAAATCTTGTCAGACCATGCTCTTGGTGCTTGCTTTAAGCCATACAAGGCTTTCCTCAACCTGCAAACATGCTCAGGGTGACCCTCATCCTCATAACCAGGTGGCTGCAACATATACACCTCTTCTTGCAAATCCCCATGCAAGAATGCATTCTTTACATCCATCTGATGTAAAGACCATTGCTTTGACGCAGCCACTGCTATCACAACTCTCACCGTTGCCATCTTGGCAACTGGGCTGAAAGTTTCCTCATAATCAATCCCATATGTCTGCGCATATCCTTTGGCTACCAATCTAGCCTTGTACCTGTTTATGCTTCCATCACTGTTATGTTTAACTTTGTACACCCACTTGCATCCAATGGCTTTCTTGCCTTCTGGCAATTGCACTAAATCCCAAGTTTCATTTCCATATAGTGCATCCATCTCCTCATCCATAGCTTTCTCCCAACACACATTTCCAATAGCCTCATCAATGCATGTGGGCTCAACAACCTGCACAACCTTTGCCATATATGCATAGTGATGTGCCACATAACCATCATAAGTAAATCTCTGCACAGGGTTCTTCACTCTCTGTGATCTTCGCAGCTTTTCATTCATGGCTTCCATAGCCTTCTTTACACCAGGTGTTCTCATAGCTGGGATCCCAAGCTCCTCATCAAGGCTCATATCTGAGCCACTAGACTCTCCATCAACATGAGAATGCCCTGCAGAAATGTCAGGCATACCAAGGGGCTCAACCACTTTCTCTTTTCCTTTACGTGATGTAGTAATCACATTTGCAGGGCTGGTATTATGACGCAGCCTGCCACTCCATGGTCTATCAACAGACCCACTAGATGAGGACTCTCCTGGTCCACTCAAAGACTGTGATTGCTGACCTGCATTCTGTGCAACCACACTTCCACTCAAATCAGCCCCAACAGCTTCTTTTTCAGCAGCATACCAGCTGCTCATCTCATCAAAGACAACATCCCTGCTTACTCTCAACTCACATGTAGCAGGGTTATAACACCTGTATCCCTTTTGCTCAAGGGAATATCCAATAAACACACATTTTTCAGCTTTCGGATCCAGCTTAGTTCTCATCTGGCACATGCACATATGCAATGCATCCAAAGACTTTCAGATGAGACAAATCAGGTTTTCTGCCAGTAAACCTCTCCTCTGGAGTTACATCATGTATGGCTGCAGTTGGAGTCCTGTTCATGATGTATACTGCTGTAGAAACAGCCTCAGCCCAATAGCAATGCGGCATATTCTTCTCTTCCATCAATGCTCGCGCAATCTCAGCAATGTGCCTGTTTTTCCGCTCAGCAACTCCATTTTGCTGCGGAGTGTATCTGCATGTGAACTGTCTCCGAATACCATTCTTCTTCAAAAATTCAGAGAACTCATTGGAGAAGTACTCTCCCCCTCCATCTGACCTTAGGCACTTTACATATTTCCCTGTTTGCTTTTCAACCAAAACTCTGAAATTCTGAAAGTGAGTGAACACCTCACTCTTCTCCTTCATGAAATATACCCACACTTTTCTTGTGTGGTCATCAATGAAAGTGACATAGTACCTGCAGCCTCCCATAGACACGGTCTTCGTAGGACCCCATACATCTGAATGCACAACATCTAGTGCATTTCTGCTCACATATCTGTTACGTGGAAACACATGCTTTGTTTGCTTCCCAAATTGGCATGCTTCACATATTTTCTGCATACCTTCCACTTTAAATTTTGGCAGCCCTGTCACAATTCCTTTTGTTTGCATAGACTTCAATCTCTGCACATTTACATGTCCAATTCTTTTATGCCATATGTCTGTGTCTGCAACAACTCCTGAACCATTTGCAAACATCGCAGCACTCATTTCAGGCATGTCTATATTCAACGTAAACATTCTGCCCACTCTGTTGCCTTTTGCAACCAACCTGCACTTGTCTTTGAAATCTTCAACATAACACCCATCAGGGTTAAACCGAACCTGCAAACCCTGCTCAATCATCTGGCCAACTGAAACCAGATTCTTTGTTATATTCGGTACATGAAGTACATCTGCAAGGTACTTCACTTTGCCATCCTGCATAGACAATGGCACATCTCCAATGTGGGCAATTGGATGAGCAGTGTCATCCCCTGTTTCCACAAAACCTGGTCTTTCCGGGTTTTTCATCTCCTTGAACCACTCCCCATGACTCGTCATGTGGTTCGAAGCGCCTGAATCCACATACCATACATTATCTTTTTGTGCTGCATCAACATTTTCAGACATGGCATTCACAACATGCTGCATAACAAACAACCTTTCATTATCCTCATTATTTCTGCTTGAGGATGCATAGTTGTTTTGCTGCACTTTCCCATTTTGCATGTCAGCCTGCTTCTTATAACATTCTGACTGCACATGTCCAGGCTTACCACAATAATAGCATTCACGTGTGTCATTATATTGCCTTTGCCAATTTCCACGGTCTCTTTGACTCCCCCTGCCTCTGAATTTGCCTCTTCCACCTGCGTGTTGTTGTTGTTGTTGTTGATTCTGGGACTGTTGTTGCTGCTGCTGCTGCTGGCCATAATTCTGATTACCTGTTCGGCCACCTCCTTGACCGCGTCCACGGCCTCCTCTACCTCGTCCTCTTCCTGAACTCGTGTAGAAGGCCTGTTGCTCTGAACTGTTTTTGCTTTGTGAGGACTGTTGGTCTTCACCCAAGTTCTTCTCTTCGATAATCAGCATAGACACCAAATCTGTAAAGTTGGGAATGTTTTCTCGAGTCTGAATAGACGTCTTGAACGCCTTGTATTGTGGCCCGAGACCACGTAGACAGACTTCCACCTTGTCATCGTCATCTACTGACACACCAATAGATGCAAGGGATTCCACAATACCCTTTATCTTCAGCGCATAGTCATTCACAGACATGCTCTTTTTCTCCACAGTGTGAAGTTCATTCTTCAACTGTATCTTACGTGCCTTGGTGTTTGTTTCATAAAGCTTTACCAAGGTGTCCCACGCCTCCTTGGGGGACTT
The DNA here is from genome assembly GCF_041138505.1 of Cibotium barometz. Classification (NCBI taxonomy): domain Eukaryota; kingdom Viridiplantae; phylum Streptophyta; class Polypodiopsida; order Cyatheales; family Cibotiaceae; genus Cibotium; species Cibotium barometz. The sequence continues at coordinate 45,957,539 of NC_141067.1, read as the reverse complement.
GGCATCCTGAATGTGCCCAATCATGGTGTCCTGTATACTAATGGAAAGCCAATACATAACCTTCCTGGCTCCTTGGTTCCAGTCTTTAAACTCTTTCACATCTGCAGCAGTCGGATTTATATCCGGTATCTCCGGTGCCTCTTCATGCTCACCTTCTATGTAGTCCCAATAGCCTTTTCCCATCAGGAAATTAGTCAACCTGAACCTCCAAGCATGGAAGTTATTCTTATCCAGCTTCTCAGCCACAATCTGTGTTATGCCATCATTAGACATCTTGCCAAACACACAATTTCACCAGAAACTGCACTCTGGTTTTTTTTGCACAACCTGCAGTATTTTCTGCACAGCGGTACTGCAGTACTCTCAAATGTCACAACCAGTGACTTCAATGCACATACATACACCCAATGGCAACTGTAGACCTCTTTGCAGCACCCACAGTGTCTGCACAGTCAATCTGTCTTCCTGCAGTTCTTAAAACAGAGTTCTGCAGAGAATCGATGACTTACCCGCAGTGCTCGAAATCGCCTCCTTTCTGAAAAACGGAGATCCAAACGCGCCCAAAACGCGTTTTCGGCCCGAAAATTATAGTCCAAAGGACTGTATAGTTGCCCTATAGCTTTACTCCCGCGAAGAAAGCTCCTCAATCGGAGATCGTTTGCCGGTGCCTCCCGTAGAGCTCCCGACAAGGGTGTAGTCACCAACACAATAGGGAAGAGTAGTTGAAGCTCTTACCCTCGTACCGCTTCCTGTGGTTCTCTTGCTTGCAGCTCAGCCCTTAGCACGAACCAGGCTCTGATACCATGAAAAGATGCAGGGGGAAGAGAGCTTGAGCTCTTGCAAGCACACACTCACACTCACAAAACCCTAATAGAGAACACACAAGGTGAGAGGCTGAAAATCTTCTTCTTCTCTACTCAACACTCAACACACCATATACAAGAATAAGAGTACACACAATATGAAAGGTACTCAACCAAATACATACACGGGTTCTCTATAGTGTGAACCCGACTAAATGAGCTGGCGCTATAACTATGCCAGTCTCTAGAGTGGCTGTCACACAGCCTGTCATCCCACTGGCCGCATATCACCCAAGATCTCACCAACCATGCCAGTGGTGTAAGTGCGGGGCCTATCCCCCAGTGTCCACCGCCTCACTAGAGCTCGATATCTCAACAGGTTGTTTAGGCAATGAGCCATACAAAAGGACACCGTGACATGTCCATACATACCTTGGAGAATAGCTCCTGCTGCCCTATTGGAAGGCTCCCCATCTGCAAAACAACGTTGATTCCTATCCATAGAACAGTTACTGTCCGGGATTTATTTTATCTATCGTAAAAACAAAAGTTTGAGTCTCGATTTACGGATCCATCAGTCCAGCCTAACCCCATCCGATCCCATGGGTTAGCCAACCGCCCAACCACTGTAGTGATGGGATCCAATTAAGAATTTGGTTAGGTTTTGTCCCGGGTACCAAGGAAAAGAGTTCCAAGGCCCCCTAGCCGGATGTTCATGCAAAGATAAAACTAGTCACACCACTCACACACCCAATATGAAATTGCCTTTTCATAGATTCAACCAGTTTAAAACAATCCTTTAATAAAACCATAGTATCATCGATCACCATCTTCCAATTTATCCAATTGATTCTTAGTTTCCCATCATTCCTTCATCAGAGTATCTATGGCATCATTGGCAACTAGAATGCTCAGGGGCCATTTCGATAGTTCCTAGCCCATAATACTCGGCAATATAATCACTTATCAAGATGGACTCTCGTTGAAGATCAGCAAGATCAACCAACAGATCCATATAAGGAGCCATGGACTCATCCATTGAAGACCAGCAAGGTCAATCAACCAGATCCATGCCCGATTTCAGAAAACAACTCCAACTCTGTTCCAATATCTTCCTCGACGCACGCGTGGGTATCCTAGGCGACCCAGAGCCCGAGCACCGTATGGTCAGCACCCTCTAGGATCCTTCGCAGGTGACCTAGCGCTTCACGCATAGGCCGCTTCCTTGGCCCCTCATCCACCGTACCGGAAGCTCACCATTTTAATCGCACCGAGGCTGGTCAAGACCTCGACCGACCTTGCTACGCGAGACGTCCTTCATTGACTCTCCGTCAGCAGTTACAACTCTATCATCACGACCTTAATCACAAGACGGCCAAAATGCTCCCCCCAGCATTCTTGACATAAAACAATCATTTACAAACAGTATTTACAAACAGTTTACAATACAATTTCTATTTTAACTTTCATTTTTCCACATTATCCCTCATTAATCTACATTACTTATTCCATATTCCATTTATATGTATACTCATCCCATCCCATCATTTTCCATCTCATCACTTCAGATTTCTTCACATCACATATCATATATTCACATCCATACATCCATATCTACATCCATACATCTATTTTCACATCCACATCTACATGCACATTCATGCATCCACATCCACATTCACATTCACCTTCATACATCTACATCTACATGCATACATCCACATCTCCATTCACATCTACATCTATACATCTACATCTACATGCATCCATCTACATCTCCATTTACATCCTCATCTATACATCTACTTCTACATGCATACATCCACATCTCCATTCTCATCTACATCTATACCTCTACATCTACATGCATCCATCCACATCTCCATTTACATCCTCATCTATACATCTACTTCTACATGCATACATCCACATCTCCATTCTCATCTACATCTATACCTCTACATCTACATGCATCCATCCACATCTCTATTTATATCCTCATCTAGACATCTACTTCTACATGCATACATCCACATCTCCATGTATCATAAAATTCTTTTAATTAATCTAGGATGATAGTTCCTAGAATATGGTAGGAAGTCCTCTTTTTAAGCTTTGAATGAAATTATTTTATGCGTAATTTTTATAAAAATTTTGCCATAGCTCCGCTACTATGACTGATAAATCTCAATTTTTTCTAAGGGATAGCATAGAAAAAAGCCATTAATTTGGCCTCAAGCATAGCTTAATCTTGGATTAAGGAAAAGCCTTATGAAAAGCTTCATTTGGATTGAAAAGGGTCATGAGTATGACCATTTCTTATGTGAGAGAGAGAAAGACCATTAGAATTAAATATAAATAGAATTTTATGTAATTCTTTACTAACATTAATTAATTAACTTCAGTAGCATTTCAAAAACCATATCAATTAAGCTTCTCAAGCTTGAGAGGGGTTAAGAAGAGAGAATCATTGAGAAATTATAGAAAAGATCAAAATTCAATATACTTACCTTATGATTTGCTTGATTCTTTATTCACGGTAGAGGCCCCCAACCAATCAATTGGTTTAGTATGTTGATGGAGCCACCAATGGAGATTGAAGAAAGAGAGAAGTATCAAAAACTAGTGAATTATTAAAGAATTCACAGTTCTTGGCTTAGGTAGAGTAGAGTAACAATGCATAAGACATTATATATTTTGGCTTAGGTGGAGTAGAGTAACAAAGCATAAGACACTATATATTTTGGCTTAGGTGGAGTAGAGTAACAAAGCATAAGACACTATATATTTTGGCTTAGGTGGAATAGAGTAACAAAGCATAAGACACTATATATTTTGGCTTAGGTGGAGTAGAGTAACAAAGCATAAGACATTATATTTTTTTCAACAAGGGGAGGCTTCTATTTATAGGAAAATTTGAGCTCCTAACCAAACAAACTGATTCTAGAATTTTTCAAGTCAGTTTGGTCACTTTTTGACCATTTTTAGGTCAGTTAAGCTAACTTTTTGGAACTAGACTTGAATGAGGAGAGAGGAGAGATGAAATATCTCAATTTTTATGAGTTTAAAACTCATTCAAACATGTGAAATATGCACCTCCTTTAAAGAACTCTCCTTCCTTACATATGTGTCATAGTTTTTTTATTAATAAACCTTGTACATTTTCAACTCTTCATCTTATGTGAAATATGCACCTCCTTTAAAGAACTCCCCTTCCTTACATATGTGTTTTTTAAACTAATAAACCTTGTACATTTTCAACTCTTCATCTTATGTGAGCATTTACTCCTTTTTGGATACCCAAAATATCTCATATTTTTAATATTGCTCATAGTTTTTTACTAATAAACCTTGTACATTTTCAACTCTTCATCTTATGTGAAATATGCACCTCCTTTAAAGAACTCCTCTTCCTTACATATGTGTCATAGTTTTTTTTTTACTAATAAACCTTGTACATTTTCAACTCTTCATCTTATGTGAGCATTTACTCATTTTTGGATACCCAAAATATCTCATATTTTTAATATTGCTCATAGTTTTTTACTAATAAACCTTGTACATTTTCAACTCTTCACCTTATGTGAGCATTTACTCATTTTTGGGTATCTTCTTTTTTTCAAATTGGATTTATCTCCTCCCTACACATGTATTGATGCTATTAGCCCATAGGAACCTTAATTGGACCATAGTCTAAAGATTTCTGAAAATCTAGACCCTTAGACTAAGGTTCTCTATACCTATTTCCAATTAATTCCAATTGCACATTTGAAAATTCTTTTTGAATTTCTGTTTCAGAGGAATTCATCTTAATTATATGAGATATTTTTCTATCCAAAAATATTCAAAATTTGAATATTCTCTCTCTAGAATATTTTCTCTCTCTAGGTTAAAACAGTTAGAAACAAGGTCTTTATATTTCTGAAGAGTGATTGATTACAGGGGAAGATACTAGACATCAAAAAAAGGGGGGTTGGGGGAGGAATCTTACATTCTACCCCACTTAAAAAACGCGAGATGTCCTCATCTCGCAACTTGTGATAATTTCGCAAGATGCACGAATATGAGACTTAGAGGAAAATTTTAATCAAGATTAACCACCAAGAAAAGTCTTAAAGAGGGCAAGATAAGAACAAGATTTAAACTTTATTCATTCTCGGAACTTATACAGTAAAGATAGAAGAACTCTTTACACTTCCATAAGCCCGTCCATCATATGGTCACAAAAGCAGTCCTCACAAGCTGCACAAGTATAGGGTAACTCATCTATGGGAATGATTCTGCTGGTTATTGCCGCACCTATCTCAGTGGTATGAGGTGATCCAACAAAAGGACCTCTGAGAGGTAAGCCAAAAACGGGGTAAAGGCATATCTTCTCATGAGGAAGAAAACACGCCAGTAAGAAGACCCGCTCAGAAAACCCAAGATGCCTTGATCTCATGACGCAGTAGTATCGGGGACCCAAACCCAAAGCTTCAATAACCATGGCCAAGCGGACATTGTTACGAAAGTGCTGCTGACCCCAGGGTGTTACCCTAGTTATGTTTTGATAGGTCCGCCATTTGGTCTGCGCTACAGAAGTTCCTAGGTGAGGAAAAAGTGAGCGCTCATACTGTTCTATAAAGTCTTTCTTCACAGACTCTCTTGCGTCTTGAAGGTGAGAAATCATCATGGATAAAACTAGTTCTTGTTGCCAAGCCATGAAGGAGATTAAGAAAGAAAGGAGATTGATGGGAGTAAGATTACTGTGAGCGACAAGTAAAAGTTACGACTTATATAAAGGAAGGAGCTAGCGTAACCTAGAAGCCAACGGTAACTTGCCACTGAAGTTTTACCATCTTTCCATGATTTGTGTTTGACACATTTTTCTATAGAAGGCATTAAGAATTTTGAGATGAGGAGATAAAAGAAACTTGTAGGCTAAGTCACCTACTTTCATTGAATTCAGATATAAGGATCACAATATCTGGGGGATAACTTCTTATACTCCCCAAGAGATAAAGAACTTCTTTTGGGCCGTACTCGAATGAAAACCAAAACCTTGGTATCCAAAACACCGATTTTCACTTCTGAACTCATTGTTCTGAATCCTTAAAACAGGTGGGACACCTGAGAAGTATTCTAGGGAAAGGGTCTTCCTTTTTTTAAACAGAATCATTCTTTTATTTTAGAGAGGGAATAATTATAAGATCAAAAAGGGAGATTCTTACTCCTGTATACCTCGAAGGCTGGGGAGGAATCTTACATTGAGACAATTGAGGGCGTACAAATAGAGGGCTACATCAATGAAAGCAAACTTAAAAAATATTTTAGACCACTAATGAGATGCTCTTGCAAGAATATCTTTTAAAACAATGAAAGGAGCTCGCAAAAGAAAAAATCTAGCAAGCTCAAGAAGAGGCTAAGGCAAGGGAGAAACAGATACTCCAGAAGAGAATGTTGCATGAATATGGCTTCACTAACTCTCCTTGACAAAGATGAACTAAACATTGAGCTAGCATGACTCAAGGTGGGAATCACTCTATGGCTAAATGTCATGGAATAAGCATTGTATTGATAGATACGGGATCAAGTCATAACTTGATCTCATATGAGACATGGCTAGCCTTAGATAAATGCATCTTGAAACCACCAATGCACAAGTACAAAGTGTGCACTACTTGACAACTACAGAAGCTAAGGGATTTCGAAGTATTAATGTTTCCATAAGAAATAATTCCTTAGTTGGAAAGGTGTTTGTCATGCCTCTGCAGGTTCGATGGAGGAGGAAAGGATCCTAGAATGATCTTGGATTTGTGCCAATAATTGTAATATCAAATGGGAGAAGAGGACAACACTACTGAACGAGGGCAACAATGTCATTTTTGTACCCTTATGGAGCCCGATAAACACAGGGAAGCAGGCCATGATTGAGGATATAGAAATACCAAACACGGTGACATCAGCTCATGTAGCAAAAAAGGCATCAATTTCGTAATCCCTACGCAAAAAATAGCCCAAGTCATAGGGTACACAACAGTGGGTGCCTAAGGGTCAACCTGGAAACCAGCTCTACAAGGATGAGGAAGGGCGTCAATAAGGCATCAACAAGAAAGGTTCAAAGAGGAGACAAGGGATAGAAATGGTCTTCATAGGTAAGTTGGCGGTACTCCAAACAAAACAACACTCCATAAAGCTTTCGTAAGCAATGGGTTCGAAAGGACTTGCTATGGCACAAGGTTATTTCCAGGGTAATAAAATAGTATACGTGCCATAACTCCACCCAGTGGCCACTGTTGCAAATACCTCCAAATACAAAGAAAAGGAAAATAAAGGCATTCAAAACTCGTTCACGACTCAAAGCCAAAAACCTGCAATTTCAGGGGTTTTCCCATTTTACAGGATTACCCTTCATGGCCTGAACTTTCACAACCTTAGACAATTTCACAGAATTTCATTTCATGAAATTATCCCATTTCACGGAACTGACTTTCACGCCCTGCACTTTCACGGCCTTAGACAATTTCACGAAAATTCCATTTCACGGAATTATCCCATTTCACGAAACTGAATTTCACAAGTTTACCCCATCTCATGAGGTTAGCCTTCACAGCCTACACTTTCAAGGAATTCCATTTCATGGAATTATCCCATGTTACAAAACTAACTTTCATGGGATTCCATTTCACGGAGTTACCCCAGTTCATGGAACTGACTTTTACAGTGTTGAACCAAATCACGAGAATTTGGACCCCGTCATGTCGCATCACTTAAACCCCCTCAATTTCTCACACCATTAACACACTTGCCATCAAAATTAACCTTAACACCCAAAACAAAAGAGAGAGAAAACAACAAGGTGTCGTACATGCCCCCACCAATCTATAGACTGACCTTTTTCTGAATGTACAAATGTTGATGTCAACAACATCTGACCCAGAAGCCACAGAGACACCCACGGTGACACAAGCTAGTGCAACGAGATCTCTAGTGAGTAAAAAGAAAAGACCCACACGGGGCCCGAAGCTAAGCTACCTGGGTTAGTATGCCCAAGCATTCCATGGCGCAATAATCAGTAGAGAGATCCACACTATGCATGAAAAGGTAGCCTTATAGTAGCACAGTCCTGAGTGCCTCCAAATTTTGGAAGATGCTGAAGTCAAAGACAAGCTGGAGAAGGTGGGTCTCGAATGGATGGCAGAGAATCTCCCTCAAAACATTGACACAAAGCTATGTGCAGAGAGTACATCAAGACATACGACAAGGCCACCAAGAGGGGGACAATAACCAAAGTGGATGGCACCATAGAGCAAGTGTTGATCATGGAGGATCTAATACGTGAGGCTCTCAAGCTACCACCACCAGTAAAAATACACACACATAACTTTGAAAAGATGCCCCTATATGCAATGTTAAAGAAGAGTTCTTGCAACTCTAATGGATCAAAATATGAGAATATCAGGGATGAAGTCATAAAAAAAGCATGCGAGACAATATCACTAATAATGCAAATGAAGCCAGTAGACAGGTACAACAGGGTGCCACTAAATAGAATAGCCAAGGTGCATGAGGAAAAGAAGGATGATTGGGCCTACTACATCCACACAGAGATGGAGAATTATCTAAAGGTCCATCAGTCGAAGATCTGCAACCCGTACCTAATGACACATGCGCCAAGTCACGTGGCGTAGAGGCCTCTTCTAGATCTAGAACCAGAAGAAAAAATGCAACAAGAATGCAGCCAACGACAAGAACCCATAGGCGAGATGTGACTACTCCTTGAGCGAGCCTCGCATATAGGTCAATTTGGCAGTAACTCCTCAGGACCCTTCTCAAACTCTGATTCTCTTTTTGTCTACACTAACCCTCTCTTTACTTCAATATGATATAAACCTGTCTGATGACCTAAGCCTAGGAGAACTAACACTAATTAATTAAAACACAGAACATGATGATGATCCTACCCTCATCATGGGAATTTTTCAAGGGGACTAGTACTAACTGACATCCTAAAGATATTTACTTTTATCCCTTGCACCCCATTGTGCTCAACCTTTGTAGTTGGTGAGACGGGTGCTACAAAACTCCAAAATCCTGGACAATAGTGTTGATAAATTAGACCTGTTTGTTCTAGATGATATTCCTGACACACCGGCCAACTACGAGGTTGTAGCCCAAAGTTATCAATGGATCATAAGCCATGGGTGGCTAGAGGTATATAATACTCATTAGCACTTAAATCTATGTGAGTCCTCTTTATATCATCCTTCTGGTATTCTAAAACTATAACATAATATCTACAAACATCTAAAAGCCATCTTAACCAACGTCCTTTATACTTTTGATAGAACACATATTGAGTATCCAACATAAATCCAGAGGATAATACTGAGCTACAAGACTTTATGAAGCTCCACAAACCCAACCACCCACCCCCAAATTCACGACATGGTCAAGAAGAAACATCAAGTTTTTCACTTAATCCTACTTACCCTGTATATTCTAATGTTGCCAATCAATTACTTAATCCATATCCAAATCCTTTGCCTACTGACAAATCTCAAGCGGACTGTATTTTTTCTACTCTTCCTTCTCAACCCTTAGAATTTCCCACTAACACTCTCACCCTCGAGGAGTTACGGGAGCTTAATCGTCTCCACCACAGCCAACTCAAGGGGTAAGTCACACTCCCCCACAAGATGTAATTGAACTGTTTACTAATGAAACAATTCTCAAGTCCTTGTGTGCTATAGAGTACGAAGGATTCATAAGAGCCGGGAATCTGCTACTCAAACCAAAGCTCATGTTCAAGGTATTAATGTAACTACTCAGTGGATCCTACCCAAAGCATACTCAGATGTCACACCAACAAAGCAACCCTATGTACCATATCTTCTCTAAGCACCTAGATCAGAATTAGAAGAGATACTACGTTTGGCAAAAGATGGCAGTTTATGGTCCAATGTGGCACGGAACACCAAGATGGCAAATCCACATTTGGCAGATCTATTGGAAATAAGGATTGTGATATTTATGATCAGTTAGTGCTTCCGCAGTGCTTCCGCAGGTGGAGGAAGGCCAATCCAATCCACATAAAAGGGGGTTATACAACAATTATCACAGATGATTCTAACCCCAAGCTAGAGGATTTCAGAATACAACCAGATTGGAGAAAAGATTATCTTACAATCCGAGAGCATAGCCATCAATATATGTGTGCACCACTAGCACAAAGAGTAGATCCCTTGTACATGCCACTAAAGAGAAGGTGGACACCATTGGAATTTTAAGAGGCAAAGTAAAGGGATTCACATGTCTGCTATAACTTCCCCATCTTCATGCAAGCAACATTTACAGATATAGGAGAGAAAAGAAAGTAGATGCTGAATTGGATACAAGCATGGCGCCATATCTCAGACCCGATAATTATGGCTAGTGTTCGATTCCTAAAACTGCTCGTGGTCCTGAGAGATCAACCCAAAGAAATATATGATGGATATGGTGCTGATCAGCTGCAGTAGTTTGACATGAATCAAGGACCAAGTAACAGAGGCATGATGTTATATTATCATGCCTAAGGTGTCTACCAGCATATATGCATGTCACATTCGAGGACATGGTTGACACAGTAGGTTCTGGATATCACACGCTGCATTCATGAGAACCCTGAAAAGGCTTTAGTCATACCAGAACTTCTATCATCACGAGTTCAGTGACCAGTCCTTTCAACCTTGGTAATAGGTTCTGAGGACAGAACCTACATCAAGTAGGGGGAGATGTTAATCCCATTTTGGATTAACAAATATGCTCCTCCATTTGAGGACATTAATAAGTGTCATGCAAAGGCACTATAAAAGTTTTACATTATGAGATATTGGCCATCCAAGTCCTTAGTTAAGTACGTTTTGGGCGCCGAAGTGTGAATAAGGACCAATTGTATACAAGGCATTTTCTCATAATGAATGGACACAATCTCCCTTTGTGCTATTGAGAGCTCTTGCTTTTGTCTTGAGACAGAGAGAACTCTAGCACTTGTGCCTTCTCTATACTTATTGGATATGCTCCATCACATGCACACATTAACATCCTCTTGGTAGAGTTCAAATCTCAAAGGTTATTGAGACATTAGTCTTGGCCCTTTTACTCTTGTTAAAGCTCATAGATGTACCACAAAAGACATGCCTTACGTTGGAGATATTCTTGGCTCCTAATCAAGCAAGCAGTGGAGATAATCATGGAGATAATTATGAAAAAGGTTAGTACCTAATCATCTCATTAGAGCAAAGCTAATGCATGTATCTCTACCTATCTAAAGAGGCATCAAATCAATGCAATGTGTGGTATCTATTTTCATCTGTAGTATTACTATGTTTTCATTTAATGCTAATTTTTATTATCATCCTCCTTAATCAAGATTTGGTATGTGCATTCCTTCATTAGAATTCTATCGACTCTGAGCACTTGCCATCGCTGCCACATCCATGCTCCACTCCATCGCCATGGGCCGAAGACCTACTAGATGCTACCGACGAGATCAAGAACACTGCTGCCGACACCTGAGCTAAGCCACACGGCCAGCTTCGCTCTTTGCTAGTAGCGCTACCCGAGCCATGTGGCCACTTTTCTTAAGCCTTTAATTAAGGCTTTTAAGTAAATAATTTTCATAAGGTTTATAAGCCTTAGTAATAAGCTCTATTAAAAATCAAACTCATCTGCTCATCACGGTCATGCCTTGGTGAATTGATCTCCTTCAGCTCTGCTCAACTCAACCGGATCTGTGACAACAAAATACAAGGTGGTTTTCTTTGAAGGTCAAGTATTTGAACACTGTTTTGCAATGTTCTTTAAATTATTGATGATTTGACTAGATCATGTGAAGAAATCATACAAATTTCATCTGACTCTAAAGCTTTGGTAAATCAGCCAACTAAACAAATTCTTAAGCCGAGGAAAAGAGTGATTAAAAAAATTAAAATCAAGGCTCGATAGAAAACTATGGTATTTTAATTATGCCAAATATATTGGTTTAGGTGATTTTCTTGCCACCCACAAACATGCGTTTGTATGGAATTGTAATGGATAACTAATCTCTTTCTACCTCAGCATTAGACACTGCTCAAAGAGAGTCTCTCAAGTAAGACCTTGCCATCATGTCCAAAACTTCATAGTTAGAAAGATTTACTGGGAAAAATTTTCATACTTGGCAGACTAGGCACAGGTTTATCCTTCAAAAGAAAGATTTGTGGAAAGTAATTACTACATCTGAAAATGATAGACTCACCATAAGGGAAGGAAAAGCACAATGGGAACTCTGTGACACTAAGGCACTTGCTATTTTAGCACTTGGGCTTGGCGATCAATATTTACATCATATTTCAAACATAGAGTCAGCTAAAATAGCATGGCAAACTCTTGATAGACTTTTTGGTACTAGTGGAAAGAATTCAAAGATAAATCTGAAGCTACAAATCTTTAGGCTCACTATGAAGACCAGAGACTCCTTTCCCAATCGTCTTAATAAGATGAAAAGTCTCCTTACACAATTAGAAGATATCAAGGCAATAGCTTTATTGCTAAATAGTATGCCTAAAGAATATTATAATATTGTAACTACACTTCTGAATGTTCCAGATCTTAAAATTCAAGATGTGGAGTGCTCTCTTATGGAAGAATATAAAAAGAAACAACTACGATAGGAAGCCTCTGAAGAGAAGTTGATGGATTAAGCATATGTCACTTAAAAGAAGAATATCAAACCTCCTCAATGCACTCATTGTGGTAGGATTGGCCATCTTGCAAAGAATTGTTATCACAAGGATAAACCAAAGCTTCAATGCACAACATGTGGAAAGCTAGGATATCTTGTAGAAAAGTGCTACATGAAAGGTGCAGCAAACATTGCTAGCACGTCTACGCTTGAAGAAAACATTGCTAGCACGTCTACACTTGAAGAAAACATTGCACTATGCAACCATGTAAATGCCAGGCTTATGATGATGAAGAGGCATCATGGGCTTTTTAAAAGCCATGTACTACTCTCCATTTCCCATATGTAAAACCACCTCTAACCACCGATAATGTAGGTTATGTGATATGTCTGTTCCCACATTGTCTCTCACTTGGCCATATAGCCCTCAAAGGGGAGATTGATGGGAGTGTTGGGTCTCTATGCCCAACTCATGATAGTGCACATGAGGCACTATGTTTCATGGAGTGATGATGGGGATTTGGAGGGATGCACTATGATTAGAAAATACCTAGGACTCATGCATTTTTATGTAGAGCTATGCTATTGCATTATGTTTTCATGTTCCATGTATGGATCAAGCAGGATGTTGGATATGCTCCATCACATGTATGCACACATGAACATCCTCTTGGTAGAGTTCAAATCTCAAAGGTTATTGAGGCATTAGTCTTGGCCCTTTTACTCTTGTTTAAGCTCATAGATGTACAACAAAAGACACGCCTTACATTGGAGATATTCTTGGCTACACGCCTACATTCAAGATATTCTTGGCTCCTAATCAAGCAAAGCAGTGGAGATAATCATGGAGATAATTATGAAAAAGGTTAGTACCTAATCATCATTAGAGCCAAGCTAATGCGTGTATCTCTACCTATTTAAAGAGGCATCAAATCAATGCAATGTGTGGTCTCTATTTTCAATCATCTGTAGTATTAGTATGTTTTATTTAATGCTAATTGTTATTATCATCCTCCTTAATCAAGACTTGTATGTTGCATGCTTGTATTGAGGAGTGAGAGAGAGTGATTGCCTTGTGTGGTGGTATGAGCAACTCTACAGTGAAAGCAGGGAGGTGGAGCTTGGAGAATTCGAGCTTCTCAAGTGAGCTTGGAGACAAGTGACACAAGTTCAAAGCATTGGTAAATGCCCTACGACAGTTGTGTTTTATTGCTCCTTCCTAAGGTGAATGCATTGAGTTCCCTCTCTCGGAGGTGTGGTAGCCCATAACATAGACATGTTTTGTGTACCGTGAAATCTCACTTTTTTTGTTGTGAAAAAATGGTGAGATAATGGCGGTATTTTCTCAATTTATTCACTTAGTCTTACCTCAGTAAACATCTATACATACTTTTTAATTCTCTTTGAAAGATCTATGGTGGGTGGAGAAAAAATGAGGTTCTGGTCTTCATGGTTACTTTTCTTCTTTTTTTAATTTACAAAGATGATTATTGATCCATACATCGAAATGCAAAGCTATGTTACATAGTATTTTGGTCGAATATAGAAACTATATATGGTAAGAATTCTCATTGAGATCACTTCAATTTCAAATTTCCTCTAAAACATGCAAGGAAATTCAAGTAAAAGAACACACAATAGGATAATAACCTTGATAGGATAAAGAAAATGCAAACATTATAGTAATGGTCTCAAGAACATTTTCTTGCAAGGTATACTACGTCACAAAATTTTCCATGTTGGTTTCTGCAGCTCACACACCTGTCTACTGCCCTACATGTTCTTATAGAAGTGTTTACTTATTGTCAATTTTTCAAGGTCAAATTAATTGTGGACAAAATATTTCCTATGATAATGATAATACATCCTTCTTTTAAGATTTATGTCAATATTATATACGATTTTAAGCAACCCCTTAATTCTTTATGTTCAAGATTTTGATTCTTAATGAATGCATGAAATCATGAGTATTACAAATTACATTTTGATCAACTTAATCATATGAGTTTAAAACCACAACTCATAATATCACCATTTTGAAGAGATACAATTTTTTCATACACATCACATCATTTTGTACTCTAGTTCTTATAGCTCATGTGCCTTTGCAGTATGCTACATATTTGTATTAAAGTGTTTTTGTCAAGGTTAGTGTTGCAAGACCAAAGAAATGATAATATACTACCTATTCTTTCTTTCTTTTTCAAGTGGCCTTTGGCTCAAGATCGTCCCATAGTTACCCAATTTCACTGCCCATAGATAGCCGCTCGTAGGCCCTTATTTATCCACCCGTAGGTCTGCCGAGGAAGCAGAAGGGGGGTTTTGAACCCAGGACCTCTTGGTCCTAGGCAAACAACTTCACCAGTTGAGCTATCACCTCATTCGCAATATACTACATATTCTTATACAAGTGTTTTGCTAATGATGACCAAAATTTTAATGAATGCATGAATTCATGAGAATAGCTCGTCACATTGAAGCTTACAATCACATTTCAAATTATATCAAGCTATCAAAACAAAGCACTTCCCTTTTAATTGAAAAAACTGAATATGTAGTTGTCCACTCCTTATACTTCTGAAAATCAAGACGCAAATTAAGGCCCAAATTATATTTTGAGTGAGATTACTCATGAATAAAATCTTGATAAACTCCACGAGTTCACGAACCTTGAGCCAGGACACGTGATGTGCAAATTTATGGCTATGCAAACATTTTCATAGTCACTGGAAAATATCATTTTTAACAAGAGATAGCACCTTTCCTTGGGACTTATTAAGGGAGAAAGGAGAAAGCCGTTTATTTATACTCTCCAAAGCTAATTCATCTAATCTTGAGATTCCAAATATTGGTTTCACGCTTGAAAACGCAGTAAAGCTTTAATTCACTATACAATGGAGAACTTAGACGAAGGCCCCTACCTGGAGCTGGCGAACTCGAAGAGCGTTCCAGTGGCGGAGTACATTGCGACGTCCACCTCCGCATCGAAGATGACGGAGAGCTCGTAATCCTCCTTTCGTAGCCTGTTGCGGCGCTTGGAGAAGGTGAGCCGGCCGTTGATGGGCTTCTCGATTCGACTGATGGGGTTGGTGGCGCGGCCCTGGGTGGCGGACAGCGGCCCCGATGATGGTCGGTTTTCCGCAGGCGCAGGATCATCAACCAACAGATGAAGGGGAGGAGCCATGTCGGCGGCTGCAGCTGATCGGGAAATAGTGGTGCGGGACGACGTCATTTTGGCTTGGCCGATCTTGCAAGTGCAGCGCGGCAGGCTGCAGGTAGTGTTAAAAAAAGAGCAGGTCGCGCAAGATTTCCGGTTAATAATGGCGAGGCACCACCCCCTTCTGCTTCATGAGGTGGTCCAAAGACTTCAACCCCGATGGACCTAAATCTTCAGTGTACCCTGTTTGGGTAGAGCTTCCTAACTTACCCATTCACCTTACTCCTTGGATCAAAGCCATCCTAGCTCCCCTAGGTCAAGTTTTAGGCACCAAAGCCTTCACTGACTACAATCCCGCATGGCACCCCCAAGTCCTTGTTGAGCTAGACTTGTCTCTCCCCCTCCCGGAAGAGATCTCCATTGGATGTGGGGAGTTCTCTCTCACCCAACCTATCCTCTACAAGCACTTACCAAACTCTTGCTTCCACTGTGGGAAACAGGGGCATCTCATCAGAAACTGCCCTATCAAGAACCCTCAAATCATTCTTCCTCACTCAGTTAACAAAGCTCCCCCCCCTCAGCCGGTTGGTCAGTCCCCCCCCCCTCCAATCCACCTTCTAATTCCAAAGATCCCGAAATTTCAGTTGGCAACAGGCGCAAGCCAGCAGTCAAACCTAAAACCCTTGTGCCTATAATTAAGCCGAACAGGTACTCTATCCTGGCTGCCATACAAGAACCTGGGGCTACTGAAGATGAACAAGACTGCGTGGAAAGTACTCCAATCAACAAGCTGAGGCTCGAGAAGGAGGTGGATAACCTTGATGACGCAGAAATGGACACTGTTTCCAGCCCAACAAAGGAGAACAGATCAACACTACAGCCTTCTGCATCCAATGACATGGAAATCAGTAAGGAGCTCAAGAGAGGGAGAGCGCAACTTGGTGCCACCCCCCAGTCAGCCACCAAGGGAGGTACAAGCAAACCCCCCAATAAAAGATGAAAATAATCAGCTTCAATGTAAAAGGCCTAACTGATTTGAAGAAAGTTCAACTTGTCAGACAGTGGATTAAAACCAAAGGCCTCTTGGACATCATTGTTTTAGTGGAGATTAAGACTACAGGAGAAGAGCTGAACAGAAGGCTCAACACTATCTCTCCTGATCACTTCTGGATTCACACCCTGCATTCACAAGGAAGTGGAGGATTGGCTGTTGGCATTCACCTCGACCTCAGCCCTGAGCTTAAGGGATTCCACATAGGGCACAACAACCAATGGATAGCAGTGTACCTTAACAATTTCACTCTTGCTGGGATCTACGCCCACGGGCCCCAAAAGCAAAGGACTGATACCTGGAACTCTCTCCTCAACCTGCAGTCCCCCTCCCTCATCTTGGGTGACTTCAATATGGTAGAATCCCTCCAAAGACAGGTTTCAAGCGAAGGGGCAGGCCCTATTTGGAAGAGAAAAGCTTGCTTGGGAGAAAGTCAAACGCAAACTCAATCTTCAAGACCTAGGCCAGGAAGGAATATTCTCATGGCAAAACTATTCAATAGGGGAGCTCACTAGGAAAGCCAGGCTGGACAGAGCCTATGCTAGCAATGAAATTGTTGCAAAACACAACAGATGTGAATGTCTGGTCGACATGTCAACCTGCATCTCCGACCACTATCCCATTATCACCACCTTGGATAATCAAGACACCAGACACAAGGCTGGATGGTTCCACACTGATCCGGCCCTCTTCAAATTACCACTGGTCAAGGAAGAGATAGTCCATATCTGGAAATCCTTCTTCTCCTACAACCTCCCCCCGGCTAAAGCCTGGAACCTAGCCATCAAGTCTACTCAAAACCTCCTAAAGCAAGTAAGGAAGGAGGTTACAGCCCACAGGACCAGCAGGCTCATAAAACTTCAATCCCAGCTTCGGGCGCAGGAGTCTTCTACCAACCCGGGAAACCTCAACCAGCTCAGAGCTCAAATCAAAAGGGAGGAGGAAATAGCCCTCCAGCAAGCAAAACTCTTCACAAGGGACTGGTGGGCAGGTAAAGCTGATAGACCGACCAAAGAAATGTTCAAAATGTTGAAAGTGAAACAAAGACAAGAACACCTCCCCCTCCTTTGCTTCAAGAATGGAATTAAGGCTAGCAACCACGAGGAGAACAAACAGCTTCTAACTAAATATTACAGGGATATCTTCCTTGATACAGGACCCCCCTCTCACAGCAAGCTAAAGGCCATGCAGACCATCAAAGATGCTAGGGAAGCCACTGTTCCTCCTAATCTAGCAAAAGTTCTGGAGAGAGACATCACTCAAGAGGAAATAAAAAAGGTAATTTTATCTCTCAAACCTAATAAAAGCCCAGGGGAAGATGGATTGGCTGCTGAATTCTACCAAACCTTCAGTGAGGTATTAGTAGACCCTATCCTCCAAGTGTGGCAAGAAGCTATCAAATTCGGTGCATTGCCCACCCAATCTAATCAAGGCCTTATCAAGCTTATTCACAAAAGAGGCCCTAAGGAGGAAGTAGGGAACTGGAGACCTCTAACCATGCTTAACAGTGTGTACAAGATCATAGCCAAAGCCCTTGCCCACCGTCTGTCCGAGCACATGAATAGCTGGATAAACAAGGAACAGAAAGGATTCATTAAGGGCAGATACATCCTAGACGCCATCATATCTCTTTGGGAAGGTTTTGAATATGCAGAGAAAACTAATCAGGATTTTCTCTTCATGAAGATTGACTTTGAAAAAGCATATGACAGAATCCACTGGGATTTCATCCTCCAATCTTTAAGGGATATGGGTTTGGGACCCCATTTCACCCACATGGTCAAAACCCTCTTCGGCAACGCCAAAGCCAAGATAATATACAACGGAGAGCTCTCTGACCCCTTCCCGCTTCAGAAGAGCATCAGACAAGGCTGCCCGTTAGCCCCTCTCTTATATGCCATAGCCTCAGACGGCCTCAACTGGCTCATCAAGGACAAGATGAAAAAAGGTGAGATAGAGGGTATAAAGCTCCCTAATGGAGACCAGATGTGTACACAGATGTTCGCTGACGACACCAATTGCCTGATAGCCAACGAGGAAGGAAGTATAAAGGCTCTCTGGGAATGCTTACAAATCTACTGCATGGCCTCAGGTTCTTCAATCAACCATTATAAAACAGGCATCAAAACTCTCATAGATCCTCCACCTGATTGGATTAAGGAAGCAGGTTGCAATCTCCTTCAGGACGGTGTGATATTCAGGCTTCTAGGAATACCTATGGGCTTTAAGGTCACTCTTAAACAAAGGTGGCAGTGGGTCATGGAAAAAATAGACAACAAGCTCCTGAGATGGAAAAGAAGACAGCTCACTTTGGCAGGGAGGATAATGGTCCTCAACCACTTCATTCTGCCCTATACCATTTATTTTATCAGCTGTTGGAGGCCTCCTGATTCTGATCTGAATAACCTTACCAAGCTGTGCAGGAACTTTCTTTGGGGCGGCGACCCTTGGAACAAGAGCATACCCAAAGTCAAGTGGGATATCTGCACCACCCCTAAAGCAAAGGGAGGACTAGGCATTCAAGATATCAGGATCACTGCTAATAGGATGGCAGCCAAGTGGATCATAAGAGCTTGTACCAACCCCTCGGAAGACTGGGCCCAACTTCTTCTCAAGGACACCCCAAGGTTTGTCATCACTGGTTTCAACAAATGGAACAACCTACCCCTCTCAACCATAGTTGTTTCCAAGTTCCCCTTCTCGCCCAAAGGCAGTCAACTAGTTTCCTCATTATGGAAAGCTTGGAATAACATCAAATCTTACCTAAACCCAGCCCCAAATCCCCGTATCTCAAAAGGTGCTCTGGCCTGGGACTCCTGTTGGTGGTCCAGTCTCCCTTTCCCCCCTCTCCAGCCAGAGGAAGCCCAAGTAGCGCTAAACCTGCACAAGAGAGGCATTGTAACCTGGGCAGATCTCTGGAATCATCATCTAGGAACCTGGCTATCAAGAGCTGAACTTGTGGCCAGATTCAACTGCAGGACTCCTGAGTTGGACCTTGTGCAAAGCAGAACTTCGGAATGGGATCAGCAGGAGACCTGGAAGCTAAGCAACCCCTCTGCCTTCAACATCTGTGCTTTCAAATGGACAGGCAATAAACCTCTTCTTCCCATGCCTAAGATTTCTAAAGCTCTTCCCATCCACCTAACCCTCAACCGTAGATGGAACACTCAGTGGGACCGGAAAAAATGGTACAATATCCTCAGAAACCTCTGGAACCCCCACACTAATCCTAAGAAGTCATGCCTAGCATGGCTTATTGCTTATAGAGCCCTATGGACTCAAGCCAAGGCAGCCAAATTCAATGTGGCATCGAATCAATGTGCAAGGTGTGGACTCCCAGAAGATGATTTTCACATCTTCCTTCAGTGCCAGCACATCTCTCATTCTCTCAATCTACTTCAAGCATAGCAGCTAACTGGGGCAAAGCTCTACATTGGAAACAGATTTTACTGGGAGAGGCCTTAGGGTGTTCAGACACTTTGTGGAATGTCATTAGAAGCGAATATTTATGGCACGCATGGCTGCTGAGATTAGCAGCATCTTTCAACAATCGAGAAATTATAGGACCCCCGCTGTCAGTTAGTCTCATCTCATCATGCAGAAGGTACTGGTCTAAAAGATTGCCTTCTTTAATCAACTCTGAGAAAAAGCTAGAAATTAAATTCAACAAGAAAGCCTCAGACTATACCAAGGCCAAACTGGATTCAATCAGAGAAAAAATCAACCTAGTCATTACCAAAGACAGAGCACTAATTGAATTAATCGGTAGCCTGTAAAGTCGATCTACATGCAGCTATCATGTTTCTAATCAAAAATTCAATGCGGAGTCACACAGCAAAAATCATTAGACAGTTGAGACAGGATGCTATCAAAGTTCAATACATTTGTCAACCAGATCCCTGCAAGAAGACAGAGACAACGAGGGATAAGCCTCGGCAAGTGACCTGCAGGTCATTTGCTTCTCCTCCAGTCGATCTCCTCCTCCGCAAGGCAATCTCGAGGCTCAAGGAAGAAGAAGGAAATACTCAGACAGAAAATCTGCCAGCGTCCCCTTGGGAGAGCCCGCTAAAGCAAGGAACCCGTATACCAGGTAGAGCCCCTCAATCCTTTGCTTCACCTGCAAGAGGAAAAAAGAAAGAATCAGAATAGAGGAACACTGAACCTACTTATCGGATACCTGAGGAAAGATGCCCGACCGACTCTCGCGGTGAAGCGAGCCAAGCGGGAGAATACAGCCATTCCGAGGGCGATCCCCCCTCTACCCCGTTAAGGATTCCTGCACACGTATTGAAATGGGATCAGATTAAAGGGATAGGAAGCCAGAACCAAAGAAGAAGATGCTCAACCACAAGCCTTAACCGGCGCCCTGAATGGCGAGCCAGAAGGACCCTGCAGCTCCCTTGCAAGTGGAAAAGAAAGAGAAGGTCGTTCGGCAGTAGGAAGGAGGAGGAAAAGCATACAAGATCAGCGGGCATCTCAGCACCCCACCAGCTCCCCGTTGAAGAAGAACCAGAGTCTATAGACTGCCCGCCGAGGCCAGCTGCATGTGATGACAAGTGGTGGCACTCACACGGCCACTGCATGGTGGACACGTGGGCATATGTACATTGGATTCCTTCTCTTTCTAATATAACAGCCTTTTAAAAAAAGAAATACAGATATGGGCTGTCAACCAGGATCTCTGGAGAGGTCCATGCATCTCGGAAACTCAGGATAGTCCACTACCGCATGGCCTCCGATCTGACAGTCATCGAAAGCAGAGCCCCAACTCAAGAAGAGTCCTGTTCCAGCCTCTGCTTCCTCTTCTGTGCACCTGTAAAGAAAGAAAAAGATTCAGAGCAGAGGAATCTTAACCGTCCCCGAGAGAGAAAGATCAAGGGCCTCATAAGGGCTCCTACCAAAGGATCGAAATCAAAAGGGTGAGTAATATACTTCCCCCTTCTTCTACCAAGGGGCTCAGGCACCAGGATCAAGCAAGAAAAGAAGAAGCGCAGAAGTTCTGCCGCCCAGAGGACTAGCGAGGGAGCCTGCAAATCAGAATAAAGAACCAGCACCTTCATCCCCCCAGAGTCGAACCGCCCGTGATGGAAGAGACAAAGGTGGAAGTGCCAATCAGCAAGACGAAGCCCCCTTCCAAGCCAGAAAGAGAGAAGGAGCCGGCGGCTACGCCCCCCAGAGAAAGAAGGGAGCTCAATCCTCAAGAGAGGGGAGAAGATCTCAACACCAGCAAGGCGTAGATCGAGCAGTCTCCATGCAATGATACCCCGCGTGGGTCGTCAAATCCTCTGCTCCCCTCTCACGAGTCACACATGCAATCACATGCACTAAGTGTGCCAAATGGCCATTTTGAACCAGCAGCCACCACGTGGCCCTTGTAACTTCGGATTCCTCCTTTTCTATAATTCAACTGCCCTTTTTTTGAAAAAAAAAAATAACCTTACGGTTTCCACTCTCTTAATAGCTTACGGTTTCCGACGTGCTTGACGTACCTGCCGGTGCTGAGTACAGCGCATTGCAGTGCAGGGGCCAGCTCTGGATTGGCACTCACACACTCATACACGAACCAAGTTGGCCAAGCACCCTGGCGAAATTTAGGGGGATCTTACGGGCAACTGCCTGCTGGGAGTTTAGAAATTGAAAGACAAATTGGAAAGAGGCCTTCTTAAGAAAAAAGCATACCCTACTTGGAAAAAAACACTGGTCCCAACTGGAGGATTTTACGGGCGTGAGTCGTGTGCACTTATTTTGCAACTTGCAGTGGTACACGGCGACTTGAACGCAAGGGTGCTTCCATAACTTCCATAGTGCGCACGCCATCGGGCAAGGTACGTTTTCAACCCACCATGAATGGCACCAAATTTCAAAACTTATAATATTAGTGTGGAGAAACTGTACAAAAGGTACCAAAAATATCATGGGCCAAAGACTATGAGCTAGAGACTATTCCAACTCATTTACATTGCTTACAACACATATCCTGTCGATCATCTTCCCACACACAAATGAGGATAGGCTCCAAGACACGTGATACCCAAGCTGCATGCATGCAATCATCATAGCTTCAGTGGTGCATCCTTTAGGGGCCAGCCTTTCCAACACGTACTTGCCAGTCCACACCTTGACCACTGGTCTCGTCCCCTAGGGGTTCTCAGTGAAGGCCACAAATGTTTCATTACGGTGCTTTTCCTTGAGGTACCATCTTTTGGTCTTTGGCCCAAATTTGAGAGGCCTAGTCTTCACATCATATCCTAATCAATCCTGCATGCACCCAAATATTAGACAACCTAGTATGTACAAGGGTCTGCTGAAATCAGCAAATCAACTGATCCTAGTTTGCAGAGAGTATAATGCTTGAAAAATATTAGCATCATTTAGCTTGCTAGAATAGTATATAGACTAACACAAACG
The DNA here is from genome assembly GCF_041138505.1 of Cibotium barometz. NCBI lineage: Eukaryota > Viridiplantae > Streptophyta > Polypodiopsida > Cyatheales > Cibotiaceae > Cibotium > Cibotium barometz. The sequence continues at coordinate 45,934,434 of NC_141067.1, read as the reverse complement.
AGTACATTTATACATCAATTCAACCACATTTAGACCAGTATTCCCCCCCTTTCTGAAACACAATACTATTTCTAGATACCCATATTTCCCCCATAAGCAGCCATATCTAATAATATTAAAAACCAAGTTAGTGACATCTTCAAATTCCACCCCCTACCTAGAACCCAATCCCCCTAGCGACCCTAAACACCTAAGGACTTGGCTACCTATTTTCCAATTCTAACCCAAGAGTCCCAGATAGTAGGGTGATCCAAGAAAGCATGCCTTCCATCTTCCAAAGTTGATCTACACCTGGGGTACCAACCTAAAGTGAAGCTCCTTTGAAGGAGTTTAGACCCAATGAATTCCCATAGTCGGGACCTTTCCACGAAAGGTACCCCTCAGGACTAAGTGCCACGGGGTCTTAAAGACCCTTGTCAGATGACATCAATGGGTGACATAAATCGAAATCGTGACGCCTTTTTGGACCATCGAATAAAGTAAACTAGGTCTAGTAAACTAGGGTTGAAAAACATAGAATATAATGACTTGAAACCACATTTTTGTTGTTGCTTGAAGGTATAGTGTAGTGGTAAGATGTTTCCAATGGTGACCCAAGCTCTTAAGTTCAAATCCTCTTTTGCACATAACATCTTGGTCCAAAATTTTCTAAGTCTGAAACCCAAATTCACCCTCATTCCATGATGTGCCTGCTGGTGCTGAGTACACTGCACATTGCAGTGCACGGGCCAGCTCTGGATTGTGCTACAACGCACTCACACACTCTCATACACGAACCAACTTGGCCAAGCACCCAACCGCCTGGCAAAATTTAGGAGGATTTTATGGGCAACTGCCTGGGAGTTTAGAAATTGAAAGACAAATTGGAAAGAGGCCTTCTTAAGAAAAAAGCATACCCTACTTGGAAAAAAACACTGGTCCCAACCGCCTGGCGAAATCTAGGAGGATTTTACGGGCGTGAGTCCCGTGCACTTATTTTGCAACTTGCAATCGCTAGTGCACTTATTTTAACGCGGTGACTTGAACGCAAGGGTGCTTCCATAACTTCATCATGAATGATGGCACCCGTACCAAATTTCAAAACTTATAATATTAGTATGGAGGAACTGTACAAAAGGTACCAAAAATACCATGGGCCAAAGACTATGAGCTAGACACTTTTCCAACTCATTTATATTGCAATTTCGCAGCTTACATAACATATCCTGTCGATCATCTTCCCACACACAAATGAGGATAGGCTCCAAGACACTTGTTGATACCCAAGCTGCATGCATGCAATCATCATAGCTTCAGTGGTGCATCCTTTAGGGGCCAGCCTTTCCAACACGTACTTGCCACTCCACACCTTGACCCACTGGTCTGGTCTCCTAGGGGTTCTCACAAATGTTTCATTATGGTGCTTTTCCTTGAGGTACCATCTTTTGGTCTTTGGCCCAAATTTGAGAGGCCTAGTCTTCACATCATATCCTAATCAATCTTGCATGCACGCAGATATTAGACAACCTAGTATGTACAAGGGTCTGCTGATCAATTGATCCTAGTTTGCAAAGAGTATAATGCCTGAAAAATATTAGCATCATTTAGCTTGCTAGAATAGTATATATATTAACACAAACGAGTACAGTTATACACAATTCAACCACATTTAGACCAATATTCCCCCCTTTCTGAAACACAATACTATTTCTAGATACCCATATTTCCTATAAGCAGCCATATCTAATAATATTAAAAACCAAGTTAGTGACATCTTCAGATTCCACCCCCTACCTAGAACCCAATCCCCCTAGTGACATCTCAGATTCCACCCCCTACCTAAAACCCAATCCCCCTATAAGCAGCCATATTAAAAACCAAGTTAGTGAAATCTTCAGATTCCACCCCCCTACCTAGAACCCAACCCCCTAGTGACCCTAAACACCTAAGGACTTGACTACCTATTTTCCAATTCTAACCCAAGAGTCCCAGATAGTAGGGTGATCCAAGAACGCTTCCATCTTCCAGAGTTGATCTGCATTTGGGGTAGCAACCTAAAGTGAAGCTCGTTTGAAGGAGTTTAGACCCAATGAATTCCCATAGTCGAGACCTTTCCACGTAAGGTACCACTCAGGACTAAGTGCCACGGGGTCTTAAAGACCCTTGTCAGATGACATCAATGGATGACATTGATCGAGATCGCGATGCCTTTTTGGACTGTTCGAATAAAGTAAACTAGGTCTAGTGAACTAGGGTTGAAAAACATAGAATATAATGGCTTGAAACCACATTTTTGTTGTTGCTTAAAGGTATAGTGTAGTGGTAAGATGTTTCCAATGGTGACCTAAGCTCTTAAGTTCAAATCCTCTTTTGCACATATCTTGCTCCAAAATTTTCTAAGTCCAAAACCCAAATTCACCCTCATTCCATGATGTAAACTAAGAAGTAAACTACGATTTTCTTAGTAAACTAGGAAGTAAACTATGCCCGTTTACTAAACTAGAAAGTAAACTATGATCGCTTAGTAAACTAGGAAGTAAACTATGCCCATTTAGTAAACTAGGAAGTAAACTATGATCGCTTAGTAACCTAGTTTACTGGCCCTAGTTTACTGTATCCGACGACCCAAAAAAGGCGTCGTGATTTTTTATTAATGACATCCATTGATGTCACCTGACAAGGGTCTTTAAGGCCCCGTGGCACTTAGTCCTGAGGCAAGGTACCCCATTGTTGATATCCGACCCACAAAAAACTTTATTAAAAAAGATTGGAGTCCAGTGTTCGTAGAAATTATTTTTCCAACAATTCAAAAAACCTTCAACCTCAAATTTTGTAGGTTTTTTTCTAAATTTTAAAAATTTCTAAGAACTAAAATCCCTTAAGGTTTTTAGGTTTTTGTGAATTGTTATTTTGAAATTTGAGGGTTATTTTTTGACCAAAGTGCCATGGGTGGGTAAAACTGCCATCCACACAAATTTGATTAAGGAATGGACGGCTGCCTATATGACGCCATCAAAGGAAGATAGGAAGACCATGGCAGATTTTGAGGAGCAATTGAAGAATTTGGAAGTGTCACCTGCTGCATGCTTACGTCCACTATCTGAGATGACACCACACTTATTTTAAAGTCCTTGTAAATGATATGTTTTGGTTGGCTATCTATTCCATGACCTGCCTTTAATCGACTGACACTATTTTGGTCCCAATTGTTAAATATTATTTTGATTCCAATTCTCTCTCTCTCTCTCTCTCTCTCTCTCTCTCTCTCTCTCTCTCTGAGTATTTGAAAATAACAAGTTTGCAGTAAATAAACATTGATTTTATAAACTTATACCTAACATCTGAAAATAACTTTAAAGCTATTCCTAAATTAACATTGATTCTATAAACTTAAAGTGTATACATACTTTTTCTCAGATGGCTGATAATAATGAAGCCGCAAAGAAGGCATTTGAACGCTTAAAGCAAATCTCGGGCACTGGCACTGTGAATGATGCGGCACGTATTGCCGGACGCACCTCCAAATGGGCACCGGCCCATGGATTACAGTATGCCCAAGTAAATAAGAATGTGTCCAAAGAGATGGTCAAGAGCATCTGGCCTGACGTCTCCAATGATGCCATAAAAAAAGGGCGCTTGAAGCTAACACAATGTAGTGTTCCTTTAATTATCGAGCATGCGGAGCGCATTTTTGTGGATGTCATGGCCCAACCCATGCATCACGGTGACTGTCCCCTCTGGTTTGCTAAAATGCTATATGCACAATTTGTGCAGAATTCAGTTGTAGACTTTAGCTCTCGACCTCCTCATCTACATGTGGAAGACATTCGGAGTGAGTCAATCACTATGCCTCGAGATGAGTTGCAACTGGCCATTCTTGGAGCCTCAATGGAAGTTCATCACACGGTTGATGAGCTTCAAACTCAAATCAACCAAATTAGAGGCACCCAAGGCCCTCAACAGACGGAAGCAGCACCAGAGCGCGGGCAAGCACCTGAAAGTTCAAGCGCTAGAGATATACTAAGAGAGAACAAGCTCTTGAAGAGACGCATAACGCAAATGGAGGAGCAAGGCCATGCAAACTCTCCTATGACGGCATTTGAACACCGGAATAGTTTGGAGCAACCACCTCTACATGGGCACGAAAGTGGCGGACCATGCCCTATTTGTTATAGTTTCTTTCACTCATGGTCTGGCCACTACACTGTCCCATGTGGGCACATGTACCACTTGACCTGTCTTTTGCAACACATGGTCAACAGTACTACGTGTGCTTTGTGCGGCAAAGAATTTCACAAAAATTTGTATATATGTTTTAAATTGGGTGCCGACTATGATCGGTTGACCAATGCACGACACATGGACGAGTTAGAGCCGCATTTAAACTTATCTCTCTCTTAAATGCAACCCTGGAATTTAACAAGATTCGGCAACTTTGTTCAAAAGATTTCCAATGCTCTCTCTCTATCTCTCTCTCTCTCTCTCTCTCTCTCGCACACACACAAACACATGCACACAGATTACTTTGGAGTGTGTCAAAACTAACATGATTTCGTATTCTAAGTTTAACATGACATGACTAAAAACCATTCTCTCTAAATTGACACTAACATGTTTGATATCCAGTTGTTGCAAGACGGATTACTTTGGAGTGTCTCAAAACTAACATGATTTCGTATTCTAAGTTTAACATGACATGACTAAAAACCATACTCTCTAAATTGATCACCAACATGTTTGATATCCAGTTGTTGCAAGACGGATTACATTGGAGTGTGTCAAAACTAACATGATTTCGTATTCTAAGTTTAACATGACATGACTAAAAACCATTCTCTCTAAATTAACACTAACATGTTTGATATCCAGTTGTTGCAAGACGGATTACTTTGGAGTGTCTCAAAACTAACATGATTTCGTATTCTAAGTTTAACATGACATGACTAAAAACCATACTCTCTAAATTGATCACCAACATGTTTGATATCCAGTTGTTGCAAGACGGATTACATTGGAGTGTGTCAAAACTAACATGATTTCGTATTCTAAGTTTAACATGACATGACTAAAAACCATTCTCTCTAAATTGACACTAACATGTTTGATATCCAGTTGTTGCAAGACGGATTACTTTGGAGTGTCTCAAAACTAACATGATTTCGTATTCTAAGTTTAACATGACATGACTAAAAACCATACTCTCTAAATTGATCACCAACATGTTTGATATCCAGTTGTTGCAAGACGGATTACATTGGAGTGTGTCAAAACTAACATGATTTCGTATTCTAAGTTTAACATGACATGACTAAAAACCATTCTCTCTAAAATGTTCACCAACATGTTTGATATCCAGTTGTTGCAAGACGGATTACATTGGAGTGTGTCAAAACTAACATGATTTCGTATTCTAAGTTTAACATGACATGACTAAAAACCATTCTCTCTAAAATGTTCACCAACATGTTTGATATCCAGTTGTTGCAAGACGGATTACATTGGAGTGTGTCAAAACTAACATGATTACATCAAACGTGAGGAGCGTCTGCGGGTGGCTTTACTAACACCAAAATCGGGTTGCAAGTTTTCTTCTATCTCTTCAATAAAGCACAAGTTATCGCTCGTATGTGGGACATTAGGCTCTACATCTCCATTCTCTTCTGCATCATACTCATCCTGAGTAATGTCATATGTCCACTTAGGCATCTCTTCGTTGTAATCATCTGACTCAATTGACTTCACCAATTTATCATTACAATACATATACACCAACTTCTCAGCTCTATCACTCAATAAACGATTTCTGCTAATAGAATGCACATACTTGTAACTGCTCCAATTACGTTCAGAACTAGAATTTGAAGCACATTGTGCAAGCACTCTCACAGCTAAGCGTCGCAAAGTTGGAACACTTCCCCCATTCAACATCCACCATTTCCAAGCAGGCTGTTCCTTAGCAAGCTTTTGCACAAACTCCAAGGCAAATCTACCTTCTTTCAATTTATACTTGGTTAGCTCAATTACCGCTGTTGCTTGCTCATCTGGATCTTCATAAAATCGCTCCACAACATCATAGAAATCATCGATTACCTCCTCATCTAGGGCATTCACGTCCATATGCCAGTATTCTGGGTCAAGACAATATGCAACACTATGCAATGGACTATGTGCTCCTACCCACCGAGCGCTTACATACTTGGCCAAGATATTTCTCCTTGCTCTGGTGAATGGAGGACTCCAATGCTTGACAACAGTTTTAGTGGGCTCCTCTGGGTTTGCGAGGCTTTCTTGAATGGACCACCACGCCATCCAAACCTTCCCGATATTTGGCAATCTAGAATCCAACTGGCGCAAAGCAAGCATAACTGGCATCATAACATGATAACAATCTGCTGCTTCCTCCCATAAACTACGATCCGATATCAAAGATCGCATGTACCTCACCTTTTCTTTAACCTTTTCGGACTGGTCAGCCTCCCACTCAGAGAAGCCAGCACACACAAAGGTTTCCATGACTGCATTCTTATTTCTTAGGAGAGATTGAAGCATATAAAAATTAGTGCAAAATCTGGTTTCACAAGGCAACTTTAGCATAGTTTCCATGCGTTGACGATACATATCTAAAACACGTTGCCGTTTGAGCACAAATTTGACAATCTTACTTGCACTATCGATAATCTCCTTGAACCACTCTGTATCAGCATTTTTGTACCAATCTTGTAACACCAAGTTAAGGCTATGAGTGTTACAACCAAATGTATAGATATTGGAAAATCGAGATTCCAACATACGACCTGCTGCTCGACAATTAGCTGCATTATCCATAATCACTTGAAGCACATTTTCAGACCCAACTTGGTCGATAGCATCACCAATGATATCGGCGATAAATTGACCAGATTTAATTTCCCCGGAGCTATCAACAGCTTTGATAAAGCATTCCCCACGAGGACATACCAACATTACATTTATCAATGGACGTCTTTGGGCATTCGACCAACCATCACTGACAATTGTGCATCCAGACTGATTTGTGGTGTCAATTATGAGTCTTTGAACGCTTTCCCGTGTGTTGTCATAGCACTTGTCAAGTAATTGATTTCGCATGTGGTGATAAGTTGGTGGACAAAACCCAGGTCCATATTCTCCAATCTTCTTCCAAGCCATCTTCCATGAATCTTTCGTGACCATAGACAATGAAGAACCAGTAAAGAAGATCGCTTTCGCTAAAGCAAGTTGAGCATCCTCTAAAGCAGTGGCACGAAAGCTGTCAACTAGATTAGTTTGTCTGGTACGAGACATACCCACCTGAAATTCAGGAGATGCATCCATCGGTATTGAGACATCTGGACCTTGGGTGTCATTTTGGCAAGTAGTATGTGGAGTCACTCCTTGGTTGGAGATCCCTCCACTTGATGCTGCCAAATTCGGCGATTGGTGATTTCTTGCATAGAGATTGGGCCTCTTGTTTTGTGATGCTTGTTTACTTATCAAAGCTCTAAGGCGCTTTGCAGCATCATCAGCTCCTGCACCCTTGCATTTACCTCCGGGATTTTTTGTGCTAGTGCCAAGCAAATGCTCCCTTATTCTGGGAGCACCCCCAGATTTTACCAAGCCACAAAAATTACACTTCCATTCGACAAATCTAGAAAGATTGGAAGCAAATTGCCATTCAGGTCCCGGTGATTTTCCTCCGCTCCTCCTCTTGCCACTTTGAGACGCAACATTCAAAGTTTGTGCTGTCATATCTCGTTGCAAGGAAACTCCACTAGTTTCTAATGGTCTGTTGCTTCGTTGGGTTGATGTGCCGCAATTAGAAGCAACCATTGTAACACCTAAACAACAATCATGCAAGATTTGAGATCCAAAACAGCCTGAGTAAAACTAAAATATGCAATTATAAAGTCTAAAACCCACTTCTTGCCAATGCAACCGAACGTTTGGTGAGATGCATTTGAGGCAATCCATCCCTAAATAGAGATGATGTCCCGAACATCTCACCACCTATATCCTCCTCTAGAGAAGCTCCTACCGAGACCAAATGGCACTCGAGTAGACCACCCAAGAGGAGGTATTGCTAGTCGACCTAAAGAAACCAAACGTTTGGTGAGACGCATTTGAGACAATCCATCCCTAAATAGAGATGATGTCCCGAACATCTCACCACCTATATCCTCCTCTAGAGAAGCTTCTACCCAGACCAAATGGCACTCGAGTAGACCACCCAAGAGGAGGTATTGCTAGTCGACCTAAAGAAACCAAACGTTTGGTGAGATGCATTTGAGGCAATCCATCCCTAGATAGAGATGATGTCCCGAACATCTCACCACCTATACCCTCCTCTAGGGAAGCTCCTACCCAGACCAATTGGCACTCGAGTAGACCACCCAAGAGGAGACATTGCTAGTCCACGTAACAAATACGATAAACCATTTACAATCAAAATCTTATAAAATACAAAATATTATTAACAAGCTTCAAACAAAAATCCAGAATATTTATACTCACCTCTTGTGTCTTTTAGCCTGAGGTGAGCCCCCCAAGTGCTTTGGTAAAGCACATTTGGAAGTGAGGGGAAACCCTTTATATAGGTCCCTCCAAAACAGCCAAGTTTTTGGCGCAAAAAAGAAAGGCCCCGGGGCCCGCCGGGCTAGATAAGTAACCCGCCGGGCTAAACAGTGGCCCGCCGGGCCAAGCTAGTAGCCCGCCGGGAAAACCGGGATAGCAAGTTTCTCCCGGTTGTGTGAATATCTATGATATTAACAAGTGTGTGAGAGTGTTATTAACTAGTGTTATTACCACTTCACGGTTAACGTGATCACGTGAATGAAATCCCTGCTCTCAAGTCATATTGTATACAGTTGACCCTCATAGTCACAGAAGTAGCACCTTACCAAACCGCAACCACTTAGGTATATAAGAACACTTCTACGTTTATAATGGAAAAGAAGGCTTTGGGAATGGTCAAGGGAGTGTGGAGAATGATGCTTTGCAATCTCAGCCTCTCTCTTGGGTAGAAGATAAGGTTGAGCTTAACTAAGTGCAAGTGATTAATAGCTTAAGACTAGTATAATGTGAGGTAAGGGAGATGAATGCTAAGCTATAGGAAGTAAGAACAAGGCTATGATACCATGTTGAAAGCATGGATCACGCTCTCCTAAACAACTTCCTAATAACAAGACATTTACTTAATCATAAACTAATCCTACACTAATGATAACCATAATCTAAGGTGAATAAAAATGAACAATACGCATGGTGATGAGTGTGTGCTAATTAAGTTTAGACTCAAGTTTAGTTAGGTTACAAGATGGAAACTTGTACTAAAAAAAAGACTTGACATGTGCTTGATTTCATTGCTTGAAAATGGCCCCTTTTATATGAGGAGAGTACAACCAAGCTATGATAGCTCATGTGGGATAAATTGGCTAGGTGACTTGGCACTGTAGGAACACTCATTTCAACACAAATAGAACTAAGCTGGCTGCCAAAAGCAAGAAATGTATATTCCTTGGATATAGCACAGAGTCAAAGGCTTATTGTCTATTTGATCCAGAGGCTAAGAAGATAATGGTCAGCTACCGGAGATGTGGTGTTTGTGGAGCATCCTTGGAAATTCAGTGGAGTACAGGGATCCATCCACTTTATCCACAAATGTAGAAGAAGCTTTGGCAGATCCAAAGTGGAAGGCAGCAATGGAGTCAGAGTATGATAGCATCATTAAAAAAACACTTTGGAGTTGGTAGATCGGCCACCAAAACAAAAAGTAATTGCCACCAAGTGGGTGTGGAAAGCTAAGTATAAATTTGATGGTTCATTAGACAAATGCAAAGCTAGGCTAGTTGCACAAGGTTTTTCATAGGTTGAAGGTTTGGATGTCAGTGAGACCTTTTCCCCAACAGCTCGAATGACCACTATTCGCACAGTACTTACCTTGGCTCTGCTGCTAATAAGAAGTGGCAAGTTTTTCAAATGGATGTCACATTGATGGGTGGTGAGCCATGTGAATACAGCGTAGCCGCCCACATCTTGTGCGCATCCGCACTACCTGTAGCACTATAAATGGACATAGTTGGCACAAGCAAAGGCATCCACCAATGCTTGTTGAGAAAACGTGGTGCTCATGCTAGATCAAGTGTGTGGAGGAAAAGAACTCACAAAATACAAGAACAATATCTTGCTTATTAAGTTGTTTATGAATACAACTAGGCCTTGCTTCATACAAAATGCCTCATAGCTCCACCTTTAAATAGATGAGCTAGTGGACCTTAAGTCCATTCACACTCACACCCTTCTCTTCCCCTTCTAAATAACCTTAGTCTCTTAGTACCCCCCCTCAATACCAACTATGAAAGAATGGAATAGGTGGTATTGGACATAGGATGCCTTTATAAATTAGGCGTACAAGGGTTGGAATATAGGTGTGATTACATTGAGAATTAAAACAATTTCTCAGTAGAGGTAGAGGTTGATACAAAGTTTGCCTCTGACTCTTTGTTAGAACATTTAGATGTGATATGTCCCGTTTGTTTACATTTGTTACATTTCATTTTGTTGGGATATTTGATCCAACAATTATTTGCCAAATGACCCACCTTTTTGCAATGGGCACATCTTACTTTGTGACCACTTGATGTGACAAAGCTTGTTCGATAGTCGATGAAGTGGATGAATTTGAAGATTCAGCTCCTCCCTTTGGCCTCTTTTCTTCATCAAGACAAGATTGAATGACTCCTTCGCAGGTGGAATTAGGTATGTTCTTCAAGGTGGTGACTAAGGTGGGGTACACCTTCTTGACTGCTTTGAGAAAAACAGCCACTGCATCATCTTCATCCATTCTCGCATTCAATCACTAATGCAAGTTGAGCCATAAGGCCCTTCAAGTGAGAGATGAAGGCTCCAATGCCATCTCCCTCTTTGAGTTCCAAGCTAAAAAATTCAATTTTGAGTGAGATCTTGGAATTCTTACCACGAGCTCCATAGAGCTTATCAAGCTCATCCCATTTCTCCTTTATAGTCGGAAGCTGGTCCACATGGTGAATGAAAGCCTCATCAAGATGAAGAATGATGATGGCTTGTTCCCTCTCATCATCTTCAATATCTTCAGCCTTTGTTCGATCAATAACCTTGGTGCCGGAGATGAATGGTCAAAAGCCTTTGGACATCATCTTGTACTTGACAAGGACTTGCCAAGTGTGGAAGCCCTCTCCCAAGCTTCTTGATTTGAGTGTTTTTCTTTGACATTGGGTATTGAAAGAGGTTATGAGAGAGTAATGGGATGATTTATGAAGATGAAAAAACCAAAAATTTATGATATTTAGGCTTAATTAGAAAGAGAGAGGCTTATGAGAGTGCAACAACCTTAATCAAGTCAAGAATGTTCCATAAATAGGAGATTAAAATAGTAATTTTTATGGTTTAGCACTTAGAGTTTGTGCCCAATTACTAATTTTGATGGGGATTAGCTTCATTAGTGTAAAGAACACTTTGGTTGGTGATTAAGATCACCATTAGTGTTTAAAAAACATAATTAGTACTTAAAAGTACATTTTTAGTATCTAATGACACTTATTTTGGTGATTAGATTCACCATTAGTGTTTAATAACACTGTTAGTATTTAAAAACACTTTATAATAACTTCCCTTGTTGAATTAAAAGCCTCATTAGTGTTAATCAACACTATTAGTGCTCACAAGCACATTTTGAAAAACTTTGAAAGCTTGAAAGTGGTGTTGATGATGGAATGAGGCTTATGGATACCTCATGTGGTTGGCCAGCGCTTCAAAATCAAGAGGTAGATCAGAAACAAGCTTCTCATAACATCACTTGGATGATAAGAGCAAGGAGGAAAGGATTAGAGCAAGAAAAACACAATTATGAAGCTTTAATGGTGAGCTTCATGAAAAAAGACAGTGGTCGCCTGGTTTGTTTGCCTCCCACGCACGTTTTACGCCTCCATTACAGTTATAAATTGAGCTGTAGACTCATGAGGCTTAGGGCTTCAAAAGCCCTAAGCTAATGTGGCTTAGGATGTACCACAGAAGGCGTATTCACGTACGACCTCCAACTGTGCTGCAGAAACCCGATGCCGGTGCACTCAGACGACAAATGCCACAACAAAGAGAAATGCTACCCAGCAATTGGTCGTACAAATGCATGTGCCCAGGCCTCCTCTTCATTTCCCATGAAGAAATCTTTAAGAGTTATAGCCTCCACAAGCTGCTAGAGCTCCCAATGGCTGGGGGTTAAGCTCCACAAGTGAAGAGATAAGAAAAAATGAAGAAAAATGACCCAATCTACACCACAAGGGACCTAATCAACCTAGGCTCTGAATACCATGTTGAGAAAACGTGGTGCTCATACTAGATCAAGTGTGTGGAGGAAAAGAACTCACAAAATACAAGAACAATATCTTGCTTATTAAGTTGTTTATGAATACAACTAGGCCTTGCTCCATACAAAATGCCTCATAGCTCCACCTTTAAATAGATGAGCTAGTGGACCTTAAGTCCATTCACACTCACCCTTCTCTTCCCCTTCTACATAACCTTAGTCTCTTAATATGTAGCACTATAAATGGACATAGTTGGCACAAGCAAAGGCATCCAATGCTTTTGAGCATATATTCCCTATACTCTTAGTACGTCCTCCATCCATAGTCTACCTAGATCGCCATCTAAGCTCTACACTAGAGTGCATGGGTGGATATCAACATCATATTGTACATATCTCTTGTTTGGTATAATCATAATTTTAAAATTCTCTCCATTCTCTCTATTGCATTGTCTAGTGTACTTTCTCTTGCTGTATCTATTTCTGTTGTGCCATATTCTTACACTTCACTATTAGAGGCTCTCCTTATGTTTGGAATATTAGTGTGAGTGAAGAGCCATTTAACAGTCTCATGACTCCATTTGGAACATGTGCTGCACCTATCCAGCAATAGTTCATTTTTTGATTAAGCACATTATAATATAATGTGTCCACTCATATCCATTGCATAGCTTAAGGCTCTATTCATCAAGCTAATGTTGATTCTTTCCAGTTTTTGATGTTTCAGAACCTCTGCCTCATCCAAACAAAAATGAGTTTACCACTTGTATTCTCCATTGACATTTCATACACCTTCACCATTGCAGTCTGAACTTTTTTAACATCAACCTAGATATTATTATACTCATTGGTAAATTGCATTAAACCACACCGTTTATGTGTGTTTGGTCTTCCCTGTCCACATAAACTTGCAGTAGAAAGATAGAATTAGAATATGACTATTATCGAAGTGCTTTGGTGAGTATAGACACACAAGCATGCCTTTGAAGAATCTCGTCCCAAAGAAAAATAAAAATGTGACAAATGTGCACTCATTTCAGTATGATGAGTAGCACAATAACCATTTTTGCTAATGGAAGTTTACGGTCTTTAAGAATCTTAGGGATATCATTTATGTGCAAAGTTAATTTGATCATTGAGATTCTTTGCTCCCCCCCACATTCTTGCAATCCAAACCACTTATTGTCCTTAAGTATTTCATTCTTCTTTTCCTACCAGCCCTATCTCTTACTAAGCTGGTAATGCCCTTGAATTTTCCTTGATGCTCCATAAGAACAAGAGGAGTACATTTGACCTTCTTCTTAGTAGCTTTTAGTTGTTCCTCAAGCTTAGCTATGCATTTTTTTTAATCCTCTATAAGTTTTGTTTGTTTTGCACAAGCTTTTTTCAATGCTAAAACTTCCACTCTATGTTCACTTTGGACTGCTAGAAGTTGTACTCTACTTGTTTGTTGCAGAGCAACATGTTGATGAATTAGACGACGATAATAACCTAATAGTACAACTTTTCCATCTCCGATAAACCTTATAATATCATGAAAGGTGGAAAATGGAGGTGGCTTACCAGTTATTAGCGGATCAAGTGGGTATAGTTTTCCTTTAACCCAAAGATCAATACTCTTTTTTCCTTCACTACGCAATCTTGTAGCTTCACTTGTATCTTGCAAAACTCTACGATGAGAACTCTTCCATGTTGCATACTCTTCATCCAACTCCAAGCGGATTTGAAAATTTCTCTTCAATGGTGTCTCTCGCTCCATGGTGTTGTTGGCATTTCTATTCTTATTGCTCCATGTTGATACTTACTTAGATTTGGTGAATAACTAATTGGCACACAATTTAATGAGTTCATAGCGCTTCTAGCATGTTGACTCCTTTGGCTATTTCCGACAGGGCTGGTTTCTCCACTTTTCGCCTGCTGGTGAGACAGAGCTCTTTATTTTCTTCTTTCCACATGGATAGTAATCATATCTGCATCCCAATCTTGCTTGATCCGTGCTTGGTGGAGCGAGGATTTCCCAAGCAACATTGGATAAGTGCCTTTGATATCTTCCATCCAGAGCACCACAACTGCTATCTAGAAGCTGTATCCAAATACCTCCCAATGTGAGCTCCTGGATCAATCCGAGTGGTTGCACTTGCCGTTGATCCATCATTTTGATAGTGAATGGTGTGGGCTCCCATCTACTAAATCTGAGCATTCTGCATGTTGCATCAGATAGGATATTGACTTCGGAACCGCCATCCAGTAGAACTTATGATATATCCACTCTGGCCAACTTGACCTTGATCATTGGGATGGCTTCATCATAAATGGGGGCTTCCCTTGGTGGGGTATCTGCCTTTTCAATATTAAAGGCTTCCAGCTGCAAGAGTGGTGTCTCCTCTCCCCCCTGAGGTTTCAAGTGACCAATCAGCTGCTCCCCCTAAAACTTGGTACTAGTGTAACTATTCCACTGACATGTGTATTTGCTGCTTCAAATCTTCCCATAGATCATATGACTGGTATTCTGCTTCTGTGTGCCTTCTTGGTAATCCACCCGTTTCTATGCTTCCGCACATTCTTCTGGCCTTGGTGTCTCTGCACCTTTCATTGACCATTGCATCTTAATTGGTGAGGCCACTTTGCCTTCTTTTCCTTCCAGGCTCATCTCTGAAAAATTGGGTTGCAATTTTGGTCGACAGATTGGCCTGCTTTTCCAGGTGCTTTTTCCAAAGTGCCTCTTTGGCTTGTTGCTCCTCCATCTAAGTAGATACTTCTGTCTCAAGACTTTGTGTTGCTCCTACCAAGTGAATCCTTTCTATTTCCCCTTCTTATCCAAGGTTGGTTGTTCTTGCTTGGGTTGCATGGATCTGGTCACCACCATGGTGGCTGATGATTCGGTTGCTTGTGTGGTTGGTCGAGGTACTATTTGCTCATCCAGAGCTTGGATTTCCACTACGTTCACTACTACGGGTTGATTGGGTACAGAAGCCTGTGCTCCCTCTAATTTTGCTCTATGCATAGTTCACCCTCCTCTGACTTCTAGTGGCCTTGGCCATGGCGATAAATGAATGTAAGGACACGCCTTGGGAAACCAGCGACATCCTATGGGGAGGAAAGTTTCCCGTAGGGGCGGAATCGGGGTCTATGGAACTGGTCAGGCATAGCCATGGATTGGGTGTCTTGGACTCCGCGGCCACTGCTGGAGGTTGAATTACCGGTTGTGGGGGGGCTCTACTGCCATTATAGCGGCAGTCTTCAGTTGTATGTGTGGCTTTCTTGCAGATGGCACACCAGAGTTAATTCAAGCTGCATTCATTGGCTCCATGTCCATAATTGTGACACCACATGCTAGATGTTTGACTGAACGATGGTAGGAGTGGGGTTTGCACCTTCACTAGCCTATTGAGCCATGGCTGCAGCCACAGCTCCTTGGGTGTCTTCCCTGTCTTCCTGCTCTTGGACCCAGTCTTGAGATGTTCTTCCTCCTCCTTCGATTCCTCAATGGCTATGGAATCATCGAAATCATTCTCCTCATCCGAAGATCCAGATGAGGACTTCTTGGACTTGCTTTTACTCTTGGACTTTTCCTTGATTTTGCCCGGGCCTACCAATACGCCGCTCTACTTTGAGAGCTGAGTCTACAAGCTCCTCCATGGTGATAGTAGTCGGGTTAGCACTAGCAATGGAGTGTTTGAGTTGCTTGTTGGCCCTTCATGAAATAAGAGTTGATAATTTCCTACATGGGCCGATTAGCTGCATCTAGCCTATGGATGAGTTTTCAAAACTTTACAGCATAATCTTCTATTGTCATTATCCTCTGGTTCATTCTGCATAGCTTATCCAGCACATGCACATATGTCTTGTCTTGTCTGAAGCGTTGAAGGAATGCATCCCAGATGGCATCATGGTGGAAAAATGGGCATTCTCATACTGAGCAACCCAAAGAGTGGCACTCGTCTTGAGTGTGGGAACAAAGGCAGCCTTTTTGAGTTGTTGATCAACCAGGCCAGGTACATTGACACGCCAGGGGGTGTCGAATATCAAGATGTAAGCATCTGCATCATTCAAGGATTTCTCAAAAAATTCGGGGTACTTTACATTAATAGATGGTCGGTGAATCGTGTTGAGGTAACGAAGGAGATGGGGCTAGGGGTGGTGGTGGTGGTGGACTCTGGTATGAACAGTGGTGGTAGTAGAGGTGAGTGGTTCTTCTTCTGAGTGGGATGCGGGTTGTTCTAGTGGTTTAGATTGTCGGGTTGGTCTTCAAGATTGGCGAACAAGAATTGATGAGCTTGGTTGCACTGCAAGGAGCGGCTTTCACGTGCTGACATGAGGGACGGGTTTGAAAACAAGGGAAAGAGATTCAAACACTATGGTAATCAGGCAGCAAGAAAAATGGCAATAACAAGAAGCATCGTGGTCACCAAAGTGTTGGCAGGGGAATATGATCGCTTATTCTCGCTGTGCAACCTACTGAGGTTCACTGGTTATGCACACAACATACACTAGACAAATACAGATCTAACACAAAACAAATAAACACAACACATAGATCAGTGAACACTAACTAGGTTGACCGCTTAATAAACAGTGTAGAAACATGATACCTTACTAGATAACATTAAACGATGATAGCGTATGAAACAAAATTGAAATACACAGAGACGTAATAGAAAGTTGAATGTACAAGAGGAAGATAACAAAAAAGAATGGTCTTCCTTATATTAAAAATAATAGCAAGTGATACAATCAGTGCGCCAGCCTTTTGCAAGGCTCAAGACTCATCCATTTATACTTACAGTATTTGTCAGTATTGTGATGATACGATGCATTGGCTGTGTTTAGTGAAGCATCGTTTCTCGCAATAAAGTAGGTAAGCCCTGACGGTGCTAACATGTAGCTATCCGACAGCGTCTGTGGCACTAGCCCGCGGCTCTGGCTAGCTAACATTGAGGTCTGTGAACAAATGTTGGCCAACTTGAGGTCTGTGAACAAATGTTGGCTAGCTAACATTGAGGTCTGTGAACAAATGTTGGCCAACTTGAGGCCCTTGCTGTTATGCATGGAGAGCAAGGATGACATCATCACTTGTCACTCTCGAGTCATTCAGCATCGAGTCTCCGATAGTAGCAATAGTGCAGTCGGACGACTCGAGTCCTACAACTAAATTTTGGCTCCACTAATTGAAGAGGATGTGAAGGCCCAAACAAGGCAGCTAAAATGCTTTGGAGTCTACATGCTTTTTGAATAGCCATACCGACCAAAGGGTAAGCAATTTTGATGAACGTTCATCTTATTTTTTTTTGCTTAAAATTAATGTTGAGATGAGACCTCTTGAGGCTCATGAGATCTGAGCTATCTCCAGGCATAGTCTACTACCTCAGGTTCCCTTTAGCTCTGCAAATGTTGTCGTGTGATCAAGCACCATGCACCCTCTCAAAGTCAACATGAACAACATTTACTGAGAGACACACAACTTTCCTTAGCTTGCTCTCATTTTTATTGCTCTCCTTAGCTTGCTCTAAGCTCTCTCATTTTTATCGATCTTCTCATCCCTACATCATGCATCTTCTTGCGCACTTCTAATGCTTTAGCAAAACTTTATGTTATATTTTTGGAACTTGAATATTGGCGATGAATCATGCATGGTAAATAGAAAAAACTCCTTAATGCTGGATTCACAAAAACCCCTAAGCTTTCATGGAAACATAGGAAAAATGTCAGTAGCAGTGTTAATAATGATGAAGTAGAAGAAGAGATTCTTGGAAATGTGAGTGCACAAGAGGGAACTAGAATCTAAAAAGTAAGGATAAGAGAAGTTGGATAGAAGCATGGGGGCATTGTTTTTAAGTGGGCTTATTTTGATAGAAGAAGTGGAAGAGTGTTTTGCACTATTTGTCAAAAAGTAAAAAAATAGCAAGAGTGAATATGGGACTAGTGGTTCAATCAATGTACAACTGAGTGCCATTAAACAACATGCTAATTCTAGAACAGATAAGTTTTATGAATATGCTCAAGGACATGCTCAAAAAGCCTTGGAAGAAGGTATGAAAAAACAAATAAGGAATGTTGAAGAAAACGTTGCATGCGTTTTTTGAGTTGCATATTTCTTAGCAAAGCATGACATTGCTTTTTTGAAGCACCTGTACTTGTTAGAGTTTCTTCAATGTTGTGGGGCTCCTAGGGTGCCAGAGCAGCTTTACAACGATGATAAGGTTGCTACAGTTTTTGTTGGTTTTATGGCAGATTCTATAAAAATGGAAACAATTTGTAGGCTAAAGCAAAGCCTTGTGTTTAGCATCTATGTGATGAGTCTATAGATATTTTAAAAGCAGAGAGCACTTGATAGTTTATGGTAGCTATAACCACATGCATATATTTCTTTGTTTGTTAGAGGTTAATGAAGATAAAACAGCTAAAGGATTGTATGCTTTGTTGGATGCTTTCTTCAGATTGCATGAAATAGATGTGTCAAAATTTGTTAGCTTTGGGTAAAAAAGGGCATCTATCATGGTTGGTAAAGATAATGGCCTTGCAACACTTTTAGAGAAGTCCTTATCTCATGTCTATCCAATATGTGGCACATCGAACCCATTTATGTGCAAGAGATGCAACAAAGCATATCATGTTAAAGATATGAATGATATGATCGGAATGAATTGTTATTTAATGTTGAGTTCTATATAAGGGATATTTATCCCAGTGTTCTGTTGGGTTGACCAGAATATAAGGAACCCCAGAATAAAATTGGATCTTAAGAAAAAGAGCTGTCCTCTACCTTGCGAGATGAGGACATCTCGCACTTTTTAAGTGGGGTAGGATGTAAGATTCCTCCCCAGCCTTCGAGGTATACAGGAGTAAGAATCTCCCTTTCTGATCTTATAATTATTCCCTCTCTAAAATAAAAGAAAATTTCTGTTTAAAAAAGGAAGACCCTTTTCCTAGAATACTTCTCAGGAGTCACGCCTGTTTTAAGGATTTAGAACAATGAGTTTAGAAGTGAGAATCGGTGTTTTGGATACCAAGGTTTTGGTTTTCATTCGAGTACGGCCCAAAAGAAGTTCTTTATCTCTTGGGGAGTATAAGAAGTTATCCCCCAGATATTGTGACCCTTATATCTGAATTCAATGAAAGTAGGTGACTTAGCCTACAAGCTTCTTTTATCTCCTCATCTCAAAATTCTTAATGCCTTCTATAGAAAAATGTGTCAAACTCAAATCATGGAAAGACGGTAAAACTTCAGTGGCAAGTTACCGTTGGCTTCTAGGTTACGCTAGCTCCCTCCTTTATATAAGTCATAACTTTTACTTGTCGCTCACAGTAATCTTACTCCCATCAATCTCCTTTCTTTCTTAATCTCCTTCATGGCTTGGCAACAGGAATTAGTTTTATCCCTGATGATTTCTCACCTTCAAGACGCAAGAGAGTCTATGAAGAAAGACTTTATAGAACAGTATGAGCGCTCACTTTTTCCTCACCTAGGAACTTCTGTAGCGCAGACCAAATGGCGGACCTATCAAGACATAACTAGGGTAACACCCTGGGGTCAGCAGCACTTTCGTAACAATGTCCGCTTGGCCATGGTTATTGAAGCCTTAGGTTTGGGTCCCCGATACTACTGTGTCATGAGATCAAGGCATCTAGGGTTTTCTGAGCGGGTCTTCTTACTGGCATGTTTTCTTCCTCATGAGAAGATATGCCTTTATCCCGTTTTTGGCTTGCCTCTCAGAGGTCCTTTTGTTAGATCACCTCATACCACTGAGATAGGTGCGGCAATAACCAGTAGAATCATTCCCATAGACGAGTTACCCTATACTTGCGCAGCTTGTGAGTGCTGCTTTTGTGACCATATGACGGACGGGCTTATGGAAGTGTAAAGAGTTCTTCTATCTTTACTGTATAAGTTTCGAGAATGAATAAAGTTTAAATCTTGTTCTTATCTTGCTTTCTTTAAGACTTTTCTTGGTGGTTAATCTTGATTAAAATTTTTCTCTAAGTCTCATATTCGTGCATCTTGCGAAATTATCCCAAGTTGCGAGATGAGGACATCTCGCGTTTTTTAAGTGGGGTAGAATGTAAGATTCCTCCCCCAACCCCCTTTTTGATGTCTAGTATCTTCCCCTGTAATCAATCCCTCTTCAGAAATATAAAGACCTTGCTTCTAACTGTTTTAGCCTAGAGAGAGAAAATTATTCTAGAGAGAGAATATTCAGATTATGAATATTTTTGGATAGAAAAATAACTCATCTTATTAAAATAAGTTCCCCTGAAACAGAAATTCAAAAAGAATTTTCCAATGTGCAATTGGAATTAATTGGAAATAGGTATAAAGAACCTTAGTCTAAGGGTCTAGATTTTCAGAAATTTTTAGATTATGGTCCAATTAAGGTTCCTATGGACCAATAGCATCAATCCATGTGTAGGGAGGAAATAAATCCAATTTGAAAAAGAAGATACCCAAAAATGAGTAAATGTTCACATAAGATGAAGAGTTGAAAATGTACAAGGTTTATTAGTAAAAAAACTATGACACATATGTAAGGAAGAGGAGTTCTTTAAAGGAGGTGCATATTTCACATAAGATGAAGAGTTGAAAATGTACAAGGTTTATTAGTAAATAAACACATATGTAAGGAAGGGGAGTTCTTTAAAGGAGGTGCATATTTCACATAAGATGAAGAGTTGAAAATGTACAAGGTTTATTAGTAAAAAAACTATGACACATATGTAAGGAAGAGGAGTTCTTTAAAGGAGGTGCATATTTCACATAAGATGAAGAGTTGAAAATGTACAAGGTTTATTAGTAAAAAACTATGAGCAATAAAATTTTGACACACATGTAAGGAAGGGGAATTCTTTAAAGGAGGTGCATATTTCACATGCTTGAATGAGTTTTAAACTCAAAAATAATGTGATATTTTTTCTCTCTTGAACCAAACCAAATCAAAATGGAACCAAACCGAATCAAAAAGTAACCAAACTAGGTCCAAATCTAGTCCCAATTCAACCAAACTGACTTGGAAAATTCTAGAATCAGTTTGTTTGGTTAGGAGCTCAAATTTTCCTATAAATAGAAGCCCCCCCTTGTTGAAAAAAATATAGTGTCTTATGCTTTGTTACTCTACTCCACCCAAGCCAAAATAGATAGTGTCTTATGCTTTGTTACTCTACTCCACCCAAGCCAAAATAGATAGTGTCTTATGCTTTGTTACTCTACTCCACCTAAGCCAAAATATAGAGTGTCTTATGCATTGTTACTCTACTCTACCTAAGCCAAGAACTGTGAATTCTTTAATAATTCACTAGTTTTTGATACTTCTCTCTTTCTTCAATCCCCATTGGTGGCTCCATCAACATACTAAACCAATTGATTGGTTGGGGGCCTCTACCGTGAATAAAGAATCAAGCAAATTATAAGGTAAGTATATTGAATTTTGATCTTTTCTATAATTACTCAATGATTCTCTCTTCTCAACCCCTCTCAAGCTTGAGAAGTTTAATTGGTATGGTTTTTTAAGTGCTATTGAAGTTAATTGGTGAATAGTAGTGAAGAGTTACATAATTTAATAAATGCTATAGAAGTTAATTTCCATTTATGTTTAAATTCTAATGGTTTTTATGTAATTTCTCTCTCTCACTCAAGAAATGGTCATACTCATGACCCTTTCTTAATCCAAATGAAGCTTTTCATAAAGCTTTTCCTTAATCCAATATTAAGCTATGCTTGAGGCCAAATTAATGGCTTTTTCCTATGCTTTTAGTTTATGTATATTGATGATTCAATCCATTATGGGTTGATGTTCCAATTAGAGACCATTCTAATTATTTTCTTAATGATCCAATTAGAGACCATTATGGATTGATGATCCAATTAGAGACCATTCTAATTATTTTCTTAATGATCCAATTAGAGACCATTATGGATTGATGATCCAATTAGAGACCATTCTAATTATTTTCTTAATGATCCAATTAGAGACCATTATGGATTGATGATCCAATTAGAGACCATTCTAATTATTTTCTTAATGATCCAATTAGAGACCATTATGGATTGATGATCCAATTAGAGACCATTCTAATTATTTCTTTAATAATGAGCCTTATCCCTTAGAAAAAATTGAGATTTATCAGTCATAGTAGCGGAGCTATGGCAAAATTTTTATAGAAATTACGCATAAAATAATTTCATTCAAAGCCTAAAAAGAGGACTTCCTACCATATTCTAGGAACTATCATCCTAGATTAATTAAAAGAATATTATTATGCATGGAGATATGGATGTTTTCATGTAGATGTAGAGGTATGGATGTGAGTGTGAATGTGGAGGTGGATGTATGCATGTAGATGTAGATGTATAGATGTAGATGTGGATGTGGAGGTGGGTGGATGCATGTAGATGTAGATGTATAGATGTAGGTGAGAATGGAGATGTGGATGTATACATGTAGATGTAGATGTATAGATGTAGATGTGAATAGAGATGTGGATGTATACATGTAGATGTAGATGTATAGATGTAGATGTGGATGTGGAGGTGGGTGGATGCATGAAGATGTAGATGTATAGATGTAGATGAGAATGGAGATGTGGATGTATATATGTAGATGTAGATGTATAGATGTAGATGTGAATAGAGATGTGGATGTATACATGTAGATGTAGATGTATAGATGTAGATGGGAATGGAGATGTGGATGTATACATGTAGATGTAGATGTATAGATGTAGATGTGAATGGAGATGTGGATGTATGCATGTAGATGTAGATGTATAGATGTAGATGTGAATGGAGATGTGGATGTATGCATGTAGATGTAGGTGTATAGATGTAGATGTGGATGTGGAGGTGGATGTGTGCATGTAGATGTAGATGTATAGATGTGGATGTGAATGTGGAGGTGGATGTATGCATGTAGATGTAGATGTATGGAGGTGAATGTGAATGTGGATGTGGATGTATGCATAGGGATGTAGATGTATGCATGTAGATGTGAATGTACACATATAGTTGTGGATGTATGGATGTGAATATACGATTGTGATGTGAGGGAATCTGAAGTGATGAGATGGAAATGATGTGATGGGATGAGTATACATATAAATGGAATATGGAATAAGTAATGTAGATTGATGAGTGATAATATGGAAAAATGAAAGTTAAAATAGAAATTGTATTGTAAACTGTTTGTAAATGCTGTTTGTAAATGATTGTTTTATGTCAAGAATGCTGGGGGGAGCATTTTGACCGTCTTGTGATTAAAGTCGTGATGATGATAAAGTTGCAACTGCTGACGGGGAGTCAATGAAGGACGTCTCGCGTAGCAAGGTCGGCCGAGGTCTTGACCAGCCTCGGTGCGATTAAAATGGTGAGCTTCCGGTACGGTGGATGAGGGGCCAAGGAAGCGGCCTATGCGTGAAGCGCTAGGTCACCTGCGAAGGATCCTAGAGGGTGCTGACCATACGGTGCTCGGGCTCTGGGTCGCCTAGGATACCCACGCGTGCGTCGAGGAAGATATTGGAACAAGAGTAGGAGTTGTTTTCTGAAATCGGGCATGGATCTGGTTGATTGACCTTGCTGGTCTTCAATGGATGAGTCCATGGCTCTTTATATGGATCTGTTGGTTGATCTTGCTGATCTTCAACGAGAGTCCATCTTGATAAGTGATTATATTGCCGAGTATTATGGGCTAGGAACTATCGAAACGGCTCCTGAGCGTTCTAGTTGCCAATGATGCCATAGATACTCTGATGAAGGAATGATGGGAAGTTAAGAATCAATTGGATAAATTGGAAGATGGTGATCAATGATACTATGGTTTTATTAAAGGATTGTTTTAAACTGGTTGAATCTGTGAAAAGGCAATTTCATATTGGGTGTGTGAGTGGTGTGACTAGTTTTATTTTTGCATGAACATCCGGCTAGGGGGCCTTGGAACTCTTTTCCTTGGTACCCGGGACAAAACCTAACCAAATTCTTAATTGGATCCCATCACTACAGTGGTTGGGCGGTTGGCTAACCCATGGGACTGGATGGGGTTAGGCTGGACTGATGGATCCGTAAATCGAGACTCAAACTTTTGTTTTTACGATAGAAAAAAAAAATAAATCCCGGACAGTAACTGTTCTATGGATAGGAATCAACGGCTGTGCCTCTTGAATGGGGAAAAAGGCGTTGATCCCAATGATCCAAGTGCAAGTTTTCTTCCTTGAACTGACTATCTTATAGATGTAATTGGATCATATCGATCAGAAATGATCTTGACTACGTTAGAATAAAAAGTTATCCTGGTGGAATCGCCCGTGCTTTCCGGTTAAGGAAGTTTTTCCGGGTTCGGTTTCGGAACAACCGACGGATTAGTCTCTTATCCGGATATCCGTGGGTGAGGCCCGAGTGTGGGACCCCTGTCCCATGCGAGAAGCGCTACTTCCGCTGCCAGTACCCCGAATCCGTTGCTCGGTGGGAACAGGGATCTTACACTGTTGAACTTTCTATGTCTATCTGACACTATATCTGCGGGCAAGCCATATAGCTTGTAGAGATGTTCAATAAAGAGTCTTGCCAACTCTGGCATTTTTACAGTTTTCTTCATGGCATTAAACTTTGCCTTTTTAGTTAACCTGTCCACTACCACCCACACTGAGTCATTCCCTCGACTCGTCTTGGGTAAACCGGTAATGAAATCCATGGAAATGCTTTCCCATTTCCCTTGAGGAATCTCCAACGGATGGAGTAGTCCTCCAACCTTAAGACGTTCATGCTTATTGACCTGGCACTTACTGCATTTCAGCACATAAGTCTGGACGTCTTTAAACAAACTAGGCCAATAAAACTGTCTTTTTACTAGTGCATAGGATTCTGAATCCCAGGATGACCCGCACTTGGACTATCATGACTTTCTTTAAGAATTTGGGCCCGAAAGTCACCAATAGTTAGTACACATACTCTACCCTTGTAAAGTAAGTACCCGTCGTCAATGGAGTAATTAGCATATTTCTCACACCGACGAAGTTTAGCATCATCCTTTGAAACCGTGTCAGAAAACAAAGGTGATGAAGGGCCTACGTCCGAGCTCTCCGGCTCAAAACTATACCCCGAAGACTCGGCCAGTCTCTTCGGACTAGCATTACGTGCTGGCGAGGAAGGTGGGCGCGGCTGTGACAAAGTGCATACGCGTATAGCGTGCCAGACCTCTGTAAAGACAGGATCATACTCACACAAGCCACGGAGTGATTCCAAGAACTCATTCTTACCGTAAAGCTTAACTCATTAATTTGTGGCATGCAGCTAAGCGCACCCGCCACAACATTATATTTACCCCTTTGGTAGTGAACCTGAAGGTAAAACTCCTGTAGGAGCTCTGCCCACCGAGCTTTCCGACCTTTCAACTTGTTTTGACTCGAAAGCCATGTCAGGCTTTCGTGATCCGTACGTACTTCAAAAGTGGCACCATATAAATAGTGTCTCCACTTTTAAGTGCATGTACGATGGCCAGTAACTCCCGCTCGTAAGCCGAGTAAATGTAAGTTTTGAAAATTTCCATTCAAATATAACAATCAAACTTCCTATCTCTTATGCCATACTATATATGCGGGCAGACCATATAGTATATGTGGAGATGTTTGATAAAAATTCTTGCACCACTACGGGTGTCTGGAGTTACATCCAATCACTTACAACTCTTTGTTGCTATTACCAGACACATCCCTTCAAGTATTGTCTGGAATTACACAACTATTTGAGTTTATGTGATATTTGAGGATATCCCTCAAGAAAGGTTTTTGTCCTCAAAAACTCTACTCTCAAGCGGACTACGCGCTAGTGTCATAGGTCCAAGAACAAATCTAGACCATGTTTAATATCATATGTTATATTCTTGAGTCCTTCCAAGAAACTTTTAAACATGTTGCAACGAAGATGTGGTATAGTGTCTACGCACATATTGTGGTACTATTGATAAACTGCTTTACAACAGATCAGTGGTTTCACACTTGTAACAAAGTGCTTCATTGTTGCATATTATTACCCTTCATAAGTGGCTACACACTTATGAATTATATGGGTGGGTTGTACCATCTATCAAGAAAAATTCCAAACTACTAATAACCACATTATCAATCCACAGACTGAGCTGCGAAGCCATAGGTTGCTAGATAATTGATGGTAATTACACAAGTCCAATGTCTCATTACATCATACATTTAATATAAATGCAAACATCACAGTACTTCGTGATGATGAACTTAGGAATTTCATCCTATCCCTGTTTGGTGTTGGTATGAAGTATAACTATGAGAACATTGTTTGCTGCCTCCTCATTATAGCGGCAAAGCTACCTACCCATCACAGGTGGTAATCTCTACCAAGCTATAACCAATGACAAGCAAATAAACGAATACTCTTGTAAGAACTTCATAACCATATGTCACACCAAACTCATAATCACTACGGATTAAATGCCAGGGCTTGCAAAATTGAATGTTGTCTGATAGGTAGAGGGGATCATCAAACTACGGATGACCTTGACAACTCACTAGGACTAGTGATGTGTAACTTTTTAAGTTACTCCACTCTCCTTGCTTATTCCATACCATCGAGCAAATCGGTCCCTCGATTTGAGTAACGTCAACATATTTATGAGTACCTCGATACTCATGTATTATGGTTCGATAATTTAAAATGTTGGTCTAGAGTATCTTTCACTCGTCGAGGATCTTAATTTTATTAGCAGCTATGTATTAGTAGTGAGTAACTACGTACCCACTATCATCA
The DNA here is from genome assembly GCF_041138505.1 of Cibotium barometz. Taxonomy (NCBI): domain Eukaryota; kingdom Viridiplantae; phylum Streptophyta; class Polypodiopsida; order Cyatheales; family Cibotiaceae; genus Cibotium; species Cibotium barometz. The sequence continues at coordinate 45,907,363 of NC_141067.1, read as the reverse complement.
CACTAGTAGCTCCATAATAGTCTGTGAGTAACTCCGTACCCAATGGCGTACCTCCCCCGAGTGGGAGTACCATATACAACCATCTATAACAAGATGCTCAAGTCACTTGCTGCTAAGAAGTGACTACACAAATTGACCCCTCCATTGCACATTGCAGTACAATTTCTGGTATTACAACACGAATTTTTTGGCGTCCTTAATAGAGGTCAACTTAAAAACTAGTGCATAGGTCTTGTGGAGTCTCGGCTGACCTAACCACACCACTGGTGACTTCCTACAAAAAATGTGGCGCTGAAGTCACCACCTATGTACTTTAACTTCGTAAAGTACATGGTCTTCATCTATCATCTATGGAAAGTTGTAAAACATTCCTGTGATGGATTTTTATCACCCTAAAATTATTGTGCACTATTTTAGTGTGAAGAGCTTTTTTCCTCGGTACCATGGTTCACCCCAAGCTCATCTGTTGCTAAATTCTCCGATTTAACAAAAGATATGTCAGCCTCCGAACATTCCCGTTCAGCCCCAGACTTTGAGTTTACTTCTTAACACTCCGGTTAAGTCAAAACTCACTAGATACAGTAGGATTTACCACTAAGCTCTCCGGCTTAGCCTTCTATCCTAACTCAGCCCAAGTTTATGTACACTACATATGTCGGATCCAATACTAACAACAACCAGGCTCATCTGGAGTGAGATACTACTCACTATTGCCATGTAAAACCTTATTAAATCTTAGAAATGCTCCACTCATTCCCAAGGGGTCATACGACTTATAGGGTTTACACGCACATGAACTTTGTAAGCAAAATAGCCTGTCATGCAATATTACAATTGCTTATGTAGGAAAGTAATATATTTTCCAAATTCATATGGTAGCAACTAAAATGTGCTCACAATTGCACACTTATGTTGAACATAGGCAAGACTACGCTTGCAAAATGCTATAGGGCATCCCCCATGCATGAAACTGTCCAACCAAACTAGTCTTACTGCTAACCTTTAGATTTAGATCACTCCGGAACTAAATCACTCTATTAGCACTAGTACACCATCATGGTCTTGCTACCTAGAGCTTCTCCGAACTCTGTAACTGGGTTTTATCCCAACTTATGGCTATATTTGGTAATTTTCAAAGTTCAAATTTTATCTTGCACACTTTATCACTACAGACAAGTGTACATACAGACCTGCCAAAGAGTCAAGTTACATGCACAAGCCTCGGCGTCCCATTCCACCAAGACTACAATCGATTCCGTGAGAATTTGATGTCCCATACCATCAAATTACCACCAAACCAATTGATGTGACATATAAAAAGGCTCTTTCCCCCCTCGAAAGATCACCACAAACTTTCGAGCAGTGGGATGTCGACGCATGGCAATAAAAAGAAGAGAAAACCATGCTAGTAAGTTTAAGAACAGTTCTCTTCGTTGATCAACTTCTATAAGGGCATTGAGCATTACATCTCAAGACTATACCCCTTCAGATTTACCTTTGATTTCTACAAATCAATCCTAAATCTACTATTATTATCTAGGCGTATGCTAATCCTTCAGATTAGTACTCCTAGATAAACCATTCAATTGAGTACTGCTAGCAGCACTGCTAGCCCCGTTATCCCAAGTAATACACACCTTAGGGATTACTTTTACCAGGCAATCATGTGAGTAAATCAAACTAGTCACTAATCTCTAGGCCCAAGTAGTGACACTATTTTGTTACTACCAACAAGGGCCAGCTTGCCTCTACGGGCCAAAGCTCTCTTGTTGCTACAAACAGTAAGCAACTTGTTTGGACACAAGGCATAACCACATCAAGACTACGCTTGTACATGGTTCTCATTTGCAAAAGTTTATCACAATCTTCTAGCATCTGTTAAAAGATTGTGAAGGGTTATGAGCACTACGGCTCAATTATGCTTACCTTGATTTCTCGTGATAAGCACTTCGTCTAATTTGGGCACAACTGACGCCATTGCCCGTCCTCTTAGCCCAAGTAAAACACACCGCAGTTTTAGATTTACACTATAGACAAACTACGTGACTTTGATGGTCAATACTAAGCCTATGCTCAGCTTAAATTTAGTCTATCTGAACCAAATGTGTGATCACCACGTGCTACTTTCGAGGCATTACGGTCATAGACGTGTTCACTAGGCACAATGGCCATAGAACGGCTCTCTCTCAAAGGACTCAGCACTACGGCCGTGGGATTTGTCTCTCTCTTAGCACACGGCGCTACGGCCATGTGCGTTGGGTCTCTTTCGTGGAAAACGGGCACTACGGCCACACGGTGTGACGACCGTGTTGGGTTTGTTTCGTGGGGTGTACCGTTGTTTTGTGTGTTTTGTTTTTTTTTGTTTTTAAAAAAAAATAAAAAAAATAACGGGCCGGGCCGGCCCTCGCCGTTTTGGGCGTGGCCGCCCACTCGTGGGGAGTGTCCTTAGGGCCGAGTCTGGCCGCCTGAGCTGGCCGCCTAGCTGGCCGCTGGCCTGGCCTGGCTGGCCTTCAAGGCTGGCTGTTGCCTGGCCGCCTGGCCTGCCTGGGCGTCGCCGTGGGTGGGGTTGGCTGCCGCCGCCCTGGCCGCCCGTTTAACGGCACTGCACGCCCTTCCAAGGCCGGCCTGCTCAAGCACGACATCAACACCCAACGGTCGAACAAGTATTTGCTCACTGCTCACATTCGCAGTGGGGCTGCTCTTCACCCCACGTCAAAGCAAGCGCTCCATGGGCTCTTCGCCCCACCTCAAAGCAGGCGCTATGCTACGCTGCTTTTGTAGGTTGTGGGCTGGTGCGTTTCCCCCACACCCAAGCTTCAACAATTTTTTTTTCGCAGACAATTTCAATGCACAGAAAAAATATCATCTATGGAAAATTGCTTTTGCTTACCTGCGATTTGCTGCTTGCTGTGTGTGACGGGGAAAGAGAGAGAGAGTGAGAGAATTCTTCCCTTCCATTCTTCCTTGGCCGCCTCCCTCCACACCCTCCATTCGAGATAAGGGTGAGAAGATTGTGGATGAAAGCCATCGAGTGGGCTCCGGTCCCCCGTTCACGCGTGGACTCTCACGATCCCCTCGAACCACGCTCTGATACCAGTGTTAGATTCCCGTAACGCTGCTACGGGCATTACCACAAGAGGGGACGGCCTCTGGCTCACCACCCAGCCATAGAGGAAGAATGAGGATTGCCCCTCATCCCCCAAGCTATATAGTGTGTGGCCTGCCGTCCACACTAGCCTGGCCGCCCCATGACTCCGCATGGGCGTCCTCTCCCACTGAACCCCGGACATGGCCATCCGGTCTGCCGTCGGTCACAGGCGTTACAGCCTACGTGACATAAAACCTAACACATATGCTATTGTTATTGCTTGTTGGTGCTGCTATTGCAACTACCACATATCCGTTGTGTCGTGGTAGTTCATCTACCACATATCCGTTGTGTCATGGCAGTTCATCTGCCACAGTTGTTACTTATGTCATTTCATGGTTGTGCGACCTTACTCTGCTTTAGCAATGGTGACATTGCTATCACCATATGTAGTCTCCTTTTGCTACAACTTCTCTGTAAACGATGTTGATTTACCTATAGCTTGGAGCTCTACACTACGCATGCCTTTTGCTTACTGCATGCTTCCTTAAGGGTGCTTTAATCTAGTCTCTCATTGAGACCAAAAGGTGCCAAACATGTGAAAGCCCAAATGCCTCCACTCCTAGCCCATCTGCTATGAGCAACACAAAACTGCATCCTCCTCTTCATGCATAGACATGGACTCCCAAATGAGCCCATAAGCTTGCTTGCAACAACCAAGCAAACATGCACCTACTCGTCCTTATTGCCATATGCAAGGGACATGGGATTCGCAAATCCCATCACATAGCGGGATTCGCAAATCCCATCACATAGCAACCCTTCTAACTTGAGCAAATCCATGCTCAACCAAAACTAGTATGAGGCAAAAACTTCACAAATTACCTCCACAAATCTGCTTGGCAACTTCCTTGTCGACAACGAAGACTCCATAGCCTTCATACTTGCTGAAATCTTCATTTTTAGCTTCTTTGATGATGAGTAGGCTTTCCATGTTGCAAAACTCCCATTTGCAACTCTCTTGGGCAGCTTCTATGCAACTTCTATGCAACCTCCTTGTTGCAAATCTTCTCTCAAACTTGAGAATGGTATCTCTAAATCTCTCTCAAATCCTCACAAATGCAAATCCAAAAGATAATACGAGTGTGCAAATTCTTTCCATAATAAACTGAAAATAATGCTTAATCAATAAACTCATAACCAAGAAAAACTATACATAAATATTCACCATGACCAAGAGCCCACCCAAGCTGTGATATCATGTTAAAAATCCTAAAATGGGATTGATCATGGTGATAGACAATGATTAAGCAACATAATTAAGGTGGATTATATCACACTAAGAACTCCATAAGAGAGAGAGAGAGAGAGATTGCACACTCAACACTCAATTCTATTGCATATCACAAATGAACCATAGGAGAGAGAGAGAGATTGCACACTCAACACTCAATTCTATTGCATATCACAAATGAACCATACAGTGATATAGGCTTTCTAGCCTTATCCCACTTTACATGTCATTATCCAAGTGGCATTCTCTTTTCCACTCTTTTGGTCAACACTCACACACCATTCAATATTACATGTGGCATTCTTATCTTGCAACAATATCTTGCACCTCTAGGGTGCTTTCCCACATACACACATGTTGAAATGTCAAGATCGTATACAGCTTGAGGATAGCACATGGGTGCTGACAGAGTGACAGTATGGTAGATAGATATTGTGTGGTGTGTTTATGACCGCGTCTAGCTGGTCATGTGTGGTGTGGACATTACATTGGGTTTACTTTGTAGTGTGGACATAACACTATGTTGTGTTCTCCTTTGTGTGTGTGAGAGAGATGGTGACTATGGCTTCTCTCCTTCTTTATGATTGATGGATATGGATTAGGGTTTGCTTCTCTTGTGTGTGCTCTCTCCTGCTTCTGTTTTTTATCATGGTATCAGAGCCAAGAGCTCATTAGCTGTGTTGTGAGAGTGAGTGAGAGAAGAGGGAAGAAGAAGAAAAAGCTGTGAAGGAAGCCATTGGAGCTTGGAGCAAAGGAAAAGCTATGGAGCACACATCGGCATCAGATCTGAGAGCTAAGGACCATTGGTAAGTATAGCAAGACCCCCTCTGCGGATTGCAGGTATCAAGAGCAAGTGTAAGAGAAGATTAAAGGTGCAAAAGAAAGCAGAAAATTTCTGTTTTGAAGCTTTCATGGAAAGCTTGTGAATGAATGTACTTTGGCACATGTATTTTGGGAAATGCAAGCAAAGAAGTGAAGGTCTCATGTATTTGGAAGGGCACATGTACTGGCAACTCAGGAGCAAATCATTCATGCAAAAAATTGATGCATTACAAGTGATGTGTGAAGGAAAAATTTTGGTTTTGTGAACTCCTGCAAAACAGAAAACATACCCCCCGTGCGATTGCGGAAGCTAGAGGAAGAATTGAGCCAAACCCTTCAAGCACATGTTAGTTTAGGTCATTGCTAAGGTGCTGATGATGTCAATGAGCAATTTCTCCTCTTCTACAGCCCCCAGGAGCAGGCGGCGCATCTTGGAGCAGATTCTTGGACAGGTTTCAATGATTATGGTCTAATTCCCTCATTTGGACACCAAATTGGATGCTTTAAAGCTTGGAGTACTTAGCAAAAGTGTTATTGAGAGAAAGATAACATTTGGGGCAGCTCACTTGATGTATTTGGAGCTCATTGAACTCAATTAGCAGAGGTTTGAAGGTTTGCAGAAAGTCTGTCCAGAAATAGAGCAGTATTAATCAAGGCATTAATCCTTGTCTATATCAAATTGGCCTAATTCCTTTGGTACAAGTAGATTCATATGAGTTGCTAAACTTTTGATTCAAAAAGTTTTGAATTTGGATAAGATTTGAAGGAGATAGAGCACTTTTAGTGAGAGGTGGTACACCTGACAGATGCAGAAAAAAGCAAACCAGGGAGCTACAAAAATTGGTGGTTCTCATTCACCTTGAAGAATTTGATCAAACCCTTCTAGGATATGTTGGAGAAATGTGTTGGGAAGCCAATGCAAGTTGAATCATTGAATTTGGACAAGATTTGAAGGATTTAGAGCATAATCTTGACTGGTTACTGGCGAGAAATTAATGGCGAGAAAAAAACCAGAAAATTTTTTGTGAAGGAGTATCATTTGGTTTCAACTTTGATCGAGTGTACATTGTTGATGCATCATTGTGGGATGTTAATGCACACAATTTGCAAGCATTTGATGTGATTTGGAGAGATTTGAAGCTTTACAGGTCTTGTATACAATTTGTCAAAGGGGTACATCTACTATATCTTTGCAACAATGGGAGATGGTCCGATACAGATTGTTGGAGAGAAGCTTGACCGCACTAACTTTCAAGTGTGGAAGTTTCGAATGAAGAGTTTCTTGAAAGGCAAAGGTTTATGGAGTCTTGTCTTGGATGAAGACCCGGAGCCATACCTACCTCCTCAACCAAATAATGCTCAGTTGGTGGCTCACAAGCAATGGGTAGAGCGGTCTTCGAAAGTGTTGCATTATTTTTCAATATGTGTAATAGATGCCTTGCTTATTCACATCCAAGATGCAGATACACCGAAAGAAGCATGGGGTATATTGTGCCGAATGTATGAGACAGACACTGGTGCAAGGAAGATACAACTAAAGCAACAGATTCACAGTGTAACACGAAGGAATCGGAGTATACATGAGTATGTTCAGGAAATCAAGGGTTATGCAGATTCCTTGTCATCAATCCATGCCCCAATGGATGATGATGATTTGGTTGCTCTCACATTACGTGGTTTAGGCAAAGAATACAAATCTTTTGACACTTCCATCTCAATAAGGTTGGGAGGAATGCCAGACTTTAATGAGCTTGTGTCATTGCTCATTGTGGAAGAATTGAAACTTGGACTTGGTGGTATGAGTCTTACAGGTGGTGCATCCTCGTCGAGCAATGATGAGCATGCAAGGAATCAGGATTTTTACTCATCTAGAGGCTTTTGAGGCAGGGGGAGATTTACTCCTCGAGGCCGTGGAGGACGTGGTTGGAATGACAGGCAATCAAATCAGAATTTTCAGAATTCACAGTTTTGGATCACGTGGAGGTCGTGGATTTCAATCCCATAGGGGGAGAGTTGGAACAGGTGCTCGTGGTAGAGGACGATGGCAAGGTCCTCAACAAAATTTGAATGGGATTGAATGTCACTATTGTGGCAAACTTGGACATATGGCAAAAGATTGTTACAAAAAGCAGAATGATGTGAGGAATGGAAGACCACAACATGGAAATTATGCATCTACCAATAACAATGATGGGAGTTCAAATCATCTTTTTGCAATGAAGCACATTATGGGGACAATGGATTCTCAGAATGCTGGAGATGAGTCATGGTATATGGATTCAGGTGCCTCAAACCACATGACATGTCATGGTGAGTGGTTTGAAGAGATGCAACCATTGGATACAAATGGTTATGTGGTCACAGGAGATGATACTCAGCATCTTATAACACATGTTGGCAGTGTGCCTTTGAGGATGCATGATGGAAATGTGAAGAATATGTTAGAAGTGTTATATGTACCATCCATCACAAAGAATTTGGCATCAGTAGGCCAAATGGTTGAGCAGGGATTACAAGTAAGATTCAATTAGAATGGCTGTTTTGTGGAAGACTTTAAGCATGGCTGTAGATTGATTGCCAAGGGCAAGAAGGAAGGAAGGTTGTTCAAATTGGATGCAGGCATACCAGAATTGAGCTCAGCCATGTTTTCAAAGAGCAATGGGATTGTGCAGGACATTGACATGTGGCACAAGAGGATTGGACATGTCAATATACAGAGATTAAAGAACATGCAAACAAGAGGCATTGTCAGTGGATTGCCTCGATTCAAATATGATGGACATATGCATGTTTGTGAAGCCTGTCAGTTTGGAAAGCAGGCTAGGCTGAGGTTTCCTAGAGAAGAAAATATGAGTAACAGGCCACTTGAGATAGTACACAGTGATGTATGGGGCCCTGCACAAAATCCATCTATCAAAGGCAGTCTATACTATGTGACATTTATAGATGATTTCAGCAGGATGACATGGATATACTTTCTGAGAGAGAAGAGTGAAGTGCTGGAAAAGTTCATGGATTTCAAAGCTCTTGTAGAAAAGCAATATGGCTGTTGGATTAAATGTTTGAGAACAGATGGAGGTGGTGAATACACCTCAAAAGCCTTTGAGCATTTCTTGCGGAAGCATGGGATAAGAAGACAGTTGACATGGAGGTATACACCTCAGCAGAATGGTGTGGCTGAGAGAAAGAATCGAGTTATATGTGAAGTGGCAAGGGCAATGCTCAATGAAAAGAGCATGCCAGATTACTATTGGGCAGAAGCATGTGCTACTGCAGTGTATATTCTGAACAAAACACCCACAGCAGCCATTCATGGAAGCACGCCAGAGATGCGGCTTACAGGTTACAGGCCAGACATTGGACATCTCAAAGTCTTTGGATGCGTAGCTTATGTCCATGTGCCTGATGAAAGAAGACGGAAGTTGGATCCTAAGGCAAAGAAATGTGTATTTGTTGGATATGCACAGGATCGAAAGGCCTACAAATGTTATAACCCTCAAACTAGGCAAGTAGTCATCTCACGAGATGTAGTGTTTAATGAGCTTGCTAGTTGGTACAAAGCAAAAGATGAGGGAGTCATTGACTCACTTGAGGCTAATGTGCCTGTGAACTTGCCATCACAAGCAAGTTCTATTTCTACTACTATGTCTGGGGCCAGCAGCAGAAGCTGAGAGTAGCAGTGTACGTCCATGGTCAGGACGTTTGAGGCATGAGAGTGTGAGCACTGGGAGTAGTGCTATGGATAAAGGCAAGAAGAAAGTCGAAGGAATTGGAATCACAGGTTATGAGTCATCTAGTTCTTAGAGTTTGGATGAGGAGCTCGGCATACCTGTTTTACGCACACCTGGTGCTAGGCAGGACAGATATGTGCCACCACATGCTAGAGTTACAGGTGTACAGAGTGACCCACATGCATTGTGGAGATCCCAGAGAGTCAGATATCCAGTTGAAAGATTGACATATCGAGATTTTGCTATGCACTATGCATACATGACATCTATGGTAAAGCATGTGGAACCTACATGCTATACAGAGGCTATTGGAGAGCATGTATGGGAGAAAGCCATGGATGAAGAGATGGATGCTTTGGACAAAAATGATACGTGGGAATTGGCTGAGTTACCTCAAGGAAAGAATGCAATTGGTTACAAATGGGTGTATAAAGTAAAGTGCAAGTCAGATGGCAGCCTAGAGAGACATAAGGCAAGGCTGGTCGCTAAAGGATATGCACAAACTTATGGTCTTGATTATGATGAAACTTTCAGCCCAGTGGCTAAGATGGCTATAGTGAGGTCTATCATTGCACTAGCAGCACAAAAAGGTTGGGCTTTACATCAAATGGATGTAAAAAATGCTTTCTTGAATGGTGAACTACAAGAAGAGGTGTACATGGAACAGCCAGAAGGATATGTACATCCCAAATATCCTACTTTTGTTTGCAGGTTAAAGAAAGCAATCTATGGTTTGAGGCAAGCACCTCGTGCTTGGAGTGACAAGATCAGCAGATATCTTGTCAGTATTGGATTTGTGGTTGGAAATGCAGACTCGTCACTTTATGTGAAGAAGACACATGATGGTATCGTGATGATAGTCATTTATGTTGATGATTTGATTATCACAGGTGATTGTGGGAAAGGCATTGATGAGGTTAAGGCCTCCTTATGCAAAGAGTTTCATATGAAAGACCTTGGTGATTTAAGGTTCTTTCTTGGCATTGAGGTGAAAACAAGAAAAGGTATATGGCTGGTGCAAAGGCAATATGCACTTGACATGCTGGCAAAGTATGGTATGACAGCATGCAAACCAATGTTGACACCATTAGAGCAAAACATGAAGCTTAGGGCTGATTTGGGTGATGAGATTGATGATATCACCATGTACAGGAAAATGGTTGGTAGCCTTATCTACATGACCATTACGAGGCCAGATCTCAGTTATGCAGTTGGTTTGGTGAGTCAGTTTATGCAGAGTCCTTGTAAACCTCACTTGGATGCTGTGAGACGTATTCTGAGATACGTCAAAACTACCGTGCATTATGGTCTTTTCTATGAGGCAGGAAAAGACATGCATGTCTATGGATATACAGATGCAGATTGGGCCGGTAGTGCATATGACAGGAGGTCTACCAGTGGCTATGTTTTCAGCCTTGGTAGTGGAGCTCTGAGTTGGAGCAGTAAAAAGCAACCTATAGTTGCTTTATCTACCACAGAGGCAGAGTATCGTGGAGCAGCCATAGCTGCATGTGAGGCTATGTGGTTGAAGAAGTTGCTAGATGATGTCAGGTTACAGAGTGATATGAGAGTTGTCATTCATTGAAACAACATGAGTAGTATTCAGCTTGCTAGCAACCCAGTTTATCATGCCAGGACCAAACATATTGAGGTCCACTATCACTTCATCAGAGAGAAAGTGCTAGATGGGCATGTTGATTCGACATATGTGCAGACAGATGAGCAGGTTGCAGATATCTTTACCAAAGCACTTGGTAAGGATAAGTTCGAGTATTTCCGTACCAGATTGGGAGTCCTAGAGATGGACATGTCGAGCTTGAGGGGGAGTGTTGAAATGTCAAGCTCGTATACAGCTCGAGGATAGCACATGGGTGCTGACAGAGTAACAGTATGGTAGATAGATATCGTGTGGTGTGTTTATGACCGCGTCCAGCTGGTCATGTGTGGTGTGGACATTACATTAGGTTTACTTTGTAGTGTGGACATAACACTATGTTGTGTTCTCCTTTGTGTGTGTGAGAGAGATGGTGACTATGGCTTCTCTCCTTCTTTATGATTGATGGATATGGATTAGGGTTTGCTTCTCTTGTGTGTGCTCTCTCCTGCTTCTGTTTTTTATCAACACAACACCACGATTACATCTCTCAACATATTATGGTCTAATTTGCTCTTGTTGGTTTGCTTATGTTATGTGTATTTACAGGTCAAGTTCTTTACACAATCCCCGTCACTTTCAGGTTATGGACCATAAACCCTTACTGCTTATGTTGTTTTTTCTCGTTTTTTCCTCACATACAAGAGACCCTAAGATGGGGAGGTGGGTAGATAGGAATGCAAGTACTCAATGCATGGCTAGACTTGGCTATGCCTTGCCACACAGACATGTATCGCCATAGCCAAGGCTAGGCCCTTGCTTTTCTTGCATCAAGGTCGGCCCTTGATTTGCTGTTGTGCTTGGCTATGCCTTGCCATGGCCATGCATTGCAATAGCACAACCTAGGCCACATCAAAGCAAGGGATTAGGCTTGGCTATGGCGATTCATGGACGTGGCAACATGCCTAGGCCGCAACAAAGCAAGGGTATAGCCTTGGCTATGGCAATGCATGGCCTTGGCTATGCCTTGACATGGCCATGCATTGCCATAGCCAAGCGTAGGCCACAACAAAGCAAGGGCATAGACTTGGCTATGGCAATGCATGGCCATAGCTATGCCTTGCCATGGCCATGCATCACCATCACAATAGCCAAGCCTAAGCCATGAATGCTTCACAGCTTAGGTTTGGCTATGGCAATGAATGGCCATGGAAAGGCATAGCCAAGACTAGGCCGCAACAGAGCAAGGGCTTAGGTTTGGCTATGGAGATGCATGATCATGGTGAGGAATAGCCAAGCCTAGGCCACAACAAAGCAAGGGTGCGGCCTTGGCTATGGCAATGCATGGTTGTGGCTATGCTTTGCCATGGCCATGCATTGGCATAGCCAAGCCTAAGCCACGAATGCTTCACACCTTAGGGTTGGCTATGCAATGCATGGTCATGGCAAGGCACAACCAAGCCTAGGTCATAGCAAACCAAGGGCACAACCTTGGCTATGGAAAAGTATGGGTGTGGCTATGCCTTGCCATGGCCATGCATCGTCATAGCCAAGCCTAAGTTGTGAATGCTTCATGGATTAGGCTTGGCTTTGGCGATGCAGGAACATGCAACACAAAGCCAAGCATAGGCCACATCAAATAAAGGTCTTAGGCTTGGCTATGGTGATGCATGGCTGTCGCGTGGCATAGCCAAGATTCTGAGATGTTCTGCTACATCTCCACCTATTTTGTTGCATAAATATTTGTAAAACCTTTCCAGGGTTTCCTTTAGAGTATAGGTAGGGCCATTAGAAGAAACCATTAGAGATGAACAAAGGTAGTTGATGGTTATGAGGGTTGTAAGGAAGAGAATGATAGTGAGGGAGAGGAATACAATGATAGGGAGAGGGAGGCAACTAGATGGAGAGGGAGGCAACAAGAAGGGATAAGTGAAGATTAGAGTAAGAGGCAGGGGTAAAATTTATAGATAAACAAAGCAAAAAGTAACATGGTTATCCACTAAATTTTAAAAAGTAGATGCATGGTTTTTTCCTGAATTTAGAAAAGTACATGCATGGCTTTTACCTAAATTTAGAAAAGTAGATGCATGTCTATCCACTTTATCTAAATAAGAATATGAATGCAATGAATATATTCAAGACATTGATATATAACCATATTAATGTCCTGCTAAAATATTAAAAAAATAAAAAGTAAGCACTCCTTTTTGCTAGAGAATTGAGACATCGAATATCTTATTATTGTAACATAAAGGATCTTTTCAAAACTATCGTACAATGTCATCAACAATACTAGGTCCTTTTCACATTGTTCTCTTGCTGCTGCTGAACATTCTCATTAGGTACTCCTTTTTTAGAGTGGGTTGGTGTATAAACATATTATGGTTCACATCTAACCCAAAGATACACAAATATACAATTTTATGGTGGTGGCAGATTCTATAAAAATGGAAACAATTTGTAGGCTAAAGCAAAGCCTTGTGTTTGGCATCTATGTGGATGAGTCTACAGATATTCCAGAAGCAGAGCACTTGATAGTTTATGATAGCTATAACCACATGCATATTTTCTTTGTTTGTTAGAGGTTAATGAAGATAAAATAGCTAAAGGATTGTATGCTTTGTTGGATGCATTCTTCAGATTGCATGAAATAGATGTGTCAAAATTTGTTAGCTTTGGGTCAGAAAGGGCATCTATCATGGTTGGTAAAGATAATGGCCTTGCAACACTTTGAAAGAAGTCCTTATCTCATGTCTATCCAATATGTGGCACATCGAACCCATTTAAGTGTAGGAGATGCAACAAAGCATAGTGATTATGCTCGTAAAATTGATACAACTTTGAATGATGTTGGCTCATTCTTAAAAAAAGTCTTCCTTACATTGCATATAAAGGGTATTCATAAAGTTTGTTGAGGGCTAAGTCAGCATAGGGTGATGTGTACTACAATTGAGGTTTTGAAAATTTTCAAGGTTGAGAACTTTCGTCTTTTTCCGAGAGTATGCAAGTTTGAGGTCATATATAGTTTGAACTTTCTTTGTGACTTGCTAGAGCATCTTACACACTTGAGTCTTGCTTTTCAAAATGATTTTGATGTCACGGACATTTGTTACACACTTGAGTCTTGCTTTTCGAAATGATTTTGTTGATGTCACAATTTTGTTTTGGTTTGGTAATTGCAACAATTTGTGCTATGGAACTCGAATTCATTATGGATCCTTTGATTGAGATGAATGCATAGCAACATGATAGCAAGGGTTTTTCTTTGATCCCCAAATATGGATAAAATAATGGCCAACTTGCAGCACTTAGAGCATCCATCAAAGATGATCATTTCAGAGTAGTTCAAATTGAGAGTTGTGCCATAGGTTTTGACCTTTTAATTGTAATAGGGTATCAAAAAGAGTATTGCACATTGCTAATGGATTCCTTTAAGCAAAGATTTGTGGACAATGCGGTCTTGGCCAGCTTAAAGATTTTATGTCCATCTTCATTCCAGAGTAGGAAGCTTTTTGAAAGCATATGGGGTTGATGAAATGTATGCCTTGGTTGACTCTTATCCACGACGTCAAAAGAGACAGCTAATTGAGAAATGTGTGTAAACCTTGTGGATGAGAGATGCATTAAAAAGGAATTTCAAGTGTTTAAAGTGCAAGTAGCTTTGGATTGGAAAAATCTCCCTTTGCGTTAAACTAGGACACACATAAGTTGGAATACTTTGCTTAAGGAAAAATATGCAAGCTTATTTTTCTTGAGTCAAATTGCCATGATCCAGTGCACTATTTATGGCGATTTGTGAAAGAGGTTTTTCTACACAAAATAACATCAAAATGCATTTAAGAAACAATCTTGATACAAGAAGTTTGGAATCATTGTTGCATATATGAATTGAAGGTCTAAATGTGGAAGATTTTGATGTTGTTGAAGCTATGGAGGCATGGAAAAATGCTTCTAAAACATCAAGGCATATGTATGGAACTACACAACATTAGTAAGTATTATTGGACCAAGATTAACATTGGTTTTTTTAAACAATATTTGTATATTCTTACTTTTTTCTTATGTAGGATAACAATTTTTTGACCATGAAGTTTGGAGGAAAATCAAATCCTTTTTTTATTGTTGATGAACATGGTAATGTAAAATGATCTTATAATCTTACACTAACCTATAATATAATGCATTAATTTTTTTAATCTTTGTATAGGTACTGAAGAGTGAATTGATGGAGTATCATGATATGTGTATCCAGATTACCTTTGAGTTTCGATCTTCTAGTCTAGACACCTTACAACCTATTATAGCCACCTTTGTTGAGTACTTCCTATGTTGCTATGCCTCCTAAAATGAACTTTATGAGGCGATCCTAGGCATATCTTGGCTTGTAACTCGCTTGTAAGCCCTCTTTATGCTACTTACCCAGGCACATGCCCTATGCCCATCAGAATTGCACATCACTGGGCCACACCTCCGGATACCTTTCCGTTGATCTCTTCATTATGTCCACATCCATGCCTACTCTATGAAGGTATGGGGCTCTGTTTGCTCTGGGGTGATGATACCTTCTTTGAACATGGTCTGCTTGGGTACCCTTTGCCTTCTTTTGTTGCTCTGACTCCATTTCCACCCATAGGGTGGTATGCCTATAGGTTCTCCCTTTAGCACTCCTCTTCCTTTTTCTTCTTGGGGTGACTCCCTTGGTGAGGAGCATAAGTAGTGTCAATCTTCAAATGAGTTGTTGCCTTCTCACCTGGATCTGTGAGTCATAAGAGCCCACTGTTCCACGCACTAGTCTAGATCTACGGGAGGGTCTTCTTACTTGTCATGTTCCCTACTTGAGAGCTCTTTTGGTCCTATCGCTTTGTCTTAGGTGCTTCCAACTTCATGAATTTTGAAATTGTGTCCCAATTGGAAGTCCTCAAGGCACCTTCTTACTGCTTTGCTGAGCTATCTGAATTAAATTTTGCATAGACTTAAGAGCAGTCTCCTTCTAGATGCCCATGCTCCTTTGGCCCACCTCTTCTTGGATTCTTTTCCTGCAAGTCTCTTTTTTCCTCTTTTCCCCTTTTTGCCTAGCCTCGGAAGACTTCTATCATTTTGTTCTTTGCTTGCACTTTCTCTTCATGTACCCTTCTCATGGCATCCATCTAATCTTGTCTTTTCCTCAGGTCAACATGGGCTCTCGCACTTCTTGTGTGTGTACCCTTCCGATGGCATCCATTTGTCCTTGCCTCCAGTTGCAAAGATGGGAACAGAGAGAGCAGTCGTTGCTATGGCTGCAGCAAATGGTTGGGAAATGCATCAAATGGATGTGAAAAATGCATTTCTAAATGGTGATTTACAAGAGGAAGTTTATATGGCACAGCCATAAGAATATGTACACCCGAGGTATCCCACTCATGTATGCAGATTAAAGAAAGCATTATATGGTTTCAAGCAAGCACCTCGTGCTTGGAGTGATAAGATAAGTCGATATCTTATCTCCCTTGGATTTCAGGTTTCTTCAGCAGATTCTTCACTCTATGTGAAGAATGAAAAGATGCAGGGAGGAAGAGAGCTTGAGCTCTTGCAAGCACACACACACACTCACAAAACCCTAATAGAGAACACACAAGGTGAGAGGCTAAAAATCTTCTTCTTCTCTACTCAACCCTCAACACACCATATACAAGATAAGAGTACTCATAATATGAAAGGTACTCAACCAATACATACAAGGGTTCTCTATAGTGTGAACCCGACTAAATGAGCTGGCGCTATAACTATGCCAGTATCTAGAATGGCTGTCACACAGCCTGTCATCCCACTGGCCGCATATCACCCAAGATCTCACCAACCATGCTAGTGGTGTAAGTGTGGGGCCTATCCCCTAGGCGGGTCATCAGTGGGGCCACCGCCTCACTAGACGAGCTCGATATCTCAACACTCCCCCTCGAGCTCAACTCCATCTCATGTACACCAAGCGAAGCCCTGAATCAGCAGAGCTTCTCTGTACCCAATGCTTTGGTGAAGATATCAGCCTACCTGATCCTCTGTGCTGACATAAACAAGGTCAAGGTCTCCTGCCAAGACCTTCTCTCTGACGAAGTGGTAGTGGACCTCTATGTGCTTCGTACAAGCATGAAAGACTGGGTTCCTGGCCAATTGTATACTGCTAATGTTGTCACAGAAAATGACAACTTGTCTATCCACTGATAGACCCAAATCTGCAAGTAGCTTCCTCAACCAAGCTACCTCACATGCTGCCACAGCAACTCCTTTGTACTCGGCCTCTGTACTCGATAGAGCAACCGTAGGCTGCTTCTTGCTGCTCCAAGTCATAGCAGCACTCCCCAAAGAAAACATCAAGCCACTGGTAGATCTTCTATCTGAGATACTACCAGCCCAATCAGCATCTGTGTACCCATGTACACATATCTCTATCCCAGTCTCATAGAATAGTCCACAGTGCAAAGTAGACTTCACATACCTCAGTATGCGTCTCACTGCATCCAAATGCGGTTTCCGTGGAGCCTGCATAAACTGACTCACCAACCCAACAGCATAGCTCAAATCTGGTCTGGTGATCGTCATGTAGATCAAACTTCCTACTATGCTCCTGTACATAGTAGGATCCTCTAAGATCTCTCCTGAATCTGCACTCAACTTGCCATTCTGATCCAAATGCGGTTTCCATGGAACCTGCATAAACTGACTCACCAACCCAACAGCATAGCTCAAATCTGGTCTGGTGATCGTCATGTAGATCAAACTTCCTACTATGCTCCTGTACATAGTAGGATCCTCTAAGATCTCTCCTTAATCTGCACTCAACTTGCCATTCTGATCCAATGGCACAGAAATAGGCTTACAGCCTATCATACCATACTTGGACAACATGTCCAAGCCATACTGTCTCTGTAGTAATCCAATACCATGTGGTGACCTAATCACCTCAATGCCCAAGAAATATCTGAGCTCCCCCAGATCCTACATCTCAAACTTCTGTCTTAGCAAGATCTTTACATCAAAGATCTCTGCATCATGGTCCCCTGTAATGATCAAGTCATCTACATAGATGACAACAAGCACAACTCCTCTATCACCATGTCTCACATACAAAGATACAACTATGGAGGCTCACGCTCCTATATATATATATCAAAAGACCGAGACCGAGACCGAGGCCGTGGGTCGTGGGTCAACTGGGGTTCTTTTTTTTCAAAAAAAATTTCTCCAAATGAAATATCTTTCCTCTCCACACGTTTGGTTCTTTCTTTAAAAATAAAATTTAATTTTTTAATTTTTTTTAGATTTTTTTAATTTTTATTTTCTGTTTTTTTTAAGATAAGTTTTCTAGGGTTTCTTTAGGGTTCAGTCTTGGCCGCTGCGCAGTTCGCACATAGCACAGGTCTAGGGATTCAGAAATCCCCCCTCACACGCAGAAAACCAGATAACAGAACACACGCCCACACGCGGAGCGGAAAAATAACAGAAATGCAGAAGACAAATTATAGAAACAGATTGCAAAAAACGAAAACAACTCAACAACAAACACACAGTCGCTTTCCTACAGTGTAAATTAAACTTCACGCAGTAGCCCGAGCTACAAACTGGAGCTTGGTGCAGGGCAACTCCCCGGCAGCGGCGCCAAAAATGTGCGCTTTTGCCGCACAGGTCGTAGCTGGGGACTTGCCGAACACCGTATGTGAGCCACGAATGGCTGCAAGCATACAACCAGGGAAGGAAGCTCAAACAAGAATGCAAAAGGTGTGTCACTCACCGCTCAACCACCGCCTTGAAGGATTCCTGCGTCGCAGTGAAGAAGGAGCCGCCGTCGCCACTCTACTGCCTCTCCGCCGCCATGCCGCTACACAGTGCTCGATCACTCTCTCACTCTCTCTCTCTCTCTCTCTCTCTCACACGCAGGAGAAGGAAACCAAAGAGATAAGGCAAGAGCACTCTTGTATTCACAACACATGAGAATGAGGATTTTAGGGTTACATTTGACTCTTATAGGTGACTTGGCCGTTCACACTTGGGCGCCCATACATGGCCGGCCGATCCTAACCCTTATCCTACTGATATTCAAGGTGCGCCTCTCATCGACGATCACCCAATCCCTTCATCCTTAACATATGGTGCCGATAAGCCCGGCCCATGACTCAGAATAGTTAAACTAATTACATGACGTAAAACGTAGTACGTCTCATTGTCCGTCATAGGTTAATAGATACCAACACACCACCATAGCCAGATACATCACCAGT
Source organism: Cibotium barometz (assembly GCF_041138505.1). NCBI lineage: Eukaryota > Viridiplantae > Streptophyta > Polypodiopsida > Cyatheales > Cibotiaceae > Cibotium > Cibotium barometz. Next base: position 45,888,585 of record NC_141067.1, on the reverse strand, counting down.
ATCATTCATCCCAAATTCCCAACCACTAACACTTCATACAAGCTTCTTCCGACACAGAAGCTTTACTCACACAACCTTACAAACACTCTGGCTTGGATTTACTGCCAAGGGAATTCAACCACGGCCTCACTGCCTCTGGAATTACAAACTTGCGTCTGACAACCAAGCCTTTTCAGCCACAAACACATCAACACTTTAACCTGTTATTGCCAAGGATACATCACATCCTCCATCGGCACATAATCCACTGCATTTGCCCATAGTCGGCTTTTTTTCTGGGTTCGTTGCTCTCTCGGCCCCTGCAGAGTCGGAGTCATCAGCCACCGTTAGCAAAAACAAGGCCACTCCTTTGTTCTGCCCCCCTCACCAGCTCTGCATAGCCAGCTGTCTCGTAGGCGACCCCCATCTGTCTCTAGCCCACAAATTGGCACCTCTACTGCAGTCAGCAAAAGCCTCTCCTTCTACCTTCGCTAACCCACAACCCTCAACTCTCAGCTTTCAAAGGCGGGCACCTCACGTTGGCACCATCTGCCACTGCCTGCAATCCCTTCCGCTATCTCTACCCCCACGGAGGATAGCTCAAGACAGCTTTCTGGTGCCCCCACTTAGGATTGCTCAGGTATTGTTTGCGGATTTTCATGATGTGGTCTTATCCTGAATTTCATGGCCGGAAGGGTGAAGATGTGTCTGCTTTTTTGGAGCAAATGGAGTTGGCATGCATTAGCAATCATGTTACAGATGAAGAGCAGGTTTTGAGGTTAATAAAGATTTTCTTTAAGGGAGATGCCCGAAGCTAGCTTAAAGATTTTGAAGCACAGGATGCGGCATATGAGCTACATGGTGTTTTGACCTTAGACAGGTTGAAAGAAGGCCTTTCAGCAAGCGGAGGAGCCTAGTGTGCTTTGGTAGGAGTTGAGCATCTTGAAGCAGGTCCATGGGCAATCACTGGATGATTTTGTGAAGGTATTTACATGTCTATGGGGTAAGTGGTGTACGACATTGAAGCAGGAAGTTCCTCCTATGTTTTTGAAGAAGAGCTTGTTTATTGATGGTTTGTTATCCCATTTGAAGGTCAAGGTTGAATTGAAGAATCCCAAGTCATTTGATGATGCAATTAGGGTTGCTAGGGAAAAGGAAGGCAAGATTTTGAAGCAGATGGAGATGGGTATTTATCCGCATGAAGGTATTAAAGCGAGCAAGGGTGTTCGCTGTGTTGCTGCCTAGGGGATTGCCGCCTTGGAGGAGTGGGTACTTCTTTGTTACAACGCAGAGCTGGCGGAGCGGCTAGTGAAGAAGGAGAGGAGAGGTTTTTGCTGGCTGCGGGTATGGCTGGTAGCAAGATCCACAAAGGAGGCTGCACTCATTGCCCACCAGAGAGACGCGACTGATGCGGTGCGAGCTGTGGTGGAGATTTGGATGACTTGAAGAAGCTTTTTTGGTGTGGAAAAAGCTTGTTTGAGCGGGCTGTTTTGGAGCAAGGAGTGGAGAGAGAAAGCACGAGGTGTTGAAGCTGAGAGAGGAAGCTTTTGGAAGGAAGTTTTTTTGGAGTGAAGGAAGCCGAGTGAAGCCGACTGATTTGTGAAGGAGGAATCTTTTGTATTATTGTGGATAAGTATGCGGTCTTTGAATATCTTGTGGAGTATAGAGTTTTGAGGTATCTCTGTGTGGTGTTTCGTGTTGGTTGTTGGTGCCCCTATTTTGGCTGTCTTTCTGGTGTGGGTGGTGTGGTGAACTGTGAGAAGTGTTCCAGCCGGTGGCTAGTGGTGCCCCCTTTTTGTAGTTGTTGTATCAAAGTTTGGGAGATAAAGGGCTATAGAGGTATGGTCTTTCTTCTTGTTTTCAACTCACACCATCCAAAAATGCGTGTATATGCGCGTGAACATCTATGCAAATAGGATACACGCGTTCCTAAACGCGGCCTGCGCAAAAAGTTTTTTGAAAGCGACCGACCTCCGACAAATCCTCCTTATAAAAAAAGTTCAATGTCACAATCGTTCACAAAAGTACTACCAAAGAAGGACGGAGACAATGGCATAAAGAAAAGAGACAATAGCATAAACATATGGAAGGAAAGAGACAGGACAAAGGACAAACTGACTCACCTCTAAAAAAGTGAGTCTTCTTTTTGGCTGGTTTCCTTCACCCGTGTGTGCTCCTTGTCTGCTCCTTGCACTTAGGTTTAGTGCTCTGTTGGAAGAGGCGGCAACGAAGGAGAGGAAATCTTAGTTTGAAAATGTTTATTTGGAGAAGGTGAGTTATTTTTAGGTATAGACAGGTCGTCGCGCGTGTATTTTCGCGTGTATGATAAATCAGCCGCCTTTATACACACGATTTTAAGGATATAGCCGCGTTTATACACGCGATTTGCAAGATGTAGCCGCGTTTATACACGCGATTTTAAGGATGTAGACGTACTGATACACGTAATTTTCAAGATATAGACATGCTGTTACACGCGATTTATAGAAATTTTTATACTTTCATTAAAAACTGATTATGATTTTGTGTTTGCTCTTTTGTACATAGGATGCCATCAACCTCCTCAAGCAGTTCTGGTGAGGATGAGACAATGCGTCATCATAATCGCGATGTGTGGTTGGGACAAAGGATCAAGTGTATGTGTAATCGATGTCAAAGATGCATTGTATGAGCGCGTCGAATTACCTTGAATCACATCTCCATGTATGGAGAATGGAATCAAATAGGTTTAGAGGTGAGTAGATGTAAATTGATAGTATTCAAATGACTCATGGTATCCAAATTACATTAATGGAGTTGTAATATATATACTCTAATTGAAGCAGGATGCAGTACCACACCCTAACATGGTGCCCTACACGCGGCGAGAGCGTGCAAAGCGTCGACGAGATGATACTGGAGCTTCGGGATCTATTGTCAGAGATGAGTGGGAAAGGGATGACAATAGCCCTGCACCCCATGAAGTTGTGGAAGAGGAAGTGTTAGATAATATGGTGCGGTATCTTTTTAAGGATGATCCCAAAGGTATGGACGACGATGATATGGAACAAGAGCATCTTTACAAGGCTTCATCAACACAGGTTTTTGAAGGGTGCACATTCTCTATTTTACATGCTTCACTTGAACTACTCAATATACAAACAGTTTATGGATGGAGCAATGCAAGTCTTGACGCATTATTGAAGAAAGCATTCTTACTTGCAAATTTGAATTCGTGGTTTAGGGTTTAGGACTAATTGATGATATTGGATGCAGGCTATTATCAAACATGCTTCCAAAGGGGAATAGACTACCTACCTCAAGAGACATAGCGAGGCACTATGTGACATCTCTTGGAGGATTGGATTATGATCGCATACATGCGTGCGTCAATGATTGCATTATCTTTCGTGGGACGCATAAAGGAGGCTCGACATTATCCCACTTGTGGTGAAGCAAGGTATAGAACAGATGTGAAGAGTTTTGATGTACCTCATAAAGTCTTGCGACACTTTCCTATAATTCCTCGCATCGAACACATGTTCAAGTGCTAATCTATAGCAGAGCTCATGTCATGGCATTTCTCACATCGATCGGATGATGGCATGTGGAGAATTCCTGCAGACACTCCTGCTTGGAAGCATATTGAAGATGAGTGGCCCAGCTTTAAAACAGAGCCCAGAAACTTGAGACTTGGCCTAGGTATGGATGGAGTGAATCCATTTGGTTTCAAAAGCACCGCATACAGCGTGTGGCCAGTTGTGTTGGTGAATTACAACCTTCCACCATCAATGGCGATAAAGAAGGGACATCTTATGTTATCCCTTCTAATTCCAGGGAAACATAAAGTCAAGCATATGGATGTTTATCTCGAACTGTTGATTGATGAGTTGGAGGAAATATGGAGAGGTGTTGCGGTGGTGGACATTAGTAGGCCTCCCTCCTCTCGACACTTGGACTTAAAAGTAATGTTGATGTGGAAAATGCACGACTTTCCAGGATACAACGATTGTTCTGGTAAGAATTCTAATTACCTCTCTACTCTAATACTATTGGCTATATTAATTATAACTATTGACTTTATTATTCTAACTTATATTTATATTTTAACAGGTTTGAAAACATCGGGTAAACATGCATGTCGTGTTTGTGGCCCTTCGTTAGTACGAGTATGCTGACGGTTTATGTAAGACCATATTCGATAATCATCACCGATTTCTCCCGTCAGATCATCCTAAATATGTTGCTAGTAAGAGTAACATTCCTCCACAAACACTTCGTGCAAAAGATTGGAAGCGTATTTGGGAGTCTACACATATTCTTCCTCCAGATGGCATGAACAGGTATAGTAATGTTTTTCAATATTATTTTGTGTAGTCTCTAATTGGATTAAAGATCACATAGAGCAATCCCTTGTGTAGGTACTCCATTTCTTTTTGGCTACCATATTGGACCCATCTTAAGATCAACCATCTTCTTGATCCCATGCACATCTTTAAGAATGTGGGATCTGGTATTTGGGAACATGTTATTGGTAAATGAGACAATGCTAGCGTACGGGAGGACTTGCAGGTCACAGGATGTATGCATCAAGCTTGGCCCCACAAGAGGAGGGTGGACACGTTCGTCTTCCGCCCCTGCACCATGGATTATATCAAAGAAAGAGGAGAAGCAGGTAAAGCAGGCCATCACCACTTTGCGTACTCCCACTAGATGCATGAGATCATTGAAGGGAGCCTTTACAACCACTAAGAAAAGAGGCATTGAGCAACTATATGGGTTGAAGTCCCACGATTGGCACAAGATGCTCCAAGTAAGTGATTTCCAAGTCTTGTACGTTGAAATTAAATTTTGTAATGCCATAAACCATACATACATGTGCTCTTATGTGCGCAGTTCATACTACCTACTAGCATCGACCATTGTGCAAATAAGAGTTTGAAAAAATGTATTTATAAGATGGGCGAGCTTGTGAGTTATGTAAAACCCATGTCAGATCACCCTTCATTATACCTTGCAAAATGAACGTGCATGAGGTATAACGTACTATTCATTTATTTTGCAAATATGTTAGTTCCAAAGCAATTGATCCAGCCATGTTGGATGATGCACGTGTTATGGCAGTGGAGGTGGTTTGTTTGGTAGAGTAGACTTTTCCGCGAACCATTCTCACAAGTCACCTATATCTCATTGTGCATTTAGTGGACAAAATTGCTTTATGTGACACTGTGCATGCACGTTGGATGTTCTTCCTAGAGCGCTTCATGTTTTTGACATCAAATGGCAAATGAACGTGGTGGAAAAAGGGCCTAATGCAACGATAAAACGCCATGCAAGTGGCTATGTATCTATTGACTCTACAAAGTTTTGGCAAATAAAGAGAGATAGGCTCGTATTGCCACAACAATGTGAGCAGGTATGCATTTTTTTACTAATGTGTTTCATGTGCATATATATCTAAGCTCGCGTACCCCTTGACTTTTGATATGCTAATTAATTACTGCAGTATGTCTATTTGAGTAGGTTATCTATCTGCCAATGGTGCATGGCATTAAATGGTGGTACGTCATCCCTATTGCACCACATTCCAAAGTGATGTATAATACATTCACTGATATGGAGCATATGGAGGATGTAACAAGCCGCAATGAAGATGATGTCGAGCATGCCAATGAAGATGTTGTGATCGATGATCAAGAAATAAGAGATGATCATGATAATGAGGAGGAGCGTGACATTTCTCATGATCATGAGAATCACCCTACCATTGAGGGTGATGGTGATGTTGATGAGGATGATCAGGGCATCGATACCATTATCAATGTGCAGAATATCGATAGTGGAATAAATTTAATCGTAGCCTTACAAATTGATCAAATGGATATTGATGATCATTTGGCAAGGATGGATCTTATTGAAGATGAGATCAAACCCTAACCAATCCATCACTGTATCATTCTAAATTGATGACATTGCTATTGTATATGTTTTCTTTTAATTATCATCTCATGATTTATTTTTGAATATATTTCATTGTTGTAAATGCATGTAGTGGGATTGTGAAATGATATATACTGTAATGTACTATGAGATGGTTTAAAGAAAATAGTTTTTAATTTTTTAAAGGAATGGAGTTTTTCTTAATAAAGTTCTCACGTGTAATAATGCGTGTATAATTGCATGTATATACACGCGCTGATACACGTGTTTTTGAAACCAGTATACACGCGAATTTAGATGCAAATATACACGCCCTAGTAGACACGTTTCTGAAACTTCAATACACGTAAATTTAGATGCCAATATACACGCGCCCGATACTACTCATATACATGCATGACCATACACGCGCCCGTAACTTATCGCGTGTATTGAACGCGTGTATGGCAGCAGTGTCTTGTAGTGGATCTACCTCATGGCCAACTGCCATGCTTGAACATAGCATGAATACACTTTCATGCCTACCCAAAATACACATTGAACACTCTTGGAAACTGGGCACACAATTTGACAAGGTCAGGGCTTTACATAGAATATCAAGAACCCAAGGTATGTGACTTTCCATAAAATTTGAGCTCATTGGAAGTCAACACCCAATATCAATTAAAATAGACTATCAAATTTTTCCTCATAAGTTTTATCACTCCCATTTGACACAAGGTCAAGTGGGCATGAAGGGCCCAAGAGATTCATCTGATCACTTTGTAACATTGCTCACTCTTCTTCTCATAGAAACTTTGGCTAATCTCTCTAGATCAGTACACCTTTCTAATAATAAGGGAGGCGATGATTTCTAGAAAGTGTGTGCACATACAGGAACTTCATGCCTAAGTATAACAAATGATCAAGATAACTACTAATCGTGCCATGCTAGCATCAAGATCAAGATCTTGATAGTGTAATTACTCTAGATTATCACCAAATCTACTCTGGTTTACTTCTAATCTCTTTGGATCAGCTCCAAACCCCTGGAGTTTTCTTTGAACCATCATGTTCAACCTTAAAACATTAATATCCATGTCAAGAGACCCATCTGATCACTTTGGATTTGCATCCTACTTGACATAGTAGACAACCACCAATGGTCACTCAAATAACAAAGATTGTGCAGACATAATCTCTCTAGCGACTACACACCACATAATTAAAATCCAGGAAAGTCCATTACTAGTATTTACCTTGGTGTCCCATACCACCAAGGTAACAAGAGTTTGCATAGAGGATTTGACCTACCATACCGATGATTACACTAACTATTATAAAACAAAAATTAAATCTTCCTACTTATAATTACTAGTGTTTACCTTGGTGTCCCATACCACCAAGGTAACAAGAGTTTGCATGCCGCCATACTGATGATTAGAGTGTGATTTTTGAGGGAGCTTGGTAGAGGGAGTTTTTCTTGGGCTGTCCCCTCTCTCTACGTCTTGAACTATCTCTCTCTAACTATTGCCACCACCATCTCCGCCCAACACCCAATCCACACCACTGTCTCTCACCTCCTCCACCCTCTTCCCTTCCCCTCTCTCTCTTCCCTCCCTTTTATCTTGAGTGTGTGGAAGGATAAGAATTCCACATAAGATTTGTGAATGTTGAGAGCCACATAAAAGAATGTGGAAATGGAAGTGCCTGATGGCATGATAATGTGTAAAGTGGAATAAGGCTAGAAGGCCTATATCATTCATTGTATGGTCTATAACATATTGCAATAGAGCTTGAGTGTACAATCTCTCTCTCTCTCTCTCTCTCTCTCTCTCTCTCTCTCTCTCTAGTCATGGAGTTTCTTGTGTGGTTTAATCTACCTTAATCTTTATGCTTAATTTGTGTTTATCCACCAAGATCAATCCCATATTAGGATTTTTAACATGGTATTAGAGCTTGGGTGGGCTCTTGATCATGGTGCTTATGTATGTATATTAGTTTATGTGTTCATTTGATTCAACATATTTTTTATTTTAGCGTTTGTATTATGAGAAATTTATGCACACTCATCATTATGGATTGCATTTGGAGTCTTGGAAGGTGCTCATGGAGATCTCAAGATTATGGTGTTGCCATGGAAGTTGAAAATGAAGATTATGGTGTTGCCATGGAAGTTGAAAATGAAGATTTTAGCAATATGAAAACTACGAAGTCCATCAAGATTTTAGCAATATGAAAACTACGAAGTCCATCAAGATCAAAGAAGCCACCCAAGAGAGTTGCAAATAGAAGTTTTGCAACATGGAGAGCCTGCTCATCATCAAAGAAGTTGAAATAAGGATTCTCAATAAGTATGAAGGCTATGGAGTCTTCGGTGTCAACAAGGAAGTTGCCAAGAAGATTACCAAAGAAGGTATTTTGTGATTATTTACCTCATTAATTTTTGGTTTGCATGAGAGATTGCTCATGAAGAAGGGTTGCTGATTTATGAGATGAGAGGATCCCATGGTTCCTTGTAAATGGATCAAGAGCATGTGAAGGTGCCCATACTTGTTCAAGTGGACGTTGGATAGGTGGTTATCGGCTGATTTGTAGTTCATGTTGGAGCTTGTCAAGAAAATGGCATGGCTAGTAGTTTGCTCAATGAAAGAGAGCAAATAAGGGGATGGAAACCTTGACAGTTTCCACATGTTTTGCACCTTGGTTTCATAGTAATGAAACCTCAAATGAAGAAATCACCCTTGAATATTCAGCATGCAAGGTTATGGAGTTCATTTTGGAGCTCAATTGAAAGATTGCAATGGCCATGTCAATGGCCATGGTGGAACCTTGGAAGGAGGTTCATGGAAGAGGCAATGTAGTTGTAGCAAAGAAGCTGCATATGGAGCTCAAGAGGAGCTTATTGGTATCGTTGCCATGTTGATGGCCAAGTTGAAACTTCAGAGAAGTGCACATACGAGAGAGAGATCATGATAACAAGCATACAACAAGCATGAAGCAAGAGCGCACACACAAGAGTTTGTCTACAGAGAGTTGACAAGGTTAGAGGAGAAGTATTTGGGATTGCCATGAAATGTGCAGCTCAGTCAAGACAAGTTCACTATGAGTAAAGAGCTGGTGTTACAGTAGATGCAGGAGCGTATGGAACAGCAAGAGCATATGGAACAACAAGAAAGTGAACAGTAGTGTAGCACTGAACAGTAGTGTAGTAAACCTCCACTGTAGCGAACAGCAGTGTAGCAGCGAGGAGCAATAGGCGCCTGCTCACTCTCCCACTCATCATCGAAGCCGCTCACAAGAAGCAGCATCAAGAATGGCCGCGATTACATTAGTAAGCGCCTTGGTGTCAAAATCTACAAAGCGACCAGGCCGCCAAAGCTGGCTAGTGTGGCATCATGAAAAAGAAGGCCTTGTGAGGGTAGCGAGGTAACTGTGCGAGTAAGCACTCAAGGTCGCCATGGAACATGTGGTATAACTGAGAAGCACACTGTTGGAGAGAAGATGAAGACCTGCAAGGCGGGTCTGGGAAACGTAGACATCCGCGTGGGTTTGTTATGGTAGTAGCTGGAGGAGTAGGTCGTGTGGCAATTGTGGCAATATCAATAAGTAACAGCCGTGAGAAAAAGGAGGCCGATGGGTCTAAGTTGCAGCAAGGTGCACAAGTCATGGACTTTATATCCCGGAATGCCTTATATCCCGGAATGCCTTAAAGAAGGAAACGCCTGATTGATCAGATGTGAGTCCACTACATAGGAAAGAGTGGAGTAGCCAAGAATGCACATTTGAAGATGTAAAATTCATTGAGAGAAGTAAAAGCGTATTGTTTAAGAAGCCTTAGCCCTTGTTTATGATTTAAGGGTTTGATCACACACAACACACATTCTCAATTTAATCCTTGGATACATGATGAGCCAAAGATGATGTTCACATGTGGGTTCGCTACCTAGCTTCAGCCAAAATGGTTGTATTTTTTCTCACCCAAACTTATGAGGGTCCCCTACCCGAGCCCATAGGTGTTTAAAAAAGATGTAATTGTGGTGTGCGTTGAGTTGTGCATACATAGGTGTCGCACTTCATGGGTTGGTTCCCACTCGAACATTTATATTCCAATTGGGCTCAGTGGTTCCATTGTGAGAAAGTACGCTCAAAATGGACTTCGTGTCTAGGATAGTAGATACATGCACACACACTTTTTGAACGCTCCAATTTGCATTGAGGGGGACTGTTGAGACTAGTAATGCCAAATCGTTGGGGGTGAGAAGTGAGTCAGTCAAATTGATTGGAAAGATTGCATGCACACATCCAAGTTTACATTGAGGAGGGGTGTTAAAATGTGCAATGTAAAATGTGTGAGATTGAATCTTGGACTTGAATATGTGAACGCACCCTAGAGGTGCCACATATTATCTTGAGTGTGTGGATGGATAAGAATGCCACATAAGATGTGTGAATGTTGAGAGACACATAAAAGAATGTGGAAAAAGAAGTGCCACATAACATGATGATGTGTAAAGTGGGATAACGCTAGAAGTCCTATATCATTGTATGGTTTACAACATATTGCAATAGAGCTATTGTTGAGTGTTCTCTCTCTCTCTCTCTCTCTCTCTCTCTCTCTCTCTAGTCATGGAGTTTCTTGTGTGGTTTAATCTACCTTAATCTTTATGCTTAATTTGTGTTTATCCACCAAGATCAATCCCATATTAGGATTTTTAACAATATCCATAGCCAAGCCTAAGAACTTTCTTTGCTACGGCCTAAGGCTTGGCTATGCCTTTCCATGGCCATGCATCGCCAAAGCCAAGCCTAAGCTGCAAAGCATTTGTGGCTTAGGCTTTTGGCTATGGCGATGCATGGCCATGGCAAGCCATAGCCATGGCCAAGGCTATGCCCTTGCTTTGTTGTTTACGGCCTAGGCTTGGCTATTAGGCTTGGCTATGCCACGGCACGGCCATGCATCACCATAGCCAAGCCTAAGCCCTTGATTTGATGTGGCCTAGGTTTTTTGGCTTTGTGTTGCCATGTTCCTGCATTGCCAAAGCTAAGCCTAAGCCATGAAGCATTCATAGCTTAAGCTTGGCTATGACGATGCATGGCCATGGCAAGGCATAGCCACACCCATACTTTTCCATAGCCAAGGTTGTGACCTTCATTTGTTGCTATGACCTAGGCTTGGTTGTGCCTTGCCATGACCATGCATTGCCATAGCCAAGCCTAAGGTGTGAAGCATTCATGGCTTAGGCTTGGCTATGCCAATGCATGGCCATGGCAAAGCATAGCCACGACCATGCATTGCCATAGCCAAGGCCGCACCCTTGCTTTGTTTTGTGGCCTAGGCTTGGCTATTCCTCACCATGTTTATGCATCTCCATAGCTAAGCGTAAGCCCTTGCTCTGTTGCATCCTAGTCTTGGCTATGCCTTTCCATGGACATTCATCGTCATAGCCAAGCCTAAGCTATAAAGCATTCGTGGCTTAGGCTTGGCTATCATGATGGTGATGCATGGCCATTGCAAGGCATAGCTATGGCCATGTATTACCATAGCCAAGGCAAGTCCGTGCCCTTGCTTTGTTGTGACCTACGCTTGGCCATGGCAATGCATGACCATGGCAAGGCATAGCCAAGGCCATGCATTGCCATAGCCAAGCCTGTGCCCTTGCTTTGTTGCGGCCTAGGCATGGCTATGCCTTGCCATGTCTATGAATCACCATAGCCAAGCCTAAGCCCTTGCTTTGATGCGGCCTAGGTTGTGCTATGGCGATGCATGGCCATGGCAAGGCATAGCCAAGCCTAGTAGGCCGCACAACAGCAAAGCAAGTCCAACCAAAGTTCTCAACAAAAGAGAAAAAAAATAGTCGTGTAGCAACGGTCTGTCATTTTTTACAAGCGCCACTATAAGCGACAGTATGGATGTCGGTATAAGGGTTGGTATATATGATAGTAATTATTTAAATGTATTTTGGAGATGACTATATTGGTTCCTGTACTTACACTTATACCAACGTAGATACCGGCTCGGGGGCATCGCTTTTATAAATATATAAGCATAGCATGTGGGTTTAACAAAAGGGGTTTTTTAAATCCCTTTTTCACACATTTTTTACATACATAAGGGTACCATTTAAAGGAGGTATTTATACACTAAATAGAAAAAGGGTGTGTTTTATTCATGAAAAAATTATAAATAAGGGGTTTTTTAATTAGGCCTTGAACGCATGTCATATAGAGAGTTTACATATAGTGAACCCCCCGAGGATACCGAAGCCTGAAAATTTTAACAAATTTTGAATTTGAATCTTTGCCTTTTGGTTTTTCGCACACTCGACATTTCAAATTTAATTGACTGACAAATTTGGTCTTCCCCTACATAAGAGACTCCGATTAGTCCAAAATAAAAACAACCCAACAAATGTGTGCACAACCCAAAACTTTATTGATGGGCCAAACATGGATCCAAAAAAATGTTAGCGATGTGGTGGATGGCAAGCAATGGCAACATAGCGCCCTAGTACACAAAAGATGACAAGATTTGTGGCTTAAAGTCCCACAACTGGCACATATTTCTTCAATTTGTGCTTCCAATTGTAATAAGAGATGCCTCACCGAAGAAATAAGAGCTACCATATAGAAGATTAGTACATTGGTGAAACCACATTCCATGCCGCCAATTGGAGCTAATTACAGCCCCAGAGAAGCTAAAGTGTCGTGAGAAAGGAAACGGAAGTCCTAATTTTTAGTAATCTTTTGATTAAAAATGCTAATTTTGACCCCATAGTGGGAGACAAAGCAAATGATTCCCCTATTTTTTATAAACTTTTTAGGTCCTACCATCGACATTTTATCCACTCTTACACTAGCTTTTCGTACTTTTATAGTCTATAGTTTTGGAATATTTTAACCCATTACTTTGAGATGCAAGTTGCATCACCATTCCAAAGGTTTCACTTTTTGGCCATAAGGGGGGCCCAAAAATTGACTTTTTTTAATTTTTCATTCTTTTGAGTTTTTCCATAAAAAAAACTTTCCTTATACATATATAAACCCAAAAAGTGAAATTTTTATATCATTTCTGAGTCATAACTACCTCATAACAATCTTGTCATATCTTTCTAACTTCTATGATATCTAATGATTTCAAGATGCATTCTAATATTTTATACCAAAAATAGAAGAGCGTTTATTGATTGAGTCCTCTTAAAAAACGACTTTGATATTTTTCACATTTTCATGTAAAACTTCCCTCCCAAATATATATATTGAAAAAAGTATTTTTAAATGTCATTTTCAAACCACAACTCCCAAATATATATCAATTCAAAAGCCTATTTTTTAATGTCTTTGAGGATGCAAGTTGCATTACCATTCCTACTAAGAGTTTAATTTTCGGCCATAAGGGTGCCCAAAAATTTAACTTATTTTTTATAAACTTTTTAGGTCCTACCATCTACATTTTATCCACTCTTACACTAGCTTTTCGTACTTTTATAGTCTATAGTTTTGGAATATTTTAACCCATTACTTTTAGATGCAAGTTGCATCACCATTCCCAAGGTTTCACTTTTTGGCCATAAGGGGGGCCCAAAAATTGACTTTTTTTTTAAATTTTCATTCTTTTGAGTTTTTCCATAAAAAAACTTTCCTCATACATATATAAACCCAAAAAGTGAAATTTTTATATCATTTTTGAGTCATAACTACCTCATCACAATCTTGTCATATCTTTCTAACTTCTATGATATCTAATGATTTCAAGATGCATTCTAATATTTTATACCAAAAATAGAAGAGCGTTTATTGAGTCCTCTTAAAAAATGACTGATATTTTTTACATTCTAGTGTATTTTCATGTAAAACTTCCCTCCCAAATATATATATTGAAAAAAGTATTTTTAAATATCATTTTCAAACCATAACTCCCAAATATATATCAATTCAAAAAGCCTATTTTTTAATGTCTTTAAGGATGCAAGTTGCATTACCATTCCTACTAAGAGTTTAATTTTCGACTATAAGGGTGCCTAAAAATTTAATTTTTTTTAAAATTTTTATTTTTTTCATCAAAACAACTCTCCTTATATATATGTGTGTGTGTGTGTGTGTGTGTGTGTGTGTGTGTGTATATATATATATATATATATGTATATATATATATATATACCCAAAAAGTGAATTTCTTATGTCATTTCTTAGTAGTCATAACTTCCTCAGAATCTTCACTCTTATCATATCTTCCTAGCTTCTATGCTATATAATGATTACAAGATGCATTCTAATATTTTATATCCCAATATAGAAGGGCATTTTTTGGACCAGCAAGGTCAATCAACCAGATCCATGCCCGAATTCAGAAAACAACTCTGGATTAAGGCTCAGTGTGGCTTTCCTACACTTCTTGGCAAGGCACATCGTGAGGTGTGTTATGTGCCTTCTTTCTTTTCAAACACATTGAAATCATCCACGAGGATCCTCATGAAGGTGGTTAGCTATTCATAGAATATTTCTTGAACCATCCTTTGGAATGTGGCTACTGGAGCATTCTTCAGCCCAAAAGTCATTATATTAAAGGCAAAAAGCCCCCTACTCTGTGTTAAAGGCTCTTTTTTCTTTATCCTCCGAGGGCAGCTGTACCTGGTTTTGTACCCATTAAACCCATCTAGGAAGGAATATGTCTCAGGCCAACTACAGCATCCAACAGGGAATCTATGAATCGTACCAAGAATGGATCCAATATGGTGGAAGCATTCAGCTTTTGCAGTAGTCAATTGAAGAGCGATTCTCTCTACCGTGCAATATAGTGCTCATAGAGTTCTACCGATCAACAAAGAAATACAATGTCAATTCGAGGACTCAACCCGATTAGTGCATAAAGGCTTATCCCTTGCGGGAGAGTTCACATACACGAACCACCACTTGACGATTCAACCATTCAACACCTCAATCAATCTCTCAATCCCTTAAACCCACTACACTAATCAAGAGAACAAGCAATGCATGGCAATCTCTTAATCCCATTCAAACATTGATTAAATCTTAGCTTTCTCTAATGCCAGCAAACCCATAAGCATGCATCTACTAACCCACAAGCTTAAGCAAGCATAGAATGTAACATTCACAAACCCACAAGCTCATAGAGAGAGTCCATCCATGAATAACTCATTGCCAATAAAGTGGGCAAGAGCTTGCATCAATGGAGACTACACACACACACACTAAAAGCATGCATACACAAGAGAAAGAAAGAAGCATTCAACTAATCATAGAGAGAGTCTATCCATGAATAACTCATTGTCAATGAAGTGGGCAAGAGCTTGCATCAATGGAGACCACACACACACACTACAAGCATGCATACACAAGAGAAAGAAAGAAGCATTCAACTAATCATAGATTAATCTACTTCAACGATGCTAAAATAGATTAAGAGAAAGAAGTGGAGCTATACTCATTGGAGCTTGATACTCATTAGAGTACAATAGAGAGAGTTAGAGAGTTGCCATAGCTTGAGAGTTCAAGAGCTTCACTTAATAGCTTATGAGAATGGCCAAAAACGTCCTCTTTCTTTAGCTAACATCTCTTTTATAGAGATGTCACTAACCCTAGACCTCTTTCACACATGGGCAGACAACCCCATAAGTGAGCCTTGCTTAATACACTTAGAACTCTCATTTAGAACCCACATTGGCCTAAAACGATTTACATTGCACTTCGGCACAAAAATATGGAAAAATTATGTGCGTCTTTATGTTCCCATGGCTACAATCCCGCTCTCGCATTAATTGCTTCGGGCCTCCTTCCATAATCCGTGTTCCCATGAGTGAACATCAATGTAGAACCTCAGCTTCCCATTCTTCTTCCGCACAATGACTATTAGTGAAAGCCATTCCACCATGTCCATTGGGTAGATGAACCCTACTCTTATAGCACCTTATCAATCTCCTCCAACTATTTGACGTAGTTGGGGCTCATTCTATATCTATTCTTATTGATAGGAATTCCATCTTCTTTTATGTTAAATTTGTGTTGGTAGAATCTAGGATCAATCCCCTTCATGTCAGAGTAGTTCGAAGAAAACACATCTTTGTAGGATTTTAACAATTCCAGGAGTCTTCCTATAAATCCCTGATTTAGTTTGGCACTGATTTTGATTGTTTTGGCATCTTGGTGGTTGTCCTCCGGGTTCAATCCTTCGAGTTCATCTTCTAGGACTCTAATGTTCCAGTTCCTGAGCTAGGATTCCTCCTACTTGAGAGCCGTCATGGACTTTTCTTGCTCAGCCTCCTACAGCTCTGCCACACTGTCTTGAGTGTCTTCCTCCTCCTTTGCACTTTCTTCATTTAGTAGCACTTTAGGGTGAGCCACCATAACTTCTAGATTGTACCTCGTACAATCCTTTCTATATCCACCTCAAATAATGAGACAACAAATCTCAATTTTCTTTCATGATCTTCTCTTCTTCATCGTCTTCTTCCCATTCCACATAATTTAGACCTTCTACATGCAACGGGGTCGGCTGGCCAGATTCATCTTGTCTTTTCCTCGGACCAAGATGCAGAACTTCTTTATCTCCCTCCCGATTGTGATCTTGTCCGTATCCCAGTTGTCCTTGATCCTTCCACTTCTGAGCCATGGTCTTCCCAACATGGGATATGCACCTGCTATCTAAGTCATCTTGATGACTGTGAACATGATAGGGAACATGCATCTTGCCACTTCTATTTGTTCTCCCATGATTATTCAAACTAGTCTGACTCTTCTCGAGTCAACCATTCAGATTTGAAAAGGATTTGGATACATGTCTGTGATACCTAGCATTTTGGCCAGGCTACCTGATATTATGTTCACTCTTGATTCTCCATCCAGAGTGACCCTCGCCCACTATCTCTTCCCTCTAATCTTAATGGTCACTTCCGAAACCAACGTGTCATAGTCCTAGATTGTTTTCCTTTTCTTGCATTCTGCTATCGGATTTTCTGGTTCCTACAAAGGCATTTGCACCGGTTTCTCATTTGGTACTATGGCATGAAGCATCTTTTAACTCTATAATTAGAAACTAGTTCAGCATTTCGTCTAGTGATGTTCAATTTCATCTTGCTAAGATCCTCCCATAGGTCATATTCCTTCATGGAGTTGCTTCTTTTTTCCTTGTCAATGGGCATACCTTGGCCTCTATACGTTCTTCCTGCTTTCTCCTTTGCTTCCCTTTCCTTTTCATGAATTTCCCTTATCAATTTTCCTATCCGGATTCTTTTTGGATTTCCTTCTGTTTCCTTTCTCACGACACTTCCGCTTCTCTAGACTGTAATTAGCTCCAGTTGGCACTTTAGAATCCTTTCTTTGGATTCTCTACCATTGCACACCAACTTCTTTCTTTCTTACGATTTCTTCCCTTTTCTTGAGTAGGTTTATCATGTCTGCGGATTCTCCTTAGAATTCTCTCCCAGCACGAGTATGCTTTACTGCATTGTCCGCACCATTCCTTGTGCACTCTGCACCAACTTGATGATTTTCTCATGTACTCGCTTTTGCTCTGCCCATTGTTTTGGCTTCTGTTTCTATTCTAGCTCAAAATTTCTTGCATGTTCATGTCTTGATAAGCCCTTGTGATCTTGTCAACAGCCATTACCTCCAATGGATTTTCTTGTTCTTTGCCTGCCCCATGGTCCACTTTTACCATGTTTACATCTACATAATCAACTTCTATTGGGTTCACCTCCCTTTGCAGCTTTCTTATAGTTCCTCTTGATGTAGCTGTACACATGGTCCACTTTTACCATGTTTACAGTTGCATTAGCTTATGTTGCGTTCACCTCCCTTTGCGACCTTGCCTCTTGTAGTTCCTCCTGATGACACTGAAATATGGGGCAATCATTTTTTCTATGCCCTAGACCATTGCAGTAGAAGAAAGCTCCCCTTGACCCAAATCTTCCACCTCCTCTTACTTACAGTCTATTGATTTTAGTTCCTATTGGGCGATCTAGTTCACGGGGCTGGGGCTTGCTACTGACTTTTACTCTCGGATTTCTATTCCGAATATTGTAGAAACACTCTCTACGGTGTGATTGTTCCTTCCGTTGATAGTGCATATCTGTTGCGTGTTCCTCAGATCTTGTTTCTACTTATTTTGGCCTAGAGAGAGAAAATATTCTAGAGAGAGGTTATTCAGATTTTGAAAATTTTTGGATAGAAATTTTTTTCATCTTATTAAAATAAGTTCCCCTGAAACAGAAGTTCAAAAAGATTTCCAGAAGGTGCATTAGAAATCAAGTATAATCTATTCAAGAGGCCTTACCGAGACGATGAAAAATTTTAAAATAAGGTTTTGAGGGGCCAATCAGATTCATCCAAATGTGTGGAGAAGATAAATAGAAGAAATAAAAAAAATCCCCCCAAAAATGAGTAAATGCCGACATAAGATGAAGAGTTGACTAGGTTTATTAGTAAAAGACTATGAGTATTACTAAAAAAAAATGAGATATTTTGGGTAAAATGATTCCATTTTGACACATGTGTAAGGAAGGGGAGTCCCTTCAAGGAGACGCCTACTTCACATGCTTGAATGATTTTTAAACTCAAAAATTATGTGATATTTTTATCTCTCGTCTCTCTTGTATCGAACCGAATAAAAAAGGAACCAAACTAGGTCCAAATTAAACCAAACTGAATTTGGAAAATTCCAAAAATCGATTGGTCTAGAGCTCCCTCTCCTATAAATAGAACTTGAGCCCTTTGTAAAAAAGGAGGAGAATTATACTATGCCAAAATTGTGCTAAAATAATGATAATTTTTACTATTCTCTAAAATTCTCTCCAAATTGAAGAAATTGGAGCTTCCCTCTTTCTTCAATCTCCATTGGCCGCTCCATCAGCACACCAAACCAATTGATTGGTTGGGGGTCTCTACCGCGATCAAAGAATCAAGCCATTTGTAAGGTAAAATGTGAATTTTAATCTTTTTTCATAGTTTCTCAATGTTTCTCTCTTCTCAACCCCTCTCAAGCTTGAGAAGCTTAATTGGAATGGCTTTTTAACGCTATTGAAGTTAATTGATAAATGGTAGTAAGAAAATGCATAAATTTTCATCTATGCTTAATTTTAATGGTTTTTTTGTAATTTCTCTCCCTCACTCAAAGAATGGTCATTCCCATGACCTATTCTCAATCCAAATGAAGCTTCTCATGAAGCTTTTCCC
Source organism: Cibotium barometz (assembly GCF_041138505.1). NCBI lineage: Eukaryota > Viridiplantae > Streptophyta > Polypodiopsida > Cyatheales > Cibotiaceae > Cibotium > Cibotium barometz. Next base: position 45,869,517 of record NC_141067.1, on the reverse strand, counting down.
TAATCCAAGAATAAATTCTATGCTTGTTTAATTGGAGGCCAAATTAATGGCTTTTTTTACTTTTAAGTTATTTATTTCATGAAAATTTTATGATTCAATCCATAATGGGTTATTGATCCAATTAGGGATCATTCTAATCATAGCTATAATGTTAAAGTTCATTCTTTTAAAATAAATTGAGATTTATCAATAATAGCAGCCGAGCTATGGCAAAATTTCTGTAAAATTTACACATAAAATATTTTCATTCAAAGTATGAAAAGAGGACTTTCTACCATATTCTAGGAATTATCATCCTAGATTAATTGAAAGATTTTCATTGTAATCATGGAGAAATTGATTTTTATGTTTATGCATAATTATTGAATTAAGAAAAAGAGGAGTTTCTAGTAATTAAATTTTATGTTAAAAGAGTAATCCCCATGACCTTGCTAATCCATGTATTCCATTGATTTAGAGAAAAGAATTAGATTGCTAAGATTATGTATAATTTATGTTTAAAAATTTTTAAAGAAAGATTTTAGTTAAATTTATCTTTTTGTATAGATAAATTTTTATGATGAAAGAGGAATTTCCACCATATTGGAACTCAAATATTTAAATAAGGAAAGTGTAATTCCTAGTGCAAAGGAATTAATCGAGATTTTGTTTTAAATTTTAAGAGAATAATTTAATTAAATTTATCTTTTGCTTAAATAAGTTTCAATGTTAAAATAGGAATTCCCATTACAATTGGAATTCCATGATTGGATGAGAAAAGAGAATTTCTTATCATATTGGAATTATGGGATAATTCATTTAATTTCAAAGATGAAATTTTTATATAAATTTATTTATCTATGAGAAATATTTAAATGTCAAAAGAGGAATTTTTACGACATTTGAAATTCCCTCATTTAGTTAGGCAAAGAGAAATTTCTAACATATTGAAATAATGGATATTTGAATTTAGATGAATTTATTATATGAGAAATACCTGATGGGAAAAGAGGACTTCCCAAGACATTGGAATATAATTAATTAAATGCAAAAAGAGGAATTCCCATGGCAATTGGAATCCTAGAAATTAAATGGGAAGAAAAGGAATTTTTAGTATAAATTTGATTTATGGCTATTTTTACCAAATGAAGAAATATGGGTAGAATTGATTTCTATAAATCCCATGAATTTTTTTATTCAAAAGAAGAATATGAAATAAAATTCAATTGAGGAATCGAGAAGCAATATGGAAATAGTCGTCAGAAAAGAATCTTTAATTTAAACCAAGCAAGTGGCTGAAGTTTAGAAAAAGTCCTATTATCGGTATCAATCTAGAAAAAAAAGCTATTAAAAAGTAACATGTAAAAGGGATGTGATAAGATATGTATTTGATGTGTATGAGATGAGATAGGATGTGATAGGATGTGATAAGATGCATATGGGATGTGATAGGATGCGATAAGATGCGTATGAGATGTGATAAGATGTGTATGGGATGAGGTAAGAAGTGTATGTGATGTGATAAGATGTGTATGGGCTGTGATAGGATGAGAATGGATGTGTTATAAAAGAATAGATGTGAAGGTGTATGTGAATGTATGAATGTGAATGTAGAAATGGATGTATGGAATGTGGATGAGGATGTTTGTGAATGTGAATGTGAAAGGGAATATGGATGTATGGAATGTGGATGAGGATGTTTGTGAATGTGAATGTGAAAGGGAATATGGAAGTATGGATGCGGAAGTAGATATGGATGTAGATATGGATGTAGATGTGGATCTGGATGTATGGATGTCGATGTGGATGTATGGATGTAGATGTGGATGATGTGAATGTATGAATGTAGAGGTGGATGTGGATGTATGAATGTGAATGTAGATGTGGATGTGAATGTATGAATGTAGAGGTGGATGTGGATGTATGAATGTGAATGTAGATGTGGATGTGAATGTATGAATGTAGAGGTGGATGTGTGAATGTGAATGTGGAATTGGATGTGTGAATAAGGATGTGGATGTGGATGTATGAATGTGAATGTAAAAATGGATGTATGGAATGTGGATGAGGATGTATGAATGTGAATGTAGAAATGGATGTATGGAATGTGGATGAGGATGTTTGTAAATGTGATTGTGAATGTGAATATGGATGTATGGATATATCGATGTATGGATGCGAAAGTAGATATGGATGTAGATGTGGATCTGGATGTATAGATCTGGATGTATGGATGTCGATGTGGATGTATGGATGTAGATGTGGATGTGAATGTATGAATGTAGAGGTGGATGTGAATGTGTGAATGTGAATGTGGAATTGGATGTGCGAATGATGATGTGGATGTGGATGTATGAATGTGAATGTAGATGTGGATGTGAATGTATAAATGTAGAGGTGGATGTCGATGTGTGAATGTGAATGTGCGAATGAGGATGTGGATGTGGATGTATGAATGTGAATGGAGATGTGGATGTGAATGTATGAATGTAGAGGTGGATGTGGATGTGTGAATGTGAATGTGGAATTGGATGTGCAAATGAGGATTGGATGTATGAATGTGAATGTGAATGTGGATGTGCGAATGAGGATGTGGATGTGAATGTATGAATGTAGATGTGGATATGGATGAATGAATGTGAAGGTATGAATGTAGATGTGGATATGGATGAATGGATGTGGATGTATGGACGAGGATGTATGGATGCAGATGTGGATGTGGATATGGATGAATGGATGTGGATGTATGGATGAGGATGTATGGATGCAGATGTGGATGTGGATGTGGATGTATGGATGCGGATTTGGTGTATGGATGTGGATATTGATGTGGATGTATGAATGTGGATGTGTACGAGGACTAATGAATGCGAATATGTATGTGAATGAATATAATGTCGATATGAGTGAATGGGTGAGATGTGATGATAGGTGAATCAGAATGTGAATGAATGATATAAGATGTGAATGAATGATATGTATGTGAATGAATATGATGTCGATATGAGTGAATAGGTGAGATGTGATGATAGGTGAATCAGAATGTGAATGAATGATATAAGATGTGAATGAATGAGATGTAATGAGAAATGTATGTGATGAGATCTAATGTAAATTAAGAAAGATAGAAATGGATGTTATGTGAAGTGAATGAATCTGATGTGATAGGATGGAAAATGATGTATCTAATTGAGAATGGATACGCATATGATTTGGAATTAGGTTAAGTAATATGGATTGATGTGGATAGATGTATGGATGATGTGGATTGACGTGTAGATAATATGGATGGATGTATGGATGATGTGGATTAACATGTAGTTAATATGGATGGATGTATGGATGATGTGGATTGATATGGATAATGTGGATGGATGTATGGTTGATGTGGATTGATGTGTGGATGATGTGAATTGATGTGGGAATGATGTAATGTGATAGGGATCGGTGAAGAAAAATTAGGGAATGACAAGAAAAGATTGAAATTTTATTAGAACTATATCTGTATGGGAAATCTATTTTTAAATGATTGTTTTATGTCAAGAATGATGGGGAAGTATTTTGACCGTCTTATGAATGAGGTCGTGGAGACCTATGTGATAAAGTTGCAAAAGTTACAGCAGTTGACAACGGAGGACATCTCACGTAGCATGGTCGATCGAGGTCTGGACCAGCCTCGGTTTGATTTAAATGGTGAGCTTCCGGTACAGTGGATGAGGGACCAAGGAAGCGGCCTATGAGTGAAGCGCTAGGTCACTTGCGAAGGATCCTAGAGGGTGCTGACCATACGGTGCTCGGGCTATGGGTCATCGAAGATACCCATGAGTACGTCGAGGAAGATATTGGAACAAGGAGTAAGAGTTGTTTCTTGAATTCGGGCATGGATCTGGTTGATTGACCTTGCTGGTCCTCAACGAATGAGTCCATGGATCTTTTATATGGATCTCTTGGTTGATCTTGCTGATCTTCAACACAGATTCAATCTTGATTTTTTATAAGTGAATATATGGTCGAATACTATGAGCTAGGAACTATTGAAAAGGCCCCTCAGTGGATAGGTGGTGAGCGTTCTGGTTGCCAATGATGCCATAGATACTTCGATGAAGGAAAGCTTGGAAATTAAGATTCAATCGGATATTTTGGAGGATTGTGATCGGTGATACTATGGTTTCATTAAATGATTGTTTTAAAGATGGCTGAATCTGTGAAAAAGGCAATTTCATATTGGGTGTGTAAGTGGCATGACTGATGTTAAATTTACATGAATATTCGGCTAGGGGGCCTGGGAACTCTTTTCCCTAGCACCCGAGACAAAACCTAACCAAACTCTTAATTGGATCCCATCACTACAGTGGTTGGGTGGTTGGCTGGGTAGTTGGCTAACCCATTGGACTGATGGGGTTAGGCTAGACTGATGGATCCCTAAATCGAGACTCAATTTTTGTATAGTACGATAGATGAAATAAATCTCGGACTAAAAATTATTCTATGGAAAAGAATCAATGGCTATGCCTCTCGATGAGGAAAGAGCATTGGTCGCTATGATCCAAGTGCAATCTGTCCCTTGATCTGATTATGGAACTTATGAGTTCGGTCAGATCAGTTCAGTTAGTTAAGGCTTTTGACTATGTTAAAGAAAAGTTATCCTGGTGGAATCGTCCGTGCTTTCCGGGCAAGGGAAGTTTTTTCGGGTTCGCGGTTTTGGAAGAACCGATGGTTTAGTCTCTTATCTGGATATCCCTGGGCGAGGCCCTGTTGAGAGATGTAATCGTGGTGTTGTGTGTATGTAGGAAAGTACCCTAGAGGTGCAAGATATTGTGGTGAGATAGGAATGCCACATCTAATATTGTATGGTGTGTGAGTGTTGACCAAAAGAGTGGAAAAGGATTTGCCACATGGATGATGATGTGTAAAGTGGGATAAGGCTAGAAAGCCTATATCATTGTATGGTTCATTGTGATATGCAAGTGAATAGAATTGAGTGTTGAGTGTGCAATCTCTCTCTCTCTCTCATGGAGTTTTTAGTGTGGTTTAATCCACCTTAATCTTATGCTTAATCTATGTCCTTCACCATGATCAATCCCATTTTTAGGATTGTCAACATGGTATCAGAGCTTGGGTGGGCTCTTGGTCATGGTGGTTATTATGTATATTAGCTTGGTTGTGTGTTTCTTTGATTAAGCATTTTTTTCAGTTATTATGAGAAAAAAATTATGCACACTCATATTATCATTTAGTTTTGCATTTGTGAGGATTTGAGAGAGATTTGGAGCTACCATTCTCAAGTTTGAGAGGAGATTTGCAACAAGGAGGTTGCATTGAAGCTGCCCAAGAGAGTTGCAAATGGAGTTTTGCAACATGGAGAGCTTGCTCATCACAAGGAAGCTGAAAATGGAGATTTCCGCATTATGAAGGCTATGGAGTCTTCATCGTCAAGGAAAAACTGCCAAGAGAAGATATGTTACTGATTATGCCTCAAGAAGGTTGGTTTTGTGAAGTTTTTCCTCAAAGTTTTGTGTTTGAGCATGGAAGAATGCTCATTTTTTGATAAGGGTTGCTTGATGGGATGGAAGAATCCCAAGGTTCTTTGCTTCCAAGCAAAGAGTGGAGGAGGTGCATGCTTGTCAAGTGATGGCAAGCTGTGATGGGCTGGTTTGTAGCTCATAATGGAGCATGCTTCATGGAGTTTGCTCATGAAAGATGAGCTGGTTGTAGATGCTATTGGAGCATTCATTTTTTGGTTATGCACCTATGGTTTCATTTGAGAAACTTGTGAAGAGGCAACCTTGAAGATGTTAGCATGCATATGGGAGAGCATGCTATATTTATGGAGTTCATATTGGAGCTCATGAAAGGCCATGTTGATGGCTATGGGAGAAACCTCAATGAGAGAGGTTTAGAAGAGGCAAAGAGATTGAAACAAGAAGGAGATGCATGTAGAGCTCAAATTGGAAAGCTCTTGAAGGCCATTTGGATGGCTGTGTGTAAACCTCAAATGGGAGGTTTGTTGAGGCAAATTAAAGACATGATTGTAGCATGGATAGCTGCATCTTTCAAAAGTGGAGATGATTCAACAACAAAACGCCTACTACAAGGAAGAAGTAGATGCTAGGAACAGAGCAATGGAAGAGCGAATGAAGGGAGAGTATAGATGGAAAAACAAAGGGCAAAGCATGAGTCTAAAGTGAACCATCAAACAGAAAGAGGAAGCGGAAGCTATAGAAACCCGAAGCAGAGTGCAGAAGGCTAAAGAAAGCAGTCGCCTCTTCAGACTTGGAGGCAGTGGCATCTTCATGAAGAGGCTGCAGAAGAGGGCTGCCTTTTACTTGCACGGGGTTGAGGGCATCGGATGGAGCTGAAGCCCCTGCTCTCTCGAAGAAGATGAGGAGCTGGCGCCATGTTACGCTGGAGATGAAATGGGCATCCCGGTTGATGAAGTGGCCGTTGAAGCAGACCGAGTGGGGTCCAACGAGAAGCACCCAACGATGATGCCTACGTCCACCTTACCCTCCTCCATAGCAGCCACATAGCTAAGGGTGAGGCTGGACGCTGTGTGCATGAAACGGATAACCAAGGCGTAGCCTGGTGAAGAGGTTACGATCATTGGGGAATAGACAGGTGGCAGAAGTAGTGCTGGAGTAGGTCGCCATGGGATGGTTGGCACCGCATGCAGCTCACGAAGGAGACACCCATGTGGGGTCCGCATCTGCAAAAATAGAAGCTAGCAAAGGCCAGCCCTGAAAGATGATAGCTCAATTACAGAAGAGACTGGCAAACCTTCAATACAACAGCTGGCCGCCGTGTGCAGATGTCAGAGTGGCATACTGCATGCGTTAATTTGAAGAAACATTATTAAAAAAAACCTTAGCCATTATAAGGGCTTCTTCACACACACCTTCATTTTAGTTGAATCCTATGAAGAAGCATTGAAACATATTCACACACAAATTAAAGATAAATGGTCCACTGCCCGGTTGTGGGTCAAATTGCATTTAGTTTTATTTTCCACCCAAATATGATGACACGAGCATGCGTGCTCAAAACGAAAATTTTTGTAAATCATCCATGGTATAAGGGTAACCATGCCGGAGCTCACTGAGAAGCTCAAAATGGTTGTTGTGTGTGATGTGTGCAAGAGCGATGCACGTGTGAGGTGCATGCGCATGGGTTGGTTCCCACCCGAACTTTCATGTTCAAATCGGACTCAATGGTTCCGCTGTGAGCGAGTCGGCTCAAAATGGACTAGGTGTCTAAGATGGTAGACACGGGCACACATGTTTGGTTGATGGACACTCCAATGTATCATTGAGGGGGAGTGTGAAAAGATAGCGATTGCGTTTCTGCAATGCTACATTGATATGGGTGATGGATGATGGGTGAGTTGTGGAACACCTCGATTAAGAGGGGGTGTTGAGAGATGTAATCGTGGTGTTGTATGTATGTGGGAAAGCACCCTAGAGGTGCAAGATATTGTGGTGAGATAGGAATGCCACATGTAATATTGTATGGTGTGTGAGTGTTGACCAAAAGAGTGGAAAAAGAGTTGCCACATGGATGATGATGTGTAAAGTGGGATAAGGCTAGAAAGCCTATATCATTGTATGGTTCATTGTTGTGATATGCAAGTGAATAGAATTGAGTGTTGAGTGTGCAATGTCTCTCTCTCTCTCATGGAGTTTTTAGTGTGGTTTAATCCACCTTAATCTTATGCTTAATCTATGTCCTTCACCATGATTAATCCCATTTTGAGGATTGTTAATAGGCCCCGAGTGTGGGACCCTACCCCATGCAAGAAGTGCTACTTCCGCTGCTAGCACCCCAGAATTCGTTACGCAATGGGGTCAGAGATCTTACAACTAGTATCACAGCAAATTTGGCTAATGAGGGTCAACAAAGAAGCCAAGAATGTGAAAAATTTATGAAGAAGCAGTAAAGGATTGTAATTGTGTGATAAAATTCATACAAATTGATATTCAAACTGAAATTTGTAAACTTGTAATTGGGTCTTCAGATGGAAGTACCGCAATTGTATGGAATCCCTGACTTGCTTGAGGCCTAGACATGATGGTATTTACCTTATAGTTCCAAGGACCGTGACTACCCGTATATACCAATGGTATAACTGCAGCTCTTTACTGACAGTATATACGAGTAAATCTAAGACTTAAAATTGTAAGCATTAATACTATCTAGATGATGAATTCGAATGTGGTTGATATGATTTTAAATTCTGATTGAGAACTGATGAATTGATTTGGATTCTGATTGAAAAAAAAATGATTTCTGAATTTTTGACTGAATTGTAATAACTAAGCAAAACCACCATGAGGATGAATGGAACGAGTCCCTGTAATAATATTCGTAACCGGAATGACATTAATGACCTTAGCAAATCACTATGAGATTAGTGGATTATGCTGGCAGATTGTTGCTGTTAACACTTAACCCAGTGGATGTCAAATTAAAACTCTGTAAAATTAAAAATTTCCATGTCAGACTATTCAGATAGAAATCTCGGTCTAATGGACCATTATTGTGATAAGTATTGAATGTTACGATCTGAGTGAATTATTATCTGATGAGATGAGCTTTATATAAGGGATCTTTATCCCACGACTCTATTGGGTTCTCCAGACTATAAGGAACCCAGAATCAGTTGGATCTCTAGACTATAAGGAACCCAGAATCAGTTGGATCTTAAGGATTATTGGTCAAATGAAAGTTCTATCCTTTTGAAGATGCCACCTGGGAGAAAGAAGTCGAACTGTTGCGGTATTACCCCCAGTTTTTTGCGAGATGAGGACATCTCACGTTTTTCAAGTGGGAGAGAATGTAAGATTCCTCCCCAGCCTCTCAGGATGTCCAGTATCTTCCCCTGTAATAATTCCCCTCTTCAGAAATATAAAAGATCTTGTTTCTGCCTGTTTTGGCCTAGAGAGAGAAAATATTCTAGAGAGAGGTTATTCAGATTTTGAATATTTTTGGATAGAAAAATTTCTCATCTTATTAAAATAAGTTCCCTTGAAACAGAAGATCAAAAGGATTTCCAGCAGAAGGTGCATTAGAAATCAAGTATAATCTGTTCAAGAGGCCTTACCCTAGGGGTCCAGATTTTTGAAAAATTTTAAATTAAGGTTTTGAGGGGCCAATTAGATTCATCCAAATGTGTGGAGAAGATAAATAGAAGAAATAAAAAAAATCCTCCCAAAAATGAGTAAATTCCCATATAAGATGACGAGTTGACTATGTACAAGGTTTATTAGTAAAAGACTATGAATATTACTAAAAAAATGAGATATTTTGGGTATAATGATTCCATTTTGACACGTGTAAGGAAGGGGAGTCCCTTCAAGGAGGCGCCTACTTCACATGCTTGATTGAGTTGTAAACTCAAAAATAATGTGATATTTTTATCTCTCCTCTCTCTTGGATCGAACAAATAAAAAAGAAACCAAACTAGGTCCAAATCTAGTCCAAATTCAACCAAACTGAATCTACAAAATTCCAAAAATCAGTTGGTCTTGGCTACAGCCTCCCTCTCCTATAAATAGAACCTGAGCCCTTTGTAAAAAAGGAGGAGAATTATACTATGCCAGAATTATGCTTAAATAATGATAATTTTTACTATTGTCTAAAATTCTCTTCAAATTGAAGAAATTGGAGCTTCCCTCTTTCTTCAATCTCCATTGGCGGCTCCATCAGTATACCAAACCAATTGATTGGTTGGGGGCCTCTACCATGATCAAAGAATCAAGCAATTTGCAAGGTAAAGTGTGAATTTTGATCTTTTTACATAATTTCTCATTGTTTCTCTCCTCAACCCCTCTCAAGCTTGAGAAGCTTAATTGGAATGGCTTTTGAAGTTAATTGCTGAATGGTAGTAAGGAAATGCATAAATTTTCATCTATGCTTAATTTTAATGGTTTTTTTGTAATTTCTCTCCCTCTCTCAAAGAATGCTCATTCCCATGACCTATTCTCAATACAAATGAAGCTTCTCATGAAGCTTTTCCCTAATGCAAGAATAAATTCTATGCTTGTTTAATTAGAGGACAAATTAATGGCTTTTTTATGCTTTTAACTTATTTATTTCATGAAAAATTTATGATTCAATCCATAATGGGTTAATGATCCAATTAGGGATCATTCTAATCATATCTATAATGTTAAAGTTCATTCTTTTAAAATAAATTGAGATTTATCAGTAATAGCAGCCGAGCTATGGTGAAATTTCTGTAAAATTTACACATAAGACATTTTCATTCTTCAAAGTATGAAAAGAGGACTTCCTACCATATTCTAGGAATTATCATTCTAGATTAATTGAAAGATTTTCATTGTAATCATGGAGAAATTGATTTATTTTTATGTTTATGTATAATTATTGAATTAAGAAAAAGAGGAGTTTCTAGTAATTAAATTTAATGTTAAAAGAGTAATCCCCATGACCTTGCTAATCCATGTATTACATTGATTTAGAGAAAAGAATTACATTTCTAAGATTATGTATAATTGGTGTTAAAAAAAATTAAAGAAAGAATTTAGTTAAATTTATCTTTTTGTATAGATAAATTTTTATGATGAAAGAGGAATTCCCACCATATTGGAATTCAAATATTTAAATAAGGAAAGTGTAATTCCTAGTGCAAAGGAATTAATGGAGATTTTGTTTTAAATTTTAAGAGAATAATTTAATTAAATTTATCTTTTGTATAGATAAGTTTCAATGTTAAAATAGGAATTCCCATTACAATTGGAATTCAATGATTGGATGAGAAAAGAGAATTTCTTATCATATTTGAATTATGGGATAATTCATTTAATTTCAAAGATGAAATTTTTATATAAATTTATTTATCTATGAGAAATATTTAAATGTCAGAAGAGGAATTCTTACGACATTTGGAATTCCCTCATTTAGTTGGGCAAAGAGAAATTTCTAACATATTGAAATAATGGATATTTGAATTTAGATGAATTTATTATATGAGAAATACCTGATGGAAAAAGAGGACTTTCCAGGACATTGGAATATAATTAATTAAATGCAAAAAGAGGAATTCCCATGGCAATTGGAATCCTAGAAATTAAATGGGAAGAAAAGGAATTTTTAGTATAAATTTGATTTATGGCTATTTTTACCGAATGAAGAAATATGGGTAGAATTGATTTCTATAAATCCCATGAATTTTTTTATTCAAAAGAAGAATATGAAATAAAATTCAATTGAGGAATCGAGAAGCAATATGGAAATAGTCGTCAGAAAAGAATCTTTAATTTAAACCAAGAAAGTGGCTGAAGTTTAGAAAAAGTCCTATTATCGGTATCAATCTAGAAAAAAAAGCTATTAAATAGTAACAACATGTAAAAGGGATGTGATAAGATATGTATTTGATGTGTATGAGATGAGATAGGATGTGATAAGATGCATATGGGATGTGATAAGATGTGTATGGGATGAGGTAAGAAGTGTATGTAATGTGATAAGATGTGTATGGGCTGTGATAGGATGAGAATGGATGTGTTATAAAAGAATAGATGTGAAGGTGTATGTGAATGTATGAATGTGAATGTAGAAATGGATGTATGGAATGTGGATGAGGATGAGGATGTTTGTGAATGTGAATGTGAATGTGAATTTGGATGTATGGATATATGGATGTATGGATGCGAAAGTAGATATGGTTGTAGATGTGGATCTGGATGTATGATTATATCGATGTGAATGTATGAATGTAGATGTGGATGTGAATGTATGAATGTAGAGGTGGATGTGGATGTATGAATGTGAATGTAGATGTGGATGTGAATGTATAAATGTAGAGGTGGATGTGGATGTGTGAATGTGAATGTGGAATTGGATGTGCGAATGAGGATGTGGATGTGGATGTGGATGTATGAATGTGAATGTAGAAATGGATGTATGGAATGTGGATGAGGATGTTTGTGAATGTGAATGTGAATGTGAATATGGATGTATGGATGTGGAAGTAGATATGGATGTAGATGTGGATTTGGATGTATAGATCTGGATGTTTGGATGTTGATGTGGATGTATGGATGTAGATGTGGATGTGAATGTATGAATGTAGAGGTGGATGTGGATGTGTGAATGTGGATGTGGAATTATGAGGATGTGAATGTATGAATGTAGAGGTGGATGTGGATGTGTGAATGTGAATGTGGAATTGGATGTGCAAATGAGGATGTCGATGTGGATGTATGAATGTGAATGTAGATGTGGATGTGAATGTATGAATGTAGAGGTGGATGTGGATGTGTGAATGAGAATCTGGAATTGGATGTGCGAATGAGGATGTGGATGTGGATGTATGAATATGAATGTAGATGTGGATGTGAATGTATAATTGTAGAGGTGGATGTGGATGTGTGAATGTGAATGTGGAATTGGATGTGCGAATGAGGATGTGGATGTGGATGTATGAATGTGAATGTGCATGTGGATGTGCGAATGAGGATGTGGATGTGAATGTATGAATGTAGATGTGGATATGGATGAATGGATGTGAAGGTATGAATGTAGATGTGGATATGGATGAATGAATGTGGATGTATGCATGTGGATGTATGGATGAGGATGTATGGATGCGGATGTGGATGTGGATGTATGGATGTGGATGTATGGATGCGGATGTGGATGTGGATGTATGGATGTGTTTATCGATGTGGATGTGTACAAGGACTAATGAATGCGAATATGTATGTGAATAAATATGAGGTCGATATGAGTGAATGGGTTAGATGTGATGATAGGTGAATCAGAATGTGAATGAATGATATAAGATGTAAATGAATGATATGTATGTGAATGAATATGATGTCGATATGAGTGAATGGGTGAGATGTGATGATAGGTGAATCAGAATGTGAATGAATGATATAAGATGTGAATGAATGAGATGTAATGAGAAATGCATGTGATGAGATGTAATGTAAATTAAGAAAGATAGGAATGGATGTTATGTGAAGTGAATGAATCTGATGTGATAAGACGAAAAATGATGTATCTAATTGAGAATGGATACGCATATGATTTGGAATTGGGTTAAGTAATATGGATGGATGTATGGATGATGTGGATTGACGTGTAGATAATATAGATGGATGTATGGATGATGTGGATTGACGTGTAGTTAATATGGATGGATGTATGGATGATGTGGATAATGTGGATGGATGTATGATTGATGTGGATTGATGTGTGGATGATGTGAATTGATGTGGGAATGATGTAATGTGATAGGGATCGATGAAGAAAAATTGGGGAATGATGAGAAAAGATTGAAATTTTGTTAGAACTGTATCTGTATATGAAAAATCTGTTTTTAAATGATTGTTTTATGTCAAGAATGCTGTGGAAACATTTTGACCGTCTTATGAATGAAGTCGTGGAGACCTATCTGATAAAGTTGCAAACAGCTGACAGAGAGTCAATGGAGGACATCTCGCGTAGCATGGTCGATCGAGGTCTTGACCAGACTCGGTTTGATTTAAATGGTGAGCTTCCGGTATAGTGGATGAGGGACCAAGGAAGCGGCCTATGAGTGAAGCACTAGAGGTGACTTGCGAAGGATCCTAGAGGGTGTTGACCATACAGTGCTCGGGCTCTGGGTCACCGCAGATACCCACGAGTACGTCGAGGAAGATATTAGAACAAGGAGTAAGAGTTGTTTCTTGAATTCGGGCATGGATCTGGTTGATTGACCTTGCTTGTCCTCAACGGATGAGTCCATGGCTCTTTTATATGGATCTGTTGGTTGATCTTGCTGATCTTCAACGGAGAGTCCATCTTGATTTTTATAAGTGAATATATTGTCGGGTACTATGAGCTAGGAACTACTGAAAAGACCCCTGAGTGGACAGGTGGTGAGCGTTCTGGTTGCCAATGATGCCATAGATACTCCGATGAAGGAATGATTGGAAATTAAGATTCAACCAGATATTTTGGAGGATCAGTGATACTATGGTTTCATTAAATGATTGTTTTAAAGATGGCTGAATCTGTGAAAAGGGCACTTTCATATTGGGTGTGTAAGTGGCATGACTGATGTTAAATTTGCATGAATATCCAGCTAGGGGGCTTGGGAACTCTTTTCCCTGGTACCGGGATAAAACCTAACCAAACTCTTAATTGGATCCCATCACTATAGTGGTTGGGTGGTTGGCTAACCCATGGGACGGGGTTAGGCTGGACTGATGGATCCTTAAATCAAGACTCAATTTCTGTATAGTACGATAGATGAAGTAAATCCCAGACTAAAATTTGTTCTATAGAAAAGAATCAACGGCTGTGCCTCTCGATGAGAAAAAAAGCGTTGGTCTCTATGATCCAAGTGCAATATGTCCCTTGATCTAATTATGGAACTTACGAGTTCGGTCAGATTAGTTCAGTTAGTTAAGGATTTTGACTACATTAAAGAAAAGTTATCCTCGTGGAATCGCCCGTGCTTTCTGGGCCAAGTGAAGTTTTTTTGGGTTCAGTTTTGGAAGAACCGATGGTTTAGTCTCTTGTCTGGATATCCATGGGCGAGGCCCCAAGTGTGGGACCCTACCTCGCACAAGAAGTGCTACCCGAGAATTCGTTGCGCAGTGGGGTTAGGGATCTTACACACCCCCTCTTGCTTTTTAACCATCATTGGCATATTCACTTTGTACCCATCGAGTGCCTCAAAAGGTGACATTCCAAGCTCTCATGATGCATACTAGTATGAGAAAACTCAGAAAGCTGCAACCACTCATCCCAAACACCTTGAATATCATGGAAATAGTGTCTCAAGTAAGTTTCCACACACTTGTTCAACCTCTCAGTTTGTTCATCGGTTTCTAGGTGATAGGCAGTGCTAGGTGGTACAATAGTCCCCATGATCTCAAACAATGTCCTCAAAATGAACTCATAATCTTCACATCCTAATCACACTAACAATTTGTTAGGACACTCCATGCAGCTTGAAAACATGATCCAAAAACTTTTTTACAACCATGGATGCTGAAAATTTTACCTCAAAAGCGGTCTACGAGGAGGATGCAAAGCTAAAGTAGATGACTGTAGAGAGAGTAGGTACTTTCTTGTCAGCATTGAGATTGGAGATTCAAGTTGCAAAAGAGACCATGGCATCCTTGCCTCCAAAGATTTGATTGAGAAATCCAACCTTACAGTGAAAATATCAACACAACTAGGCACTTTGGAGATGATTGGAGGGGGTTCAGATGAGCTGGAGAACATCTCTATGATAGAGGTAAATAGTCTTCTAATTTTTGGTGTACATGATTTGTTTTTCTATAGATTCACATTGTTACATTTCTCACATAGCTATGTTTGTAGACTAAGTTGGAGGTGCATCATAAAGTCGAGAAGAATCTAGCAGGGCAGCGTGTCCTCATTCATGCTAAACAAAGTTTAGGCAAGCAGCAAGGCTTTCCTCTTTCCTAATGCGCCATCCTATGGAAGTAAGAGCATGGAAAATCTTACTCTCCCAGGTTAATGTGCAAACCTATTGTGGTGTATTTTTGGATGCTAATAAAACTTTCACACTGGTCTCACTATCGTGCAACCATGTATACCATTCCATGTGTTTTGCAACTATGTGCAGCTTAGAAGGTGCACAATGTAGAGAAGAAAACTCTGATTTTGTGATTCCACAAAGTGCTGTTATAAATGTCATTTGGATATCAGGTTACACCCTTGTACTTTTTTGAGTGACATTAGCTCCTAGTTTATGTTTAGTAGTACATATATTCCTTGGCTATTTAGCAAACTATAATGAGTGTCTAGCATAATGCATCAACTATATGTTATTACTATGTTAATTAGCATTGTTTATGTTAGTTACTTGTGCTAATCAACATATGCTATGCTGGTTATATGTTTTTCACCATCGTTAAGCTATTAATTAACAATCCTTTTTTATCATATAATAATTAACATACAACTATGTTAATTAGTTGTATGACAATCCTTGTTACCATATACCTAGCACAATTTATGTTAAGCTTTTACTTAGCATACAACTATGCTAATTAGCATATGACCCTTCTGGTTAGCATAAGCTATTTTAGCTAGTATATAATACTTGGAATTTATAACTATGCTAATTAGCATATGACCCTTCTGGTTAGCATAAGCTATTTTAGCTAGTAGATAATACTTGGAATTTATAACTATGCTAATTAGCATATGAGTCTTCTAGTTAGCATATCTATGCTATTTTAGTTATCATATGACTCTTCTAGTTAGCATATAGCTATTTTAGCTACCATAGAAGACTATGCTAGCTATATGCTAACAAGCATATACTATGCTAGTTAGCACACAATTAGCGTGTGTTAATTAGTATCTAATAAGTTTTTTAGTAGCATATAACTATGCTAATTAGCATATGAGTATGCTTGTTAGCATATGGCTATTCTAATTATCATAGCAAACTATGGTAACTATACTAGTAAGCATATTCTATGCTAGCTAGCATATGTAGTTAACATAGACTATGCTAACTAGTATAGTCATTTTTTTGTTAGCATACAACTATGCTAATTATAATATGAGTATGCTTGTTAGCATATGAGTGTTCTAGTATAGTTACTATTATTTTTAGCATAGAACTATGCTTGTAAGAATATGGGTGTTCTAATTAACATGTAAAACAATGATAACTATATGCAAGTTATCATATATTATGGTAGTGAGCATGCATAGGTAATCTATGTTTCTTCTCTCTATTCTGCAGAGGCCTTAACAAGGGGTACCTGATCCAAAAAAAATATTCCACTTCTTTTTCTTCAAGAAATCGAGCTCAGTAGCACTATACTAGCCAAATGTAGAGTCAAAAAGGGAGGTGATGAAGACAAGCATTCCCTTGCTATTGGGGAATTCTGAGTAGGATTGGAGAAAAAAGCCAATATTTACTCTAATGGAGATAGTCAACGTGCTTTGGATCGTGAGTCAAAGAAGATGAAGTCTTCTAGATACTCAAATAAGACTATGTTGGATCCTGCAAGTGTCATCGTCGTGTGCAATCTAATAGAACCTTCGAATATCTCAGATAGTCAATGTGCTTTGGATGATGAGTGAAAGAAGCTAGAGGCTTCTTTCTACATACATAAATAAGACTATGTTAGATCCTATGAGTGTCAATGGGTGCAATCTCGTAGAACCTTTGAATGAAATTAGTGAGGCAAGATGCATAGGATAACTCTACTTTGGAAAAAGTCATATAAAGAATGTCAAGGAAAAAGGCACACAACTTTTCAACAAATCGAGTAACTCCGAAAAACAAAGTGAAGTGAACATTGGGTCAAGGTATATCACCCAAATCTAAGCCCTGTTCATCGATGAAAATTGCCAAAGCTTGTGCATGCAAGAAACTTTGACTCCATTCCCTACCGGCATAGACAACTATTTGTCTCCCAAGATAGCCTTGTAGTTCATGTGTTCTATCTATTTTTTCCATGCACCAACTATTCTACTTGGCTACCATTATACGCCCTAGTTCATATTTCCCACGGTGGTGCAACTCTTTAAATTTTGCTATCTTGGAATGTACTTGCTTTTATGTAGTCATTGTTGTAATGCATGATATTTAAGACAATTGACTGATTTGCATAATGGTGCCATTATAGTTTCATATCCATAAAGGGCTGAAAGTCCCAATGTCCACAAAGTCCTTAAGCTTGGAATGTTCTCATGCTGTAGTATCACTTGTTATAAATTCAGTGCATTAATTTTGGCTGGTGCCTAAGTAATGATATTTAAAGCCCGATTGTACATTAGTTATATGGCAGCCCCCATGTCTTTATATTGCAATCAACTGGTCAAGGGGTTAAATCTTAGGGGATTCACATCTAAGAAATTTTATGTATCACGTGCATTTAATGGGTATTTTATAAATCCCTTACCCTTACATACTTTTATAAATATTATGACCCTTTTTTCTTCATAAACTTATGGTTTTTTTCCAAATTTGTTTAAAAAACCCTTCTTGTAAATGTAGTTCTGTAACTTTTTTTAATTAATATACCCCTCCTGATTGACTCACGTGTCTTACACTTACATATTTTTAGGTGAACCCCCCAAGCGTTTAATGCACATAGATTGTTTGTCAAGTGGGTTAATGCACATACTTTGGGGTACTATAATGCGGCGCTTGAACAAGATTCCCAAACATCCCTTCATGCCAAGAAAAATACCTCTACTTGTAAGATTCCTCCCCCAACCCCTTTTTGATGTCTAGTATCTCCCCCTATAATCAATTCCTCTTCAGAAATATAAAGACCTTGTTTCTAACTGTTTTAGCCTAGAGAGAGAAAATTATTCTAGAGAGAGAATATTCAGATTATGAATATTTTTGGATAGAAAAATAACTCATCTTATTAAAATAAGTTCCCCTAAAACAGAAATTCAAAAACAATTTTCCAATGTGCAATTGGAATTAATTGGAAATGGGTATAAAGGACCTTAGTCTAAGGGTCTAGATTTTAAGAAATTTTTGGATTATGGTCCAATTAAGGTTCCTATGGACCAATAGCATCAATCCATGTGTAGGGAGGAGATAAATCCAATTTGTAAAAGAAGATACCCAAAAATGAGTAAATGCTTACATAAGATGAAGAGTTGAAATGTACAAGGTTTATTAGTAAAAAACTATGAGCAATATTAAAAATATGAGATAATTTGGGTATCCAAAAATGAGTAAATGCTCACATAAGATGAAGAGTTGAAAATGTACAAGGTTTATTAGTAAAAAACTATGAGCAATATTAAAAATATGAGATAATTTGGGTATCCAAAAATGAGTAAATGCTCACATAAGATGAAGAGTTGAAAATGTACAAGGTTTATTAGTAAAAAACTATGATCAATATTAAAAATATGAGATATTTTAGGTATAATGATTCTATTTTGACACATATGTAAGGAAGGGGAGTTCTTTAAAGGAGGTGCATATTTCACATAAGATGAAGAGTTGAAAATGTACAAGGTTTATTAGTAAAAAAAACTATGAGCAATATTAAAAATATGAGATTGGGTATAATCATTCCATTTTGACACATATGTAAGGAAGGGGAGTTCTTTAAAGGAGGTGCATATTTCACATGCTTGAATGAGTTTTAAACTCAAAAATAATGTGATATTTTTATCTCTCATCTCTCTTGAACCAAACCAAATCAAAATGGAACCAAATCGAATCAAAAAGTAACCAAACTAGGTCCAAATCTAGTCCAAATTCAACCAAACTGACTTGGAAAATTCTAGAATCAGTTTGTTTGGTTAGGAGCTCAATTTTTCCTATAAATAGAAGCCTTCCCTTGTTGAAAAGAATATAGTGTCTTATGCATTGTTACTCTACTCCACCTAAGCCAAGAACTGTGAATTCTTTAATAATTCACTAGTTTTTGACACTTCTCTCTTTCTTAAATCCCCATTGGTGGCTCCATCAACATACTAAACCAATTGATTGGTTGGGGGCCTCTACCGTGAATAAAGAATCAAGCAAATTATAAGGTAAGTATAGTGAATTTTGATCTTTTCTATAATTTCTCAATGATTCTCTCTTCTCAATCCCTTTCAAGCTTGAGAAGCTTAATTGGTATGGTTTTTGAAATGCTATTGAAGTTAATTAATTAATGATAGTAAAGAATTACATAAATTTCCATTTACGTTTAATTCTAATGGTTTTTTCTCTCTCTCACGTAAGAAATGGTCATACTCATGACCCATTCTCAATCCAAATGAAGCTTTTCATAAAGCTTTTTCTTAATCCAAGATTAATCTATGCTTGAGAATAAATTAATAGTTTTTTTTATCTATGCTTTTAGTTTATGATTATTTTTTATTTAATCCATTAAGGGTCAATGATCCAATTAGGGATCATTCTAATCATTCTCTTAAAGATAACCTATCTTTTAAAATAATTGAGATTTATTAGTAGCGGAGCTATGGTAAAATTTTATAAAAATATACACATAAAATAATTTCATTCAAAACATGAAAAGAGGATTTCCTACCATATTCTAGGAACTATCATCCTAGATTAATTAAAAGAATTTTATTATGCATGGAGATGTGGATGCTTGCATGTAGATGTAGATGTATGGATGTGAGTGTGAATGTGAATGTGGATGTATGCATGGAGATGTGGATGTATGCATGTAGATGTAGATGTATAGATGTGGATGTGATTGGAAATGTGGATGTATGCATGTAGATGTAGATGTATAGATGTGGATGTGAATGGAGATGTGGATGTATGCATGTAGATGTAGATGTATAGATGTGGATGTGAATGTGGAGGTGGATATATGCATGTAGATGTAGATGTATGGATGTGAATGTGAATGTGGATGTGGATGTATGCATGGAGATGTGGATTTATGCATGTAGATGTAGATGTATGGATGTGAGTGTGAATGTGGATGTGGATGTATGCATGGAGATGTGGATGTATGCATGTAGATGTAGATGTATGCATGTGAATGTGAATGTGGAGGTGGATGTATGCATGGAGATGTGGATGTATGCATGTAGAAGTAGATGTATAGATGTGGATATAAATGGAGATGTGGATGGATGCATGTAGATGTAGATGTATAGATGTGGATGTGAATGGAGATGTGGATGTATGCATGTAGATGTAGATGTATAGATGTGGATATGAATGTGGAGGTGGATGTATGCATGTAGATGTAGATGTATAGATGTGGATGTGAATGTGGAGGTGGATGTATGCATGTAGATGTAGATGTATGGAGGTGAATGTGAATGTGGATGTGGATGTATGCATAGAGATGAGGATGTATGCATGTAGATGTGAATGTACGCATATAGATGTGGATGTATGGATGTGAATGTGCATGTAGATGTGGATGTATGGATGAGGATGCATGAATGTGCATGTAGATGTGGATGTGAAAATAGATGTATGGATGTATGGATGTGAATGTGCATGTGGATGTGGATATATGTATGGATGTGAATATATGATATGTGATGTGAAGGAATCTGAAGTGATGAGATGGAAAATGATGTGATGGGATGAGTACACATATAAATGGAATGTGGAATAAGTAATGTGGATTGATGAGGGATAATGTGGAAAAATGAGAGTTAATATAGAAACTGTATTTGTAAACTGTTTGTAAATGCTGTTTGTAAATGACTGTTTTATTTCAAGAATGCTGGGAAAGCATTTTGACCGTCTTGTGATTAAGGTCGTGGAGACCTAACTGATAAAGTTGCAACTGCTGATGGAGAGTCAATGGAGGACGTCTCGCGTAGCAAGGTCGACCGAGGTCTTGACCAGCCTGGGTGCGATTAAAATGGTGAGCTTCCGGTACGATGGATGAGGGGCCAAGGAAGCGGCCTATGAGTGAAGCGCTAGGTCACCTGCGAAGGATCCTAGAGGGTGCTGACCATACGGTGCTCGGGCTCTGGGTCTCGCCTAGGATACCCACGCGTGCATTGAGGAAGATATTGGAACAAGGAGTAAGAGTTGTTTTCTGAAATCGGGCATGGATCTGGTTGATTGACCTTGCTGGTCTTCAATGGATGAGTCCATGGCTCTTTATATGGATCTGTTGGTTGATCTTGCTGATCTTCAACGAGAGTCCATCTTGATAAGTGATTGTATGGGCTAGGAACTATTGAAACGGCCCCTGAGTGGACAGGTGGTGAGCGTTCTAGCTGCCAATGATGCCATAGATACTCTGATGAAGGAATGATGGTGTAAGATCCCTGTTCCCACCGAGCAACAGATTCGGGATACTAGGAAGTAGCACTTCTCGCGCGGGACAGGGGTCCCACATTCGGGGCGTCACCCACGGATATCCGGATAAGAGACTAATCCGTCGGTTGTTCCAAAACCGAACCCGGAAAAACTTCCTTTACTGGAAAGCACGGGCGATTCCACCAGGATAACTTTTTACTCTAACGTAGTCAAAATCATTTCTGATCGAACTGATCCAATTACATCTATAAGATACTTGGTCAGATCAAGGAAGAAACTTACACTTGGATCATTGGTATCAACGCTTTTTTCCCCATTCAAGAGGCACAGCCATTGATTCCTATCCATAGAACAGTTACTGTCCGAGGTTTATTTTATCTATCGTAAAAACAAAAGTTTGAGTTTCGATTTACGGATCCATCAGTCCAGCCTAACCCCATCCACCAGTCCCATGGGTTAGCCAACCGCCCAACCACTGTAGTGATGGGATCCAGTTAAGAATTTGGTTATGTTTTGTCCCGGGTACCAAGGAAAAGAGTTCCAAGGCCCCCTAGCCGGATGTTCATGCAAAAATAAAACTAGTCACACCACTCACACACCCAATATGAAATTGCCTTTTCACAGATTCAACCAGTTTAAAACAATCCTTTAATAAAACCATAGTATCACTGATCACAATCTTCCAATTTATCCGGTTGATTCTTAAATTTTCCCATCATTCCTTCATCAGAGTATCTATGGCATCATTGGCAACTAGAACGCTCAGGGGCCGTTTCGATAGTTCCTAGCCCTTAATACTCGGTAATATAATCACTTATCAAGATGGACTCTCGTTGAAGATCAGCAAGATCAACCAACAGATCCATATAAAGAGCCATGGACTCATCCATTGAAGACCAGCAAGGTCAATCAACCAGATCCATGCCCGATTTCAGAAAACAACTCCAACTCTGTTCCAATATCTTCCTCAACGCACGCGTGGGTATCCTAGGCGACCCAGAGCCCGAGCACCGTATGGTCAGCACCCTCTAGGATCCTTCGCAGGTGACCTAGCGCTTCACTCATAGGCCGCTTCCTTGGCCCCTCATCCACCGTACCGGAAGCTCACCATTTTAATCGCACCGAGGCTGGTCAAGACCTCGGTCGACCTTGCTACGCGAGACGTCCTTCATTGACTCTCCGTCAGCAGTAGGAACTTTATCATCACGACCTTAATCACAAGACGGCCA
This sequence comes from Cibotium barometz, assembly GCF_041138505.1. NCBI lineage: Eukaryota > Viridiplantae > Streptophyta > Polypodiopsida > Cyatheales > Cibotiaceae > Cibotium > Cibotium barometz. The sequence continues at coordinate 45,846,570 of NC_141067.1, read as the reverse complement.
AAATGCTCCCCCCAGCATTCTTGACATAAAACAATCATTTACAAACAGCATTTACAAATAGTTTACAAATATAGTTTCTATATTAACTCTCATTTTTCCACATTATCCCTCATCAACCCACCTTACTTATTCCACATTCCATATCCACATTCACATCCATACATCCACATCTACATGCATACAATCATATCTACATGCATACATCCACAACTCCATGCATACACCCACATCCACATTCACATTCACATCCATACATTTACATCTACCTGCATACATCCACCTCCACATTCACATCCACATCTATACATCTACATCTATACGTCTATACATCTACATCTACATGCATACATCCACAACTCCATTCACATCCACATCTATACATCTACATCCATACATCCACATCTCCATTCACATCTACATCTATACATCTACATCTACATGCATCCATCCACCTCCACATCCACATCTACATCTATACATCTACATCTACATGCATACATCCACATCTCCATTCACATCTACATCTATACATCTACATGTACATGCATCCATCCACATCTCCATTTACATCCTCATCTATACATCTATTTCTACATGCATATATCCACATCTCCATGCATACATCCACCTCCACATTCACATCCACATCTATACATCTACATCTACATGCATACATCCACCTCCACATCTACATCCACATCTACATCTACATGCATACATCCACCTCCACATCCACATCTACATCTATACATCTACATCTACATGCATACATCCGCATCTCCATTCTCATCTACATCTATACATCTACATCTACATGCATCCATCCACCTCCACATCCACATCTACATCTATACATCTACATCTACATGCATACATCCACATCTCCATTCACATCTACATCTATACATCTACATCTACATGCATCCATCCACATCTCCATTTACATCCTCATCTATACATCTACTTCTACATGCATACATCCACATCTCCATGCATACATCCACCTCCACATTCACATCCACATCTATACATCTACATCTACATGCATACATCCACCTCCACATCTACGTCTACATGCATACATCCACCTCCACATCCACATCTACATCTATACATCTACATCTACATGCATACATCCACCTCCACATCCACATCTACATCTATACATCTACATCTACATGCATACATCCACATCTCCATTCACATCTACATCTATACATCTACATCTACATGCATCCATCCACCTCCACATCCACATCTATATCTATACATCTACATCTACATGCATACATCCACATCTCCATGCATACATCCACCTCCACATTCACACTCACATCCATACATCTACATCTACATGCAAACATCCACATCTCCATGCCTAATAAAATTCCTTTAATTAATCTAGGATGATAGTTCCTAGAATATGGTAGGAAGTCCTCTTTTTATGCTTTAAATGAAATTATTTTATGCGTAATTTCTATAAAAATTTTGCCATAGCTCCGCTACTATGACTGATAAGTCTCAATTTTTTCTAAGGGATAAGGCTTATCATTAAGGAAATAATTAGAATGGTCTCTAATTGGATCATCAATCCATAATGGATTGAATCATCGATAAACATAAACTAAAAGTATAGAAAAAAGCCATTAATTTGGCCTCAAGCATAGCTTAATCTTGGATTAAGGAAAAGCCTTATGAAAAGCTTCATTTGGATTGAAAAGGGTCATGAGTATGACCATTTCTTAAGTGAGAGAGAGAAAAACCATTAGAATTAAATATAAATAGAATCTTATGTAATTCTTTACTATCATTAATTAATTAACTTCAATAGCATTTCAAAAACCATATCAATTAAGCTTCTCAAGCTTGAGAGGGATTGAGAAGAGAGAATCATTGAAAAATTATAGAAAAGATCAAAATTCACTATACTTATCTTATAATTTGCTTGATTCTTTGATCACGGTAGAGGCCCCCAACCAATCAATTGGTTTAGTATGCTGATGGAGCCACCAATGGGAATTGAAGAAAGAGAGAAGTGTCAAAAAAACTAGTGAATTATTAAAGAATTCACAGTTCTTGGCTTAGGTGAAGTAGAGTAACAAAGCATAAGACACTATATATTTTTCAACAAGGGGAGGCTTCTATTTATAGGAAAAATTGAGCTCCTAACCAAACAAACTGATTCTAGAATTTTCCAAGTCAGTTTGGTTGAATTTGGACTAGATTTGGACCTAGTTTGGTTACTTTTTGATTCGATTTGGTTCCATTTTGATTTGGTTTGGTTCAAGAGAGATGAGAGATAAAAATATCACATTATTTTTGAGTTTAAAACTCATTCAAGCATGTGAAATATGCACCTCCTTTAAAGAACTCCCCTTCCTTACATATGTGTCAAAATTTTATTGCTCATAGTTTTTTTACTAATAAACCTTGTACATTTTCAACTCTTCATCTTATGTGAAATATGCACCTTCTTTCAAGAACTCCCCTTCCTTACATATGTGTCAAAATTTTATTGCTCATAGTTTTTTACTAATAAGCCTTGTACATTTTCAACTCTTCATCTTATATGAAATATGCACCTTCTTTAAAGAACTCCCCTTCCTTACATATGTGTCAAAATTTTATTGCTCATAGTTTTTTACTAATAAACCTTGTACATTTTCAACTCTTCATCTTATGTGAAATATGCACCTTCTTTAAAGAACTCCTCTTCCTTACATATGTGTCAAAATTTTATTTCTCGTAGTTTTTTACTAATAAACCTTGTACATTTTCAACTCTTCATCTTATGTGAAATATACACCTTCTTTAAAGAACTCCCCTTCCTTACATATGTGTCAAAATTTTATTGCTCATCGTTTTTTACTAATAAGCCTTGTACATTTTCAACTCTTCATCTTATGTGAAATATGCACCTTCTTTAAAGAACTCTCCTTCCTTACATATGTGTCAAAATTTTATTGTTCATAGTTTTTTACTAATAAACCTTGTACATTTTCAACTCTTCATCTTATGTGAGCATTTACTCATTTTGGGGTATCTTCTTTTACAATTTGGATTTATCTCCTCCCTACACATGGATTGATGCTATTGGCCCATAGGAACCTTAATTGGACCATAATCCAAAAAAAATTTCTGAAAATCTAGACCCTTAGACTAAGGTTCTTTATACCTATGTCCAATTAATTCCAATTGCACATTGGAAAATTCTTTTTGAATTTCTGTTTCAGGGGAACTTATTTTAATAAGATGAGTTATTTTTCTATCCAAGAATATTCAAAATCTGAATATTCTCTCTCTAGAATACTTTCTCTCTCTAGGTTAAAACAGCCACAAACAAGATCTCTTATATTTCAGAAAAGGAATTGATTACAGGGGAATATGCTAGACATCAAAAAGGGGTTGGGGGAAGAATCTTACATTCTACCCCACTTAAAAAATGCGAGATGTCCTCATCTCGCAAACTAGGATAATTTCACAAGATGCACGAATATGAGACTTAGAGAAAAATTTTAATCAAGATTAACCACCAAGAAAAGTCTTAAAGAAAGCAAGATAAGAACAATATTTAAACTTTATTCATTCTCGGAACTTATACAGTAAAGATAGAAGAACTCTTTACACTTCCATAAGCTCGTCCATCATATGGTCACAAAAGCAGTACTCACAAGCTGCACAAGTATAGGGCTATAGGAATGATTCTGCTGGTTATTACCGCACCTATCTCAGTGGTATGGGGTGATCTAACAAAAGGACCTCTGAGAGGCAAGCCAAAAACGGGATAAAGGCATATCTTCTCATGAGGAAGAAAATACGCCAGTAAGAAGACCCGCTCAGAAAACCCAAGATACCTTGATCTCATGACGCAGTAGTATCGGGGACCCAAACCGAAAGCTTCAATAACCATGGCCAAGCGGACATTGTTACGAAAGTGCTGTTGTCCCCAGGGTGTTACCCTAGTTATGTTTTGATAGGTCCGCCATTTGGTCTGAGCTACAGAAGTTCCTAGGTGAGGAAAAAGTGAGCGCTCATACTGTTCTATAAAGTTTTTCTTCACAGACTCTCTTGCGTCTTGAAGGTGAGAAATCATCAGGGATAAAACTAATTCCTGTTGCTAAGCCATGAAAGAGATTAAGAAAGAAAGGAGATTGATGGGAGTAAGATTACTGTGAGCGATAAGTAAAAGTTACGACTTATATAAAGGAAGGAGCTAGCGTAACCTAGAAGCCAACGGTAACTTGCCACTGAAGTTTTTCCGTCTTTCCATGATTTGAGTTTGGCACATTTTTCTATAGAAGGCATTAAGAATTTTGAGATGAGGAGATAAAAGAAGCTTGTAGGCTAAGTCACCTACTTTCATTGAATTCAAATATAAGGGTCACAATATCTGGGGGATAACTTCTTATACTCCCCAAGAGATAAAGAACTTCTTTTGGGCCGTACTCGAATGAAAACCAAAACCTTGGTATCCAAAAAACCGATTCTCATTTCTGAACTCATTGTTCTAAATCTTTAAAACAGGTGGGACTCCTGAGATGTATTCTAGGGAAAGGGTCTTCCTTTTTTAAACAGAAACTTCCTTTTATTTTAGAGAGGGAATAATTATAAGATCAGAAAGGGAGATTCTTACTCCTGTATACCTCGAAGGCTGGGGAGGAATCTTACATTCTACCCCACTTAAAAAGTGCGAGATGTCCTCATCTCGCAAGGTAGAGGACAGCTCTTTTTCTTAAGATCCAATTTTATTCTGGGGTTCCTTATATTCTGGTCAACCCAACAGAACATTGGGATAAATATCCCTTATATAGAACTCATCATTAAATAACAATTCATTCAGATCATATCATTCATATCTTTAACATGATAATGGTCCATTAGACCGAAAAGTTTCCTTCGGAACATTGCTCCACGGAAATTTCAGTCAAGCAAGTTCTCAATTTGACATCCCTTAACTTGATCTACCGGTCAAGTATTAATAGTAGCAATCTGACAGCACAACCCACTAATCTCATAGTGATTTGCTGAATTCGTTATCATCATTTTAGTTATGAATATCATCACGGGGACTCGTCCCATTCCCCCTCATTGTGGTTTCATTATATTTCAACTAATTTTTAAAAATCAACATTTTTCAATCAGCATTTTCAATCAGAATCCAATTCAATTCATCAATTCTCAGACAAAATTAAAAATCATATCAATCACATTCGAAATCATCATCTAGATAGCATTAACGCTTATAATTTCAAGTTTTAGATTTACTCGTATATACTGTCAGTAAAGAGCTGCAGTATACTCTCAGTATATACGGGTAGTCACGGCCCTTGGAATTATAAGGTAAATACTATCATGTCTAGGCCTCAAGCAAGTCAGGGATTCTATATAATTGCGGCACTTCCATCTGAATACCCAATTACCAAAATTATGAATTTCCGTTTGAATATCAAATTGTATGAATTATCTCACACAATTATAACCTTTTTGTGTTTCTTGATAAATTTTTGACATATTTGTCTTCTCACTTGATCTTTATTAACCAAACGCTGTGATACCAACTGTAAGATCCCTATTCCCACCGAGCAACAGATTCGGGATACTAGCAGCGGAATTAGCACTTCTCGTGCGGGACAGGGGTCCCACATTCGGGGCCTCACCCACGGATATCCGGATAAGAGACTAATCCGTCGGTTGTTCCAAAACCGAACCCGGAAAGACTTCCTCTACCGGAAAGCACGAGCGATTCCACCAGGATAACTTTTTACTCTAACGTAGTCAAAATCATTTCTGATCGAGCTGATCCAATTACATCTATAAGATACTTGGTCAGATCAAGGAAGAAACTTGCACTTGGATCATTGGTATCAACGCTTTTTTCCCCATTCAAGAGGCACAGCCGTTGATTCCTATCCATAGAACAGTTACTGTCCGAGGTTTATTTTATCTATCGTAAAAACAAAAGTTTGAGTTTCGATTTACGGATCCATCAGTCCAGCTAACCCCATCCAGTCCCATGGGTTAGCCAACCGCCCAACCACTGTAGTGATGGGATCCAGTTAAGAATTTGGTTAGGTTTTGTCCCGGGTACCAAGGAAAAGAGTTCCAAGGCCCCCTAGCCGGATGTTCATGCAAAAATAAAACTAGTCACACCACTCACACACCCAATATGAAATTGCCTTTTCACAGATTCTACCAGTTTAAAACAATCCTTTAATAAAACCATAGTATCACTGATCACAATCTTCCAATTTATCCGGTTGATTCTTAAATTTTCCCATCATTCCTTCATCAGAGTATCTATGGCATCATTGGCAACTAGAACGCTCAGGGGCCGTTTCGATAGTTCCTAGCCCTTAATACTCGGCAATATAATCACTTATCAAGATGGACTCTCGTTGAAGATCAGCAAGATCAACCAACAGATCCATATAAAGAGCCATGGACTCATCCATTGAAGACCAGCAAGGTCAATCAACCAGATCCATGCCCGATTTCAGAAAACAACTCCAACTCTGTTCCAATATCTTCCTCGACGCACGCGTGGGTATCCTAGGCGACCCAGAGCCCGAGCACCGTATGGTCAGCACCCTCTAGGATCCTTCGCAGGTGACCTAGCGCTTCACTCATAGGCCGCTTCCTTGGCCCCTCATCCACCGTACCGGAAGCTCACCATTTTAATCGCACCGAGGCTGGTAAAGACCTCGGTCGACCTTGCTACGTGAGACGTCCTTCATTGACTCTCCGTTTGCAGTTGCAACTTTATCATCACGACCTTAATCACAAGACGGCCAAAATGCTCCCCCCAGCATTCTTGACATAAAACAATCATTTACAAACAGCATTTACAAACAGTTTACAAATACAGTTTCTATATTAACTCTCATTTTTCCACATTATCCCTCATCAACCCACCTTACTTATTCCACATTCCATATCCACATTCACATCCATACATCCACATCTACATGCATACAATCATATCTACATGCATACATCTACAACTCCATGCATACACCCACATCCACATTCACATTCACATCCATACATTTACATCTACCTGCATACATCCACCTCCACATTCACATCCACATCTATACATCTACATCTATACGTCTATACATCTACATCTACATGCATACATCCACAACTCCATTCACATCCACATCTATACATCTACATCCATACATCCACATCTCCATTCACATCTACATCTATACATCTACATCTACATGCATCCATCCACCTCCACATCCACATCTACATCTATACATCTACATCTACATGCATACATCCACATCTCCATTCACATCTACATCTATACATCTACATGTACATGCATCCATCCACATCTCTATTTACATCCTCATCTATACATCTATTTCTACATGCATACATCCACATCTCCACGCATACATCCACCTCCACATTCACATCCACATCTATACATCTACATCTACATGCATACATCCACCTCCACATCTACATCCACATCTACATCTACATGCATACATCCACCTCCACATCCACATCTACATCTATACATCTACATCTACATGCATACATCCACATCTCCATTCTCATCTACATCTATACATCTACATCTACATGCATCCATCTACCTCCACATCCACATCTACATCTATACATCTACATCTACATGCATACATCCACATCTCCATTCACATCTACATCTACATGCATCCATCCACATCTCCATTTACATCCTCATCTATACATCTACTTCTACATGCATACATCCACATCTCCATGCATACATCCACCTCCACATTCACATCCACATCTATACATCTACATCTACATGCATACATCCACCTCCACATCTACATCTACATGCATACATCCTCCTCCACATCTACATCTACATGCATACATCCACCTCCACATCCACATCTACATCTATACATCTACATCTACATGCATACATCCACATCTCCATTCACATCTACATCGATACATCTACATCTACATGCATCCATCCACCTCCACATCCACATCTATATCTATACATCTACATCTACATGCATACATCCACATCTCCATGCATACATCCACCTCCACATTCACACTCACATCCATACATCTACATCTACATGCAAGCATCCACATCTCCATGCCTAATAAAATTCCTTTAATTAATCTAGGATGATAGTTCCTACAATATGGTAGGAAGTCCTCTTTTTATGCTTTGAATGAAATTATTTTATGCGTAATTTCTATAAAAATTTTGCCATAGCTCCGCTACTATGACTAATAAGTCTCAATTTTTTCTAAGGGATAAGGCTTATCATTAAGGAAATAATTAGAATGGTCTCTAATTGGATCATCAATCCATAATGGATTGAATCATCAATAAACATAAACTAAAAGTATAGAAAAAAGCCATTAATTTGGCCTCAAGCATAGCTTAATCTTGGATTAAGGAAAAGCCTTATGAAAAGCTTCATTTGGATTGAAAAGGGTCATGAGTATGACCATTTCTTAAGTGAGAGAGAGAAAAACCATTAGAATTAAATATAAATAGAATCTTATGTAATTCTTTACTATCATTAATTAATTAACTTCAATAGCATTTCAAAAACCATATCAATTAAGCTTCTCAAGCTTGAGAGGGGTTGAGAAGAGAGAATCATTGAGAAATTATAGAAAAGATCAAAATTCACTATACTTATCTTATAATTTGCTTGATTCTTTGATCACGGTAGAGGTCCCCAACCAATCAATTGGTTTAGTATGTTGATGGAGCCACCAATGGGAATTGAAGAAAGAGAGAAGTGTCAAAAAAACTAGTGAATTATTAAAGAATTCACAGTTCTTGGCTTAGGTGAAGTAGAGTAACAAAGCATAAGACACTATATATTTTTCAACAAGGGGAGGCTTCTATTTATAGGAAAAATTGAGCTCCTAACCAAACAAACTGATTCTAGAATTTTCCAAGTCAGTTTGGTTGAATTTGGACTAGATTTGGACCTAGTTTGGTTACTTTTTGATTCGATTTGGTTCCATTTTGATTTGGTTTGGTTCAAGAGAGATGAGAGATAAAAATATCACATTATTTTTGAGTTTAAAACTCATTCAAGCATGTGAAATATGCACCTCCTTTAAAGAACTCCCCTTCCTTACATATGTGTCAAAATTTTATTGCTCATAGTTTTTTTACTAATAAACCTTGTACATTTTCAACTCTTCATCTTATGTGAAATATGCACCTTCTTTCAAGAACTCCCCTTCCTTACATATGTGTCAAAATTTTATTGCTCATAGTTTTTTACTAATAAGCCTTGTACATTTTCAACTCTTCATCTTATGTGAAATATGCACCTTCTTTAAAGAACTCCCCTTCCTTACATATGTGTCAAAATTTTATTTCTCGTAGTTTTTTACTAATAAACCTTGTACATTTTCAACTCTTCATCTTATGTGAAATATACACCTTCTTTAAAGAACTCCCCTTCCTTACATATGTGTCAAAATTTTATTGCTCATCGTTTTTTACTAATAAGCCTTGTACATTTTCAACTCTTCATCTTATGTGAAATATGCACCTTCTTTAAAGAACTCTCCTTCCTTACATATGTGTCAAAATTTTATTGTTCATAGTTTTTTACTAATAAACCTTGTACATTTTCAACTCTTCATCTTATGTGAGCATTTACTCATTTTTGGGTATCTTCTTTTACAATTTGGATTTATCTCCTCCCTACACATGGATTGATGCTATTGGCCCATAGGAACCTTAATTGGACCATAATCCAAAAAAAATTCTGAAAATCTAGACCCTTAGACTAAGGTTCTTTATACCTAATTCCAATTAATTCCAATTGCACATTGAAATTTTTTTTTTGAATTTCTGTTTCAGGGGAACTTATTTTAATAAGATGAGTTATTTTTCTATCCAAAAATATTCAAAATCTGAATATTCTCTCTCTAGAATATTTTCTCTTTCTAGATTAAAACAGCCACAAACAAGATCTCTTATATTTCAGAAAAGGAATTGATTACAGGGGAATATGCTAGACATCAAAAAGGGGTTGGGGGAGGAATCTTACAGATGGGAAATTAAGAATCAATTGGATAAATTGGACGATGGTGATCAATGATACTATGGTTTTATTAAAGGATTGTTTTAAAACTGGTTGAATCTGTGAAAAGGCAATTTCATATTGGGTGTGTAAGTGGTGTGACTAGTTTTATTTTTGCATGAACTTCCGGCTAGGGGACCTTGGAACTCTTTTCCTTGGTACACCCGGGACAAAACCTAACCAAATTCTTAATTGGATCCCATCACTACAGTGGTTGGGCGGTTGGCTAACCCATGGGATTGGATGGGGTTAGGCTGGATTGATGGATCCGTAAATCGAGACTCAAATTCTGTTACTACGATAGATAAAGTAAATCTCGGATAGTAATTATTCTATGGATAGGAATCAACGGCTGTGCCTCTTGACGGGGAAAAAAGCGTTGATCCCAATGATCCAAGTGCAAGTTTCTTCCTTGATCTGACCAAGTATCTTTATAGATGCAGTCGGATCTATTGATCAATAAGGGTTTGACTACGTTAGAGTAAGATTTTTTCTGGTGGAATCACCCGTGCTTTCCGGTAAAGGAAGTTTTTCTGGGTTTGGTTTTGGAATAACCGACGGATTAGTCTCTTATCCGGATATCTGTGGGTGAGGCCCCGAATGTGGGACCCTTGTCGCACGCGAGAAGTGCTACTTCCGTTGCCAGTATCCCAAATCCGTTGCTCGGTGGGAACAGGGATCTTACAGTTGGTATCAGAGCCTTTGGCTAATAAAGATCAACTGAGAAACCAAATATGTCAAAAATTTATCAAGAAACACAAAAAGGTTGTAATTGTGTGATATAATTCATACAATTTGATATTCAAACTGAAATTTGTAATTTGGTAATTGGGTCTCCAGATGGAAATACCGCAATTATATAGAATCCCTGACTTGCTTGAGGCCTAGACATGATGGTATTTACCTTATAATTCCAAGGGCTGTGACTACCCGTATATATCGAGAGTATAACTGCAGCTCTTTACTGACAGTATATATGAGTAAATCTAAGATTTGAAATTATAAGCGTTAATGCTATCCAGATGATGATTTCGAATGTGGTTGATATGATTTTTAATTCTGTTTGAGAATTGATGAATTGATTTGGATTCTGATTGAAAATTCTGATTGAAAAATGATGATTTTTGAAATTTAGTTGAAATATAATGAAACCACAATGAGGAGGAATGGGACGAGTCCCTATGATGATATTCATAACTAGAATGATGATAATGAATTCAGCAAATCACTATGAGATTAGTGGGTTGTGCTGTCAGATTGCTACTGTTAATACTTGACCGATAGATCAAGTTAAGGGATGTCAAATTGAGAACTTGCTTGACTGAAATTTCTATGGAGGAATGTTCCGAAGGAAACTTTTCGGTCTAATGGACCATTATCATGTTAAAGATATGAATGATATGATCTGAATGAATTGTTATTTAATGATGAGTTCTATATAAGGGATATTTATCCCAGTGTTCTGTTGGGTTGACCAGAATATAAGGAACCCAAGAATAAAATTGGATCTTAAGAAAAAGAGCTGTCCTCTACCTTGCGAGATGAGGACATCTCGCACTTTTTTAAGTGGGGTAGAATGTAAGATTCCTCCCCAGCCTTCGAGGTATACAGGAGTAAGAATCTCCCTTTCTGATCTTATAATTATTCCCTCTCTAAAATAAAACAAAGTTTCTGTTTAAAAAAGGAAGACCCTTTCCCTAGAATACTTCTCAGGAGTCCCACCTGTTTTAAGGATTTAGAACAATGAGTTCAGAAGTGAGAATCGGTGTTTTGGATACCAAGGTTTTGGTTTTCATTCAAGTACGGCCCAAAAGAAGTTCTTTATCTCTTGGGGAGTATAAGAAGTTATCCCCCAGATATTGTGAGCCTTATATCTGAATTCAATGAAAGTAGGTGACTTAGCCTACGAACTTCTTTTATCCCCTCATCTCAAAGTTCTTAATGTATTTCATAGAAATATGTGCCGAATCCAAATCATGGAAAGACGGTAAAACTTCAGTGGCAAGTTACCGTTGGCTTCTAAGTTACGCTAGCTCCTTCCTTTATATAAGTCGTAACTTTTACTTATCGCTCACAGTAATCTTACTTCCATCGATCTCCATTCTTCTTAATCTCATTCATGGCTTGGCAACAGGAATTAGTTTTATCCATGATGATTTCTCACCTTCAAGACGCAAGAGAGTTTGTGAAGAAAGACTTTATAGAACAGTATGAGCGCTCACTTTTTCCTCACCTAGGAACTTCTGTAGCTCAGACCAAATGGCGGACCTATCAAAACATAACTAGGGTAACACCCTAGGGTCAGCAATACTTTCGTAACAATGTCCGCTTGGCCATGGTTATTGAAGCTTTGGGTTTGGGTCCCCGATACTACTGCGTCATGAGATCAAGGCATCTTGGGTTTTCTGAGCGGGTCTTCTTACTGGCGTGTTTTCTTCCTCATGAGAAGATATGCCTTTACCCCGTTTTTGGCTTGCCTCTCAGAGGTCCTTTTGTTAGATCACCTTATACCACTGAGATAGGTGCGGCAATAACCAGCAGAATCATTCCCATAGACGAGTTACCCTATACTTGTGCAGCTTATGAGTGCTGCTTTTGTGACCATATGATGGACGGGCTTATGGAAGTGTAAAGAGTTCTTCTATCTTTACTGTATAAGTTTCGAGAATAAATAAAGTTTAAATCTTGTTCTTATTTTGAATCTTGCTCTCTTTAAGACTTTTCTTGGTGCGATAAATGTGGTGAGAAGTGACATAAAGAACACTTCAAGTCATGTAAGACTAAGGATGACACTATTAACATAGTTGTCTCAATTGTGAATGAACTTTATGCATTTAATATTAGATTAAGTATTGTACAAGAAATAGCCCACTTATGAGGGTACTAGAGAAAGGGTGCTACACACTGTGGAATACCTCATCAAATAGAAGGGTTTACCTAGTGAAGAAGCATCATGGAAACTCGCCACAGTTTTAGAAGGTCATGTGAGAAAATTTTGGATGCATTTGGTGAGGTAAATGTAGGGGAACAACATTGATTCAACTTGCTAGAAATTCCTATAAATCATTGTTAGAGATTCATACCACTTAAGAGAATGAAGATACTTGCATTGCTAAGATAGCAAACTTGATGTACTTTCTTGGAGAGTAAGTTTTGGGTTGTTTTCAAGGAAAATGATGAAGGTTATAGCTATTGGAGATCATTTACAACCATGCTTGAAAAGTATAATGATGCTCTCACAATTGGATTAAATATGACATTCATTCATTCACCTTTGGATGATTGGTACCCAAGCACCTTTGGATGATTGGTACCCAAGCACTTATGATTGGAGATCCTACCCATGTGGATTATCTTATCGATGCAAGGTTTCACATATGAAACCTGTAGGTGGGGATGGTTTATAAGAAAGTTCTTATGGATCATCTATCATAGTGGGGTCAAGGCCATGGGTTTGGGGGGAGTTGCCCAAGTATGGGGTGCATCAATATGTGGTAGTATATAAAGGTAGGAAGTATAAATACCAACTATGGGATCTAACCAAGAATATGATCATTTTACTAATCAAATGAAGTTTTCAATATTTCTTTGCTATGGTGTTTCTCTCCTACATGAGAGAGAGAGTGTGGACTGCTCTTAGGTCTAAACCACGTAAACTTTGGTTAGATTTTGTTAAAAAAAAATTGCTTCCTTTCTCAATTAAGTTCTCTTGTCTTTATGAGTTACTTATAGTGCTTGCTCACATTCATTATGTCTAGTCTCATTATTCTTATTGCTAATCAACACTTTGTGTGAGTTACTCTATGTGAGTATTAATCTACCCTTATTTCTTAATTCCTTTGTCCACCATTAAGAAACCTTCTTGTTTTTAACATGTAGTAGATCATTAAGAACTATGTCTACGTATCTAAAGTCACACAATATATTTTTTTCCTTTCTTGTTTAAATAACTTTTTTATCTTCATTTATTTGCAATGGTTGTTAAAATAGTATTGGAGGTGCAAAGCTCTTACAACAAGGGAGAAAATAGACCACTTAAAGAATCTACAAAGGTACTCTTAGTACTTCTGAAAGTTTACTCAATAGTGATAAAACTTTGGATATACATTGCATGCATGTGACACTTTTCTTAAAATCATGTGACACCTCCTCTAAAAACTTTTACAGCTACATGTTGGGTGAGAGTCTCATGCCCTTGAATCTTCGTGAGATTGAAGATATTGAAAATAGAATGGTTATTGCACTTAACAAGATAAGAGAAAGAATGGTAAGTGTTGTTTACATTTTATTTACAAGTTTTATCTTTGAATGGTATGTGAAAATATTATTCAATATGGTAAAAATATCATTATTTTCTTAACGTTAAATTTTTTCTATGTTCAATGATGTAGGTGCAAGTATTACAAGATGAAGCTCAAGATCTTTGTGAAAGGTTAAGATTTATAAATAATAATGAGATGACGAATATCATTTTCAATCTCTGATATGTTTTATTTAATATTTAAATATTTTTTTATTTAAATAAAATTATAAATTTAGCAAATAGATTTTTCATGAATAAATCTATAATAGAAACAAGTCAGTATTAATTGTATACTATTATAATAGACATAATAAGAGCCACCATATTTACAACAAAATAACTGGCATCATAAGAGTCTACAAAATATAACAAGATTAAAATTTTAAGGCCTCTATTTGTAATAAAGTGAAATGGTCTCATATAATGAATAATGGACCCAAGGTCAATGGACCATGTCCATGGACAACACTTACGATAGTGTGAAAGGGGTGGTCATGTATATATGTCAAATAGGCTATATTTGGGGTACCTTTTGTTGATAACCAACATAATATAAGTCCATTGCTCTCTTCTCTCTTTGAACCTAGGATAATCATCCTAATCTAGGATAATTAGGTTAATCCAAGGCTAATCTAGAAGCTCTTTTCTTTCATTGGTATAAGAGCTTAGTTTTTGATCCACTTGGTTCTTGGTTTCAAGAAAATTTGAGAAATTCTTGGATTTTTTTATTTTCTTGATCAAGAAGAGGGACATGGTGATCTTGATTGAGCGAATTTAATCTTCTTGATTCATTTTCTAAGCTTTTAGGGCCGTGCATTTGCTAAGGACCAAATTTTGAGGAAGCCGCACCTAATTTCAAATCCCAGGACCAAAATTGGGAAAAAATTTGCTAATCAAGATTAATGCTAATCCAAAAATGTTTTCCCCTTCCTCTTATTTCTTGCTTGATTTTTGAGTGATAGAAGGCTTAAATCTCTAGTTAACAGCTTGCCATATCTTAGGGCTTTGACTTGCGGGTAATAAGCTTCACAACAATGAGACTAGCTTTGGTAACCTTCGTTGAGGATTTCTACCCATGAGGGTGCTCGACAACTACGTGCATCTTCTCATCTATTGGAGCCAAATATCTACCATTGGAGCTTTTCATGACTTGTGGAAGGGATTTAACATTGATTGGATAGTACAATGGTGGAAAATGACATCTATACACTCCTTCTTCCTCATGGCAAACTCGCACAGGTCGCCGCCACAACAACTGAGAAAAAAATATCTAGAAAATCACGAGGTTCAAGCTTCATAAACCTTTCATAACCTCTCAAGCTTATTCCATAATGTCTTCTCTTCATGTTTGAAAGATTGTTCAGGCTACAATTAGGCAAAAAATGGCTGTGTTTTCTTCTTAGGGTTTTTTTGAGAAGAGAGTGCACAATGTGGCCTGATTAAGTGCACAATGTGGCCTAATTAAGTGCTAACTAAGATGCTAATAATGAGTAAGATTTGATTAATACTCTACATAAACCTTTAAATGAGCCTTGTCATGCTAAGATAGAAGGTTATTTATCAATTTGGGGCTTTCATAATAGGAACCTTGATTGCATGCAATTGGATAATTACTTATGCTATTCACTTGTATGGAGAGCTATATCATGCCAATTAAGACCATATGCAATCATATGTCTTCAATTGAAGCATTAGGAGAATGCTAAGCAATATTTACGTTAATTTCATCCATTTTCATCATTTCTTGGTAATTTAAGGTTTATATGGCTCAATCTATGGCATTGAGATCCTTATATGCACTACTACATGTCATTGGAAAGTTTTAGATGCCACTCGTAGCCATTTCCATGCTATGATATGTCACATGACATGTATGAATCATGCTATGGTTTCATATGAGCTTATGGGATGAATACGTATGCCATTGATCATGTTTGATGCAAGTGATATAAGGCATGCCATATGCTCTTGTGAAGAGGCACATGTTTTGAGAATTCGGGAGGGCAAGTGATTGAAGCTGTATATGGGAAGACATGCTTTTGAATCTCCCCTTTGAAATCATCATCATCACCACCATTAAAATCTCGTATTTGATTGATTGGCATGCATCTATAAGTTCCATTTGTAAGTGATCTACACTCTCATCAATTTCTAGGCTTTCATTTGATTCTTGCATAACTAAAAAGCTAGATATGTGGTGAGGGTACCTTGGCAATTCGGGAAAGAGGCCAATGATAGTGTGTCTTGAACTCACCATGCCATGAGTGCCATGGTAAAGTGGTACGGTGAGGGATTAGGTACAATGGTGGTGAAGACTTGGCACAAGCCCTTGCTCTTGGATTTAAAAATTGAGTAAGAGGGTTGGAAGAGATTGCTCAGGAGATTGGCAATCTTCAAAGAACTACATCGACCTCCAAGTGTTCTCAATGGATGTATTTTGATGGGCAAAGATTTGGCAAGCAGTGGATATAGTATTGCAAGTGAAATTTAATTGAGTTTACATTGAGATTTCATTGCAAATACAAAGGAGGCATTGTCACTTTTTTGCAAAAGCACATATACAAGGCACTTGGTGTTGGATTTGGATGCACAAGATGCAATATTATGTGGTGCATGGTTTTAAATGGGTCCAAGACATTGCCAATGCAAAGGGGAAGTGTGGATAGCAATTGGAGACAATCTTGAAAGTTTTCTACTACGTTGCTAAAACCTAATTTAGTCCAAGAGGATTGGGGCTATTTTCAAGTGGTTTACATAGCTTTATTCTACTCTCTAAGGGCTCCATTTGGATCTCTCAATTTCTCCATTATGACTTCATCCGGCAAGTCTCCCCGTTGCTACAAGACAGAACTGGTGCCTAGTCAAAAACAATGAATGAAGTTTGAGATTTGCGCATGTGGGGTCATTGTACATTCCATTAGCTCTCTGACAAACCGAAGGGTTCTCGATTTCAACAACATTGACTTGATGAAACGATAGTAGTTGTGACGAGTCACAACAAAGGGGTCAAACAAAGGAATGCTGCCAATCAAATTTGGTCAAGGCATTGACATGGATGTGTAGGGCTAGCTTAAAGCATCTCATCAAGCTAAAGACTTTCAAAATTGCCTTCCACTTGTTGATGAAGATTTGGACACATTTGTGTTAAAGTTGACTTCTCCAAAAAATTTAAACAGAGAATAGTACAAGCTGACCAAGTCAAAGGCAACTACATAAGTGGATAGAGCATTGAAATACCCCTCTATAAATCCAAGGAACATTCAATTTGGATTTTGGGAACCCTTTCAAAAGACTTTTGAGCAATTAAGGCTAAACCAAAAAAAGGGAACTACAAGGAAGCTCTTAAGTATGAAGCGAGCACATAGGAAGCAAGACAAGAAGCAAGTTAGGATGCTCAAGGAGAAATGCAAGAATAAATTAGTGGAAATATCAATGAAGGGGTGCATAAAGAGGCTAATGTTCCACAAATACCTTAAGAAGGCAGGGACATGAACGTGAACAACATGATGTATCTCATGAAAACTATGATTGAAAGGATGGACTAAAGATTTTAATTCATGGTGGGACAGGTTTGAGTGTACAAGCAAGAAGTTGCATAATGGGATCACAAGCTTGATGAAAGATGTGGATAAAGGCAAAAAATCTTATGGTGGGTCTATGTTGCATCCATATGCACCAAATACTTTTCCACCAATGAGGCCACAAGCTTATGGGTATTTTGTGGAACCTTCACATGTAAATGCATTGCATAATCCTCAAGCTAGTATGCACCATATTGATGGGAATCATGGTTCTATTCTTAGAAAGGACAAGCTGCCTCTGCCAATGATGCATCAAGCTGGACAAGTATGCATGATATGATATGCATGGTCCTATGAATGGTGTTTCATCAATGCAAGGGAGAAATGTGGACAAAAGAAAAGGCATAGTTTTGGATGAGTCAACAGTGAACAGACAGATTAAAAGGCATAGTTTTGGATGAATCAAGAGTGAATGGAAATCAGAATCATCCACACATGATTGGTCATCACTTTGATGAGATGGGTCATCATCCTTCACACATGAGTGGTCATTACTTTGAGGAGATTGGTCATCATTTTAAGACCATGTGTTTACCGTATATTTTACTCTTGAATCTTGTTCTTTCTAAATTACACAATCTTTAATCTTATGTTTAAGACCGTTTATCTGTATTAATCATATCATTAATTATGACGGATAACATGCATCATCTATGATGATTGTCGCATAGCCCCTCTTGTGTGGAGTGGGTGCAATTTCCTCCGAAAGAAATAACTGATCATGAATGTTACCACTCAGATTTTCAATAGGTCAGCTAATTATGGATTGGCTAATTTGGTCTACTATGCCACATTAGACCACAAGGTTCCCTCTCCAACTAAAGGTAGTAGTTCTTCTAAATCTAGGCGAGGTGCTTGGAGAGGGTACGGTACATAATGTTTCTTTGTTGGTGTGCGACCTTGGAGTAGGCCTCTGGTAGAATCCTTTGAGTTATCTCAAATGGTGTTATTTTCATTAACACCTTGAACATTAGCTTTGGCTTTAGTAGTAAATTGCTAGCTCATACGAAGCCTTCATACTCTGCACCAGACAATGACTCCAAAATAGTATCATTAGTAAAAGATTCAATATTATCTTGGGGGAGAGTATGTCGTACCTCCTAAGTTTTCCGTGGGTGAGATGGCTCAGGTGTCGGCACCTCCTCAGGGGGGTCAAGGGGTTAGTGGGAAATTTTATATGTTGAGAAGGGAGAGTAGAAAAAATGCAGTCGGCTTGAGACTTGTTAGTAGGTGGTGTATTAGGATACGGATTAAGTAGTTTAATAGCTACATTAGAATACACTCAATAAGTAGGGTTGGATGATGAAGTTGGTGTCTCTTCTCCTGACCATGGCTTGAGCTAGGGGTGGGTGGCTAGGGTTGTGGAGTTTCATAAAATCTTGGAGCTCATTGATGTCCTCAGAACTTATGCTAGGATATTCGATATGTGATTTATCAAAAGTGTAGAGGACATTGGTTAACATGGAACTTATGCTAGGATATTCGATATGTGATTTATCAAAAGTGTAGAGGACATTGGTTAACATGGATTCTAAATGTTTGTAGATATTATGGTATAGTTTTAGAATACCAAAAGGGTGATACAAAGAAGACTCACATAAGTTTAATTGCTGGTAAGTATTGTAGACTTCTAGCTAGCCATGTCTTATAATCCATTGATAACTTTATGCTACCACCTTGTAGTTGGCAAGTGTTTTGGGAATATCATCTAGAACAAAGAGGTCGAAGTTCTTGACACTGTTGTCCAAGATTTCAGAGTTTTGGAGTACCCAACACCAACTACGAAGGTTTAGCACAATAGGTGCAATGGATAAAAGTAATTATCTTGTGGATTAGTCAAAACTACATCCCCCCGTAAAATTCCCATAATGATAGTGGGATCAGCATCACGCTCAGTATTTTGTTTGATGAGGGTTGGTTCACCTAGGCTTAGGTCCTCAGACAGATTTATATCATATTGAAGCAATGAGAGGGCTAGTGTAGACAAAACAAGAGTAAGAGTTTGAGGAGGGGCCTGATGAGTTACTGGCAAACAATTGGACCTATCTCTGAGGCTTGCTCAAGGAGTAGGCGCATTTCATTTGTAGGCTCTTGTCTTTGACTTCTATCATGTATGGCTAGTTGTCACTCCAATTCTTGTACACGGGAGTCATTGGTGCTGAGGAGGTTTGATATGGTTGTTTCTCCAGCCATTCGTGCAGCATCCAACTCCTCAAAGCACCTTGTTGCTTCCTCTTGCACCTGCCTTTCTTGAGCTTTTGTGATTCTTTGAATTCTTTCGAGGGTAGCCAGTCTTTCAAGGGTAGCCAGTCTTTCGAGGGTAGCCAGTCTCTAACTGTCTTGTAAAATTGTTGGGTGACTTGCACCATTGCCTTGTGGTGTGCAATCACCATTCTCTGCATCTTAGCTTGTCTATTCTCTTTCTTGCTACAAGTGGGTAGCTCTACTTTTTGCTTCCTTCAAACTTAAGAATAGCATCTGGATCTGGATTTGTAGCTCCTCTTCTTTGGCTAGGGATGTATGCTAGAGCTCATGTACCTGTTGGGCATGATTGGCTAGTCTTATTCCACCTTCTACCCGTTCCTTTATATCTTCCCATAATGTTGGTGAACTGCGGAGCAATCGTCTCAATGGCATTTGCACAAATGTGGACAATATAGCCATGAGGCCTCCTATGTCTCTGGGTTCTCTAGTAATTGAGGGTTCCTTGCATCATGTATGTGTCCCTAGGGAATGAATGGATGGACTCACCCTGCGCATCTTCCTCAAACATTCTTGACATTATGCTCCCTTGAGATCCCTCTTCCATCACTTCTAGAATTGGAGTAGGTACATCCAATTCTCTTTCCCTTGTTGGCTTGTTTCTTGCATACATTGTATCCCTGACTTGGTTAGCCCTTAACTTGGCTTCATGAAGCTGTTGACATTCTTCTTAATAAGACCATGGCATCTTTGAGCTTTCTTATCTCCTCTTCAGCATTTGGGTATTCCCCAACTCCTTTAGACGTTGATGGTATTTTGTTGAGATTCAAGCACCATGTCAGTGTGTGCCAGCTGTACTATGTGCTGGCATGCAAGATAGCAGCATGTGTGAGACATAAATGACTGCATCCATCTGGTCATAGTGTGTGGACATTAGCTAGGGTTAGCTGTGTGGACACAACACATAGTGTGTCTTGTGTATTATGGATTATGGCTTTATGCATTGTGTGAGAAGGGAGATGGCTTCCCTCTATGGTTAGGGTTGGAAATATACATTAGGGTTTGCTCCTATGTGTGTGTCCCCTCTCCCTCTACCTATTTTTCAACATGGTATCAGAGCTTGGTGCTCTCTATTAGGGCTTATGAGAGTGAGTGAGAGAAGAGGGAGAAGAAGCTGTGAAGCTTGCCATTGAGGCTGTGAAGCTTGGAGCACACCGATTTCTATCAGATCTGAGAGCTTGGCCTATCGGGTAAGGTCTACTAAACACCCTTGAGCAGATTGCAGGTGATTCAGGCAAAAACGAAGCAAATTAGGGTTGCCCAAAGCAAAGAAAATTTTTGGTTTTTTGGAAGCTTTCTATTGAAGCTTGGAAGCAGTGATGTATGTTGAAAATAGATGCAAATCTGGCAAAGAAACATGTATGTGACAAGGATGAATGTATTGGCAACTCATGTACAAGCCCTACACTGATTTTGGAGCAAATATGATGCATTTGAATGAATGAAAAATTACTAGTTTTTCAGTTCTCACAAAACAGAGAAAAAGAAGTCAATTTTTTATGAAATTAAACCAAGTTTTTGGCAAAAATCAATCAATTGATGGGTCACACACTTACCTTGGAGTGTCAGGCAACTAAATATACTCTCAATTGACAATACAATAAGCCCAAAATCCCTTAGGAGCAGGCGGCACAACCCATACAACGAAACAGAGTAGTTTTTTCAACTATTTGATGCGAGGAGGCCACAAATCAACTCTTGTACTTGATCAATTCCACAATTGGCTTATCAAACTTGTGATTAACACTAGTAAAGGAGGTTTCTATATGATTGGATTGAGCAATTATGATCTATGGAGCTAGAAATGAGCTGATTAAAAAGGCTATCTACTGTCATTAGTGAAACAGGGTGTGATTAATCGACTAATTACTCTCTCATCTTAAACAATTGGTCTAATTCCTTTTACATGGAGTTAATGGACATCATTGCTAAGCTAATGAATGACTGGTCTCTCAATTTGGAAAAATATTGAAGAAATTAGAGCAAATTTACTACTGGTTTTATTGGTTTTTCTGGTTTTTCTCAAAACAGAGAAGGGGGTTTGACAAAATTGATATGTACGCATATTGGTTGGTGTTGATATGAAACATTGAGCTTGTTTAGGTGTCAATGCAAGTTATCCACACTTGATTGAACCACTACATTGCAATTTGGAGCCTTGGAAAGTGCGTCAAAGCAGGGTATCCTGGACT
Organism: Cibotium barometz; assembly: GCF_041138505.1. Lineage (NCBI taxonomy): Eukaryota > Viridiplantae > Streptophyta > Polypodiopsida > Cyatheales > Cibotiaceae > Cibotium > Cibotium barometz. Next base: position 45,824,132 of record NC_141067.1, on the reverse strand, counting down.
GCATGAGCCAGTTCATTTTGGACGCATACAGTTTGATTTTCTACATCAAAATTGAAGTTTGTTGACTACTTTGGAGTATCTAGAACACTCATTAGAGTGTGGTTGAGCTGAGGAAGGCTTGTTTATAGATTTGGACATGTGTGGAAGGTGCATTTACATCGAGCAAATATGCCGGATAATCCAGTACGAATTATGGGTGAAAAGCTGGATAGGAAGAACTTCCAGGCATGGAAGTACAGGATCAAAAGTTTTCTGAAGGGAAAAGGTTTTTGGAATCTTATTATTATAGGTGCTGAGCCAGAGCCGGAACTACCCCGACAACCTACACAGCAATGCAAGAGGTTATAGCTCATACGTAATGGTAAGAAAGAGCATACAAAGGTTTGCATTATCTGTCTATATGTATTTCGGATGCTATACTCATACACATACATGATGTTGAGAATCCCAAGGATGCATGGGATACATTGGTAAAGCTGTTTGATATAGACGCTGGTACTCGCAAGTCTCAGTTGAGACAACAGATTCATAATGTGAAACGGAAAGGAAGGAGCATCCATGATTATGTACAAGAGATAAAGAAGCATGCAGATGCATTGGCAACAATCAATGATGATGATTTGGTAGACATTACCTTGCGTGGTCTTGGCAAGGAGTATAAATCTTTTGATACATCCATCTCGGTTCGGAGTACAGGTTTACCAGACTTTGATGAGTTGATTTCACTCTTGCTTGTTGAGGAAATCAAACTGAGTGATTCCTTTAATGATGCATCTACTAGCCATGATGATAATGGCAGAAATTAGGCTTTCTATTTGCAAAGAGGATTTAGAGGTAGGGGGAGATTTGCATCACATGGCCATGGTAATGGACATGGATTGCAGGATAGGTCACCACAATAGAATTTTCAGTCTCTGTACTAGATAAAGCAATAGTAGGTTTCTTCTTGCTACTCCAACTCACCACAGCGCTTCCAAGTGTAAAGGCATAACCACTAGTAGACCTCTTGTCATATGAGCTACCTGCCCAATCTACGTGAGTGTAGCCATGTATATCCAAGCCTATTATTGGCAAGGTTATCATTCATTGTGACAACATGAGCATCATACAATTGGCAAAGAATCCAGTGTTTCATGCGCGGACCAAACACATAGAGGTCCATTATCATTTTGTTAGAGAGAAAGTGCTGGATGGTACAATGGTGTTAAAGGCATAGTTTTCTTAGGTTGAATGTTGCTAAGTCGGATATGTAGTAAGTTGGATATTTAGTAAGTCGGATATGTGCTAAGTCAGAATTATAAGGTGGTAGGAATGTATGATGAATTTCTTCGGATCTTGGAAGTTAAGATATGTAACAGTTATTCAAGAATAACATTTTGGGAAAAGAGTAACGTTTTTTGAGCAAGGTAGAAAAGAAGGGGAAGCAATGTAATGTTAAGAGGAGAGAATGAAGCACATTTTTAGGGTTTTATCTCTCTTGTGTGACTTTGCTCTATCGAATTTATGTCTGTGCATTAGGTTTTTGCTGTGTCTGAATTTCTATTTTTGCCTAATCAACATGTTCTTGTGGAAAAATTGTGTCTGCTTGTTGTATTTGTGTTTGTGTTGATTTACCCCAAGACAATTGGCGATTCCTTCTACGTTTTCAACCTTGTTAGGCTGCGATCTACGTGGTCGCTTGGAGTGGGCCCAATGATGGTGCAGTTTAAGCCATTCTAGAAATCAAAGGTCCACCTGTGAACCTGGTGCTGCAGACTGCTTTGAACCTGTGCAAAGTGCAGCAGAATCAGAACCTGCAGGTGGAGCAGAATCAGAATCTGCAAGTGCAGTAGAATCAAAATCTGTAGGTGCAGCAAAATCAGAATCTGCATATCCTTGGATGGGATGGTGGAATTCCTCATTCAAAGTGCTATTTCACATTGGAGGTTGACGTGTTCCAAGTAAGCCATCATTCAGATTTTGCATAAACACCTAAAATTTTGAATTTAGCAATGTTTGAGCACCTATTTGTTACGAGTGGGGGGGTGGATCTCGGTATAGCACCGCAGCTCTCCATTCCATGCATACATGTGGGCTTTATTTGGTGTGGTGCATTGAATATGAGAGCTCACATAGCTATCTAATTTCTAACTTCAAATATGGGCAAGAAGAAGAGGAAGAAGTGCCAAATTTGTACAAAACATAGCCATGAAACCTATGAGTGTCCATACACATGTGACGAGTGTCAAAAGGGAGATGAGTGCAAGCAGTTTTGCATGGTTGAGTTGAGCACAAAACTTCAAAACATAATTCAAAAATTTCATCATGCATCCAAGAAGGGTTCCTTTGATACGATGGAGAGAGCTAGTGAAAGGCTAGATGCATTTGAAGGTATGCTAGATGATGGATATGCATATCATGAGACGCATGAGGGTCGGAAGAAGAGAACTTGTTCAAGCATGTAGAGAATTGAGAGGTTGCAAAGAGCATGTGAAGCATTACATGAGAAGTATGAAGATTTTGAATGCGAATCAAGTGAGAGTGATGACAATGATGAGTGGGGATACCCGATGGGAGTATCGATGATTGAGGGAAAGGGAGTACAAATGGGAGTGAGCCAAAGATGCCACCAAGAACCCATAGATACCCCCAAGCCAAAATCAGGCATTCAACCAAATCGGGAAATTCTTCACCACACGCATCCCAACAACCAAGATGATGATGAAATCATGTGCATGAACAATGTTTTTGCATCACAAAACTCCAACTCTGAATTTTCAAAATTCCATGTTTTTTGCAAGTTTCCTTCACCTAGTGCTGCAAGGTGAAGGGTAGGTCTCAAATGATGCCCAAGATCATGAAGATGGGGCTAAAATGCATCAAATTTCAAATCAGAGAAGTAACTGTGAATGTCCCAGAATTCAAATTTTATGCAAATCAACAGATCATGACAAGGTGGATGTGCATGTTGATGAAGTGTTTGATGTTGTTTTTGATGTTCATGATGAAGATGATGTCATACATAGGTTTCTTCATTTTTGTGATGATGTTGATGCCAAAAGTGGGTATCTTGTTCATGATGATAATCATATGCATGATTTTGATGAGCATGATGACATTGAGAAGCTTTTACTTTCAATTGATGAGGGATGTGATGATCTCTTTGATGTTGGAGAGCCCTCTGATGTTGCAAAACCCATCCTTTTTGTAAGTTTCCTTGACCTAATGATACAAGGTGATGAGAAAGTGATGAGCCATGCTCAATCTCAGCAAGTTGGGGCTAAAAATCAGCGAAATTCAGATCAGGGTAGTCACCTTGAATGCCAAAATTTTCCAATTTCATGCAAAACAAATGAAAACAAAGCTATGTTTGGTGTTGATTCTTTGTAACATTCCATTCCAACTCTCATGGCTGAAAATGACTTTGAAAGTGATCCCATGGATCAAAATGGGGACTCTGATAGTTGAGCTGGATCAAAACCAATTCTCCACACTCTCTAATCCATGTTTTAGCATTTAAAAGATTTTTTACAGCAAGCAGGTGTGCAAATCTCATTCAAAGAGGCTGCTGTGTTGGATTCTTGGTATGACCAATTATTGACATTTCTGACTCACGGCACTATCGAGGCGAGTTTACTATAGATCAGAGGAGGAAGTTTTCTTTGAAGAGTAGACCTTTTTTGGTGATTGCAGGGGCATTATATAGGAAGGGCATTGATCAAGTCATTAGAAGGTGTGTTCTAGATTTTAAACAGAATGCTGTTATTCAAGAAGCACATTCTGGTGCAGCAGGTGGACATTTCTCAAGAGATATAATACGAAAGAAAATTCTCCAGGCTAGATTGTGGTGGCCCACAGTTTTGAAGGATGCACATGAGTATGCTAAGAGGCGTGTCATATGTCAAAAGACTAGCCAGCCAGATAATAAAAAAATAGAATGTCAGATCATCCTATTCTACCACTAGAGCTTTTTTCCAGAAGGGGGGGATGGATTTTGTGGGACCTGTGAAGCCTACAACAAGGAAAGGATGCAGGTATATTTTGGTTGCAACAGACTACTGTACTACTAAATGGGTAGAAGCTGTAGCTTTGAAGGACAATAAAGCTTCAAGTGTTGCAAGGTTCTTGTATCACAACATAATGTCTAGGTTTAGGTCCTGTGGAGCTTGTGAGTGATAGGGGATCTCATTTCTTAAATGAGGTGATAGATGAATTGACTAAAACCCATATGATTATGCACAAAAAGTCTATAGCTTACCATCCTCAGGCTAATGGGCAAGCTGAAAGTACTAACAAAACATTGGTTGGAATTTTGAAGAAGATAGTGGCAAACAATCATAAGGATTGGGATGACAAATTGGACTCAGCATTATGGTCTTTTAGAACAGCCTTTAAGGTAACAATAGGGATGACACCATTTAGATTGGTGTATGGATTAGAAGCTATGGTGCCTATGGAGTTTCTGGTGCCAAGTCTTAGAATCACAGTAGCTGAGAAGATGTATTCTAAATTGTCAGCTCAGCACAGGAGTAAATATCTGATGCAGTTGGAAGAAGACAGGTTGGTCAGTTCATATATCAGTGAGGTGATCCAGAAGAGACGACATGCATGGGTGAGTATGAATGTCAAATTTAAAGTGTTTCAGGTTGGTGACTGGGTGATGGCGTACAACTCTAGATTGGGACCTCATCCAAGGAAGTTGACACTTAGATATAAAGGACCTTATCAAATTGTGGAGGATTTGGGTCAAGGAACCTTTATTGTGGCAGATGTCTTTGGAACAAGGGTAGAGAAGCCAATCAATGGTTTTAGACGCTGAGGAAGTTTCAAGAGAAACCACCACATCTTGATTGCCCAGTTTCAGCTTTGGTGCATGTTGAGGAAGTCAGATCCGACTCACCAGAAGTTAACACAGCACAGAGATGGATGTTCTTAAGGCAGAACATAGGTGTTGAGATGATGGTAAGAAGCTTAATTGTTCGCACAGGTAGTTTTGATCAGTTGTTGCAGAGCTTGAAATTTGCCGAAGCTTTTGTCAGGGTTTGTTTGACTGAATTGTGCTGTGTTGGAAGTTGCTTAGTCGGACTTTACTGGCTCAGAGTTTTTAAGTTAGGGACTGCATGCCCACTAATAGTGATGATTACTTTATGGAGAGCGCCTTCAGTGCAGAAAGTGCAAGACCTAGAGAAGAACCAAAGTTTCAAGACACAAGTTGTAGATTTGCTGGCAGAATTAGTTGAGATAGTTGCACACCAAGTGCTTGATGTAGAGATGCATGGTGCAGAGCAGATATAGGTTTTTGAGCAATTCAAGGAACCAGTTACATTACAAAGTGTGGATGTATTAGGGATGTTCAGGTTGCTGAACTTGATGTTATGAAGGAGGTGGACCAGACTATTTGATAAAGCAGCATGATTTTACTTTTATCTGACATTTTGAGCTGATCAAGGGATATGTGGATTCGAGTCAGATTTCTTTGAAATCTACCACCAGGATGTGCCATGTGTTGAAGGCATAGTTCTCTTAGGTTAAATGTTGCTAAGTTGGATATGTAGTAAGTTGGATATTTAGTAAGTTAGATATGTGCTAAGTCAGAATTATAAGGTGGTAGGAATGTATGATGAATTTCTTGGGATCTTGGAAGTTAAGATATGTAACGGTTATTCAAGAATAACGTTTTGGGGAAAGAGTAACGTTTTTTGAGCAAGGTAGAAAAGAAGGGGAAGCAATGTATTGTGAAGAGGAGAGAATGAAGCACATTTTTAGGGTTTTATCTCTTGTGTGACTTTGCTCTATCGAATTTATGTCTGTGCATTAAGTTTGTGTTGTGTCTGAATTTTTGTTTTTGCCTAATCAACATGTTTCTTGTGGAGAAATTGTGTCTGCTTGTTGTATTTGTGTTTGTGTTGATTTACCCCAATAAGTGGATTTACAATATGTGAAGACTGAAGAGTAGGTGGCTGACATCTTTACAAAGCCACTTAGCAGGGAGAAGTTTGAGTACTTCCGTACTATGTTGGGAGTACGTGGGATGAGCTTGAGGGGGAGTGTTGAGAGCTTTGATAGCCTAAGCTCATCTACATCTTCATCTATGGTAGTACATCATGAGCTTGATTCGGGCTATTGAGATTCAAGCTCGATGTCAGTGTGTGCCAGCTGCACTATGCGTTGGCATGTTAGGTAGCAGCATGTGTGAGACATAAATGACCGCGTCCAACTGGTCATAGTGTGTGGACATTAGCTAGGGTTAGCTTAGTGTAGGCACAACACAGTGTGTGTCTTGTGTATTATGGATTATGGCTTTATGCATTGTGTGAGAAGGGAGATGGCTTCCCTCTATGGTTAGGGTTTGCAATATACATTAGGGTTTGCTCCTGTGTGTGTGTCTCCTCTCCCTCTACCTGTTTTTTACATATTTCCCCTTGCACCTCTAGGTAAGGCTCTTTTTTGTTGACCACTTGATCCCCTTCTTCTCTCGGTCTAGTGTAAATCGTATCTTCCTTGGCTCCATCTCGGATTATGACCCTAGTGTCACCCTTACCCACTTTTTTCACTCTTCTTCTTTGACTAGTTTTGGAAGTGGTCGCATCTTCCTTGTTCTTCCCCTTGTCCCCCAATTGGGCCTAGGCTCATGTCAGGACATTGAGTAGTGTGATATTTCCAAGCTACACACTAATGGTCCAGATGGTGGCCTGGTTAGAAGTGGAAGTCAAACCACCTACGCGGTATAGAAAATCCTTGATCAAATGATCAAGGTCACATTTAGTACAAGTAAGTACTGGCATGTCATTGGGCTGAGAAGTCAATTGTTGAGGTTGGTGCATATGAACCACATTCTTGTTTGGACACTCAGCGATTTGATGCAGCCCACCATAGCTAAAACATTGTAGAGGACCTCTGTTCATGTTAGAGTTTATGTCCTTACCCTTCCACTTTACCGTGGTTTGAAACACGAGTATTGGCATGTTATTCCATAGGACATAGAATTTTGGTGCGATCTTTGTAGCTTCCTCATAGTACTCTTCACTAAGTTCTACTTCACACACCATATCAATATCTTCTCATGGCTCTCTAGTTAATACCTGGTTGATTTTAGCCTGTGGTGGTTATGGTGGTAGAACAGCTGGTGGTAGAGGTGAAGTGTCCTGCACCCGAAACCTCCCCTTAGGTAAATAGGAAGAGTTTGGATGTCCTTCAACTGCACTAATTTGCACAGGTGCTATTGGTAAGGCCAATGGAGCTCTAGGTGTCAGAAGCTATCTAGATATTTGGAACCTTGGATATTTGTACATGGAAGTGCCATGATTCCCTAATTTAACACAGTGTGCACAATAGAGTAGTAGTGGCATTGCTCTTAACTGTGGGCATTTGGTAGCAGTGTGATTCAATCTACACATGGAGCACCACACCAATTCTCTACGGGAGTAAAGATGGATATGCCCATGCCCAGATGTTTCTTTTCCCTCCTTTACCTTCAATTTATCTAGTATTGCATTACTAAGCTCTTCCACAGTCATGTTTCCAACTTTTTTGCTCTGAGTTCCAATCTCTTGGTGACTCAAAACACGCGAAGTCGTTGTTGTCGAAGATATTCTGACATCTTCTGGTTGTGGCCATTCTAGCATATTATCTTCATATTCAATTTCCAATTTACAACAAGCATCTAGAGTAGCTGGTTGGGCTAATACTAGATAATCATGCATCTTGTGGTGTCATAAACCGATCATCAATTAGAATCTCCCATAGTTTGCACCTTGAATTTAAGTGCTTTAGTAGAGACACACAGTCTCTCATCGACTCCATCTGCCACTTCTTGCAAAGCTAGGAACAAACAGATTCTTGAGTCGTGTGAAGTTAATCTTATCCTCGGGTTTGAGGGTTTGGAACCACTGATGCGCTTTCCCTTTTAGGGTCAATGAGAAAGCCTGAATCATTGTTACATATTCAGTAACTAGCCCACAAGTTTTGCATGTGGATTGAAAAATCTCTACATGATGTTGAATAGGATTTCCATCCCCATAGAATTTTTGAATGAGCTTGGAAATGATGTGTGGTTTAATTTAGGAGGGTCACAATTCTAGGGCAGGGCCTATCTCCTCGACCATTCCTCGTCCCATTTCCACAGCCATACTCAATAGATTCGTCCTTGTGGCTACATTAAGATCAATGGTTGGATCCACCCTTGGTCTTTGAGGAATTGCTTCCCCCCTACCTAGACCTCTTCCTCTTCCTATGTTGGCTCTTCTAGGAATCTCCGATCTATGGGATGGTCCTGCCACTTCATTTTAGAATGGCTTATCATAAGTCACTTCTTTATGCCTTTGCATAATTAAGAGTTTCATGTCCTGTAGAGACGTAGGATGTCTGATCATTTTCTCGATGTCCTTTTTGGTGTACAGGCAGGCTTTCACTTTTCTCGCCACTCTTGGTAGGTTATCCTCTTCTTCTAGGTTTACAAACCCTTCCTCTGCTCTGGGCTCTTCATTTATGGGTTCTAAGTTTGGAATTCCTCACTTACTTCTTCCCATGACTATTTTCGGCTCTTTACCTCGTGATTGGAGTAAGTTTACACTTCCCATCTCCTTTTGTTCGGTTTTTTCCCTTTGAGTATCGAGCTCTTATTTCCTTAAGCTCAACTCTCATATAGCTTTCGTTCCACCTCGATCCTTTTTAGATCTAATGCTACTTCCTCTAAGGTCAGGAAGAATACTTCACCCGTCCTAGCCGCACTTTCCATGTCTCTTCTCATTTGGGTGGTGCCCATGTTTGATAGCCTCGAATTTGAAGTTTAGATAGGTACTTCTTGCCTTGGACCAAGCCCAGCAGCATTGGTGGATGGACCGATGCCTGCAAATTGTGCTTCTTCATCATTGCTCGTTTGGAAACCAAAAAATCCCCGGACTATGTCAATGATACCGCTTGATTTGGTTAGAGAGGGTGGTTTCTTCTCTTCCCCAAACCTAGAGTATCGCAGCCCTTATTCCATGGATTCTTAATTACTAGTTTCAACATTGGTCAAACTCCTTAAGACACTCAATTGAGTGCTTACTGAGTGGCTTGAACCCACACTTTTTTGATAGGAATATCCTGGGTGATTTGATGCACCATCCTCAGGAGTGAGGTCATCTCCAATGAGCTTTCCAGACCTCAAGTGCATGTATATATGATTTGATAAGCTATTTTGTTGTCCTTATTAAATTTTAGTCAGATTTTGTCGACTTGTTTCTGAGGTCGTGAGATTGCAGAGGACCGTTCACAGCGTGAAGTGTCAAAAAATAGTTTAGGTCCTCAATGCTTTTTTGCACTTTCATGTGTTTAAATGTTTTTGCTTTTGGACTTAGAATTGCATGTTACCTTGTTATGATTTTCATTTTTCTTACCCTTAATCTGACTATACCAAGTTCAAGAGTTTGATTTGATCAAGGCATGAAATTACAAAAAAAGTTCACGCCATGAAGAGATAAGGTTCCATGTCATGAAAATTAATTAGTTCACATCGTGAACTAGAAATGATTCATAACGTGAAGGATTCTAAAATGGTTCATGTCGTGAACTAAAAATGGTTCATGATGCCATGAAGTGCTCTAAAATAGTTCACATCGTGAATGATTTTCTGCACGTTCACGATTTTTTAGTTTGTTAAACCTTGTGGTTTCAGAGGTGTCAGGATAAGGATACCTATTTTTTGCAAGGTAATCCCATGAATTGTGGCCTTAATCATGGCATTGATGCTTAGAGTAGTTCACGGCATGAAGTTGTACGAAACGGTTTACATCGTGAATGATTTTCTTGCAGTTTCACGTGGGAACTTCTCGCGTCGACTAAGGTGATTTTGGGTGAAAAATACTTATCCAACTGTTTCCAAAATGATTTTGCCACACCACCTAAGGAGTATAATACAAGTTCAATGGCTCCTTATTTTTTTTATTTTTGAAAAGAAGAAAAAACTAAACACCAACGTGCTCGTTCATGTTGATGATTCGAGTGATGCAAACATCAAATTTAACTAGAAAAAACAGTGAATCTCTCTTCCATGACCACTCCACCACACAAATACACAACAAACACAACCAATTTTTCACTTCCACACAAATCTTATCCATTCATTTCCTACACAATGCACTACTACCAGAATGTAAAGGCAATCATGAAACTTATGTAATGGGAACTGAAACTCTAAGAGGAAGAAAGAAACAAAGGTGTTTCCCTGACAGCAACGCCAAAAATGTTATAGGCTACCACACCTCCAAGAGGGCACCCAATGCATTCACCTAAAGGATGAGCAATAGAACACAACTGTCACATGGCACTTACCAATGCTTCAAACTTGAGTCCCTTGAGGCTTCCAAGCTCACTTGTTAAGCTCCAAACCTCAAAGCTCCACCTCCATGCTATCACCGTAGAGTCGCTTACACCATTGCATAAGGCAATCACTCTCTCTCACTCTCCCACACAAGCAAGAACCATACAAGAATAGAAGGGGTACAAGTGCTAGAATACTCTCTCTCAAGACACAAAGAAGAGCTCTCAATAGCACAAAGGGGATTGTCTCTATTCATTATATGAGAAAATGCCTTATATACGTTTGGCCATTATTCACACTTGGGCGTCCAAAACTTACTTAGGGACTTAGGCGGCCAATATCTCATAATGTACAACTTTTATAGTGCCTTTTCATGTCACTTATTAATGTCCTCAATTGAAGGAGCATACTTGTTAATCCAAAATGGGATTAACATTTAATCTTCCACCCATGGAGCCAGAGTCCTCGTCAAATTAGGAGGGGGGAAGCTAGTTGAAGGAAGCTCTCTCTCTATTTTCTCAATAAGTTCGTCCGCCGCAGGTGTTTGTGCAGGGGCCTCCGCCCTTATTTTAGTTTTGGGATACTGCTTTACCTCTACAATTTTCTCCACATTTTTTGTAGTCTTGGAATGTTGCTTGACCTCCAATGCAAAAAGTAAAGCCTTGCGGGTGTGCTCATCACACAAACTGTGACTCATACCTCTAGGTTCAGTAGTGTAAGATCCATGTTCCCATCGAGCAACGGATTCGAGATACTGGCAGCGGAAGTAGCACTTCTCGCGCGGGACAGGGGTCCCACATTCGGGGCCTCACCCACAGATATCCGGATAAGAGACTAATCCGTCGGTTATTCCAAAACCAAACCCGGAAAAACTTCCTTTACCGGAAAGCACAGGTGATTCCACCGGAAAACTCTTACTCTAACGTAGTCAAACCCTTACCGATCAACAGATCCGATTGCATCTATAAAGATACTTGGTCAGATCAAGGAAGAAACTTGCACTTGGATCATTGGGATCAACGCTTTTTTCCCCATCAAGAGGCACAGCCGTTGATTCCTATCCATAGAACAATTACTATCCAGGATTTACTTTATCTATCGTAGTAACAGAATTTGAGTCTCGATTTACAGATCCATCAGTCCAGCCTAACCCCATCCAATCCCATGGGTTAGCCAACCGCCCAACCACTGTAGTGATGGGATCCAATTAAGAATTTGGTTAGGTTTTGTCCCGGGTACCAAGGAAAAGAGTTCCAAGGTCCCCTAGCCAGAAGTTCATGCAAAAATAAAACTAGTCACATCACTTACACACCCAATATGAAATTGCCTTTTCATAGATTCAACCAATTTTAAAACAATCCTTTAATAAAACCATAGTATCATTGATCACCATCTTCCAATTTATCCAATTGATTCTTAATTTCCCATCATTCCTTCATCACAGTATCTATGGCATCATTGGCAACTAGAACGCTCACCACCTGTCCACTCAGGGGCCGTTTCAATAGTTCCTAGCCCATACAATCACTTATCAAGATGGACTCTCGTTGAAGATCAGCAAGATCAACCAACAGATCCATATAAAGAGCCATGGACTCATACATTGAAGACCAGCAAGGTCAATCAACCAGATCCATGCCCGATTTCAGAAAACAACTCTTACTCCTTGTTCCAATATCTTCCTCGCACCGAGGCTGGTCAAGACCTCAGCCGACCTTGCTACGCGAGACGTTCTCCATTGACTCTTCGTCAGCAGTTGCAACGTTATCAGTTAGGTCTCCACGACCTTAATTACAAGACGATCAAAATGCTTTCCCGGCATTCTTGACATAAAACAGTCATTTACAAACAACATTTACAAATAGTTTACAAATACAGTTTCTATATTAACTCTCATTTTTCTACATTATCCCTCATCAATCCACATTACTTATTCTACATTCATGCATCCTCATCCATACATCCACATCTACATGCACATTCACATCCATACATCCACATCTATATGCATACATTCACATCTACATGCATACATCCTCATCTCTATGCATACATCCACATCCACATTCACATTCACCTCCATACATCTACATCTACATGCATACATCCACCTCCACATTCACATCCACATCTATACATCTACATCTACATGCATACATCCACCTCCACATTCACATCCACATCTATACATCTACATCTACATGCATACATCCACATCTCCATTCACATCCACATCTATACATCTACATCTACATGCATCCATCCACATCTCCATTTACATCCACATCTATACATCTACTTCTACATGCATACATCCACATCTCCATGCATACATCCACCTCCACATTCACATTCACATCCATACATCTACATCTACATGCATACATCCACATCTCCATGCATACATCCACATCCACATTGACACTCACATCCATACATCTACATCTACATGCATACATCCACATCTCCATGCATACATCCACATCCACATTCACACTCACATCCATACATCTACATCTACATGCATACATCCACATCTCCATGCATACATCCACATCCACATTCACATTCACATCCATACATCTACATCTACATGCATACATCCACCTCCACATTCACATCCACATCTATACATCTACATCTACATGCATACATCCACATCTCCATTCACATCCACATCTATACATCTACATCTACATGCATACATCCACATCTCCAATCACATCCACATCTATACATCTACATCTACATGCATACATCCACATCTCCATGCATACATCCACATCCACATTCACACTCACATCCATACATCTACATCTACATGCAAACATCCACATCTCCATGCATAATAAAATTCTTTTAATTAATCTAGGATGATAGTTCCTAGAATATGGTAGGAAATCCTCTTTTCATGTTTTGAATGAAATTATTTTATGTGTATATTTTTATAAAATTTTGCCATAGCTCCGCTACTATAACTAATAAATCTCAATTATTTTAAAAGATAGGTTATCTTTAAGGGAATGATTAGAATGATCCCTAATTGGATCATTGACCCTTAAATAAAAAATAATCATAAACTAAAAGCATAGATAAAAAAAACTATTAATTTATTCTCAAGCATAGATTAATCTTGGATTAAAACCCTTAATGGATGAAATAAAAAATAATCATAAACTAAAAGCATAGATAAAAAAAACTATTAATTTATTCTCAAGCATAGATTAATCTTGGATTAAGAAAAAGCTTTATGAAAAGCTTCATTTGGATTGAGAATGGGTCATGAGTATGACCATTTCTTAAGTGAGAGAGAGAAAAAACCATTAGAATTAAACATAAATGGAAATTTATGTAATTATTTACTATCATTAATTAATTAACTTCAATAGCATTTCAAAAACCATACCAATTAAGCTTCTCAAGCTTGAGAGGGGTTAAGAAGAGAGAATCATTGAGAAATTATAGAAAAGATCAAAATTCACTATACTTACCTTATAATTTGCTTGATTCTTTATTCACGGTAGAGGCCCCCAACCAATCAATCAATCAATTGGTTTAGTATGTTGATGGAGCCACCAATGGGGATTTAAGAAAGAGAGAAGTGTCAAAAACTAGTGAATTATTAAAGAATTCACAGTTCTTGGCTTAGGTGGAGTAGAGTAACAATGCATAAGACACTATATTCTTTTCAACAAGGGAAGGCTTCTATTTATAGGAAAAATTGAGCTCCTAACCAAACAAATTGATTCTAGAATTTTCCAAGTCAGTTTGGTTGAATTTGGACTAGATCTGGACCTAGTTTGGTTACTTTTTGATTCGGTTTCGTTCCATTTTGATTTAGTTTGGTTCAAGAGAGATGAGAGATAAAAATATCACATTATTTTTGAGTTTAAAACTCATTCAAGCATGTGAAATATTCACCTCCTTTAAAGAACTCCCCTTCCTTACATATGTGTCAAAATGGAATGATTATACCCAAAATATCTCATATTTTTAATATTGCTCATAGTTTTTTTTACTAATAAACCTTGTACATTTTCAACTCTTCATCTTATGTGAAATATGCACCTCCTTTAAAGAACTCCCCTTCCTTACATATGTGTCAAAATGGAATCATTATACCTAAAATATCTCATATTTTTAATATTGATCATAGTTTTTTACTAATAAACCTTGTACATTTTCAACTCTTCATCTTATGTGAGCATTTACTCATTTTTGGATACCCAAATTATCTCATATTTTTAATATTGCTCATAGTTTTTTACTAATAAACCTTGTACATTTTCAACTCTTCATCTTATGTGAGCATTTACTCATTTTTGGGTATCTTCTTTTACAAATTGGATTTATCTCCTCCCTACACATGGATTGATGCTATTGGTCCATAGGAACCTTAATTGGACCATAATCCAAAAATTTCTGAAAATCTAGACCCTTAGACTAAGGTCCTTTATACCCATTTCCAATTAATTCCAATTGCACATTGGAAAATTCTTTTTGAATTTCTGTTTCAGGGGAACTTATTTTAATAAGATGAGTTATTTTTCTATCCAAAAATATTCATAATCTGAATATTCTCTCTCTAGAATAATTTTCTCTCTCTAGGCTAAAACAGTTAGAAACAAGGTCTTTATATTTCTGAAGCGGAATTGATTATAGGGGGAGATACTAGACATCAAAAAGGGGTTGGGGGAGGAATCTTACATTCTACCCCACTTAAAAAATGCGAGATGTCCTCATCTCGCAAACTGGGATAATTTCGCAAGATGTATGAATATGAGACTTAGAGAAAAATTTTAATCAAGATTGACAATGATACCAAAGAAGTTAATGAGATGAGATCGCACATGCAATGTCAATGATGACAAAGAAGTGATGATGAGACAACCTTTTTATACTTATGGAATATGCACACCATGTTAGAACAAAAAATTTATGTCGTTACACTACTTGAAACCTAAAATTGAATAAAGACAATTCAAACGAACACTCCCCTAGGATGTTTGCTGAAACATTATAGCATGCAAACAGGTCATGAAATCTGACAAAAACGGCTTGAAAGTTGTAAAAATCATGTTACTTTATTAACCAATAAATTTATTAACTTATATGGTATACCTTCTCCACCTCAAATGATAGCTCAATCTAAGACAATTCGAAGAGCATCTTGAGAAGGTGATAATGAGAGAAAATGAGAAAGGTGAGAGCCAAAAGCACCTACTCAAAGGAAAGCTTGATCTAAGACAATCAAAAGAGAATCTTGAAAAGGTGATAATCAGATAAAATGAGAAAGGTAAGATCCAAGAGCACTTACTCTAATATCAACTATTATGCAATGCCCAATCATCATGTGAATGATTCGCTAATTCCCTATTTTTAGCACTTGGTGCTAATGAATTAGCTATAGTCATGCTTGACTCTTTCTTCTTCTCCATCTCAAACCTTTTTTTCTACATTTATTAATATAACAAGTTGGATTTTAGCAATAGTTGAATTTTCCTTTCTTCTTAGGATTATCACCCGGGCCCTTCTTGCCATCCTTGCCAGAAGACTAGGTTGATTCCTACTTTAGCTTATAACCACCTTGAGAGAAGGCTTTACCTTTGCCTTTACCTTTTTACAGGCACTCCTATACTAATTTTCTTCTATCGATATTCATCTTCTTACAACAATACTGCAACCAACTCATCAAACATAGGGGGGTTTGGGTTACCCTTCATAAGAAGATTTGTGGATGAAAAATCTTGGTGTGAATTCGATAAACCCTTCACCAATCAACTGTCTTCATCAATATATGCAAGATTCTCTCTCGGTTCTTTAATACTTGTGAGAAGCTCGTATATCAAGTCTCCTTTATTAATATTATCACACTCTACTTGCATGCTTACGTAAGAAGGCTAGCTGGCAGGCGTGGCTCATTACACACCTAGTAAAGGAAAGCAAGCACATCCCCCAACCTACTTGGTAGCTTTACATCAGTAAATATAAGGAGTAATGGTTGATTTCATGGGAATTTCAAGCAATGTATGTGCATATGTTAGTCGTAACCTCTTTGGGGATGCCCATTATTTGATTTCGGGGTATTGTATTTTTGCATGCTCCCTTTTATATCATCTACAAAGATTAATGTGTTTAATTAAGCTGTGTGAGTTATTACGCTGTCTGCCAAAATTAATGTGCTTAATCAAGCTATGTGCACTAGTCTAATATGGTCATGATTAATGTGTTTAATTGGATATGTGCACTGACTATTACTATTTTGCATGTAGGCGAAGAATGAGTGGTGGATTATGTGTTAATCATGGGTAAAACATGTGTTGGACCACTATGAGATATTTTGGAAGACAAGTGAACACCTTTTATGGTTTCATATTTAGGCATCTATATTTTGGTAAGGCTAAGTTCTTATACCTTTGTACATACCAAATAGTATTTTATACTTTTGGTAGGCCTAATACTTTATATTAATACTTACTATCTTTTTATAGAGCTTGCACACTCATAAACTTAAAAGCACTTACTTGTGCTTTATTTTTGGAATTATCTTTTTAAGAATTAAGCACTTTTTCTCATATATATAAATAAAGAAAGCTCTTCCTTGTGCTCCGTTTTTGAAATTAGCTTTTTGGAAAGTAAGCGCTTTTTCTAATACATATAAATAAAGTAAAGTACTAGGCTTGTGCTTTGTTTTTAGAATTGTCTTTTTAGGAAGTAAGCACTTTTTCTAATATATATAAATATGGGAGACTCATACAAGGATCACACTCTAATCAGGGGAGATTCAATCCACTCTTGTGTTGACGGTCACTTCTACTCCATTCTCCATGTTTTTCTTTGTTTGTTTAATTTGGTTTATTAAGGTTTATGCAAATATATGTTCTACTGTAATTTTTGTGTTGAGAAATTAGAGTCTCCTTCTCTGTAAGTCTTAGAGGTCATGATAGTGGTGTCAGAGATTTGGCGACCACTTAAGGAGAAAGACTTTTGAAAAAAAGTTAAAAAAATTAGAGGTTTACGCAATTTATTTGGTGCAAGGAAGGCCAAAGGTTTAATTTTTATAATATCTAAAGCTTTAAAAATTCAAGGAGAAATATTACGAAAGAGGAAAGGCCTTCAAAAAGCTACAACAAGGGTACAAGTACTTGGACAAAGAGAGGAGATCATCAAAGATCCAAAGGATAAAGAGAAGAAGGCTATAAAAACATCTGGACATCATTAAGGATAAAGCGAAGAAGGCTATAAAACCTCTAGGCAAAAGCTTGGATGGTTTATGGGAATATTATGAGCCGTTAGATTAAGATAAAGATCAAGAACTAGGGTTCAATACCAACATTTTCAGAACAACTTCTACAAAACCCAAAAACCACCTCTTTTTTTTACAAAACCACTTTCTTCAATTCTTAATTTCCTTAATAATCAAGCCATATGGATGTGATTTACTAGTAGGGCAAGGCCTCCTAGTCTTGGATTCTAGAGTCAATTTCCATAATCGAGGGCCATAATGACTTCCATACGCTTTCTTATAAAGCTTTTGGTAAATCTTAATTGAGCTTTAGATCTAAAAACGCTTTACTATTCTTTTGTTAGAAAAGCATTTAATCTCCAAACCTTGTATACCAAATCTTGATATTAAAAGCTTTCTATTGCAAGCTTGGTGTCCTCTATATTAAAAGCTTACCAATCCAGTTTTCCAAGATTTTACCTCCCCTTCACACTTTGTGACAAAAACACGAAGAGATAAAATCTAAGTTTAAAGGCTTCCAACGATCCAAGAGTTGAAAACAAATAAACTTTTGCATTATTTTAAGCAAAAATGCCAGAAAAAAAACATGTTTTAAATTAGTGATATATGTGCCCAAATGAAATTGGAGTGTAATATGATACAAAATAGAAGATTATCAATGGCCTAATTAGATATTTAAACCCTTAAAGATTAGTATTAACACTTCTTTATGCATTAATTGTACACTCTATTTGTAGATAATGGTTTGCTATAAAACAAAGAGTACATTGAAGATTTGAATAGGTTAGAGAGTAAATCAAGCTATAAGAGTTGACGTGATCATGGATCAATGATAGCTAAATATTCCTATATCTTCAATTGCATCATAAAAAGTGTCTTATACTAGTTATTGATCTCATCTCTAATTGACATAGATCTACAAATCTCTCCCGATTCATGTTTGTTCTGCTCTGGATGCTTGATGTTATCTGATGTAGATGATCTCCTTGATCTTGTGGGATTATGGGGGTTCCTAAAATCTTCAAGAGAAGCCCTCCAATCACTTAACTTGAGATTACTAGAGTGAATGGGTAAAAGAAGAAATTTTTAGATTAACAAAGCCATTAATACTTAATGACATGTACTAGTTAGACACATCGTAGAGTGCATAGATATTTAAGGGATAGTGGTAGGCTCTCATACCAAATTAGAATTAGAAATTTTGGAGTAATAGGGTGGATAGTAATGGACAAGGTTCAATACTTGAACATAATCATGAAAATTTAATTAACACTAATGATAAGATAATGACATGCTAGAGAGTTGATCTAACACAAACACAATTTCCATTACATGGGGGCATTTAAATAGGTTGTTGCGCTTCATTCATTATTTTATGTATTTTCTTAATCCTCATGTACACATGCCCTTTTCATCTCTCTTGATTCTAGGTATACCTCCCCCTGATCTTCTTGTTGATTAAATACACATCATGTGCACGCCCACTTGAAGTAGGTGTCTTCATCCTAGGAATCTACCATGCATGTTGGAATACCTTTCTAGGTTTACATTGCTTCCTAACATTTACTAGTTTGATTTCTCACATAAACTTAGCAACACTTCTATCTCTAAGGTGTATCCTCTCCTTCATCACTTATTTTCTAACACCCCCCCCTTAACAATTGAATTCCTATCAGCATACATGAATTGGGTCTACACTCTTACTCATTTTATAAAGTGGTCCACCTCACTTTGAATATTGGCTACAATTTTGACTTTGACTTGAGTCTTCACACTATTAGGTGGAAAAAGGGTTATAAGTATGGGTGAGACTCATGCTCTCATTACTCCCTTTTAAAAGGGCATATATGAGTCCTAACTTCCTTCCTAGGAAGTAATAATATCCTTTTCCTTCTCTTTAGTCTTATCATGTCTACTTCAACTCAAAGTCCATGCTAGGAGTCTTATCATGCCTAGTGGGAACACCTTTCTAGGTTTATAATTTACTAGTGTATTTTCTCGTAACCTTAGCAACACTTCTATCTCTAAGGTGCATACACCCCCTCATTTCAAATTACCCTTGATCACTTACTTTCTAACAAAATAGTCATATCTCCTCTATAGTGTCTATTGATTATCTTAAAGAAAACAAAAACAAGTGTGCAAAGTCTTCTAGCTCTAGGGTTTTTATCTTTAATATACACACATAACTCAAGAACTTCTTAAAACTTATTGGTTGAAAATTTTATATAACATTTTGTACATAATATTAAACTCGTTGTAGGGTAGCTAGTACTTTTCTAGTTGTTTTTACTACAAAATATCAACCAAGCATAAGCTAAGGTTCCATTTCGAAGTTGGGGAAATTTTGTGAAATGTATATGGACATTTTCACCAAACCAAAAGGCATAATAACATACTTCAAATTTAAACTTGGAATTAATGAGATCAAAGAAATGAGTTAATGTTATTCATGTAAGATGTTTATAGTATTCAGACATGGAAATATTAATGTTATTCATATAAGATGTTTATAGTACAGAGACATGGAAATATTACGTAATATGATAACTAAAATCCATATAGAAAGATGAGTTTTAAATTGTTCACAATTTTAGAATCATTATGCACAAAGTTAAATATTTCTTAAAAATTATAAGCGTTCAATAACACATGCACTCATATAAACAAATTTAAGCATCAATGATTAAAATTTATATAAATACAAAGATAGAGAAAAAACTAAAAAATTTACAAAACTAATACACTATTTATTTCTAATGGGTGAATATAAATTTAAAGATATAGAGGAAAAATTAGAAAATAGAAGAGACTAATTATTATGTATTTTTATTGGATGAAATATAAGTGTTATCGTCTTAGTTTTACCTACCTCGACATCCTGAAGACACTCTTTGGAGTGTGTTTTGTCTGCATGCTCTCGATATCTCTCCACACCATTCGGCATGCTAGAGATATTATAAAGAAATAAATCATTATGTTATGATCTAGTCATGTTAAAAAAGAATAATTTAACTAATCTAACAACTTTAGATTTCTTAAAACAACGGAAAATCCTAATTTAAATATTTAGTAGTTTTGAAAAGAGCATGAAATCTTTTCTAATGGTACTTCATTTTTGAGTGCTAAGACATGAAATCTTTTCTAATGGTACTTCATTTTGAGTGCTAAGACTTGTACTATATTTTTTTTAAAAAGTGTTCAAGTATATGAATAATGTAGAAATTTACAGCCTTAATATTCTTACTATGTAGGGGTAAAAGCATGCATAAAAACCAATGATTCAAGATAGAAAATTTTACATAAATGGAAAGTCCATGTTGTTTTTTAAACTTTACAAAAAAACAAGGTTAATCTAGATTCCATGTGGATCTACTGACAAAGCTTCATAATATCAACCTAGTCATCACATAATACAAACAAAAACAAGTATGAAATTTCACCCACCATGTCATCAATGTGCAAGTGTATGTATAGTGTATACAAAAAGATACGGCACTTTTGTAAAAAAATCTTATTTGATAACCATCAAAAAGCATTAACATGGTACCTCATTGAAAAATTATATTTCTTTGGATAAAAAGAGTTCATATAAGCCAATTTAACACAACTTAGACAAATACTTTAAAAGACATTCGATTAAGTGCATGCATAGACAAAGAAGTGTGCCTTTGAGGTTACGAGTTCATATAAGCCAATTTAAAACAACTTAGACAAATACTTTAAAAGACATTCGATTAAGTGTATGCATAGACAAAGAGGTCTCCCTTTGAGGTTTCATATGGTTGTCTGATTATTAACTTGACGATCCAAGCTCTCAAAACTCCCACAAGGAATTATGGTGTAGACCAGGTTGTTCAAGGTTTGGACTAGCTATTGTGACAAGTTCAAGAAGAAATATGGAAGGCAGAGACAAAGAAAATTGAAGATGGTGACAAACATCATCAGGATAGCACTTTCAAAAAAGAGATTGTGTTTTTTTGAAGACCATGAATCAAAGGCTCAAACATCATAGGGAAGTTGCTTCCAAACTAGCTCCAAAGAGGAACGCGTTACCCATTGACTAACAATTTTATTAAGAAGCTCAGTGATGTAGTTTTTAAGCTAGAACTACCAAGCCATTGGAGAATGCATCTAGTCTTTCATTCAAGAAATTTTGTATAGTATCATGTAGCACTCTATTGAATGAGGATAAACTTGAGTTGGTGGATGACAAAGGCTTACATGAGGTCATACTACCGAAGAATGTTGTTTTAGACTAGTACAAGTGGGGTTCTAGTCAAACATAGCTCTAGCATCTCCTCAAGTTTTAAAGGGCTACCTAATATAATAGTCAGTTAGGTTTTATGAGGATCAGTTCACAAGATCTTTCCGATTGTTGAGATCTTATCAAACGGCCAAGCAGCTGAGGACATCTATAATGCATGTGCGAGAGAATGTGACACCTATGAGTATGCATGACACACTCATACATCGGATAGCAACTCACATGCAAAGTTTGACACTCCACATAACATGTGGCACTACCTTGTGGTAGTGGGGAAGTGGTAATCAGGTACATGTGGCCAAGAGAATTACTTTTGGCTAACTAGGAGCATTGGTGCATATAAATACGTGGACCCATAGCTAAACCATCATATTCATCTTATTTTCTCTCAATGTTGGACTTCACATAGAATTTATATGTAGATGATGAGTGTATAATAGGTCGTAAAGCTCAGATTACATCTTGTACTTGAGTTTAGTTTGTACTACTTCTTCCTTTTGCATTATATAGAGTAGTATTTTAGGACTCTTATGTGTGCTATATTTCTACAAATATAGATAAAGAATTTAAGGAGGGGCTAAGGATAGGGTATAATATTAGAGTAATGAGAACAACATGAATTATTGTAATGATAATAAAAATGCAACTTGCCCTCAAGGATGTTCACATCCCTTTGAAGTTTGCACGCTGTAGTCTGGCACTTGCTCCATGTAAACACTCAAGTGTGTCATCTTTGGGACATGTAGGTAGTCTTTTTCTACTTTCTTTTCCTTTCCTTGTAAGATGTAGTTTATGGTAATATAAATAATGAATATTCACCCATCAAAGAATGCTGTGGGTTTTCTAAGTGTAGACAAAGGCTACAAATTCAATTCATAACTATTGAATTTCTATACATGTTTTGTGTGCCATGAAATTTCCCTACTTCCATTTTGTGAATAAATGCAGAGATAATGACGTTATATTTCTAATTTATTCACTTAGGATCACCTCAATAAACATCCATGCTACGTACTTTTCATGAGGTTATTAATCTTTTTTTATATCTACAAATATGATTATTGATCTTTATAATGAATTACAAAACTATGTCACATAGTATTTTGGTCAAATATAGAGGATGCGCTTGTGAATGTTTGCTCAATGAAGGAGAGAAAAGAAGGGGATGGAAACCTTGGTAGTTTCCACATGTTTATGCACCTTGGTTCTTATAAGAAACTTGTGAAGAAGCACCATGAATGGATGCATGCATTGAAGGAAAAGCATGCTGATTTGGAGGCCATGAAGGCCATGTCAATGGTCATGGAAGACCTTAACTTGGAGGTCTTGGAGAGGCAAAGTAGCAATGGGAGAGCATGCAAGGTTATGGAGTTCATTTGGGAGCTCACAATGGTCATAGCGATGGCTGTTGGAACCTTGGAAAGAAGGGCTTGAAACAGATTCAAGCAAGACATATGAGACAAATTGGAATGAGTCTATGCAGGCAGCAAAATAGAAGGCAAAGAAAGGCTTGTGGCCAAAATTATTTGGCGTCTGAGAAAAGCAGCAAAGCTATTGAGAGCCTTGAAAATGGCATAGAAAGGAGAACCATTAGATATGGACAGTAAATATTGAGCTTGAGTAGCAAGAGCAAGCAAGCTCACAACAGATTGAACGAGAAGTAAATGCATTTGAAGAAGAAGGAGCACATCAAAAGTGCATTGGAGCAATTTTAGGCTCATGAAGCAAGCCATCATCAATAGTTAAGCAGGTCATGCGAACCTTGCTCACACAACCAAAAGTAAAAGCAAAGTTAGCAGCCCCTGTGTAGAGCCAGGCTACAAAGCGAAGCAAAAGTGTGAGCGCAAGCAGAGCCATAGCAGCTGTAGCTGAGGAGAGTGCGCATACCAGTACACAAAGGGGTGGTACCCGCCATAGCTATTGCAGAGGTAGCCGAGTGCAAAAGCAGTCACGAGAGGAAGGGGAAGAAGACCATCTGGGTGTCAGCATTCAATGCGGCACAGAGAGGTGCATTTAATGCGCTACAAAGAATTAAAATTTCAGAGATTTTTTTTTAAAAAGAAATTATTTTATTAAGGTCCACAACCTTTCCAAAATCTCAAAGGGTCTATTTTCATAAAGCCCTTGTTCACATGCTTTTTAAGAAGCATGTACTTTGCAATTGATTACACACTCACACGAGTTCTCTGCCTAGCTTTGCCCATAATGTTTGTAATGTTCTCTCTCCGAGTGCCCTAAAATAGCGGGCAAATATCAGTTCGCAAAATAAAGCCATGGAAAAAAAAATTTGTGACAACTTGAATTTTTGACGGGTACTGTGCCCTTGCCTTGGTGCATAAAATGGATATGTATTATTCACCCATGGTATGATGGACGTCTTGCCCGAGCTCACCTAGAAGCTCAAAATGGTTGTTGTAATGTGTGCAAGAGCGATGCACGCGTGAGGTGCATGCGCATGGGTTGGTTCCCACCAGAACTTTCATGTTCAAATCGGACTCAGTGGTTCCGCTGTGAGCGAGTCGGCTCAAATTGGACTAGGTGTCTAAGATGGTAAACACGCGCACACATGTTTGGTTGATGGACACTCCAATGTATCATTGAGGGGGAGTGTTGAGAGGTAGCGATTGCGGTTGTGCAATGCTACATTGATAGGTGATGGGTGAGTTATGGAACACCTCGATTAAGAGGGGGGTTAAGAGACGTAATCGCGGTATTGTGTGTATGTGTGAAAGCACCCTAGAGGTGCAAGATATTGTGGTGAGATAGGAATGCCACATGTAATATTGTATGGTGTGTGAGTGTTGACCAAAAGAGTGGAAAAGGGAGTGCCACATGGATGATGATGTGTAAAGTGGGATAAGGCTAGAGAGCCTACATCATTGTATGGTTCATTATGATATGCAAGTGAATAGAATTGAGTGTTGAGTGTGCAATATCTCTCTCTCTCTCATGGAGTTTTTAGTGTGGTTTAATCCACCTTAATTATGTTGCTTAATCTATGTCCACCATGATCAATCCCATTTCTAGAATCTTAACATCATGTAGATTGGATGATTTGAATCCTCCCAACTCATTTCCCTCAACGTTTTTCCCTCCAAATGTTCACCTCTTACCTCAACCTTATTCTTGACTATTCTTGCTCAATGTATTGTTCTATGTTTATTTTCTCATGCTGCATTATTTTTACAACCATCACATTTTTTCTCCCTTACAAGCTCTCCTTGCTTTCTGAGACATGTCCACTTCAGATATCCCCTCTCAAAGGAAGTTTCACATGAACATCAAGCTTGGCTTTGAATACGCAACTTGGCAAAGTGCAAATCAGAGGTCATTGAGAGATTCAACTAAATCAAACCACCTTCAGAATGAAGGGAGGAATCACATCGACTTATGGCTGGATGGTAGTCTCTAGCCTATTGATCCCTTAACTAGTAGGTGTCCTTCCTTCACATCTATTTATGATCTAATAAGGATTGTGGGAGATGGTGTTAATGGTTTTCGAGGGTATTGTTTAAGATTATGCCAATTGTATAATGAACATTCTAATAATATCTATAACTTACATAGAGCTATATCAAATTTTCAAACTCAAGTTTCTCAACTTCAGAAGAAAGTAAAATTTCTTGAAGATTCAAATGCACACTTGTAAATTAAGGTAAATAGGCTAAAAAAGACAACCATTGGGATGATAGAAAAATCAAGGCAAATGAAGTAGATTAATAGTTTTCTAGAGATGTGGGGCGAAGAAAAAGGACAATGAAACTTACTAATCAATACGTAGCTGAGATTTTAGGTCTAGATAATTCAGAAGACACGGTATAACTACTTAGCGAGATAATGAATAAGTTGGATAATGTTAAAGTTCTTAAGTTACTAGAAAATTCAACTTTGAGAAAATCTATTCTTAAAGAGTTGCTTAAGGATTTTAACTCTAACATAGACCCATCAAAGATTTTAGAGACATGTGACAAGGTTGGGGAAGTAGAAACGGATATCAAGCTTTATCCGACTTATGGTTCAAAAAGTTCAATCATAAAAAACTTAGGCCTTTCGACTTGCAAAGGCCACATAAGGTCACTAAAGCAGGAAACCTATTGGATCTTAAAATTCCTAACTACTTTGGAAGCTATTATCATATAGAAGGCTCTATGGCATTTGAAAAATAGAAAAGATAGAGTGTTTTTGAATACAATGAATTGAATAACATTTGGATGGATATTATAAAAGTACAATTTGCTATGGTTATGTTGTATGAAATAACTCTAGATGAGTGTAATGGGAAACTTAAATTTGTTTTAAAGTTAGATGAAGCACATATTCATAAGTGCTAGAAAATGGAAAGAGTGAGTATTTCTCTTATGAATCCATCATTAGAGTATACCAAGGGCATGAGGGATGTTCCTAGTATCCTAGACTTATTAAATCCCAAAGTGTAGGTGAATGCTTGAATGTTGATGGTGTTGGTAGTTTTTCAATTGAATTCCATATGAGTGCTGATTTAAAGGCATTAAAATCAATGTATGGTATTAGTGATGGTGCTAACTCTATGTTTCTTTGCTTATATTGCATGGCTAGTATGGGGACAAATGAGTGGTATAACAAAAAAGCTATTGAAGTCAATATTACATAAAGTGGGAAAAATCCCATTCCCATGAAAAACGTGGGGGTATGGTAAACTCATCCAAAAGTTTGTCAAAACATATTCATGTGACATATCATTGGAAAGAGCTTGAAAAGTAGAATCTTGATCTACTTTGTTCGACAAATTTGGAGTTTGCATGTTCAAGTTATGGCCAAAACAAATTATTTAAATACATTCCCATTTTGAGGGATTTTTCCCATTTTATCTAATATTGACTTATTGGTAGGCCTATAACAAGAAACAATGGATTTATCAAAATTTAGAAACACTAAATTGATTCAAAATCCTTTAGTCCCAAATCATCTTACAAATGTTTATATTTGCATGTTTCATAATGTTGAAATAAGAATACTTTTGATAAACTTCTTCGTCCTCATCTAGACTATGCATATTCATTGAAGTCTACAGAATTGCAAATGAATGCATAGATAAATGTGAAAATTTTCTATCCACAAGCATGGGTTTCCATGGTGGTCAAGTGCACCTCGAGAAATACGCAAACCTTTCTAGGAAAACAAATGATGTTCTTGCAGTTCAACAGGAGGATCAAAGGAAAGAAGATTTTTCAACAATCATGACAAAAAATAGGTAAACGTAATGTGGGAGTGTTGGAAAGAGCTATGCCAAATAACAACAAATGTCTCGAGAAATCCTCAAGTAGCCAAAAAAGAATGGAAGTGTAAATGATACTTGATGACTTTTCCAGGAAACAAGTGAGAACAGATACATATTCTCATGAGTGAGTACAAAGAAATTATAGCATGTCTGATTCAGGCCATCAAGGTTGCATGGGGAGAAAAGGACATCACATACTACCTAGTAAGGTCTTCAAGCTATTTTTTAGTTTACACTTGTGAAACAACTTACTAATGTATATCAAAAAACTAAAATAGTACCATTACCCATACAACATATACTTTATATTCATGGGGCATTATTTATTGAGAACCAAGGACCACTTGCAACATGGAGTACTCGAGGCATGGAGAAAGCACACTACCAAGCCCAAACACCATTCTTTCGAAGTACCTGACATGGAGGCGGAAGAATAAGAAGCAATGATCATAAACACAAACAAGAGAGGAAGGTGAATATATTTCATCAAAGGCATACATGAACTAGCATTCATCTATCTTGATGCAAAAATTCAGTATATGGTTATATAGAGAAAGTAAAAAACCAGTTGAACAATATAGAATGGCTTTAAAAGCCCTACAATGTATGGCTTTAAAAGCCCTACAATGTATGGCTTAAAATCTCCTATAATGTACAAACTTCTTTAGTACAATAATATTTTTTGCTTTTCTTCACAGCGGTGTCAAGAGGAATTTTGCCTTTATATCTCAAAAATGTCTTTCTCTTGTATCCTCCAAGTAGGTTTATATCCGACTTCTTATCTACTAGTAACAAGAAGAATCACATAAAAAGTATCATGTCCATGAAGGCTAGAATCCAAAACCATAACCAAAGATCCTTATGGGAGTTGTCCTCTCCAAGAGCATAAGTTTGTTTGCATTCGACTAAATGGATGTGTATCCCATGAACCTGGAAAGTACCTTCACGAAAAAATATCAAGAATCTCAGAGAGAACATTATGGTAGATGATAAACACATGCTTGTTAAGATATGGCAAATAATGAGCTAGAGCATTGTCTATTTTACTTGATTCTGTTGGATAAATGTAATCCCAACTCCTTAGTCCAATTTAATATGTGGTGGTTGAGCTAGTGGTCAGTGGTTGGTGTAAAGCCTACAAATGGTTGGTGCATATGGTTCATGCAACTCATGCAACTAAAAATAGGGTAGAGAAGTCTCTAAATAAGGTACAAGTCATGATCAAGTGATTATGTAAGTTTGGTTCATGCCTAATCATAATTAGTGTCTTCTTCTGTTAATCTAAAAGCAATTTCTTGCATATAATAGTTTTTGTCCCTCATGTTCATGATGTTTTGTACAAGCTTTGATCCACCTTGAGTATGTTTTGATCAATCTTCATAGTTGAATTATCATATCCAACATTTGATATTAGAGCATAACCCAATTAGGTTTAGTTTATTAGCAAAAACCCTAATTTTTCTCTTAATCACCATAGCCAGTTTTTCTCTATTTGGATAGCATGCTGTAGATTGCCTCCATGCTTGCATCTGAGGTGATTATACTCCAATATTTTGATATAGGCCTCTTGCCTTGCTCCCACGCATGCCCTAAAACGAAGATCATAGGCGGATTTCATCGTTTCTTCACGAATTTCTCATCACCATCAAAACAGGCCGTTTTCTGCTAATCGGGTTCATTCAATGCCATCTCTATGAATTAGTCTGATTCCTCTTAGGTGCTTCAATTTTATCATGTGAGGATTTAGCATATCAAATCTTGAAGCAATTGGTCCACAGGAGCTGTTGTACGAAGCTATTTTCTAGTCGCCTATTTTCTACCTCTTTTGCTCCAACAACATGGTGATTATTATTTTGATCTATATTGATGATATTATTATTATTTGGGCTTAAATCATCTATATGAGCAAGTTATCAACATCAAGCATCATATTGCATCATCATGAGCTCCAAATTTCCCCACAAATTCAACGGAACTGGGTTTCATACTTGGCAAATCAAGGTGAAGGGCTACCTCATGAAGAAAAATCTGTGGAGTATGGTCAAACCACTTTCTAAAGATGAAGCAGGTATTTCTGCTACACTTACAAGAGCTACAACGGCTGCACTTCAAGCAAAAGATGAGAAAGCTCTTGGTATTATCATTACTGCTTTAGAAGATGATTTTATTCATCATTGATGATGTTGAGTCAGCTATGGAAGCTTGGGAATTATTAGAATGTACTTTTGGTGCAAAGGCAAAGCATTCCAAGATTAGTTTGAAGATACAACTCTTTGATCTAACCATGGAGAGTAATGAAAATTTAACAGCTGTGATTAATAGGTTGAAGAGCTTAATGACACAATTGGTTTATGTTCAGTCTCCTGTTCCTGAAGAGGATGCTATTGCTATTTTGCTTAAAAGCTTACCTTCAAGCTTTAGGCAAATTGTGATGGTACTTAAAGAGAAGGATCCAATCCCTTCCTTGGAAAGTTTCATAAATTATTTGCAGGAAGAAGACAAGAAGATTACAAAGGATGTGATAGATCCTTATGCACATGCTATTACTTCGACATCGGCAAAGAAGAAGTGTACTATTTGTGGTCGTACAAATCATCTTACTAAGGATTGTTTCTCCAAATATCCTTGTGAGTATTGTGGAAAGACAAATCATCCATCCTCAAAGTGCTACCAAAAAGATCAAAAGCTAGCAAAGGCACATGTGGTTGAAGAAGTCAACCAACATGAAGAAACAAATCTTTGTTCTAGTCTTAGTATAAAAGATGTAGATGATGATTATGCTTTTTAAATTATGTCATGTATGTGGTTGAGTCAAGACTTATGTTGTTCCAACTTGACGAGTTGTAGAGGAGAGTACACCACCCTATGTTGTTGTTAAGGGGGGACTCTTACTCATTGTGTCAAGGAGGTATGTTAGACTTGTTCATGTTCTTGTAAGAAGTTGGTCTTAACGGGGAATTGTTGGATAAATGTAATCCCAATTCCTTAGTCCAATTTAATATGTGGTGGTTAGGCTAGTGGTCAGTGGTTGGTGTAAAGCCTACAAATGGTTGTTGCATATGGTTCATGCAACTCATGCAACTAAAAATAGAGTAGAGGAGTCTCTAAATAAGGTACAAGTCATGATCAAGTGATTATGTAAGTTTGGTTTATGCCTAATCATAATTAGTGTCTTCTTGTGTTAATTTAAAAGCAATTTCCTGGATATACTAGTTTTTGTCCCTCATGTTCATGATGTTTTGTACAAGCTTTTATCCACCTTGAGTATGTTTTGATCAATCTGCATAGTTTAATTATCATATCCAATAGATTCCATGTCTAGTGCTCCTCTAGAACCCTTCCCGGCTTCCCAAAAAGTGGTTTGCATCTTCTATTTGACATTTAAAATAGGATTTGAATTAAACAAACAGTAGTGAAAAAGAAGTAACACAAAAATGGAGAAAATTCTTACCTTCTAATTCTCATCTTCCTCTAGAACTTTATCCTTTCATATATTGATGGAGCCTTGGTTGTCCTCTTTAGGCTCTACATATTCTACCTTCTCCCTTCCAATATCACCAATCTTGAGCCCTTCTCAAACATAAAGCTAGAGCTAAAGATGCATCTATGCACTTGTCATTGGATGTCTCTATTGCTAGAGAAATAAACTCCTTCAAAGATTCATTCTCCACATGAATAAGCCTTGAAACAGCCTCACATCCCCGTGCAATAATGGACAAGAAGTAGTCCTCCCTAAAGTTGAAGAGACTTTGAATATGAGGAATCAAAATGAAGTCCTTCCCATTGATGTGGAATGAGGGTAAGCTAGAAGGGGTGAAAGAGTTCTCTGAAATCTCGATCTCCTCTCTGGCAGATGGATCAGCAAATAACTTTTTGAGCCTTGAAAGCAGCAACATCTAATGTAACACTAGATTTAATTTCATCATCGACTTAAATAGGCTCTTCGAAATCCATAGACTCCCCCTACTCTAGCTCACTGATGATTAAAAATGTTTCTTTTTGTCCGCAATATCGTCCTCATAAAATCTATCTTTCATATCGATTTGCACATATAGAGGAATATAATGAATGTAAGGGACTTCAAAACTAACATGCAAGACTTTGTGTGTAATGAGCATCTCACATTGATTGGCATCAGCATATCGTCAACTCCAACTGTTATGCATCTCCTTGTATTCTTACCCCTTAACAATGGGGTAGCACCTCTGGTTGAAATGTGCATGTAAAGACCATCGTCCAAAGTCACTATATGTTGCTCACTGAGGTTTTCAAAAATCCTCCTTTTTTCTTCATGCAGGAATTCCTTGTGGTGGTCAAATAATAGAGAAACATCAACGGGTGCATTGAGAATCTCCCTCGCATCATTGAAATATCTGCTCTTTCATCCCCCCTTAATGATAAAGTCAAAGAGTTTTTCATTGGGAGTTTCAATTGTGAACTCTTTGAAGCCTTGAGATGAGGACGTCATTTCTTTACCCTCTATTGATTACACTCTTAAGAACAAATGACCATATAGCGTGAAAAAGGCCCATGTAAGCAAAGAGAAACCCTTGAATTCATGTTGTGTGGTCAATGGGATACAAAGGTTTTGCACTAAATGACACTAGGATGTGAAAACGACCTAAGAAAGCAATGTGAGGAAACCCTGAAGTCGCGCTATGTGGTCACATTGTGGATGCCTGTTGTGGATGAAAATAAGAAAAAATATGCAACCATTCCTCTTTATATGCAAGTGTTCCTCTTTGCAACCAATGAAACAATGACACATGTACAAACCATTGATATGACACATGTACCCAATCAAGTTTCTCCACATGTTCTTAATGTTGTAATGTTTTTGCCAATAAGAGATTGACACGTGTCACTCGTTGACATGTGAGATGACCATTTTCATGAAGTCAATCATAAGGTGACATGTGTACTACCCATTCGTACCCATTCGTATGGTGCATAGAGTCAATCATCATGTGACATGTGTACTACCCATTGGTATGGTTTACAGAGTTAACCAGTACGTGTCAATGGCAATGTATAAAATCCCTATAAAAGTATCTTTTGTGTTTCCTCTCCATGACCATACAACAGAAAATAGTCCACTCAGGTATCCTTGGACCTCAACTTTTCATGCCATATTGTTTAATATCTTCCTTGAGAGTTCACGCCAATCTCTCCACTACCATATGCCTATCTCTCCCATGACCATATGGTGTGAAATCAACCACTTGGGTTTCTGGGGACCCCCCCTTTGGCACTGTACTGCTTCTTTATTGAGATTTTGAGCCTCTCTCCATGACCATATACCTTTCTCCATGACCATACGCATGTCTTTTGATTTGGCTCCACAACCACACAGCACAAAAAAGGCCCATTTGATTTGGCTTGATCCCTGTCTTTGTGCTGTATTGACGTTTTTTTTAAAAGCCTCTACTTGGCCAAAGAACTTATCTTTTTTCTTTACACTACAATGACAAGGATAAAGCAAATTGTAAGAAAAGGTTGGGAATGATCCAGGTCTTGCAAAAAAAAAAGCAACTACTCCCCATAATAATAATAAATAATAAAATTGAAGGTATCAAGTACAAGAAAGTGAAGGCAAGGAGGATCAATATCAGTTTCATGGCCTGTGAGAGATAAGGAAAGAAAAAAAGGCATCAAACTTGGATATCCCCAAGGTGCCATTTATGTGTCTTGTGAGGGACATTTCTAATAGGTTATGCGAGAGGATTAAGACTGGCGTTTTCCAAACTATGAGATGGAAATATGTTGTTATTTTATGTTTCCGGGAGGTTGTAGAGGACATGCTCATAGATTGTATAAATGATAGTTACATTGTTGCGGCACACGCCCATCGAGTCACATTGATGAACTAGGATTTCAGTGTTGTCAACAAAATAAGATATAACTCAAAAGACTCACAAAAGCTTTAAAATAAAGCTTTCACATATCATCAAAGAGGGTTTCAAAGTGCAGTTTGTGGACATCAAATATTATTAATTTTTTAGATTTTAGGGAAAAATAAATTCAGCATGATCGACTGGGTTTTCCTCTAGGACATTTTTTTTGACTCTCTTAAAGACTCTTTATTGTCAACATCAAGGCATTACTAGATTATTATTTTTATTCTTGATTGGTGGATGCCATCGACTTTCACTTGAGCTGGGATATTGAAAATAATAGCTAAGTTTATTTATTTTATCGCAATTCATACTATCTCAATATTTTTCCTTCTTTTCTTTAATCATGGCTACAATTCCACAACCACCTACTATCTAAGATATTCAATGAAACACACTTCAAGATCAATTGTTGAGTGATAAGAGGCATAGAGAAGATCTTGGCAAAAAATTTATCACAAGAAGCGAAGACGTGCATCTTTGGAATTTGATTCTTTTGATTACGAGGAGGACCTATCCAAAGGACTATACGAGCTACTCTCAAAGCTCAAGAGTCTCAAAAGGGACATAAGATCAGCAGTAAGGCTTTTAATTTTCAAGATTATGATGGAAAAAAGGAAGCACACATCATACTCGCATGGTTGAGCCAGCTTGATGATTATTTTTCTAGAGATAAATTCTATGATAAGAGTAAGGTGAAATGTTCCACTAATCATTTGGTAGGTAGTGCAGCACTTTTGTGGAACGTTATTAGACAGGGAGACACAAACCAAAGTCATGGAAAGAAATTCAGAAACTGATCAAGAAGGATTTCTTACCTCCGTCATATAAGAGTAAAGCCAAACAATAATGGGATATTTTAAGATAGCTCGAAAAGGAGAACATAGCAGCCTATGTTGACATGTTTTTGCAAACTTTATTGTAACTTCAAGCTATAGAGAAAGTGCATGAAAGAGAGCAAAGGAGGAAGTTTATATAACAGGTTTGAAGCCAGCTATTAGAGCAAAAGTGAACATGTTTCGTCCCCGTTTCCTTAGCTTTGCCATCTCTCTATCAATAAACTCTGAGAAAAAAATGTCTTTCCAAGGGACACTATAGTGGTAGATCCTCATATTCCTCAATTTCTCGATCTAAATATTTTGAGAAGTTTCAGCACAAAGATGAAGCAGGGAAGCACAATGGTTCACAAGTGAATGGGAAGAAAAATAAAGCTACAAAGAAGACAAACAATGGTGGAGGAGATTAAAAACCTTGTGTGATTACATGCTATAGGTGCAACAAAGAAGGGCATTATGCATAGGAGTGTCTTGAGAAGACAAAGCATCAAACTGCGATCATAAATGTGGTTAAAGAAGAAGACGATGGTGGCGACCAACCTTAACAAGACGATACTCCCAATCATGATTTCTTCCCCTAGAGAGGTAAGCCTAAAACTCATAATTAAGTATTGTTTAAGTTTTTTAAAATCTGACCAACTGTGACATGTGACGCATGTAAGGAATGTGGGAGTTTGATTGTGAGTGAATCCAATCAATTTTAAAACATCTGTGATGCATGTAAAGGTTATGTAAGTTTAATGGTGAGTGAATCCGATCAACTCTGAGACACGTGTGATGGGTGTAAAAGACATTGTCAGTGAATCCAATGTGGGAACGATTAATGTGCTTAATCTCTTGTGTGTGCGACCGGATAGTTATAACCAAGAACGGTGGTCTTCTCAAACAAGAGGACTATCATGAGAGTGAGATTTTTCAGAATATTTTATAATGGGAGTGAACCCAATTAATTATGTGTGATGCATGGTGGTTTATGGGTGAAGCATGTTAGTAAATGTTTTCCATTTGTTAGAATTATTTTTGTGAGTGATTTCAAAGTAATTGTGATCTAACATTGTGGACTTTGTTAAGTATAGATCATGAGTTTGGAACAACGGAGGTGGACATTGGACAAGATTATCTAGTCGAGCACATGTGTGCTAAATATTTAATTTTGTATGGTTTGTCCCATTGTACATATGCTGGGCAAGGTTTATTTTTTATGAGATACTTTAAAAGCATTCGACTATGGTGCAATTTTGTAAAAGCCCAATTTTGGAAAAGCTATGCTGTTATGGCTCCAAGGACTAAATTTATGATAATATGATTTAAATACCACGTGTGGGAGTGGAGACACGCACGTCAAAGGGGAGATTGTACCCAATCTCGTGTTCTTTGATGTGTATGCTCTTGAATTATGTTATGGTGTTTATGGCTTATTTCTTCTATTATTCAGTTTATGGAATATTCTAATCTCCATGTACCATGGTCCTACAACACATTGCCTTCTAGATGTTTTGTGAAATCTTTACTTTTATGCTTAACAATGTTGCTATATCCAGGACCTCCCAATCAAGCAAATTGAGGCATGGCATGGGTAGATCTTTAAGCTCACCATATGAAACTGCCTTTGTGATAGACTGAGGGGGATTTTGCCACCAATGTAATGATTTTTGGGTTGAAGAATGGTCTAGCCACATTTGAAAGGATGGTTTAGGAAATATTATATGATTATTTAACCACTTTCATGACGGTCTTCGTGGATGACTTCAGTGTGCTTGGAAAGAAAGAAAATCACATAACACACCTCACGATGTGCCTGGAGAAGTTCGGCAAAGCTAGACTGAGCCTTAATCCTTCCAAGTGTGCCTGTGATGTATAATGAGTGGATCCCTCTTAGGGCGCATAGTATTTGCAAAAGGGCTAGCGGTAGATCTGGCCAAGGTCGTGATTATTGTGAAGCTACAGCCACCCAAGAATGCCAAAGAACTTGCCAAATTCCTTGGACTAATCATAGAATATCCACCATGAGGTTCCTGGAAAATGTGGAAATACCCCTACATAACCTGATGGTGAAAGATGCAAAATATGTCTAGTCAGGATCCTATAAGGAGGCATTCTAAAATCTCAAGAGGATACTGTCATCATCAACACCCATTCCCCCAACAATTGAACTTTGATCTGGTATTCCACATATTTGTTGATGCCTTTGATTTTTCCATTTGTAGTGCTTTGATGCATAAGGTTGGTTCGTACCAGTTTACTATCCAAGCAAGAGGTTATCTAAGCCAGAAAGTAACTACTCTATCGCAAAAAAGGAGTCATTGGGGATTATCTACTTGATCAAAAAGTTTAGGCACTATCTATTGGGAAAGGTGTTTCAATTTTATGTACATCATAAAGCACTCTTGAACCTCATGGACAAACCATACCCGGTAGAAAATTAACTAGATGGATACTTCTAGTTATTACAAGAGTTTGAATTCACCATAAGGCACACTCCCAAAAATAAGCACGTAGCTGCAGATTTCCTATCAAGATTGGAGTCAGGAGAAGATCCAAAGGGAATGGAGAATGACAACCCAGATGCATAACTCTTCTTCAACAAAGAAAAATCCAGCTGGTATAATGAGATGCTGCAATTCCTATCTAACTTGTTCTTTCCGGAGTGCATGTCTAGAGATCAGAGGAAAAATATGACTATCATTAATGGTAGTAGTAGGTTAGCTCCATGAGATGGGAATTGATCAAATACTAAGAAGATGGGAATTGATCAAATACTAAGAAGATGCATCCCTGAACATGAATAACAACTTGTGCTAGTAGAAGCACACTAAGGAATAAGCGGAGGGTACGTTTGTGGAGAGGTCACGGGGTGAAAAGTGTTCCAAGTAGGATTATTGTGGTTGTCTACATTAAACGATGCACACAAGTTCACGCAAAGGAGTGTGATATATGTGCTAGAGACTGGGGTAGCTGAATGATGTACACAAAATGCCTCACAAACCAATATTTTCCCTAGAGCCATTCCAGAAGTGGGATCAGCCATTTCAAGCCAACAACTCAGCGAACTAAAAGTAAATACATTCTGGTGGCTACAAATTACTGCACAACATGGGTAGAAGCCAAGACCCTGAGAGACTCTAAGGCATCCTCAATAGCAAAGTTTCTTTACAAAACTATCATGATAAGATTCAGATACCCAATTGAGATAGTCAGCATCCAAGGGAGCCACTTCATAATAAAGTGAACAAGAAGCTACTAACAAAGCAAAATATGATAATACATAAGAATTCAACACTCTACTACCCACAGGAACATGGGCAAGTAGAATCCACCAACAAAATCCTGAAGGGAATTCTAGTCAAGACAATAAATGAGAACATTAGGACACAAAGTTGCACTCAGCATTATGGGATTTCTCAACAGCTTACAAGAATGCAATAGGACTTATGCCTTTCATAATGATGTATGAAATAGAAGTTGTAGTGCCCATGGAATTCCTCACACAAAGCCTTAGGATAGCACTAGAAGAAAAGCAATCTTCGAAAGAATCACATGTGCACAGGATTGAGCAACTCCTTAAGCTAGATGAAAGGAGACTATGTAGTGCATGGACAACCAAAATTGTAAAGAAGATGAGAAATTTGCAAGTGGATAGGAACACAAAATTGAAGATCTTTGAAGGAGGAGATGGTCATCAAGAATGGGACCCCACCAAGGAAAGCTGAAAATGAGATGGACGGGCCCATTCAAAATGAGATGGACACCCAGGAAAATTGAAAATGAGATGGACAAAATTCAAGATCTTTAAAGAAGGAAATGCAGTCCTGCTTTTCTCATCTCAAGAATAGGACCCCACCCAAGAAAATTGGCCCATTTAGAATTGTTAGAAAAATGGGCATAGGAACCTTTGAGCTGGCAAGTCTAGATGGTATAGACTAAAGCCTCATTATGGAAGAATGCCAGAACAAGGAAAAGTGTGTCCAAATTAAAGAGAATGTGGGGGAGAGGGAGAGCTTCAAACCCTAGCAAGCAAACACACACACACATGGATAGCTGAATTTTCTTGTATCTTCTTCTTCTCTACTTAACCAACATAACATAAAGATAAGAGTACACACTATATTTGTTAGTACTCAACTACTACAACATACAAGGGTTGGTCCATAATGTGAACCTAACTAAATGCGCTGGCGCTATAACTATGCCAGTCTCTAGTAATCCAAAATGGCTATCACACAGCCTGCCATTCCATTGGCCGCATATCACCCATAATCTCACCATCCATGCCAGTGGTGTAAATGCGGAAGCTATCACCCAGGCGGGTCATTAATGTCCATCTTTGTAGGCTGTAGCACTAGTTGAGCTTGATATCTCAACACTCCCTCTCGAGATACTCCACACACTCTGCACTCCAAGTAAGCTTCTAAACCTATGGAGCTTGTATGTGCCCAATGCTTTTGTGATGATGTCAGCCATCTGATCCTCTATGTGCTGACATATACCAGATCTACATCTCTTGCTAGAACCTTCTCCCTCACAAAGTGATAATGCACTTTAATGTGCTTTGTTCTAGCATGATATACTGGGTTAGTGGTATGCTGCTCATGTTGTCACAATATATGACAACTACCCTATCCAGGGGGGACTCTCCCATGTCACCAAGTAGCTTCGGAAACCAAGATACCTCACAATTTGCCATAGCAGCAGCACCCCTGTACTCTGCCTCTATACTCGATAAGGGAAATGTGGGATGCTTCTTATTGCTCCAATTCACAGTAGCACTCCCAAATGAGAGCATAAAACCACTGGTAGATCTCATGTCTTCAGTACTACCAGCCCAATCAACATTTGTTAATGAAGCATAACACTAAGGAAAGTAGAAAATAGAAAGAATTAGTACAACAAATAAGTAGTCGATAGGGAAAATCCACCCATTAAAGATTGAAAGAATTAGCACAATATCAACTGGCCAACAAAACTTCACAATATAAAAGCTACATGTACGCTAATACAGCTTAATTATATACCTAGACGAAT
This sequence comes from Cibotium barometz, assembly GCF_041138505.1. Classification (NCBI taxonomy): domain Eukaryota; kingdom Viridiplantae; phylum Streptophyta; class Polypodiopsida; order Cyatheales; family Cibotiaceae; genus Cibotium; species Cibotium barometz. Next base: position 45,785,328 of record NC_141067.1, on the reverse strand, counting down.
CCATACAACTGTATCTCTGTACCAGCCTCATAGAAAAGCCCATAATCAACTGTGGACTTTATGTACCTGAGGATCCGTCTAGCCGCATCCAAATGTGGCTTCCTAGGGGCCTGCATAAACTGACTTACAAGTCCAACAGCATGTCTCAAGTCTGGCCTTGTAACGGTCATGTAGATCAAACTACCCACTATGCGCCTATATGTAGTGGGGTCCTCCAAAAGCTCACCTGTATCTACGAAAGCTTTGTGTTCTACTCCAATACTTGGACATGTCCAAGTGATACTACCTCTACAAAATAGCCAAATGCCATGAGGTGATCTCATCACCTCTATGCCCAAGAAATACCGCAGCTCACCTAAATCCTTCATCTCAAACTTCTACTTCAAAAGCATCCTAACATCATGTATGTCTACATCTCAAACTTCTACTTCAAGTCATCCACATAGATGACTAATAGCATGATGCCTCTATCTGTCTTTTTCACATATAGTGAAAAAACTGCATTGGGGGATATCTGAAATCTAATGGTAACAAGATACTCCCCAATCTTGTTTGTCCATGCTCTAGGTGCCTGCTTCAAGCCATACAAGTCTTTGCATGACCTGCACACAAAATCTAGATGTGGATGACTCTCATAACTTGGTGGCTGTATCATGTACACTTCTTACAAATCACCATGCAAGAAAGCATTATTTACATCTATTTGATGTAAAGACAAACCCTTCGCTACATCCATAGCAATGATAACTCTCACGGTTACCATTCATTAGGGGAAGGTTGAGGTCTTTAGGGACCCTTTAAGCTGCCATATTATGATTTTAATGACCTTTTGTTAAAATGTTAAGTTTCTTTGACTTTAGATACCTTCTTATTCTTCAAATGGCTAGAAGTTTGAATTTTAAAGTTTCCCGCCAAAATTGAATTTAAAATTGAGTGGACAAAACCATATCATGTGACATATCTATGGAAAGAGCTCAGCGAGTGGATCTCTAATCTCCGACAAATTTTGAGCTCATATGTAGAAGTTATGGATGTCTGAAATTTCAAAACCTTTCCCCCCACTTTTTGGGAATGAAAAGTACAAAAAGGCATCTTCTAGAGAATCTTTTGACCACCTTTAATCACCCAACATTTTTGTATACATGTCATCACATGATTGGCCCTTTTCCTTAATAACCTTTTAATCACATGGCATATTAAAGGGCCCCTATAGACCTCAACCTTCCCCTAATGCTTGCAACCGAGTTGAATGTCTCCTCATAGTCTATGCCATAAGTCTGCGCATAGCCCTTGGCAACCAATCTTGCCTTGTACCTGCTCACTGAACCTGCTCACTGAACCATCAACATCGTGCTTGACTTAATACACCCACTTACATCCAATAGACTTCTTTTCCTAGGCAAAGGCACTAATTCCCATGTTAGATTTGCATCAAATGCTGCCATCCCACATCTATGGCATCTTCCCATTTCTTATTTCCAATTGCGTGTTCAAAGCAAGTGGGCTCAACCTCCTGTATTACTTTTAGCATGTAAGCATAATGATGGGCTTTATATCCATCATCTTTCAACCTATCAATAGGGTATCTAATCCTCGTAGATGCGCGTACACCTGGATTACTGCTAGGTGTCCTCAAAACAGCCCTAGTTCTCCTTACACTAGGAGTAACCATAGACAGAATGCCAAGCTCCTTATCAAGGCTCTGCTCAGATCCACTAGAGTCACCATCCACATATGAGTGACTTGCTGATAGATGAGGCACAAAAGGTTGATCTACCTTTTTCTTCCCTTTTCGTGATGATACATGTGTACCTGCATCATTCCTCAACCTTGTTGAAAGAACGGTAGAGGAGAAGGAGACACACACACAGGAGCAAACCCTAATGTATATTGCAAACCCTAACCATAGAGGGAAGCCATGTCCACTCTCACACAAAGCATAATGCACTAATCCATAATCCACACAACACACAATGAATTGTGTCCACACTCTACTAACCCTAGCTAATGTCCACACACTATGACCAGCTGGACACGCAGTCATTTATGTCTCACACATGTTCCTACCTAATCTGCTAGCACATAGCATAGCTGGCTCACACTGACATCGAGCTTGAATCTCAACAGCCCCTCTCAAGCTCATGATGTACTGCCGATGAAGATGTAGATGAGCTTGGGATATCAAGGCTCTCAACACTCCCCCTCAAGCTCATCCCATGTACTCCCAACATAGTCCGGAAGTACTCAAACTTCTCCCTGCTAAGTGGCTTCGTAAAGATGTCTGCCACCTGCTCATTAGTCTTCACATACTGAAGATCAACTGTACCATCCAGCACCTTTTCTCTGACAAAGTGATAATGGACCTCTATGTGTTTGGTCCTCGCATGAAACACTGGATTCTTTGCCAACTGTATACTGCTCATGTTGTCACAATGAATGACAACTTTGCCATCAAGAGGCTCACATAAATCTGTCAAGAGACTCTTTAACCATATAGCCTCATAAGTAGCAATGGCTGCACCTCTATACTCAGCCTCTGTACTGGATAAAGCAACTGTAGGTTGCTTTTTGCTACTCCAACTCACCACGGCACTTCCAAGCGTAAAAGCATATCCACTAGTAGACCTCCTGTCATATGCGCTACCTGCCCAATCAGCATCTGTGTAGCCATGTATGTCCAAGCTTTTACCACTCTCATAAAGTATATCATAATGTGCTGTGGTCTTCACATATCTCATGATGCGTCTCACTGCATCCAAATATGGTTTCCTGGGGCTCTGCATAAACTGGCTAACTAGCCCCACAACATAACTCAAATCCGGGCGTGTGATAGTCATATATATGAGACTACCAACCATCTTCCTGTACATAGAAGGATCATCCAATTCCTCGCCATAATCAGCTCGCAACTTCACATTTTGCTCCAAAGGTGTACTCATAGGCTTACACCCTGTCATGCCATACTTTGCCAACATATCCAATGCATATTGATGTTGTACTAACCAAGTACCTGCATGATCTTTTACCACTTCAATTCCAAGGAAGTATCTCAACTCACCAAGATCTTTCATGTCAAATTGCCCACTCAAAGCTTTCTTGACATGCATCACATCTGCACCATGATCACCTGTGATAATCAAGTCATCCACATAGATGACTAGTAAAACAATCCCATGCTGTGTCTTCTTCACATAGAGTGAAGAATCTGCTGTAGAAATCTGAAAACCAAGTGAGATAAGATATCTGCTCATCTTATCACTCCAAGCACGAGGTGCTTGCTTTAGACCATACAATGCCTTTTTCAATCTGCATACGTGAGTGGGGTATCTAGGGTGTACATACCCTTTTGGCTGTGCCATGTACACTGCCTCTTGTAGATCTCCATTTAGAAATGCATTATTGACGTCCATTTGATGCATTTCCCAGCCATTAGCTGCAGCCATAGCAATGACTGCTCTCACTGTGCCCATCTTAGCCACTGGACTAAACGTCTCATCATAATCCAATCCTTGGGTCTGTGCATAACCCTTTGCCACCAATCTTGCTTTATGTCTTTCAATAGAACCATCAGATTTGCACTTCACTTTGTAAACCCATTTACATCCAATAACATTCTTGTCCTTTGGTAATGCAACCAAGTCCCATGTATCATTATGGACCAATGCTTCCATCTCAACATCCATTGCTTTTTCCCATACATGCTCTCCAATAGCCTCTGTATAGCATGTAGGTTCCACATGCTTTACCATAGATGTCATATATGCATAGTGCATAGCAAAATCTCTATATGTCAATCTGTCAACGGGATATCTGACCCTCTGGGATCTCCACAATGCATGCGGGTCACTCTGTACACCTGTAACTCTAGCGTGTGGTGGCACATATCTGTCCTGCCTAGCACCAGGTGTGCGTAAAACAGGTATGCCAAGCTCCTCATCAAAACTCTCAGAACTAGATGACTCATAACCTGTGATTCCAATTCCTTCGACTTTCTTTTTGCCTTTATCCATAGCACTACTCCCAGTGCTCACACTCTCATGCCTCAAACGTCCTGACCATGGATGTACACTGCTACTCTCAGCTTCTGCTGCAGCCTACACATAGTAGTAGAACTAGAACTTGCTTGTGGTGGCAAGTTCACAGGCACATCAGCCTCAAGTGACTCAATGACTCCCTCATCTTTTGCTTTGTACCAACTAGCAAGCTCATCAAACACCACATCTCGTGAGATGACTACTTGTCTAGTTTGAGGGTTATAACATTTGTATACCTTTCGATCCTGTGCATATCCAACAAATACACATTTCTTTGCCTTAGGATCCAACTTCCTTCTTCTTTCATCAGGCACATGTACATAAGCTATGCATCCAAAAACTTTAAGATGTCCAATGTCTGGCCTGTAACCTGTAAGCCGCATCTCTGGCGTGCTTCCATGAATGGCTGCTGTAGGTGTTTTGTTCAGAATATACACTGCAGTAGCACATGCTTCTGCCCAATAGTAATCTGGCATGCTCTTTTCATTAAGCATTGCCCTTGCCACTTCACATATGACTCTATTCTTTCTCTCAGCCACACCATTCTGCTGAGGTGTATACCTGCAAGTCAACTGTCTTCTTATTCCATGCTTCCTCAAGAAATGCTCAAAAGCCTTTGAGGTGTATTCACCACCTCCATCTGTTCTCAAACATTTAATCCAACAGCCATATTGCTTTTCTGTAAAAGCTTTGAAATCCATGAACTTTTCCAACACTTCACTCTTCTCTTTGAGAAAGTATATCCATGTCATCCTGCTAAAATCATCTATGAATGTAACATAGTATAAACTGCCTTTGATAGATGAGTTTTGTGCAGGACCCCATACATCACTATGTACGATCTCAAGTGGCCTGTTACTCATATTTCCTTCTCTAGGAAACCTCAACCTTGCCTGCTTTCCAAACTGACAGGCTTCACAAACATGCATATGTCCATCATATTTGAACCTAGGCAATCCATTGACAATGCCTCTTGTTTGCATGTTCTTTAATCTTTGTATATTGACATGGCCAATCCTCTTGTGCCACATATCAATGTCCTGTACCACATTCCTGCTCTTTGAGAACATGGCTAATTTTAGCTCAAGAATTCCAGCATCCAGCTTAAACAATCTTCCTTCTTTCTTGCCTTTAGCAATCACTCTACATCCATGTTTGAAATCTTCAACGAAGCATCCATGCTCATTGAAACGAACCTGTAATCCCTGTTCCACCATTTGACCAACTGAGGCCAAGCTTTTAGTCATCGAAGGCACATACAGCACATCTGACATAGACTTTGTCTGACCATTGTGCATGACCAACTTCCAACATGTGTAATGACATGCTGGGTATCATCACCTGTTTCCACATAGTCTTTCACTTCCATAGGCTTCATATGCTCAAACCATTCACCATGACATGTAATATGGTTTGATGCTCCTGAGTCCATATACCATGTAGTATCATCATTCTCAGCATTTGTTGTCATAGAACCCACAACATGCTTCATGGCAAACAAATGATTTGCAGTTCCATCATTGCTACTTGATGCATAGTTACCACCATGTTGTGCATAGTTTCCACCATAATGACCACAACGTTGTGCTCTTCCCCCTCTCAAATCATTCTGTTTGTGGAAACAATCTCTCGCCATATGACCATATTTGCCACAATAATGGCATTCCACATCTTGCATAGAATTTTGTTGGCCTTGCCAACGTCCTCTTCCACGGGGGTTACCTCTGCCTCTCTGAGGTGCATATCCACGACCACCTCGAGCACCATATGAAGGCTGAAAATTCTGTTGTGGAGGCCTGTCCTGCCATCCACGACCATTACCACCACGTCCACGTGATGCAAATCTCCCCCTGCCTCTAAAGCCTCTCTGCGAGTAGAAAGCCTGATTTTTGCCATCATCATGGCTAGTAGATGCATCCAGAAATGAATCACTGAGCTTGATTTCCTCAACCAACAAGAGTAAAACCAACTCATCGAAGTCGGGTAGACCTGTACTCCTCACTGAGATAGATGTATCAAAGGATTTGTATTCCTTGCCAAGACCACGCAAGGTAATATCCACCAAATCATCATCAGGCATGGGGGCATTTATTGTGGCCAATGCATCTGCAAACTTCTTGATTTCTTGCACATAATCATGTATGCTCCTTTTATTCCTTTTCACATTATGCATCTGCTGTCGCAACTGAGACTTGCGAGCACTCGTATCTGTATCAAACATCTTGACCAAAGTATCCCATGCATCTTTGGGATTCTCAGCATCCTGTATGTGTATTAGCATAGCATCAGATATACATATAGACAAATAATGCAGCACTTTAAATGCTCTCTCTGACCATTGCTTATGAGCAATAAGCTGCTGCTGTGTAGATTATCGAGGTAGCTCAGGCTCTGGCTCAGCACCTGTAATGAGATTCCAAAATCCTTTTCCTTTCAAGAAACTCTTTATCCTGTACTTCCATGCCTGGAAGTTCTTCCTATCCAGCTTTTCACCAACAATCTGAACTGGATTGTCCGACATGTTTGCTCAATGCATACACCTTCCGCACACTTAAAATCTATAAATGAGCCTTCCTCAGCTCAACCACACTCCAATGAATGTTCCAGATACTCCAAGATAGCCAACAAACTCCAAATTTGATGTATAAAATCAACCTGTAAGCATCCAAGATGAACTGTCTCACGTAGTCCAAGATACCCTGTATTGACACGCCTTCCAAGGCTCCAAATCACAATGTAATGGTGCAATCAAGTATGGGCAACTTGCATTGACACCTAATCAACCTCAATGTTGAGTATCAACACCATTTGACATGTGTACATATCAATTTTTGAAAACCCCTTTCTCTGTTTTGGGAAAAACCAGAGAAACCAGAAAAACCAGTAGAAAATTTGCTCTAATTCCTTCAATATTTGTCCAAATTGAGCAACTAGGCATTCATTAGCTTAGCATTAGTGTCCATCAACTCCATGTAAGGGGAATTTTTCCAATTGTAAAACACCAAGGATTAATTGCTCAATTAAAAATGCTCTATTTCTCTGCAACCAGTCGACAGCCTGTTTTAATCAGCTCATTCCCAGCTCAATTAAGCATCATTGACCAAAAAAATCACATAGCCCTCTTCTCCAAAGTGTAAAGCATCCAATTGCTAAAGAAGTTGTGGAAGATATCAAGCACCCATTAAGAATTTGATCTCCTCGTAGTCAAAAAGTACAAAATCTGCCCTGTTTTCTCTGTCTGGCTGCGCCGCCTACTGTAGAGCCCTTTGGGAGTGGTTGTAATGCTCAATGATGAGGTAATCAAGTCCCCAACACTCCTAGGTATGTGTGCAATCCACCAATGGTTGGATTTTAGTCAAAATCACACTCCAAATGCTTCAATTTTGGGCTTCCTCTTCTCTGTTTTGTGAGAGCTCAAAAACTAGAGATTTTCATACATTCATTTGCATCCAAATTGCTCCAAAGTTTGTTCAAGGCTTGCATATGGGTTGCCATTACATCCCTCATTGTCAAATACATGTGTCTTTTGCCAGAATCACACTTATTTCCACCATACATCAATGTTCCCAAGCTTTAATGGAAAGCTTCAAAAACCAGAATTTTTCTTTGCTTTGATTTGCTCTATTTTGCTTTGCTTTTGCCTGTATCACCTGCAATCCGCTCAAGGATGTTTAGAAGACCTTACCCGGTAGGCCAAGCTTTCAGATCTGATAGTATTTGTTGGTGTGCTCCAAGCTTCACAGCTCCAATGGCAAGCTTCACAGCTTCTTTTCACAGCTTCTTCTCCCTCTTCTCTTCACTCACTCAAAAACCCTAATAAACAGCACAAGGCTCTGATACCATGTTGAAAGAACGGTAGAGGAGGAGGAGACACACACACAGGAGCAAACCCTAATATATATTGCAAACCCTAACCATAGAAGGAAGCCATGTCCACTCTCACACAAAGCATAATGCACTAATCCATAATCCACACAACACACAATGAGTTGTGTCCACACTCTACTAACCCTAGCTAATGTCCACACACTATGACCAGCTGCTGGACACGCGGTCATTTATGTCTCACACATGTTCCTACCTAATCTGCCAGCACATAGCATAGCTGGCTCACACTGACATCGAGCTTGAATCTCAACAAACCTACCTGATCATGGGCTAACAATTGATCCACTAGTTGAGGACTCCCCAGGTCCACTCAGCACCTGTGTGATTGCTGCTCCACATGTGGTGCAACATCAACACTTCTTACATATGCATCTTCTTTTACCTTCACTACTAGTGCATACCAGTTACTCATCTCATCGAAGACACCATCTCTGCTTACTCGCATCTCACAAGTGATAGGGTTATAGCATCTATAACCTTTTTTCTCCATAGCATAACCAATGAAGATGCATTTCTCTGCCTTTGGATCCAACTTTGTTCTCACTTCATCAAGAACATGTACATATATAGTACACCCAAATAGTTTCAAGTGAGACACATCCGATCTTATGCCTGTAAACTTCTATTCAAGAGTCATACTATGAACAACTACAGTGAGTGTCTTGTTCATAATGTACACAGTAGTTGCTACTACTTCTACCCAAAAGTAATGTGGCATATTCTTTTCAGCCCCATAAAGGCACGTGCCACTTTTGCAATGTGCCAGTTTTTTCTTTCTGCAACACCATTTTGTTGCGGAGTGTACCTGCACGTAAACTGCCTCTAAATTCCTTGCTTTCTGATATGAGGCAATTGTTGAACTCATTGGAGAAATATTCTACCCCACCATTTGATCTTAGAAATTTTATTTGCATGCCTTTTTCCTTCTTAACCAAGGCTTTAAATCTCTGGAAGTGAGCAAACACCTCACTTTTCTCCTTTATGAAATAAACCCACACTTTCCTAGTGTGGTCATCAATGAATGTAACATAGTACTTGCAACCTGCAATTGTTACAATCTTGGTCAGTCCCCATACATATGAATGTATGACATCCAATGGCCTTGCACTGACATGCTTTTCATGTGCGAAAGCATATTTGGCCTACTTACCAAGCTGGCATGCTTCACATACCTTATGGTGGATACCGTCAACCTTAAACTTTTGCAAACCTACAACAATAATTTGGGCCTGCATAGATTTCAGTTGCTGTACATTCACATGACCAATGTGCTTGTGCCATATGCCAATATCTGTAATGACGACACACGTTTCATATGCAAACATGGGTGCCTTTATCTCAGGCATGTTCACATCCAATTGTTCACATCCAAAGTAAATATCCTACCATTTCTGTTACCCTTTGCAACCAAGCGACACTTATTTTTAAAGTCTTCCATAAAAAATCCTTGAGGATTAAACTCACTTGCATACCCTGCTCAACCATCTGTCCAACAGAAACTAGGTTCTTTGTAATATTCAAAACATGAAGTACATCAGCCAAATACTTCATTTTGCCATCCTACCATTTCTGTTACCCTTTGCAACCAAGCGACACTTATTTTTGAAGTCTTCCATAAAAAATCCTTGAGGATTAAACTCACTTGCATACCCTGCTCAACCATCTGTCCAACGGAAACCAGGTTCTTTGTAATATTCATAACATGAAGTACATCAGCCAAATACTTCATTTTGCCATCCTGCATAGACAATGGAACTTTACTAACATGCACAATGGGATGCACAGTATCATCACTTGTTTCTACATAACTTGGTTTTTTCATTATTTGCATGTCTTAACCACTCAACATGACTGGTCATGTGGTTAGAAGTGCAAGAATCCACATACCGTATATCTTGAGATCCTAACACATCCCCTCTTATGGAACTAAGCATGTGCTGCATCACAAATAGCTGCTAACTTCTGTCACCTCCATGTTTGCTAGACGATGCATAGCTACCTTGCTGCAACTTCCCACTTTTAATGTCATTCGGCTTTTTGTAGCAGTCCTTTGCCATGTGTCCTAGTTAGCCACACTATTATCACTCTATGCTATTTGCATTTTGATTTCTTCGCCAACCACCTCGGCCTCTTTGTCTCCCCCTGCTAGACTGGCCTTTTCCACCTATGTATGATTGTTGCTGTGAATCACTAGACTGTTGTCCTCCCAGAATTCCGATTTCCTTGTCGGCCACCACCTTGGTCTTGACCAGGGCCTCTACCTCTGCCTCTACTTGAATTAGAGAAGAAGGCCTGTTCCGATGTGTTCTTGCTTTGTGAAGAAGAATCCTCACATAAAGCCTTTTCTTCTATGATCAGCATAGATATCAAGTCTCAAAAGTTGAAAATATTCCCCCTAACTACAATGGAGGTCCTAAATGGCTTGTACTCTTTGCCAAGCCTATTGAGACAGACACTCACCAAATCATCATCCTCCACTGATACATTGATAGACCCAAGGGATTCAACAAAGCCCTTGATCTTTAAGGCATATTCATTGATGGACATGCTTTTCTTTTCCACAGTATGCAACTCTTGCTTTAACTACAACTTCCTTGCCTTTGTGTGCTAGTTTGGAACATCTAAACCAAACATTAGGAGAAGGTTGAGGTCTATAGGGGCCCTTTAAGCTGCCATATTATGATTTGATGACTTTTGTTAAAATGTTAAGTTTCTTTGACTTTAGATACCTTCTTATTCTTCAAATGGCTAGAAGTTTGAATTTCAAAGTTTCCCGGCAAAATTGAATTTAAAATTGAGTGGGCAAAACCATATCATGTGAAATATCTATGGAAAGAGCTCAGTGAGTAGATTCTAGATCTCTAATCTCCGACAAATTTTGAGCTCATATATAGAAGTTATGGATGTCTGAAATTTCAAAAACTTTCCCCCTCCCACTTTTTGCTTCTAAAGATTCTTTTGACCACCTTTAATCTTGTATACATGGCATCAAATGATTGGCCCTTTTCCTTAATAACCTTTTAATCACATGGCATCTTAAAGGGCCCCTATCCTTCCCCTAATGTTTTGCCATGCAACTGCTGGAGTGTTTGCATCCTGTATATGTGTCCTATCGTAGTGTCTGTGACACTAATTGAAAGCCAATACATGACTTTTCTTGCACCCTGATTCAAATCCTTGAATGCCTTTATATCTGCAGGAGTGGCATTCTCCTCAGATAGCTCTGGAGGCTCCTCATTGTCTCCTTCTACATAATCCCAAAATCCTTTACCCCCATTAGGAAATTGGTCATTCTTCTGAACTTCCAGGCATGGAAGTTATTCTTATCCAGCTTCTCACTAACAATCTGATTAATTTCGTCAGACATGTTTTCCTACAGCAATCAAATAACTTGCAAATAGACAACTTCTATATGCAGCTTGTAATACAACAGTATCTCTTGTAGCTGTGTTGCTTGTAACATCGATACTTCAGCATAGCCTATGTGTCACCAAATGTTACTAGAGTACATGTACAGTCTACACTTCCAAAATGCATTGCTGTAGTGCAATAACCAGATTTGGAGCAAAAATAGTTCTCTACTATAACTTCCAAAAAACTACCGAAAATACCCGTAGTTGACGAAACGGGACCTGTAACTTGCCTAAAACATGAATCTAGCTAAAAAACATGTTTTCCAGTAGAAGAATATACCTACCCTATAGCTCCTCTCCCATCATGAAGAGAGCTCCTCAATTAGAGATGTGTAGCTCCCAAAGCTACTGAGGGGGTGTTATACCTAAACCAAGAAGGGGAAAGAGATGATGGTGCTCTTACCCATATGTAGGACCGCTTCCTTCCTTGAGTGTTCTTGCCTCTTGCTTGTCTCCTTAGCTCTCACACAAACGAGGCTCTGATACCATAAAGAGAATGTGGGGGGAGAGAGGGAGACCTTCAAACCCTAGCAAGCAAACACACACACACAAGAGAGAGTAAGACACAAGAGAGATAAGGATAGCTAAATTTTCTTCTATCTTCTTCTTCTCTACTTAACCAATGCCTATTCTTAGCCTAGCCATTAATGACCTCACAAATAGTGCAACTGGCACTCATGGTCAGATTTTAAAAGGGATTTGGAAAAATCATGGAGATGTCAAGAAATTATGGCGGCCTTACCTAGGGGAGACGTGCATCATGACATTAACTAGATACCTCTCCATTAAAGGCTTGATTTGCAAGTCACTTTTGTGCAAAAATTCTTTGTTACATTGCACCCTTAACTCTTCTACTCCTAAACTCTACTTTCACCCCTTCCTTCTGTCCCTCAATCCCAACACACTCGAAGCTGAAAGGACGGTGGAATTTGAATACCTCTTGTCCACCTTATACAATGAGGTGGATAGGCATGCCCAAATTATGGCTCAAAAAGATGGGATTAAAAGAGTTTGTGGAGCTGCCTTGAGAGGCATTTTAGCACAACTTCAAGACTTTGGAGCAATTGAAGCAGCTGCAAAAGTCAAACATTATCACGCTCCCATTAGGTGAGAAGAGAACATTCAACCCTCTGTATGTTGTTGAAGTATTCAAAATGCCGGCTGAGGGGGAGGTTAAGATCAAGCCATTTGATGACAAAGTCTTAATTAAGGAGTTTGACTTGCTAGAGGGCAAAGCCAAGGAGTTGAAGATAATGGGCACAGTAAACGAACACAAAAAAAAAGAAAATGCATTTTGTGGTGGAGATGATCAATCTCATCCACAAACCATATTACATGACAAGGAAAACCTTTGGGATGGTGAAGGCCGTGGAAGTTGGAATGAAGGTGGCATGGTCAGAGGTGTTGTATCACAACCAGAAGGAGTAGTTAGATAAACCCAATCACCTAAACACAAAAATAATAAATTAGCATGTATTTGACAGTCTTGTTTAAGCCACAACCAGGAGCCAGAAAGAATAAGGAGGAAGGCCATAAAGAGGATGCAAGGGAAAAAGGAGGATGCAGGTCACAGGGAGGATGTAGGCTCCAAAGAAGACACTACAAGAGAAGGCATCATTAGCGATGCTTATTTGCAGCATTTTAGCAATGTTTTACATTACATCATTATAAGCATCATTTTAGTGCCATTGGATAAGCGCCACTATTAGTGGCACCTTATTAAATGCCGCTCAATGACTTTGTATAAGTGTCGTTCAGTGGCATTATATAAACGCAGCTATAAGGGCTAGTATAAACCCTGCTGGAGCAACACTCGAAAAACTACATAATACTGAAATTGCATGGAAATAAAAACTTAAAATAAATTAAAACCCAAAAAATATTCATAAACACCCAAATACATTCGTTATATAAACTGATCAATGTGTACATATGTTATGATGATATATATTTAAATTATACCATCATCATATCTATCTTGCAATAAATCCATGCATGCCAATTGGTTTATCAAATACATCATTTTGATGGCTCCTATATCAATACAAGATGGACCACAAATTGGACATGCACTATATCCTGTAGTTGTGAGACCTATGAAAATGGCATGTAAGAATTGAAAGTTAATAGACATAACAACACATTAGAGTTATAAATGAATCATTTGTGCAATCTTAGATAAAAATCAATTTATGCCTACAACATACTTGACACTCCGTATAGCCCAAAAAATCTTACATAGTCCATATTAAGATACCCTTGTTGACCATTACATTGCGGCATGAAATTGGACGAGAAACATCATGCACCCTTATGCCTCTCCATACTTTTTCGACCTCTCCATACTTTTTCGACCTCTCCATACTTTCTCGGGCTCAAGGTATACATCCATATTCTTTACCTTGGCTTCTCGGGCGGCACAAGAAGTACAAGCGGCTATGGTGGATTAAATGCAAGAATCAACATGATTAGAAAGCAATTAAAAAGTGATTAAAGTAAGATTAGTGCACAATTAATCTAATAGCATAATGTAGGCATGCATACTAAAAAACCAACAAATTCTCATTAGGCCAATGCCTCAATTTATAGCTTTTACATCCACAAAGTTCAAAAAGAACCCACTCCCCACCAGTGATTTCTCCTTGATTTGTGTCACCTCCCCTACATTTGGGGGAACCTTTTCCTAGAATCTTTCCACACCCTTATATTCACTCATGCTACCCTTGATTCTCTCATCTAGTAGATTCTTCTCAAGTTTTCACTACTACCCACTCAATATTACAGACTCCCTTTTACAATCTCTAGCTAAGGGCTTGTTCCCACTTACACCCATTCACTTGCATATTTCAACACCTCCCCTCAAGTTAATAATTCTAGCACACGTGGACCCTATACCAAGTTTCCCTCTTACTTGGTAGCCTGCGAACGAGTGCCTCAAGTCCCTAATTCATAGTCCTTGACACTCTCTCTCTATTTTCCAAGGCTACTACAAGTGCTCGTAACTTTGACTAAAGTGCTCACACATACATCTACCACATGGCCTACATCATCGTCGCTGGCTCAAAGGCGTTTTTACTCTATTGGGGCAGGTTACATTGGGTTGTGGGGTTTCTCTCTCAGAGAAGATGTTCTGACTCCTCTTCCTTAAAAGTCTCCAAGAAGTTTGTTGATGCTGATACTTCTTCATTTGGTTTGTTGTATCAGTCTCTAGCCATGTGTTCTGGCTTCCCACAATTGTGGCAAGTGAAGGTCCTTTCTCCTCCTCTGCCCCTTCCTCATTCTCGTCCTCGTGCGAGGCCTCCTCGGGCGTAGCACCTCTCGAGTTGTTGGTCCAATCCTTTTCTCTCTTTGACCTTGTTCTCTTGCTCTCGTAGAGCTCCTTCTATCTCATGCAACTTCAAATCTTGTACATTCTTTATGGTTGCCACAATGTTCTCATACTCTCCCTTGTCCACACTCTTTAGAAGCACTGCTAGTGCCTCGTCATCTTCTACTTTCTTCCCAATGGCTGCAAGTTGTTGTTTGATGATTTTGTATTTGTTCAAGTGTGTGGCTAGAGGTTCACTTTCCTTTATGTCAATTTTGTAAAATTGCATTAGCAGATTTATCTTTGAATTCTTTACTTGAGTGCCAAATAATTTGTTAACTTCATCCCATGCATCTTTAGCTTGTTGTATCCCCGCAATGTGGTGAATGATTTCATCATTTAAGCTAAGTGCAATGAGTACTAATGCTTTCTCATTTTTTCTCTTCCACTCATCCTTCACATGCTCCTCTAGACATTCATCTCTTCCCTCAACTACCCCCCATAGATTCTTCCTCATGAGCAAATACATGGTTTTTGCTTGCCATGTATGAAATTGCTCCCCGTTGAATTTAGCTACTTCTTGTGCAATGCTCATGATAATGTGAAGGGATCCTTACCTCTTGATCCAATTCAAGATTCAAGGGTAGTGTCTATGCTTTTACAACTCCAATTTGGTGTATAATGATGATTACAACAAGTTTACAAGCATGAATATACCAAAAACTTCAAAAAGACAAAGATAGTTGGTTTTGTATTGGATGGTTGGGACATCAAACCAGCTTTAAATTGCAATCTAAAGTGATAGAGATCTATATCAGATACCCAATGGTAAGTTGGAACCATCAATTGCATCAAATTTTAGTGATTAGTGTTAATTAATTCACTAATTAGTGAGATTAATCTCCTATTTTGTGTGCCTTGGAGTTCATATGAGCTCAAATCCTTTTAAGGGAATCAATATCACTTATTCTAGTAGTAGCGGATCAAGCCCAAAAACATAAGGTTTGACCAAATAATGAATGCTGAATCTCTGTTTTACCAAAGTCACTTGCAAATTTGATCTAGAGCTTGATGTAGCTTCTCCTTAACGAATTTCAAAATTCAGAGGACACCAGCGTGTTCAACACAACCAAAAGCCCCTTGGGTTAGCTCCAATGGTTCCAATTTAAGATTGTGATGGCAATTTGTAAATTTTCTAAAAAACATGGCACCAGTAAATCGACTTTTCCTGGTTGCATTCGTCGACGGTTTGAGCTTTTGAGGTACCACGCCTAGGTGCCAAGATGTTGGAAAGAGGGTGTGTGAATTTTGTAGGCAATGGAGCTGTGTGGAGGAAGAGATCTAAGCTCCACTGAGTGTGGGTACTTCAAAAAGTGAAAAATGGCTTATAAGGCTATTAGCACCTAATTAGTAATGAAGAAGGTGGTTAGGCTTAAAACAACAGCTGAATGCTAAGCTAAGCTTTGATACCAAGTTGAATTATCAGAGCAATGTGATAGGCTATAGTTGATCAAATGCAAGAATCAACACGATTAGCAAGCAATTAAAAAGTGATTAAATCAAGATTAGCAAGCAATAAGAAAGTGATTAAAGCAATTAAAAAGTGATTAGCAAGCAATTAGAAAGTGATTAAAGCAAGATTAGTGCAAAATTAATCTAATAGCATATTGTAGGCATGGATACTAAAAAACTAGCGAATTCTCATTAGGCCAATGCCTCAATTTATAGCTTTTACATCCACAAGGTGCCAAGCACCCACTCCCCACACTGATTTCTCCTTGATTTGTGCCATCTCCCCTACATCTGGGGGCACCTTTTCCTAGAATCTTTCCACACTCCTATATTCACTAATGCTACCCTTGACTCATAGATTCTTCTCACCTTTTCACTGCTATCCACTCAATTATTGACTCTCTTTTACAATCTCTAGCTAAGGGCTTATTCCCGCACACACTATTCACTTGCATATTTCAACAAATGGGCCATGTGAACCATGATGTAGACCTAGATCTAAATGGGTTCACCCAATCCAAGCTGTAAATTACGAGACTCATCTTTGAACTCTAGCCATCCATCCTCATGTGAGCCTAAGCCAGTCAGTCAACATTGAATATGAGGTAAATAGGAAAGTTCCTCAATACCTTTTGTAAATTTTTTGCACCCTATAAATCCATCCTGTAACGATCCTCTCCACAAATTGGACATTGCATGACATTAGCAAAGGCACCCCTGAATAGTATACAATCATTACAACATGCATGAATTTGAGTGTAATCCATACCAATCTTGGAAAGTATTTTTTGAGCATCACTTTTTCTTTCCGACATAAAATTGTTTGTTCGGATCATCTTCTTTAATAATCGGAATAGGCTATTCACACTATTTTTGCTCCATCCATATATTGTTTGTAAGTTCAAGAATTTCAAGCATGCCCATTAAGTTGAGTACTTTCCACCCTCATACAATGATGTGTTAGCCTCCTTGGGTAACACATCCTCTCTTTCATGTGTTTCAAAGTTAGGTGTCTCTTCCTCACCCCCCTTGCTTTGAAAAAAGTGAGTGATCATCTCCTCCATAACATCTTGTTCCTCTATCTCATGTGAAGGAGATCCTAGGTCTTCGAAATGTACTAAACACACTCAACTTTCAAAGTGCTCCTTATGATGCTTGTACTCCTTTCTCAACTTTCAAAGTGCTCCTTATGACGCTTGTAATCCTTCCTCAAGTTTCTTCCAATGACAAAATAATAAGGCATATTGTGTAATACTCAACATGAATGTCCATTCCCTCCTCATCCTAATGAACCACATTTAAAAATGATACTCAACATTATATAGGGCAAACCATGAGTTTACATTTCATCTCATAAGTTTATATACTAACTGAGAAATTGCCTTGCATCATCAAGCTGGTTGGTATTGGTTCAAACCATCCCCATTTTTTGATATGCTCCAATGTCACTCGACGTTCATGTACACAAACATTCTTGCATCTTGCATATGATCAAGGGATTCTTCTTTGCAACCACTCTAGACCTCCAATTAATGGTGACCCATCACTACTTGAACTAGTAGAAGATATTTATATGGGCAAAAAGTATGCAATTAAAAAACTGAATATGAATACATGTACTGAAACTAGCAATGTCAATGATATATGTATAAGTTTTCTCTCTGGAATTTGTCCATTGTTTTTCTATAGGCGATGTCATAAGTATTGTTAAAGCATCGTTAATGCATTTCTAGGAATCATTTTTAGTGACGCTTATAGAAATGTAGATAAAATTAACTTTTTGAACTTGTGGCGCCGTTGACGCCTATCTTTCTCTCCCCTAAAAAATTCCCTCCAGTCCTTTCCTTAAGTTTCTGCACCACCTCCTCCGCTTCATCAATCTATCTCTCCTCACATGCATCTGTATTCTTTATATTCCCATAAGAGACATACAAAAGAGAGCTTACCTCTATATTATCAAGCTAGAAGAAATGATTAGTGCAAGATCTACATAACATAAAAAGGTAAAAGAGTGACTAGTAATATATTTACTGAACTCTACCTACCAAACATAAGAGACATACAAAAGACCAATACACATTAAGCATAGACACAAAAAGGAGAAGGAGAAGAAGCAAAAGAAGGTCAGTATTCTATGCATTAATCCTAATCACATTATGTTTCTTATTAATCATTAGGTTAAGCATGATAGAAGCAAACCCTAATCACCATTAGGTCACACCATAACTGTAAGATTCCTCCCCAGCCTCTCAAGATGTCCAGCATCTTCCCGTGTAATCAAATCCCTCTTCAGAAATATAAAAGATCTTATTTCTAAGTGTTTTAGCCTAGAGAGAGAAAATTATTCTAGAGAGAGAATATTCAGATTATGAATATTTTTGGATAGAAAAATAACTCATCCTATTAAAATAAGTTTCCCTGAAACAGAAATTCAAAAAGAATTTTCCAATGTACAATTGGAATTAATTGGAAATACGTATAAAGGACCTTAGTCTAAGGGTCTAGATTTTCAGAAATTTTTGGATTATGGTCCAATTAAGGTTCCTATGGGCCAAAAGCATCAATCCATGTGTAGGGAGGAGATAAATCCAATTTGTAAAAGAAGATACCCAAAAATGAGTAAATGCTCACATAAGATGAAGAGTTGAAAATGTACAAGGTTTATTAGTAAAAAACTATGAGCAATATTAAAAATATGAGATATTTTGGGTATCCAAAAATGAGTAAATGCTCACATAAGATGAAGAGTTGAAAATGTACAAGGTTTATTAGTAAAAAACTATGAGCAATATTAAAACGATTCCATTATGACACATATGTAAGGAAGGGGAGTTCTTTAAAGGAGGTGCATATTTCACATAAGATGAAGAGTTGAAAATGTACAAGGTTTATTAGTAAAAAAACTATGAGCAATATTAAAATGATTCCATTATGACACATATGTAAGGAAGGGGAGTTCTTTAAAGGAGGTGCATATTTCACATAAGATGAAGAGTTGAAAATGTACAAGGTTTATTAGTAAAAAAATTATGAGCAATATTAAAATGATTCCATTATGACACATATGTAAGGAAGGGGAGTTCTTTAAAGGAGGTGCATATTTCACATGCTTGAATGAGTTTTAAACTCATAAAAATTGAGATATTTCATCTCTCCTCTCTCCTAATTCAAGTCTAGTTCCAAAAAGTTAGCTTAACTGACCTAAAAATGGTCAAAAATTGACCAAACTGATTTGGAAAATTCTAGAATCAGTTTGTTTGGTTAGGAGCTTAATTTTTCCTATAAATAGAACTCTTTCTTCAATCCCCATTAGTG
The DNA here is from genome assembly GCF_041138505.1 of Cibotium barometz. Lineage (NCBI taxonomy): Eukaryota > Viridiplantae > Streptophyta > Polypodiopsida > Cyatheales > Cibotiaceae > Cibotium > Cibotium barometz. The sequence goes on along the minus strand of NC_141067.1, from coordinate 45,765,859 downwards.
GCTCCATCAACATACTTAACCAATTGATTGGTTGGGGGCCTCTACCGTGAACAAAGAATCAAGCAAGTTGTAAGGTAATTAGTGAATATTGATCTTTCTATAATTTCTCAATGTTTCTCTCTTCTCAACCCCTCTCAAGCTTGAGAAGCTTAATTGGTATGTTTTTTTTAAATGCTATTGAAGTTTATTGGTGAATAGTAGTGAAGAGTTACATAATTTAATAAATGCTATTGAGGTTAATTTTCATTTATGTTTAAATTCTAATGATTTTTATGTAAATTCTCTCTCTCACTCAAGAAATGGTCATACTCATGACCCATTCTCAATCCAAATCAAGCTTTTCATAAAGCTTTTCCTTAACCCAAGATTAAGCTATGCTTGAGGCCAAATTAATGGCTTTTTTCTATGCTTTTAGTTTATGTATATTGATGATCCAATCTATTATGGATTAATGATCCAATTAGAGATCATTTTAATTATTTCCTTAATAATAAGCTTTATCCCTTAGAAAAATTGAGATTTATCAGTCATAGCAGCGGAGCTATGGCAAAATTTTTATAAAAATTATGCATAAAATAATTTCATTCAAAGCATAAAAAGAGGATTTCCTACCATATTCTAGGAATTATCATCCTAGATTAATTGAAAAAATTTCATTATAATCATGGAGAAATTGAATTTTAATATCATGCATAAAGGATAAGTTTTTATATCAAAAGTGTTATTTTACCATTTTTATTTTATGCATAGAAGTATGCATAATGGTTAAATTTTTATATCAAAAGTATTACTTTTACCATTTTTATTTTCATGTATAGAAGTATGCATAATGGATAAATTTTTATATCAAAAGTGTTATTTTTACCATTTTTATTTCATACATAGAAGTATGCATAATGGTTAAATTTTTATATCAAAAGTGTTACTTTTACCATTTTTATTTTCATGCATAGAAGTATGCATAATGGATAAATTTTTATATCAAAAGTGTTATTTTTAGCAATTTTCATTTTCATGCATAGAAGTATGCATAAAGGATAAATTCTTATATCAAAAGTGTTATTTTTATCAATTTTTATTTTCATGCATAGAAGTATGCATAATGGATAAATTTTTATATCAAAAGTGTTATTTTTACCATTTTTATTTCATGCATAGAAGTATGCATAATGGTTAAATTTTTATATCAAAAGTGTTACTTTTATCATTTTTTATTTTCATGCATAGAAGTATGCATAATGGATAAATTTTTATATCAAAAGTGTTATTTTTATCAATTTTTATTTTCATGCATAGAAGTATGCATAAAGGATAAATTTTTATACCAAAAGTGTTATTTTTATCAATTTTTATTTTCATGCATAGAAGTATGCATAATGGATAAATTTTTATATCAAAAGTGTTATTTTTATCAATTTTTATTTTCATGCATAGAAGTATGCATAAAGGATAAATTTTTATACCAAAAGTGTTATTTTTATCAATTTTTATTTTCATGCATAGAAGTATGCATAATGGATAAATTTTTATATCAAAAGTGTTATTTTTATCAATTTTTATTTTCATGCATAGAAGTATGCATAAAGGATAAATTTTTAATACCAAAAGTGTTATTTTTATCAATTTTTATTTTCATGCATAGAAGTATGCATAATGGATAAATTTTTATATCAAAAGTGTTATTTTTATCAATTTTTATTTTCATGCATAGAAGTATGCATAAAGGATAAATTTTTATATCAAAAGTGTTATTTTTATCAATTTTTATTTTCATGCATAGAAGTATGCATAATGGATAAATTTTTATATCAAAAGTGTTATTTTTATCAATTTTTATTTTCATGCATAGAAGTATGTAGAAAGGATAAATTTTTATATCAAAAGTGTTATTTTTATCATTTTTATTTTCATGCATAGAAGTATGCATAAAGGATAAAATTTTATATCAAAAGTGTTACTTTTATCATTTTTCTTTCATGCATAGAAGTATGCATAATGGTTAAATTTTTATATCAAAAGTGTTACTTTTATCATTTTTATTTTCATACATAAGAGTATGTATAAAGATATATTTTTATTATAAAAGTGTTACTTTTATAAAAATTGATTTTAATGTATAGAGGCATTTTTAAAAAAAAGATAAATTTTAATCGGAGATCGACGTAAATGAATATTCCTCGAGAAATCCATGTTTTGAAATTGTAAACAAATATTCATCGTAGGAAATTTTAGAAAAAGAGAAACTAAGATTGTACCTTTCGAGAAGATAAATTTAGAGAGAACCTTTCAGACCTAAACTCGGACGCAGATTATTGATCAAGACCTAATTTCTTCGTGAGTTTCAATCAATGACGATGTGCCCAGTTCGGGGAAAATATATTCAATCATCCATCGAATCAAAAACTAAGTTAAGACTTGTGACTTGATCTAAGAATCAAGTTAACAGAATTTGAAGAATTCTATTTGGAATTGAAAATTGGATCTAGGGATTTATGATATACTCATGGTATTCAAACAAAAATCAAAACTATAAACTTGCATAGAAACCCTGCCTTCTTAAAAGACTGTCTTACGCCAGAATGCTGGAGGGAGCATTTGGCATATATGTTTATCTAAGGGAAGTTCGGTTGCAACAGCTGGCGGGGAGTGTTCGAGGGACAGCTCACGCGGCAAGGCTTGCCGAGGTCTTGACCAGCCTCGGTATGGTTAAAATGGTGCGCTTCCGGTACGATGGACGAGGGTCGACGAAGCGGTCCCTGAGTGAAGTGCCAGGACACCTAAGGAGGATCCTGGAGGGTTCTGACCAGGCGATGCACGGGCTCGCGGTGCCGAGGACATCCATGCGTATGTCGAGGAAGATATTATATGATGGACCTATGTTTTTTTTATAATCTATCACTGGATCTCGTTGTTGACTTGCTGGTCTCAACGGAGAGTCCAGAGTGATACTGTTTTGTTGAGAAACAAGGACTCAATGAAAATTTTGAAGTATGACATGTATAAATCGTAAATTGTTTATCAAGGATTGTTTTTATTAAAGTTTTAATAAAGAGGAGTGCGTGCGTATCTGTTTTCTAAAGCTAAAGTTAAGAAAGGCAATTCAATTATGGGTGGGTGAGTACTTATTTGGTTCCACCGATTCCAGTGGTAGGGTGGTGGCTAACCCATGGGCCGGATGGGGTTAGGCTGGAATCAGTGGAGTTTTAATAATCAAATTGTAAAATTTTAGGATTACGCTAAGATTCGAGTAGTTAAATAATCTCCTGATAAATTTTTCAATAAGTAGATCAACGGCTGTGCCTGACCTGGATCAGGAAAAAAGCGTTGAATTTACTAAAATGATCAAATTATATCAGTGATAGTTTCCTTCTATCTGGTTTATCCAGTTAAAGGATAACTTAGAATTGATCACGTTAGAAAAATTCGTTTAAAAAAAAAAAATTCATAATGGCGGAATCGCCCCCGCTTTCCGGGCATGGGAATTTTTCCCGGTTTCGGTTTTTGGAGTGACCACCAGCCTAGTCTCGTGCCCGGACATTCGAGAGCGAGACCCCGAGTGAGAAACCCCGCCCCGCGCATGTGGGGGCTGCTTCCGCTGTTCGGCTACCGAGAGTCGGCGCGCGGAGGGGGCGGAGGGATCTCACAGTTGGTATCAGAGCGAAATTGAAAGCTAATAAAGATAATTAAATTCTTATCTGAAATTGGTAAAAAGAATTCAGAAACAGCATTTTCATAATGTATTTTCATTCCGTAAGTTTCTTTAATGAAGAAATTTTAATCAAAGAAATTGTTTTTATAGATGGAAGTTTCCCATTTATCTGGTATTCCCGACCTCACCCAGTCTCAAGATATGATTGCATTTGCCTTCGAGCATCTCATCTCTTCCGCTTCAACTCGAATAAGCCGAACAAGACTCGCGCGCCATTTCGAGGATTTATATTTTCCTACCCCAGCGGAGAGAATTCAGCATAAGTGGTTTACAGGGCAATATGTCCACGCCTCTTGCGACCGCCGTGCAATGCTGTGGGAGAACCTCTCATTGGCTATGATCTTGTTAAAGCTGAAAATCGTACGTGGCGTCATTTTGTATCATTCAACGCCTCGGAATTTCAGGCTTGCATGCCAAGTCTACAGACGTCTTAGTTGTTTTATTCCTAAATGGAATATAATAGCTCCCTTGTCAGTAAGTGGACATTTGTATCAGGGCATGGCTATGGCCCAATACCGTCGTCATATGCGTTTACCGAGGAGATTTTGAATTCTGGAGCCGAGCTGCTCTATGTACATAATGCAACTTTTATATAAATAAAAAAATGTTTTCCGAAAGAAAAAAAATTCCTGTTGTATAAATGATTGTTTACAACAGCGGACGATCTGCTGATAAAGAAAAATCTATTATCGGACATATGTCATAGATCTCCAATAAGATCTTGTCTTGTTTAAGAAATTGTTTTTTTTTGAACTCTTAAGTCATAGGATCTCATGAATAATATCAAAATAAAAATTTATTGATATATAAATTTTGGCAGAATCATGAGACGAGGAAACCGTGGTCGTCAGCCAGACCCTGTCTCTGAAGATGACGAGCTTGACCTTGATGTTCGCAAGGCTCTTCATAGGACTCAGCCAGGACCCTTCAAAGGAGAAGGGGAGAACTTGGGCGAGGCTGTGGAGAAATGGGTGGAAGCCATGGAAGAGTATTTTGACGTCATAGGATACAATCAGCGGAGCAAAATGGCTCTTGGCCGGCTGAAAATAGTGGAAACAGCCAGGGTAGCATGGAGGAACCACTGTGACACCAATCATCTGGACAGAAATACTCAATCCTGGAATGATCTAAAAACCTATCTAAGAAAGAGATTTTGCCCTCCTGGATTTTTAGAAACCAAAATGAACGAATTCTTAGAACTAAAGCAGGAGAGCAAAACCATCGAGGAATATCACCAGGCCTTTGCCCTTCTACTCAAATATTCACCACCTCTTGATGAAGAGCAACTCATGGCCAGGTTCATTCGAGGAATGAACGAATCCTTGGACACACTGGTCAAAAATGCCAAGCCAGTGTCCATGGCTGAAGCAGTAAGAATGGCAAAAGATTTTGCCAAAGCTTTTGTAGTAAAGGTCCCACCAAAACCTACACCCTCTAACTTTAAGAGATTCCAAGCCCAGGGAAGTACTTCCAACTTTCCACCCCCAAAGAGGCAGCAAGGCCTGAATCAGAATCAGGATGCAGGAAGATTCAGAAGTGAAGGAAGACCCTTCCCCCAGAGTAATTTCTCAGGAACCTCACCACTTTCAAAAAATCAAAAGGATGAGCTCAGAACTGAAAATCGATGTTTTGGATGCCAGGGTTTTGGTCACGAGTTAAAAGACTGCCCGACTCCTACCATGTCAAGAGGACAGGGAAGTCAAGAACCCCGAATTCAGAGACCAACCCCTTCATTCCAGTCTAATCAGGGTCCATCTCGCCCTAGCCAGGGAAACCCCAGAAGAATTCCAGCCCAGCCATCTGCCTCTATCCAGAGTAATCTCAGAACTCCTTCCTAGAATTGGAACAATAAAAGAGAAAGAGTTCTACCTCAGACTGCAACAGCCAGAGCAGTCACAATTTCAGATGTAGTAGAAGAGGAGAAAGGGCATATCTATGCTGCAATTGAAAATCAAGGGCCTAACCAGCAGTTCTCAGTCATCCATACTCCAGCAGAGTATCAGGGTAAGCCTTTCAAGCTTTTGATTGATTCAGGCAGTTCTCATTCATTCATTTCCCCTGGATGCTTGCGTAAGCTAGTCTTAGAACAGAAATCAGGGAAACCTATGCAAGTTGAATTGGCCAGTGGGAAGACTCTTTTCACTCACCATGAGACAGATCTTATCCAGTTCAATCTAGATGGTAATGTAACCGACTGTCAGTTCAAAGTCTTACCTCTAGGAGTTTTTGACGGAATCCTTGGAATGGATTGGCTCCACAAATATCAAGCTGACATACACTGTCACAATGGAACCATTTCCTTCCATGACCTTCACGGGAACAAAGTCCATGGAACTGGAGTTTCCGGATCCCCAAACCTTCAGTTAGTAAAAGCTTCCAGGTTACTGAAAGGACTTAGGAAGAAGCAACAAATTTATGTTGTCAAAATGAACCCAGTAGACTCAAACCTTAAAGCTAAAGAACCAGAATGGTTAAGTGAATTTGATGATCTATTCCCAGCAGAGCTAACTGAAATGCCTCCAATTCGGGAATTAGATCATGTGATTGAATTGACCCCCAGAGCTCAACCAGTAGCCCTACGCTCTTACAAAATGCCAGTTCCTGAAGCCATCGAACTCAAGGAACAGCTTAGGCAGCTGTTAGAACAAGGGTTTGTAAGACCCAGTGTTTCGCCTTGGGGTGCGCCAGTTCTCTTTCAGAAAAGAAAGATGGAACACTTAGACTCTGTGTGGACTACAGAGGTCTAAATCAGCTAACAGTTAAGAATAAGTATCCTATCCCAAGGATTGATGAGCTTTTGGACAGGCTAAATGGAGCCCAGATCTTCACAAAAATAGATCTCAAATCCGGGTATTACCAGATCAGGATCAATGATCCAGATATACCAAAAACAGCCATCAATACTCGCTATGGGCATTATGAATTTACTGTCATGCCGTTCGGATTAACTAATGCCCCAGCTACATTCAATCGCCTAATGCAGGACATCCTCAGAGAATACTTGGATGACTTTGTTCTAGTTTTCTTTGATGACATTCTGATTTACTCAAGAAATGCAGCCGACCATGAGACTCATGTCCGAAAAGTTCTTGAGATTCTAAGGAAGCATCAACTCTTTGCCAAAAAGAGCAAATGCACTTTCTCGGCCGACCACGTTGAATACTTGGGTTTCCTGGTATCCAAAGATGGAATTTCTCCAGATTCCGCAAAAATCCAAGCTGTCATAGATTGGCCCGAACCAAAGACAGTGAAAGAAGTCAGAGGATTCTTGGGATTGACTGGTTGGTATAGAATTTTTATACCAAAATATGCTCTCATAGCTTCCCCCTTGACTAACCTTCTCAAAAAGAATATTCCATTTCAATGGTCTGCCAAGTGCCAAAGTGCTTTTAATAAGCTAAAGACCGCCTTGGTAACCAGTCCCATTCTGAAACTGCCAGATTTCTCTCTACCCTTTGAGGTAGTAACTGATGCAAGTGGTTTTGCCCTGGGAGGTGCACTCATGCAGGAAGGTCATGCAGTGGCCTATGAATCCCGAAAGCTCAGAACACATGAGAGGAATTATGCTGTCCATGACTTGGAATTGCTTTCAGTAGTCTATGCCTTAAAGTTGTGGAGACATTACCTACTGGGTAAAAGGTTTACTTTGATGACAGATCATCAGAGCTTAAAGTGGATCTTTACTCAGAAGGACCTCAACATGCGCCAAAGAAGGTGGATGCAGACCTTGCAGGAATTTGATTTTGAAATCAAGTACCGCCCAGGCAAAGAGAATGTGGTAGCAAATGCTCTCAGCAGAAAAACCTCCTTGCTTGCAATTACTGTAATATCAAATCCTTTGATTACTCAAGCAAGTGAGAAGATCATGCAAGATAGATTCTTTGGCCCTATTGCTACCCTACTTATGCACGAAATCAAAACTCCGCAAGAGTTGAACAGAGTTCAAGGGTACAGCCTGGATGATGGCATTATGTATTATAACCGCAGGTTATGCATTTCCAATGATGAGGGAACCAAGAACCAAATTCTGAATGAAGCCCACGACAGCCTTATTGCAGGACATCCAGGTTTCATTAAGACCTACATGTCCGTAAAGAAAAGTTTCTTTTGGCCTGGTTTGAAAAAGGATGTGATGAATCATGTACGTCAATGTCTGACATGCCAAAAAGTCAAAGCTGAAAGAGTAAAAATGCCTGGGAAGTTACATCCATTGGACATCCCCCAGATGAAGTGGGAATGTATCAGTATGGACTTCATTACTGGATTACCTTCAGTGCAATCAGGTTACAACTCCATCTTCGTGGTAGTCGACAGACTAACCAAAGTTGCCCATCTGATTCCAGTAAAAGAAACCTACACTGCAGTGGATGTGGCTAGAATGTTCCTCAAAGAAATCTTCAGATTGCATGGCCTACCGAGGAGAATAGTAAGTGACCGAGATCCCAAATTTACTTCAAGGTTTTGGACTGCATTTTTTGAAGTAGTGGGAACTTTCTTGGATCTCAGCACAGCTTATCACCCTGAGACCGATGGTCAAACTGAAAGGGTAAACCAAGTAATTGAAGATATACTTCGGACATGCTGTGGCAGGGAACCCAAGAAGTGGCTAAGCTATCTGCATCTAGTCGAGTTCGCCTACAATGCTTCTTATCACCGAAGTATCGGGATGAGCCCTTTTAAAGCTCTGTATGGACAAGATTGCTTAACTCCATTAACTTGGTCTGACCCATTGATTAAGGTCGAGATGTCCAGACAGATGCTTGACGACATGGAGCAACAGATGCAGTCAATTCGTAAAGATATTAAAGCTACCCAGGATAGACAGAAGCAATATGCGGATAAGAAGAGGACAAATAGAGAATTCAAAGAAGCAGATATGGTCTTCATTCGAGTGCGGCCCAAAAGAAGTTCCTTATCTCTTGGAAAGTACAAGAAGTTATCACCCAGATATTGTGGGCCATATCTGATTACAAAGAAAGTAGGTGACTTAGCCTACGAGCTTCTTCTGCCTCCTCATCTCAAAATTCATAATGTATTTCATGTAAGCCTTCTAAAGAAATATGTGCCAAACTCAAATCATATGCTTGATGATGAAATCCTAACCTCTTCAACCCAAGGACAGATGGAACTCCAACCTGAAGAAATTCTCGATGTTCGAGAAAAGCTTCTCAGGAACAGAATTCTCAGAGAATTATTAGTAAAATGGAAGTTCTATCCTTTTGAAGATGCCACCTGGGAGAATGAAGCCGATCTGTTGCGGGATTACACCCAGTTTGCGAGATGAGGACATCTCGTGTTTTTCAAGTGGGAGAGAATGTAAGATTCCTCCCCAGCCTGTCAAGATGTCCAGCATCTTCCCGTGTAATCAAATCCCTCTTCAGAAATATAAAAGATCTTATTTCTAAGTGTTTTAGCCTAGAGAGAGAAAATTATTCTAGAGAGAGAATATTCAGATTATGAATATTTTTGGATAGAAAAATAACTCATCCTATTAAAATAAGTTTCCCTGAAACAGAAATTCAAAAAGAATTTTCCAATGTACAATTGGAATTAATTGGAAATACGTATAAAGGACCTTAGTCTAAGGGTCTAGATTTTCAGAAATTTTTGGATTATGGTCCAATTAAGGTTCCTATGGGCCAATAGCATCAATCCATGTGTAGGGAGGAGATAAATCCAATTTGTAAAAGAAGATACCCAAAAATGAGTAAATGCTCACATAAGATGAAGAGTTGAAAATGTACAAGGTTTATTAGTAAAAAACTATGAGCAATATTAAAAATATGAGATATTTTGGGTATCCAAAAATGAGTAAATGCTCACATAAGATGAAGAGTTGAAAATGTACAAGGTTTATTAGTAAAAAACTATGAGCAATATTAAAATGATTCCATTATGACACATATGTAAGGAAGGGGAGTTCTTTAAAGGAGGTGCATATTTCACATAAGATGAAGAGTTGAAAATGTACAAGGTTTATTAGTAAAAAAACTATGAGCAATATTAAAATGATTCCATTATGACACATATGTAAGGAAGGGGAGTTCTTTAAAGGAGGTGCATATTTCACATAAGATGAAGAGTTGAAAATGTACAAGGTTTATTAGTAAAAAAATTATGAGCAATATTAAAATGATTCCATTATGACACATATGTAAGGAAGGGGAGTTCTTTAAAGGAGGACCCTCATAGTCACAGAAGTAGCACCTTACCAAACCGCAACCACTTAGGTATATAAGAACACTTCTATGTTTATAATGGAAAAGAAGGCTTTGGGAATGGTCAAGGGAGTGTGGAGAATGATGCTTTGCAATCTCAGCCTCTCTCTTGGGTAGAAGATAAGGTTGAGCTTAACTAAGTGCAAGTGATTAATAGCTTAAGATGTGAGGTAAGGGAGATGAATGCTAAGCTATAGGAAGCAAGAACAAGGCTATGATACCATGTTGAAAGCATGGATCAAGCTCTCCTAAACAACTTCCTAATAACAAGAAATTTACTTAATCATAAACTAATCCTATACTAATGATAACCATAGTCTAAGGTGAATAAAAATGAACAATACGCATGGTGATGAGTGTGTGCTAATTAAGTTTAGACTCAAGTTTAGTTAGGTTACAAGATGGAAACTGGTACTAAAAAAAAGACTTGAGATGTGCTTGATTTCATTGCTTGAAAATGGCCCCTTTTATATGAGGAGAGTACAACCAAGCTATGATAGCTCATGTGGGATAAATTGGCTAGGTGACTTGGCACTCTAGGAACACTCATTTCAACACAAATAGAACTAAGCTGGCTGCCAAAAGCAAGAAATGTATATTCCTTGGATATAGCACAAAGTCAAAGGCTTATCGACTATTTGATCCAGAGGCTAAGAAGATAATGGTCAGCTACCGGAGATGTGGTGTTTGTGGAGCATCCTTGGAAATTCAGTGGAGGACAGGGATCCATCCACTTTATCCACAAATGTAGAAGAAGCTTTGGCAGATCCAAAGTGGAAGGCAGCAATGGAGTTAGAGTATGATAGCATCATTAAAAAAACACTTTGGAGTTGGTAGATCGGCCACCAAAACAAAAGGTAATTGCCACCAAGTGGGTGTGGAAAGCTAAGTATAAATTTGATGGTTCATTAGACAAATGCAAAGCTAGGCTAGTTGCACAAGGTTTTTCACAGGTTGAAGGTTTGGATGTCAGTGAGACCTTTGCCCCAACAGCTCGAATGACCACTATTCGCACAGTACTTACCTTGGCTACTGCTAATAAGAAGTGGTCAGTTTTTCAAATGGATGTCACATTGATGGGTGGTGAGCCACGTGAATGCAGCGTAGCCGCCCACATCTTGTGCGCATCCACCGCACTACCTGTAGCACTATAAATGGACATAGTTGGCACAAGCAAAGGCATCCAATGCTTGTTGAGAAAACATGGTGCTCATGCTAGATCAAGTGTGTGGAGGAAAAGAACTCACAAAATACAAGAACAATATCTTGCTTATTAAGTTGTTTATGAATACAACTAGGCCTTGCTTCATACAAAATGCCTCATAGCTCCACCTTTAAATAGATGAGCTAGTGGACCTTAAGTCCATTCACACTCACACCCTTCTCTTCCCCTTCTACATAACCTTAGTCTCTTAATATCCCCCCTCAATACCAACTATGAAAGAATGGAATAGGTGGTATTGGACATAGGATACCTTTATAACATTAGGCGTACAAGGGTTGGAATCCAGGTGTGATTACATTGAGAATTAAAACAATTTCTTAGTAGAGGTAGAGGTTGATACAAAGTTTGCCTCTGACTCTTTGTTAGGACATTTAGATGTGATATGTCCTGTTTGTTTACATTTGTTACATTTCATTTTGTTGGGATATTTGATCCAACAATTATTTGCCAAATGACCCACCTTTTTGCAATGGGCACATCTTACTTTGACCACTTGATGTGACAAAGCTTGTTCGATAGTCGATGAAGTGGATGCATTTGAAGATTCAGCTCCTCCCTTTGGCCTCTTTTCTTCATCAAGACAAGATTGAATGACTCCTTCGCGGGTGGAATTAGGTATGTTCTTCAAGGTGGTGACTAAGCTAAAAAATTCAATTTTGAGTGAGATCTTGGAATTCTTACCACGAGCTCCATAGAGCTTATCAAGCTCATCCCATTTCTCCTTTGCAGTCGGAAGCTGGTCCACATGGTGAATGAGTGCCTCATCAAGATGAAGCATGATGATGGCTTGTGCCCTCTCATCATCTTCAATATCTTCAGCCTTTGTTAGATCAATAACCTTGGTGCCGGAGATGAATGGCCAAAAGCCTTTGGACATCATCTTGTACTTGACAAGGACTTGCCAAGTGTGGAAGCCCTCTCCCGATAACTTCTTGATTTGAGTGTTTTCCTTTGACATTGGGTATTGAAAGAGGTTATGAGAGAGTAATGGGCTGATTTATGAAGATGAAAAAACCAAAAATTTATGATATTTAGGACTTTCCAAGTGTGGAAGCCCTCTCCCGAGAACTTCTTGATTTGAGTGTTTTCCTTTGACATTGGGTATTGAAAGAGGTTATGAGAGAGTAATGGGCTGATTTATGAAGATGAAAAAACCAAAAATTTATGATATTTAGGCTTAATTAGAAAGAGAGAGGCTTATGAGAGTGCAACAACCTAATCAAGTCAAGAATGTTGCATAAATAGGAGATTAAAATAGTAATTTTTATGGTTTAGCACTTAGGGTTTGTGCCCAATTACTAACTTTGATGGGGATTAGCTTCATTAGTGTAAAGAACACTTTGGTTGGTGATTAAGATCACCATTAGTGTTTAAAAAACATAATTAGTGCTTAAAAGTACATTTTTAGTATCTAATGACACTTATTTTGGTGAGATTCATCATTAGTGTTTAATAACACTTTTAGTGTTTAAAAACACTTTATAATAACTTCCCTTGCTGAATTAAAAGCTTCATTAGTGTTAATCAATACTATTAGTGCTCACAAGCACATTTTGAAAAACTTTGAAAGCTTGAAAGTGGTGTTGATGATGGAACTTGATGGGAATGAGGCTTATGGATACCTCATGTGGTTGGCCAGCGCTTCAAAATCAAGAGGTAGATCAGAAACAAGATTCTCATAACATCACTTGGATGATAAGAGCAAGGAGGGAAGGATTAGAGTAAGAAAAACACAATTATGAAGCTTTAATGGTGAGCTTCATGAAAAAAGACAGTGGTCCCCTGGTTTGTTTGCCTCCCACGCACGTTTTACGCCTCCATTACAGTTATAAATTGAGTTGTAGACTCATGAGTCTTAGGGCTTCAAAAGCCCTAAGAGCTAATGTGGCTTAGGATGTACCACAGAAGGCGTATTCACTTACGACCTCTAGCTGTGCTGCAGAAACCCGATGCCGGCGCACTCAGACGACAATGCCGCAGTGAAGAGAAATGCTACCCAGCAATTGGTCGTACGAATGCATGTGCCCAGGCCTCCTCTTCATTTCCCATGAAGAAATCTTTGAGAGTTATAGCCTCCACGAGCTGCTAGAGCTCCTCCAATGGCTGGGGGTTGAGCTCCACAAGTGAAGAGATAAGAAAAAATGAAGAAGGGACCTAATCTACACCACAAGGGACCTAATCAACCTAGGCTCTGAATACCATGTTGAGAAAACGTGGTGCTCATGCTAGATCAAGTGTGTGGAGGAAAAGAACTCACAAAATACAAGAACAATATCTTGCTTATTAAGTTGTTTATGAATACAACTAGGCCTTGCTCCATACAAAATGCCTCATAGCTCCACCTTTAAATAGATGAGCTAGTGGACCTTAAGTCCATTCACACTCACACTCTTCTCTTCCCCTTCTACATAACCTTAGTCTCTTAATATGTATCACTATAAATGGACATAGTTGGCACAAGCAAAGGCATCCAATGCTTGTGAGCATATATTCCCTATACTCTTAGTACGTCCTCCATCCATAGTCTACCTAGATCGCCATCTAAGCTCTACACTAGAGTGCATGGGTGGATATCAACATCATATTGTACATATCTCTTGTTTGGTATAATCATAATTTTAAAATTCTCTCCATTCTCTCTATTACATTGTCTAGTGTACTTTCTCTTGCTGTATCTATTTCTATTGTGCCATATTCTTACACTTCACTATTAGAGGCTCTCCTTTATTCTAAGCATCTATGATGTTTGGAATATTAGTGTGAGTGAAGAGCCATTTAATAGTCTCATGACTCCATTTGGAACATGTGCTGCACCTATCCACCCCACAGTTCATTTTTTGATTAAGCACATTATAATATAATGTGTCCACTCATATCCATTGCATAGCTTAAGGCTCTGTTCATCAAGCTAATGCTAATTCTTTCCAGTTTTTGATGTTTCAGAACCTCTGCCTCATCCAAACAAAAATGAGTTTACCACTTGTATTCTCCATTGACATTTCATACACCTTCACCATTGCAGTCTGAACTTAACATCAACCTAGATATTATTATACTCATCATACTAAAATGAGTGCACATTTGTCACATTTGTCTTTTTCTTTGGGACGAGATTCTTCAAAGGCATGCTTGTGTGTCTATACTCACCAAAGCACTTCGACAATAGTCATATTCTGATTCTATCTTTCTACTGCAACTTTATGTGGACAGGGAAGACCAAACACACATAAACGATGTGGTCTAATGCAATTTACCAATAACTTGGAAATAGCACGATAACCATTTCTGCTAATGGAAGTTTACGGTCTTTAAGAATCTTAGGGATATCATTTATGTGCAAAGTTAATTTGATCATTGAGATTCTTTGCTCCACATTCTTGCAATCCAAACCACTTATTGTCCTTAAGTATTTCATTCTTCTTTTCCTACGAGCCCTATCTCTTACTAAGCTGGTAATGCTCTTGAATTTTCCTTGATGCTCCTTAAGAACAAGAGTACATTTGACCTTTTTCTTAGTAGCTTTTAGTTGTTCCTTAAGCTTAGCTATACATTTTTTTTAATCCTCTATAAGTTTTGTTTGTTCTGCACAAGCTTTTTCCAATGCTAAAACTTCCACTCTATGTTCACTTTGGACTGCTAGAAGTTGTACTCTACTTGTTTGTTGCACAGCAACATGTTGATGAATTAGACGATGATAATAACCTAATAGTACAACTTTTCCATCTCCGATAAACCTTATAATATCATGAAAGGTGGAAATGGGAGGTGGCTTACCAGTTATTAGCGGATCAAGTAGTTTTCCTTTAACCCAAAGATCAATACTCTTTTTTCCTTCACTACGCAATCTTGTAGCTTCACTCGTATCTTGTAAAACTCTACGATGAGAACTCTTCCATGTTGCATACTCTTCATCCAACTCCAAGCGGATTTGAAAATTTCTCTTCAATGGTGTCTCTATTCTTATTGCTCCATGTTGATACTTACTTAGATTTGGTGAATAACTAACTGGCACACAATTTAATGATGATACCACCAAATTTAAAATTGTGACACCGCCAAATTTATCCCTTGGATATGCCTCTATTCTAACTAGTTGTGTTTCGATTAGTGTTTTAATCACTTTCCTTTACAGGGACCTTTTTTTATTAACTTTTGGCCATTAGTCAATAAACTGGGTGTGGAGTGTTAGCAGCATGTCATGGATAGTCAGTAGTATAGATAGTCGACTACTATCAGCAATAGATCATCGAGACAGGTTGTGGACTATCAACATGTCATGATAGTAAGGAGTACTAGGTTGTGGACTATCCCGCCTCAGTGTTCATGTAAAGTTAGCAATATGTCGTGGGCTTGTCAGCAACACATTGTGGATAGTCAGTAGAATGTCATGGAGAATCAATAATAGATCATCAACTTGTCATCATAGGAAGTTGTGGACTGTTGTAGCATGTTATAGACAGTCTCAGTAGTAGGTCACCGATTGTCACATGCACCAGTTCCCTATTGGTTGGTTGGGCTCTGGGAACTTCTTTAGAAGTAGCTGATGATTGCGAGGTTTTAGCATTGAACTTTGTAGGTGAGGATGGGGTTGAAGGAGTAGAGGCTTTATCGGAGTTGGTTGTTGACACAGATAGTAGGTCCTTGTGTAGAGGGGATTTTGTGGAAGAGGCTTGTATCCTTTTTCGTTCAGTATCATAGATATCCATTAAAGTTGGATCCTCTTCTTGGCAGTATGGTATTGTCAACTTTTTGTCGTTAATCGACATAATGACTCTACTAATAAAGCAGAGTGGTGCTTAGGCAGCAACGGTCCATTTATGCCCCAAGATTAAATATGCTTCCAACACATACTCAACCACAAAAAACTTGCAAATTTATTATTAATTAAAAGTATATGTGTATGTGTGTTTATTTATTTTATAAATGCACATGTATATATAGGTAAATGCACATGTGTATATAGGTATATGCACACACACTCACACATATATGTCTCTAAATATAATAAAACATAATATTATATATAACATATATTTACATATATGTGTGAGTGTGTGTGTGTGCATGAGTGCATGACAAAGAGAGTGTGTGTTTGTGTGTGTGTGTGTGTGTGTGTGTGTGAGAGAGAGAGAGAGAGAGAGAGAGAGAGAGACATGGATATAGAAGTCTATGTGTGAGAGTGTGTGTGTGTGGGGGGGGAGGGGGAGTGTGTGTGTTTGCATTAGTGCATGTGCAGGTGTGTACATGTGTGTGTGTGTGTGAGAGAGAGTGCGTGTATATGTGTGAGAGAGAGAGGGTGTGCATGTGCATGTGTGCGTGCACAAACCTCACCACACATCCCCACCATTAAAATTTAATTAATTAAACTTTTGTGTGTGTGTGTGTGTGAGAGAGAGAGAGAGAGAGTGTGTGTTTGTGTGTGTGTGTGTGTGTGTGTGTGTGAGAGAGAGAGAGAGAGAGAGAGAGAGAGAGAATTTCTATGTGTGAGATAGCTTGTGTGGGAGGAGAGTGTGTGTTTGCATTAGTGCATGTGTGGGTGTTTACATGTGTGTGTGTGTGTGTGTGTGTGTGTGTGAGAGAGAGAGAGAGAGAGAGAGAGAGAGTGCATGCGTGTGCATACATCTGCATCTATGTGTGTGTGCTTGAGAGAGAGTAAGATGGGGCAGGTCTGGAGGAAAGAGAGAGAGAGAGAGGTGCAAAGAGAGAGAGGTTGAAAAGAGAAAGAAAGAGAGCGAGAGATAGAGAATAAAAAGTAGCTTTTAATAAAATATAAATTAAATTAAAAGTATATATGTATATGTGTGTATACATATATGTGTGTTTTTATTTACGTTTATACATACATACATACAGATATATATATGTGTGTATGTACAGATGTGTGTGTGTGTGTGCGTGTGTATGTATATACGTATATATATATATATATATATGTAAATGTATACACACACACACACACACACATATATATATAGAACTATATATCTGTGTGCGTGTATGTGTGTGTGTATAATATATCTATCTATATATTTAAAAGTGAGCACACCTTACCACCCATCTCCATACATTTAAAATTAATCAAAATTAATTAAAATCTTGTATGTGTGTGTATTTATATTTTTCAATTCACCTATATGTATCTAAAACATAATATTGTATATACTAATATTTATATGTGTGTGAGAGAGAGAGAGGGATGGGGACATGCCTGGAGGCGGGAAGAGAGAGAGAGAGAGAGAGAGAGAGATGGGGGCCGTGTGTATGTGTGTGTGTGTGATATATATAGAGAGAGAGAGAAAGATGGCTATAGAGAGAACCAATTCTTTTCTGGAACCTTGGTCGCCGTGCAGCAAAGCGCGGGTCCAATACTAGTTTTTTTAAAAATTTGAATGAATCTGACACCATCGGCGGTTGAAGTTGAAGAGGAAAAGGCAAGCATTTTCTTCACAGTTTTCATTTATTTTTTCCAAAAGAAATTGGACGGAGGAGGCATGTTTGAATATGAGACGATTTTTTCTCAAGTTGAGCAACCTCTCTCACTGCACAGAGACACGAACCAATCTTTAGGCCAGCACTCGCAAGTCCCCACAGCCTGGTGAAAATATAACAAGTTTTTTTTTTTGGGGGGGGGGGGGGGGGGGTATCGAAGTGTAACTAACATTTTGCAAAATATATATTTCACGTCAAAAAAACGCCCAGGATTTGGATGCCTTTGCAACAACTTGCATATATTAATGCCTGCGAGACAACCACCCTTCTTCGTCTCCGGTCATGCAGACCCAAATGATTTCCATAGTAATCCTATAGTCAGGACCCCCACCACTGTCGAACCCAGTGGTTTTCCTGTCACTGCCATTGGTGGGGTTTGGGTTCCTGTCAGCGGTCCCATTTTCTACCTGGGGCGCACACGGTATTTCTACCAGGGACAAAAATCACGAAGACCCAAGGTACGTTTTTACATAACTTCCAGACTCCGGAGTCCAGAGTAATCCCCATAGTCACGACCTTTCCACGCTTGTCTATATCCGACCTTTCCACGCACTTGTCCCCCCCTTGTCTATATCCGACCAGGCTTAGAATTTGAAGGTTACCCTTTTTGTTTTTTTTTTAAAAGGGGCTTTTCTTTAACTAGCTTTTCTTTATGAAGAGATTGGAAGGGCCTATAACTAAATTTCCTCCAAAACCCTTCCCTTCTTTTAAAGGTAATTGTGTTTTTACCTTTCTTGTGAAGGTTTTGACTCCCTTACTCCAACCTTTAAATTCTAGCGCTGTATCCGACCCACAAAAAACTTTATTAAAAAAAGATTCAAGTCCAATGTTGGCTGGTAGAAAATATTTTTCCTAACAATTCAAAAAATCTTCAACCTCAAATTTTTGTAGGTTTTTTTTGTGAATTGTTATTATAAAATTTGAATGTTATTTTTCAAAATTTGCCATTAACCTGGACACTCAACCTCGGTTTTTTGTGAACACTGCTCGAGTTGTGTTCACGAAAAACTTGGGTTTAGTGTAATGTGAATTGTTAAAATTGAGATTTAACCTTTAAAAAATGTAATTAGAAGGTTTTTATGAATTGTAATTTTTAGAGGTATATAATTATTTGATCTTTATTTAAAATTTTAAACATTTAAAAAATATTAAATATCTAAGCTTCAAAGAGTTTTAAATTTTTAATATAGTTTTTATAAATTTTTAATTGATATTAATTATAGATTTTTAATATTAATTCATAAAGACTAATTAGTAAATTAGTTAAAACTTAATAGTTATTAATAATTAGTAATTACTAATTTACAAATTAATAATGCGATATTAGATAATGTCAACTTGGGCCAGTGATTCAATTCGGATTAATGCAAGTGCGCCAGCCTTCGACTCGTCACTCTCGAGTCATATTGTATATAGTCAACCCTCATAGTCACAACAGCAGTAGCTTACCGAGCTGCAGTCACTCACGTATATCAAGAACACTTCTGCGTTTATCTTCAAGGTCAATCACCCTTGTTTTTCAAGCATCGAGGAATTCTAAAATATTTAGCAGGCTGAATAATAATACCTCGGCCTGAATTCACAAAGCAACAATATTGAGGCAGGGGCCTCACTCCTTCCTTTAAGTCGAGTCAAGGTAGGCCGTGACGATTGATGGTGCTGACATATGCGGCTATCCGGCAGCACTGCTATGACGGCACTGGCCCGTGGCTCATCAAGCTAGCACTTGGCACACCGGGTGGGTCGGATTCCCAATCTAATGACTCGAACCCACAATGTTGTCATCTTCTGGACTGTTAGATGCCTTTGGTGGGTGAGTTCTGATCACAGTTAATGGAGGTGTTAGTGATGACCTCTGGTTCAACGCTTGTAGAGGCCAAATCCTAAATGTTGTGGTAGCATGCACGTCTTGAAGGAGTGCATCTGGAAGGTGGAGGATGACGAATGCCTTCAATGAGATGAATTCTAGGGATTGCTTCCCAGAAGCAAACTTCTGGAAGAAAACTTACGTGGTAGTACTTACTTCTTCCAACGTACTTGAGCTCCTTGACGCGAGCCAGGATCTCGATGGTGTCGTGGTTACTATTGGTCTTTGTCGGGTATTATCATGGTGATTAGCCACTCATAGTAGCTGGTCATAGTTCCTTTGTAGAGCAGGAATAATCCTTCAGCAAAGCTGCAGCCTTTCTATATTGTGATAGGTGCCTGCTCGCGGAATTAGTGCTAGCAACTTCTATGGGGGTATCTCCACTTTGTTGCTTTTGGCACTTTCCTAACTTCACCACTTACTTCAGAGGGAAAAGTGATGCTCTGAGGTGAGGATGGCTCTGCCTTTGCTAGTGATATCCTAAGGAGCACAAAGATGGAGGAGTTGATGGCTCTGCCTTTGCTAGTGATATCCTAAGGAGCACAAAGATGGGAGATAGAGGAGTTGCCCATGATCCTTAAATATGAGCCATTGTGTTTGCATGTTCCTCCTTGTTACAATTGGTGGTAGTAACTTCAAAACTAGACTGTCTTCTTGTAAATGCTCTTCTGGTGTCATTGTTGTTGTATCTCCATCTTCAAGAATGCTGGGTTCTTTGTCCTCTCACACTAGAGTAATTGTCTTTGTCATCATCACAGCTATGACTATCCTATTGGCTATTGGCATAGCTAGGAGTGAGCTTTTGAAACCCATTCTTTGATCTCCAGTGTTGCAAAGAAGGTGGTTCTCTTTCTAGCTGTCCTTGGCTTCTCCTTTTGTTGTAAGGATCTTTACTACTGCTGCTAGATGAATGGCCTTCATTGTAGAAATTTCTACGAGGACCTGGCTTCCTTTCAGGGTAATGGTAACTTCAGCTTGTGTAAACACAGATAGAAGAAGGAACTAGGGGCTATTGGGTTTTGGAAGTGTGTTGTATCTCATGGGGTGTGGATGTACAGACGAGTTGTACTTCAATTTCGGACATGGGGGTTGGATTTTCTAGGTTTAGAAGTTGGCCTTTGGGCAAATATATGGTTTTCTTCATGGCTGTGTGGTGCAGAGCATGTGTAAGGCGAGAGAAAGTGTAGAAGGTTGCAGGCAAAGGGTTATGGCTTAGGGCAAGAAGGGTTTCTGCATGTAAAAAAATAAATACACCAAGATTAGTTGGATTTTGGGGTGGTTTAAAAAGAGTTACCATGTAGCATTGGCGCGCAGTGGTTGAAAATTCTTGATGAGACTGCGTCATGTCGCTCAGGACTTGAGGCGAATCTTTCATGATTGTTTGGAGATGGCCGTTGTCATAATGGTGATGGATGCTCAAGTAGTGGATTGGTGGTTTTGTCACCTTAATGAAGGGATTCGGCGACATCGGTGCATGGTAGGGTTACAGGTGCGGTAGTTGTTGAGACTGGCTTTAGGAACCGTGTCGTTGAGCATGCCGAGAGAAGAAAAGTGCCGTCAATAGAACTTTTTGATGATCCAGAATGGTCCTGTCCACCAGAGCTTTAGTTTTTCGGGATGTGGACCCATGCAAGACTAAAATAAGAGGACTGAACACCATATTAGTGAATTTGGGGATTTCCCAATTCCCATTTTTGAATACTTAAAAAAGGGGACATGGATAAGATGTTTGTAAGTTTCTCAAAACCCTATCATATGACCTATCGTTGGAAAGCGCTTGAAAAATGGAATCTAAAGAGCTATAAAGCGCTCATTTTGGATTAGTGGTGTTCAAGTTATGGTTAATCCAAACTTTTGACCACGTGTCCCAAACTTGTGGAAAATTCCCATATTCCCCAATATGGTGTTATTGGATCTTCTTCCTTCAACATCCAAAACTTGGAGTGGTGATTGACCCATTTCTTCCTTCTTTTGTGGATGACTATGGTGATATAGAAACTCTTGAAGCGAGCTTCGTCCAATGCAAGGAGCTGGTCCAAGTGATGCTGAAGGAAATCTTTCGGGCTTAACTTTTTTGCAATGGTGATGTGGAGACTTTCCACTAGGAATTCCATTCGTACGACTACCTCAGTGCCATAAACTAGTTTGAATGGGGTCATTTCGGTCGAAATCTTATAGACTATGCAGAATGCCCATAAAGTTGAATAAAGACTTTCATCCTAGTCATTCTAATTTTGATTGACCAACTTTGTGAGGATCTTCTTGAGGATTTTGTTAGTCAATTCAGCTTGACCATTGGCTTGCAGATAGTACACTATGGAGTGTTTATGAATGACATCATTGACAAAGTGATTGCCTTGGTCACTGATCAACTCAATCGGGCATCCGAAAACAAGTGATTATCATCTCGCACATGAATTTTGCAATTTATTGTGCTGTGTCATCCCGAAGAGCATGGGCTTCTACCCATTTGGTGATGTATTCTGTTGCTACTAGGATATACTTGTGACCGGTAAAACGGCATGGGGGCTTAAATGGACCTACAAAGTTGAGGCCCCATTTTTGGGATGGTTCTAAGGGAAGGATTGGGTTGTGTGGAATCTTGTCTCCATCAATTGGCTGGCCAAGAAGTTAGCATATGTCACATTGTTTGGCCCATCTATATTATGCATCACCAAGTACTGTTGGCCACCAAAGACCTGCTCTTGGAGGATTTTCTTCTTGGTGATTTTTCCAGAGAAGTGACCTCCACTAATTCCTTGTTGGTGAGCTTCTCTGAGGATAGTGTCCTACTCATGTGGTGGGATAGCGTCCTACTCATGTGGTGGGATACACCTTTGGAGGATTCGGTTGATCCCTTTCTTGTATAGCTGGTCGGTTATGACTTGGAAGTGACAGCAGCGGATTGCAATCCACTTCCGCTAATCTCTAGAAAGATTATCCTCCATCAAACCTATGACAAAAAATGTTAGCATTTCATCATACCATGTCTGGGGGGGATGGGGATGATTGTGTCAGTTTTGTGAATAGCTCAGCATCTGGTAGGTCATCTGGGGTTGGGGCTTCTCTGAACTTAAGCTGAGATAAATAATTTGCCACTCTATGATTGGCACCTGGGGTGTGCACTATTGTAAACTCAAATTCTTGGAGTATTAGTATCCATCTGGCTAGCTTTCCTACTAGACTCTGCTTATCTACCAAATACAGCAGGGCAGAGTGATCCACATGAAAGGTAAATTTATTACCCAATAGGTAGTGCCAGAACTAGGTTACTGAGTAGATCATGCCAAGCGCTTATCTATCTATGGTTAAATAGTTATGCTCATCATTTAGAGAGCCTTCGACTGGCATAGTAGATAGGCTAGAACCATTTCTTCTCGGCCTCTTGCATTAGCACACACTGCCAATTGCGACATTAGAGGCATCCATAAAGACATGAAAGGGCAGTCCCAGTTTGGAGGTTGGACAATTGGTGCTTCTGATAACATGATCTTGAGATGCTAGAATGTGATGTTGCATTCCTCTATCTAGTTGAAATTTTTATACCTTAACTGCTTGGTCAGAGATGTTTTGATCTGCAGCATCCTTTGATTCATTGGAGCTGCTACATGGGCAAGGTATCTGAGCATTTGGTTGTGCCATCTGACTTGTCCCCAAAATCTTCTCAACTCTTTCTCATTTGTTGGAGTTGGGGCTTTTTGGATCACCTCGACCTTGTCCAGGTCAACTGCTATTCCTTCCTTGGAAATGATGTGGCCTAGTAGCATTCCGCTTTGGACAGCAAAGGCACATTTTGCTAGATTTAGGCTTAATTCGGAGAGTCTACATTTGGCCAAGCATAGTTGTAGGTACATCAAATCTTGAGATGTTTGGCCAAAAACACTAAAGTCATCAATGAATACTCTCATAAAGGTGGTCAAGAAATTAGCAAGATTTCTTGGACCGCTGAAATGTGGCGAGAGCATTCTTGAGACCAAAAGTCATGATGTTTGATGCAAAAGCTCCCCATTCTCTGATGAAAGCTGATTTATCTCGATCTTTCGGGGCCATTTGAACTTGATTATATCCACTAAACCCATCTAGGAATGAATACATCTCATGGCCTACAACATCAAGCATGGAATCTATGAACGACAAGGGAAAAGGATCTAAGATGGTTGCTACATTCAGCTTCTGATAATCTATACAAACCCTCAACTTTTGGTTTTTCTTGGGCACTATTACGATTGGGGATAACCATGTTGCCTTATTAATCGGATATATGAATACAACTTGTAGCAGCTTATCTATTTCTTCCTTCACCCTTTTGGCATAATTCGGTATCTTTGTTCTCGAGGGATGGCATCTTCTTTTAGATTGATCCGATGTTGGTAACTTGATGGGATCAATCCTCTTCATCTAGGTGTAGCTAAGCGAAGACATCCTTAAAAGAAGTGAGTAGCACCCGGACTTCTTCACGAAACTCAGTGTCTAGCTTAGCACTGATCCAGACTAGCTTGGGATCATTGTCAGTTTTGAGGTTCATTTCCATCAATTCATCCTCATTGACCCTCTTGAAGTGCTTGAGATCTTTGTCAAAAGCTTTTTCTACTACAAACAAAGTTGCTATAGGCTCATAGGAGTGCTTTCCCTCAACCACCAGAGCCTCATAAAAATCTTATGCTTTCTTCGGACTGTGTTCTTCCATCATGGAGTAGACTTATCCTTGGGAACCTTATTCTTGCGAACTACTTGGTCGATACCTGTCCATTCTCTGAACTACATCAACCTCAAACAGGCTGACCAAATTAGCATTTTGTTGGAGATACTCCTTCTCCTCACGAGTTCGTAGCGCTTCTAGCATGTTGACTCCTTTGGCTATTTCCCGACAGGGCTGGTTTCTCCACTTTCCACCTGCTGGTGAGGCAGAGCTCTTTATTTTCTTCTTTCCACATGGATAGTAATCATATCTGCATCCCAATCTTGCTTGATCCGTGCTTGGTGGAGCGAGGATTTCCCAAGCAACATTGGATAAGTGCCTTTGATATCTTCCATCCAGAGCACCACAACTGCTATCTAGAAACTGTATCCAAATACCTCCCAATGTGAGCTCTTGGATTAATCCGAGTGGTTGCACTTGCCATTGATCCATCATTTTGATAGTGAATGGTGTGGGCTCCCATCTACTAAATCTGAGCATTCTGCATGTTGCATCAGATAGGATATTGACTTCGGAACCGCTATCCAGTAGAACTTATGATATATCCACTCTGGCCAACTTGACCTTGATCATTGGGATGGCTTCATCATAAATGGGGGCTTCCCTTGGTGGGGTATCTGCCTTTTCAATATTCAAGGCTTCCAGCTGCAAGAGTGGTGCCTCCTCTCCCTGAGGTTTCAAGTGACCAATTAGCTGCTCCCCCTGAAACTTGGTACTAATGTAACTATTCCATTGACATGTGTATTGGCTGCTGCTTCAAATCTTCCCATAGATCATATGACTGGTATTCTTCTTCTGTGTGCCTTCTTGGTAATCCACCCATTTCTATGCTTCCACACATTCTTCTCGCCTTGGTGTCTCTGCACCTTTCATTGACCATTGCATCTTAATTGGTGAGGCCACTTTGCCTTCTTTTCCTTCCAGGCTCATCTCTGAAAAATTGGGTTGCAATTTCGGTCGACAGATTGGCCTGCTTTTCCAGGTGCTTTTTCCAAAGTGCCTCTTTGGCTTGTTGCTCCTCCATCTAAGCAGATACTTCTGTCTCAAGACTTTGTGTTGCTCCTACCAAGTGAATCCTTTCTATTTCCCCTTCTTATCCAAGGTTGGTTCTTGCATCGCCTCTAGATCCTTGGGTTGCATGGATCTGGTCACCACCATGGTGGCTGATGATTCGGCTGCTTGTGTGGTTGGTCGAGGTACTGTTTGCTCATCCAGAGCTTGGATTTCCACTACGTTCACTACTACGGGTTGATTGGGTACAGAAGCCTGTGCTCCCTCTAATTTTGCTCTATGCATAGTTCACCCTCCTCTGACTTCTGGTGGCCTTGGCCATGGTGATAAATGCATGTAAGGACAGGCCTTGGGAAACCAGCGACATCCTATGGGGAGGAAAGTTTCCCATAGGGGCGAAATCGGGGTCTATGGAACTGGTCAGGCATAGCCATGGATTGGGTGTCTTGGACTCCGCAGCCACTGCTGGAGGTTGAACTACCGGTTGTGGGGGGGCTCTGCTGCCATTATAGCGGCAGGCTTCAGTTGTATGTGTGGCTGTCTTGCAGATGGCACACCAGAGTTAATTCAAGCTGCATTCATTGGCTCCATGTCCATAATTGTGACACCACATGCTAGATGTTTTACTGAACGATGGTAGGAGTGGGGTTTGCACCTTAGCCTATTGAGCCATGGCTGTAGCCAGCTCCTTGGGTGTCTTCCCTGTCTTCCTGCTCTTGGACCCAGTCTTGAGATGTTCTTCCTCCTCCTCCGATTCCTCAATGGCTATGGAATCATCGAAATCATTCTCCTCATCCGAAGATCCAGATGAGGACTTCTTGGACTTGCTTTTACTCTTGGACTTTTCCTTGATTTTGCCCGGGCCTACCAATACGCCGCTCTACTTTGAGAGCTGAGTCTACAAGCTCCTCCATGGTGATAGTAGTCGGGTTAGCACTAGCAATGGAGTGTTTGAGTTGCTTGCTGGCCCTTCATGAAATAAGAGTTGATAATTTCTTACATGGGCCGATTAGCTGCATCTAGCCTGTGGATGAGTTTTCAAAACTTTACAGCATAATCTTCTATTGTCATTATCCTCTGGTTCATTCTGCATAGCTTATCCAGCACATGCACATATGTCTTGTCTTGTCTGAAGCGTTGAAGGAATGCATCTCGGCGGATGGCATCATGGTGGAAAAATGGGCATTCTCATACTGAGCAACCCAAAGAGTGGCACTCTTCTGGAGTGTGGAAACAAAGGCAGCCTTTTTGAGTTGTTGATCAACCAGGCCAGGTACATTGACACGCCAGGGGTGTCGAATATCAAGATGTAAGCATCTACATCATTCAAGGATTTCTCAAAAAATTTGGGGTACTTTACATTAATAGATGGTCGGCGAATCATGTTGAGGTAACAAAGGAGATGGGGCTAGGGGTGGTGGTGGTGGTGGACTCTGGTATGAACAGTGGTGGTAGTAGAGGTGAGTGGTTCCTCTTCTGAGTGGGATGCGGGTTGTTCTGGTGGTTTAGATTGTCGGGTTGGTCTTCAAGATTGGCGAACAAGAATTGATGAGCTTGGTTTTCTGCAAGGAGCAGCTTTCACGTGCTGACATGAGGGACGGGTTTGAAAACGAGGGAAAGAGATTCAAACACTATGGTAATCAGGCAGCAAGAAAAATGGCAATAACAAGAAGCATCATGGTCACCAAAGTGTTGGCGGGGGAATATGATCGCTTATTCTCGCTGTGCAACCTACTGAGGTTCACTGGTTATGCACACAACATACACTAGACAAATACAGATCTAACACAAAACAAATAAACACAACACATAGATCAGTGAACACTAACTAGGTTGACCGCTTAATAAATAGTGTAGAAACACGATACCTTACTAGATAATATTAAACGATGATAGCGTATGAAACAAAATTGAAATACACAGAGACGTAATAGAAAGTTGAATGTACAAGAGGAAGATAACAAAAAAGAATGGTCTTCCTTATATTAAAAATAATAGCAAGTGATACAATCAGTGCGCCAGCCTTTTGCAAGGCTCAAGACTCATCCATTTATACTTACAGTATTTGTCAGTACTATGATGATATGATGCATTGGCTGTGTTTAGGGAAGCATCGTTTCTTGCAATAAAGTAGGTAAGCCCTGACGGTGCTACCGACAGCTTCTGTGGCACTAGCCCGCGGCTCTGGCTAGCTAACATTGAGGTCTGTGAACAAATGTTGGCCAACTTGAGGCCCTTGCTATTATGCATGGAGCAAGGATGACATCATCACTTGTCACTCTCGAGTCATTCAGCATCGAGTCTCCGATAGTAGCAATAGTGCAGTCGAACGACCCGGGTCCTACAACTAAATTTTGGCTCCACTAATTGAAGAGGATGTGAAGGCCCAAACAAGGCTGCTAAAATGCTTTGGAGTCTACATGCTTTTTGAATAGCCATACCGACCAAAGGGTAAGCAATTTTGATGAACGTTCATCTTATTTTTTTTGCTTAAAATTAATGTTGAGATGAGAGCTCTTGAGGCTCATGAGATCTGAGCTATCTCTAGGCATAGTCTACTACCTCGGGTCCCCTTTAGCTCTGCAAATGTTGTCGTGTGATCAAGCACCATGCACCCTCTCAAAGTCAACATGAACAACATTTATTGAGAGACACACAACTTTCCTTAGCTTGCTCTCATTTTTATTGCTCTCCTTAGCTTGCTCTAAGCTCTCTCATTTTTATCGATCTTCTCATCCCTACATCATGCATCTTCTTGCGCACTTCTAATGCTTTAGCAAAACTTTATGTTATATTTTTGGAACTTGAATATTGGCGATGAATCATGCATGGTAAATAGAAAAAACTCCTTAATGCTGGATTCACAAAAACCCCTAAGCTTTCATGGAAACATAGGAAAAATATCAGTAGCAGTGTTAATAATGATGAAGTAGAAGAAGAGATTCTTGGAAATGTGAGTGCAGAAGAGGGAACTAGAATCTAAAAAGTAAGGATAAGAGAAGTTGGATAGAAGCATGGGGGCATTGTTTTTAAGTGGGCTTATTTTGATAGACAAAGTGGAAGAGTGTTTTGCACTATTTGTCAAAAAGTAAAAAAATAGCAAGAGTGAATATGGGACTAGTGGTTCAATGAATGTACAACTGAGTGCCATTAAACAACATGCTAATTCTAGAACACATAAGTTTTATGAATATGCTCAAGGACATGCTCAAAAAGCCTTGGAAGAAGGTATGAAAAAACAAATAAGGAATGTTGAAGAAAGCGTTGAATGCGTTTTTTGAGTTGCATATTTCTTAGCAAAGCATGACATTGCTTTTTTGAAGCACCTGTACTTGTTAGAGTTTCTTCAATGTTGTGGGGCTCCTAGGGTGCCAGAGCAGCTTTACGACGATGATAAGGTTGCTACAGTTTTTGTTGGTTTTATGGCAGATTCTATAAAAATGGAAACAATTTGTAGGCTAAAGCAAAGCCTTGTGTTTAGCATCTATGTGATGAGTCTATAGATATTTCAAAAGCAGAGAGCACTTGATAGTTTATGGTAGCTATAACCACATGCATATATTTCTTTGTTTGTTAGAGGTTAATGAAGATAAAACAGCTAAAGGATTGTATGCTTTGTTGGATGCTTTCTTCAGATTGCATGAAATAGATATGTCAAAATTTGTTAGCTTTGGGTAAAAAAGGGCATCTATCATGGTTGGTAAAGATAATGGCCTTGCAACACTTTTAGAGAAGTCCTTATCTCATGTCTATCCAATATGTGGCACATCGAACCCATTTATGTGTAGGAGATGCAACAAAGCATAGTGATTATGCTTGTAAAATTGATGCAAATTTGAATGATGTTGGCTCATTCTTAAAAAAAGTCCCACTCGTATTGTTAAATTGGCCAAATTAGAAGAGTTTGATTTCCTTACATTGCATATAAAGGGTATTCATAAAGTTCGTTGGGGGCTAAGTCAGCAAAGGGTGATGTGTACTACAATTGAGGTTTTGGAGCCTTTGTTGGAATTTCTCAAGGTTGAGAACTTTGGTCTTTTTTAGAGAGTATGCAAGTTTGAGGCCATATATAGTTTGAACTTTCTTTGCGACTTGCTAGAGCATCTTACACACTTGAGTCTTGCTTTTCAAAATGATTTTGTTGATATCACAAAAATTTGTTTCACACTTGAGTCTTGCTTTTCGAAATGATTTTGTTGATGTCACAATTTTGTTTTGGTTTGGTAAAGGGATCGGGCTCATACCCGCGCTCCTAGCTGCCGCTAAAAATGACTTGTGAAAAAAAGTAGCAGGCCCGTGTATCAGCACGTGTATCATCGCGGCCAGAGACATGCGTGTAAAAGCGCGTGTATAGGACTGCTCAGACGCGCTCATACACGGGTGTATACACACGTTCTGTTCAGTTCAGATGCATTTAGACGCATTGATACATGCGTCTATACATGCGTTTTGTTAATTTAGATGCACTTATACACGCGTATTTCTCAATTTTGACGCGTTTATACACGCGTGTATTACAGATTATCCGCGTGTATGCATGCAATTTTTAGCAGTTTTGACGCGTTTATACACGCAAACAGAGAGCAAAAAAAAATCCAGAGAGTGCTATTTGGTGCCTGAATACTGTTCCAGCATTCCAGCACCCAATAACACTCTCTGGATTTTTTTTTTTGTGCATTAGACCATCCACGAAGAACATATGCACGAGGGAGATTAAGACAAGAACGACATGAATGCATACATTGTCAATACACGATTCAAGACAGACATGAATGTAATACTATCGATTCACGATTCAATATTACTATCAAAATTTCACACATATATACAAGGGAGTCCATATCTCGAAGTAGCCCATGGCTTCAATTTACAAAAAAATATATACAACCACATCCTCAATATGGAATGTGATACTGTAAGTCTGAGTACTACTCAGACCCAGATGATGACTCAGTGCTCCCTCCATGCTCAGATGAGCTCACATCGGTTGGAATGTCCGATGAGTAGTGCTCACGTCCACCCTCTGCAGTGGCGGCGGGTGGATCATCAGCAGCTTGTGCCTGTTCAAGTAATATATAGTATATAAGTATATATATATATAATTCAATAAACCAAAATCATTCGTTTAGAATTTTCAAGTACCTGTCGACTGTATGGTCTCATGGCCATCTCAAACTGCGCGTCCGTAATACATCCCTCGGCTCTGAAGATGGCCCACGTGTCACGTCTGCTATGCCGCGGCGAGCATACGCAGTATCGTGGGTTATGGGCTTCCTCCCCATAACCCATCATCGCTGTATCATAATCAACACGATTTGTAAGATTAAAACAATCATAGAATCAATGAATTAAGTAAACAATCAAATAAAGTGGCAAGATACTTACGAACTCTGCCTCGCATGACTCGACGCCGCCAGATCCGAAATGCGAAGATCCAATGGTCTCCATCTGGATCCGTCGTGCCGCCACATGCTGCCTGCTCTTCACGCCACCCTCTGCTCGTTTCTTTGCCTCCTTCCACTCGTGTTTGTGCGCAGTGGCAAGTTTCTCGGCAGGATAGCCACCCGCAGCTACATTTAGCCGGTCATCGTACACGCGAGTTTTTTAAGGTGAGATCTTTTATTACTTAAGATCTCCCTTATTCGCGTCCTTCCCCATACATCTGAGAATGTAGCATGTGGGGGATTGGGGTACCGACTATGTACAGCCTCTATCACCTCCCCAACTAATTGGCTATTTTAATCTTTAAATTTAATAAAATAATTTCTATACGAGTTTGATACTACCCCACGCATGTACTCCATTACCTCTCCCTCCCCCTCGCATCCATCACTATCCCGCCCCTATCCGTCACATCATAGCAGATCACTCTCTCCACCTCTCTCATCTCCTCCTCTTTCGAACTGTCTCCTCTAACTCTTCTCCCTCTATCTCCTCTCTCACCGCGTGCCCTACTACCTCCCCCACCTCCCCCACCCCCCCCACCAAAGCACCCGCCGCATCCTCCACTCCCACTCTTCCTACTGCTCTGCGGGTGGAGTCACGACTGGGGGATTGTCTACGTGACGGTGGCTGTGAGCCCTGACGTGACGGTGGCTCTGAGAGAGCACGTGATGGTGGCTGTGAGGGTGTGCGTGAGTGTGTCTGGGACGAGGTATGTCTCCTCGGTGGATGTGGAAGAGGAGAAGCTGCATGCCGTCTCGTCGGACTCGTAGGCATAGACGGCACTGGCGGTAGGGGTATAGACAGCAGGCATGGAAGGAGGGGGATGGGCATACATATACTCTGTAAGCTCAACTGGACCAGGATGGCGCCCAAAATGATTTAGCATCTCCATCAGCCAATTGCTGTACGCAAATGGATCGGATGAAGAACCCGGAATATCCATAAAGAACCTGCAAAAATAATCTTCATGTACATCATGGGCTGTCTCTTGACTCACACAAATATCATCATTCAAGTCACCTATCAGCCTGCAAACCATAGAAACAGGAAACACAGTCTCGTGTATACACCCGTCCAGAAACGCGTATATACACCTGTCAAAAAACGCGTGTATACACCCATCCAAAAACGCGTGTATACACCCATCAAAAAATGCGTGTATATCCGCGTGAACAGACTCTGCACACAGGATACACGCGCTTTTACACACGTTTCTACACGCGACCTGCACAAATTTTTTTTTGAAAGGGACCGACCTCCGACAAAGTGTCCTTATAAAAGGACCATTGTCGCCCCTGTCAGAATCGTTCACCCAAAATCGTGTGCACAGAAGCAAAAGGATGGAGACAAACCCAAAAAGCAAAGAGAAAATAGCATAAACAAATCTGAGGAAGGAGACAAGGCAAAGGACAAACTGACTCACCTATGAAAAAGTGTCTTCTTTCTTGCTCGGTTTCCTCCCGTGTGTGCTCCTTCTCTGCTCCCTCCTTGCAGTTAGGTTTCGTTTCTGTTGGAAGAGGCGAAAACGAAAGCAGTGTTGATATGTTAGTTCAAAATCTTTATTTGGGGAAGGCGGGCTATTTTTAGTTTAAACAGACCGTCGCGTTTATAAACGCGTATATGTTCGCGTGTATGATAATTTAGCTGCGTTTATACACGCGTTTTGCAGGAATTACCCGCGTTAATACACGTGATTTTTAGGAAATAGCCGCGTTAATACATGCAATTTTTAGGAAATAGCCGCGTCAATACACACGATTTTTATACTTTCATTAAAAACATATTATGATTTTGTGTTTTCTGGTTTGTACATAGGATGTCATCAACCTCTTCAAGCAGTTTTGGGGAAGATGAGACAATGCGTCATCGTAATCGCGATGTGTGGTTGGGACAATGGATCAAATGTATGTGTAATCGATGTCAAGGATGCATTG
Organism: Cibotium barometz; assembly: GCF_041138505.1. Lineage (NCBI taxonomy): Eukaryota > Viridiplantae > Streptophyta > Polypodiopsida > Cyatheales > Cibotiaceae > Cibotium > Cibotium barometz. Next base: position 45,733,262 of record NC_141067.1, on the reverse strand, counting down.
TACGAGCACGTCGAATTACCTTGAATCACATCTCCATGTATGGAGAATGGAATCAAAGAGGTTTAGAGGTGAGTAGATGTAAATTGATGGTATTCAAATGACTCATGGTATCCAAATTAAATTAATAGAGTTGTAATATATAAACTCTAATTGAAGCAGGATGCAATACCACACCCTAACATGGTGCCCTACGCGCGACAAGAGCACGCAAAGCGTTGACGAGATGATGCTGGAGCTTCGGGATCTATTGTCAGAGATGAGTGGGAAAGGGATGACAATAGCCCTGCACCCCACGAAGTTGTGGAAGAGGAAGTGCTTGATGATATGGTGCGGAATCTTTTTAAGGATGATCCCAAAGGTATGGACGACGATGATATGGAACAAGAGCATCTTTACAAGGCTTCATCGACACCGGTGTTTGAAGGGTGCACATTCTCTGTTTTATGTGCTTCACTTGAACTACTCAATATACAAACAGTTTATGGATGGAGCAATGCAAGTCTTGACGCATTATTGAAGTAAGCATTCTAACTTACAAATTTAAATTAGTGGTTTAAGGTTTAGGATTTAAGACTAATTATAATTGATGATATTGAATGCAGGCTATTATCAAACATGCTTCCAAAGGGAAATAGACTACCCACCTCAAGAGACATAGCGAGGCGCTATGTGACATCTCTTGGAGGATTGGATTATGATCGCATACATGCATGCATCAATGATTGCATTCTCTTTCGTGGGATGCATAAGGAGGCTCGACATTGTCCCACTTGTGGTGAAGCAAGGTATAGAACAGATATGAAGAGTTTTGATGTACCTCGTAAAGTCTTGCGACACTTTCCTATAATTCCTCGCATCAAACACATGTTCAAGTGCAAATCCATAGCAGAGCTCATGTCATGGCATTCCTCACATCGATCGGATGATGGCATGTAGAGAATTCCCGCAGACAATCCTGCTTGGAAGCATATTGAAGATGAGTGGCCCAGCTTTAAAACAGAGCCTAGAAACTTGAGACTTGGCCTAGGTATGGATGGAGTGAATCCATTTGGTTTCAAAAGCACCGCATACAGCGTGTGGCCAGTTGTGTTGGTGAATTACAACCTTCCACCATCAATGGTGATCAAGAAGGGACATCTTATGTTATCTCTTCTAATTCCAGGGAAACATAAAGTCAAGCATATGGATGTTTATCTTGAACCGTTGATTGATGAGTTGGAGGAACTATGGAGAGGTGTTGCGGTGGTGGACATTAGTAGGCCTCTCTCCTCTCGACACTTCGACTTAAAAGCAGTGTTGATGTGGACAATGCATGACTTTCCAGGATACAGCGATTGTTCTGGTAAGAATTCTAATTACCTCCCTACTCTAATACTATTGTTCTGGTAAGAATTCTAATTACCTCCCTACTCTAATACTATTGGCTATATATATTAATTATACATATTGACTTTATTATTCTAACTTTTAGTTATATTTTAACAGGTTTGAAAACATCGGGTAAACATGCATGTCCTATTTGTGGCCCTTCGTTATTTGTACATGAGTATGCCGACGGTTTGTGTAAGACCATATTCGATAATCATCATCGATTTCTCCCCTCAGATCATCCTAAATATGTTGCTAGTAAGAGTAACATTCCTCCACAAACACTTCGTGCAAAAGATTGGAAGCGTATTTGGGAGTCTACAACTATTCTTCCTCCAGATGGCATGAACAGGTATAGTAATGTTTATTCAATCTTGTTTTGTGTAGTCTCAAATTGGATTAAAGGTCACATAGAGCAATCCCTTGTGTAGGTACTCCATTTTTTTTCGGCTGCCATATTGGACCCATCTTAAGATCAACCATCTTCTTGATCCCATGCACATCTTCAAGAATGTGGGATCTGGTATTTGGGAACATATTATTGGTAAACGAGACAATGTTAGCGTACGTGAGGACTTGCGGGTCGCAAGACGTATGCGTCAAGCTTGGCCACGAGCGGTGGGTGGGCACGTTCGTCTTCTTCCTGTACCATGGATTATATCAAAGAAAGAGGAGAAGCAGGTAAAGCAGGCCATCACCACTTTGCGTACTCCCACTGGATGCATGAGACCATTGAAGGGAGCCTTTACAACCACTAAGAAAAGAGGCGTTGAGCAACTATATGGGTTGAAGTCCCACGATTGGCACAAGATGCTTTAAGTAAATGTTTTTCAAGTCTTGTACGTTGAAATTAAATTTTGTAATGCCATAAACCATACATACATGTGCTCTTATGTGCACAGTTCATACTACCTACTAGCATCGACCATTGTGCAAATAAGAGTTTGAAAAAATGTATTTATAAGATGGGCGAGCTTGTGAGGTGGTATGTAAAACCCATGTCAGATCACCCTTCATTATACCTTGCAAAATGAACATGCATGAGGTATAACGTACTATTTATTTATTTTTCAGATATGTTAGTTCCAAAGCAATTGATCTAGCCACGTTGGATGATGCGCGTGTTATGGCAGTGGAGGTGGTTTGTTTGGTAGAGGAGACTTTTCCGCAAACCATTCTCACAAGTCAACTACATCTCATTGTGCATTTAGTGGACGAAATCGCTTTATGTGGTACTGTGCATGCACGTTGGATGTTCTTCCTAGAGCGCTTCATGAAGACCTTAAAAGACTTTGTGAGGCAAAGTGCAAGGCCTGAAGGAAGCATGGCCGAGGGTTGGTTGATACAAGAGTCTCTTATATATATTTCAGAATTTCTTGGTCAGGTGGACAGCTTTTTGCCACGACTATGGAGCAATGAAGAGGACTTGAGGATGACCTCTATTGTGCCTCAAGAAAAAGGACAGAGTAAAGTAATTGACAGAACATTGATTGATGATCTCAATTTCACTTGTATCCTTAATAGTGATGTGATGAGCAGATGGGTTACAAGATATGAGGATGCAAAGACAAAAAGGCAAGCAGAAAGAACTCTCTTTCGGAGGCAACATGGCTCTCGGAAGGCGTACCCTAAGCATCTAGCAACACTTCCGAATGATATCCATGTTGATTGGTTGCATGAGGAAATGGAGAGAGCAGAGAGCGACGAGGGGCTGCATATCACGGTGGAAGAATGGGAGTATGCACGAGGATACATGTTAAAGGTACATAGAACTAATGTTTTGCATTAGTTGTAAGTGATTTGCTTTTAATATTTATTCACATTACTTACACAAATATTGCTTCTATTTTGGTCCAGTGCACTATGTTCAATGCTATATGGTGTGAAGGCAAGCATTTTCGAACGCAAAGAATTGATGAAAAGAGAAATACACAAGATTGCGGTGTCATTAGTAGCTTTGAGGGAGCTAATGGAAAAATGGATGATTATTGTGGCATAATCCAAGACATATTTAGGCTTGACTTTCGTCGCTTCTTTGTGTATGTTTTGGATGTCAAATGGCAAATGAACGTGGTGGAAAAAGGGCCTGATACAACGATAAAACGCCATGCAAGTGGCTATTGACTCTACAAAGTTTTGGCAAACAAAGAAAGATAGGCTCGTATTGCCACAACAATGTGAGCAAGTATGCATTTCTTTACTAATGTGTTTCATGTACATATATATCTAAGCTCGCTTACCCCTTGACTTTTGATATGCTAATTAATTACTGTACTATGTGTATTTGAGTAGGTTATCTATCTACCAATGGTGCATGACATTAAATGGTGATACGTCATCCCTATTGCACCACGTTCCAAAGTGATGTATAATACATTCACTGATATGGAGCATATGGAGGATGTAACAAGCCGCAATGAAGATGATGTCGAACATGCCAATGAAGATGTTGTGATCGATGACCAAGAAATAAGAGATGATCATGATAATGAGGATGAGTGTGCCATTTCTCATGATCATGAGAATGACCCTACCATTGAGGATGATGGTGATGATCAGGACATCGATACCATTATCAATGGAGTACAGAATATCGATAGTGGAATAAATTTAATCGTAGCCTTACAAATTGATCAAATGGATATTGATGTTGATCGTTTGGCAAGGATGGATCTTATTGAAGATGAGATCGAACCCTAACCAATCCATCAAGTGCTGTACGTTCTAAATTGATGACATTTTTATCATCTCATATGCATGATTTATTTTTGAATATATTTCATTGTTGTAAATGCATGTAGTGGGATTGTGTAATGATGTATACTATAATGTAAAGAAAATAGTTCTTAATTTTGTAAAGGAATTCAGTTTTTCTTCAGTTTTTCTTTACCATGCGTGTATTAATCCGTGTATGGCAGTGTGTATAGATGCGTGTATTACTGCGTGTATATAAACGCGTTTTGTAAGATCCCTGTTCCCACCGAGCAACGGATTCGGGGTACTGGCAGCGGAAGTAGCGCTTCTCACGCGGGACAGGGGTCCCACACTCGGGGCCTCGCCCACGGATATCCGGATAAGAGACTAATCCGTCGGTTGTTCCAAAACCGAACCCGGAAAAACTTCCTTTACCGGAAAGCACGGGCGATTCCACCAGGATAACTTTTTACTCTAACGTAGTCAAGATCATTTCTGATCGAGATGATCCAATTACATCTATAAGATACTTGGTCAGTTCAAGGAAGAAACTTGCACTTGGATCATTGGGATCAACGCTTTTTTCCCCATTCAAGAGGCACAGCCGTTGATTCCTATCCATAGAACAGTTACTGTCCGGGATTTATTTTTTTTTTCTATCGTAAAAACAAAAGTTTGAGTCTCGATTTACGGATCCATCAGTCCAGCCTAACCCCATCCAGTCCCATGGGTTAGCCAACCGCCCAACCACTGTAGTGATGGGATCCAATTAAGAATTTGGTTAGGTTTTGTCCCGGGTACCAAGGAAAAGAGTTCCAAGGCCCCCTAGCCGGATGTTCATGCAAAATAAAACTAGTCATACCACTCACACACCCAATATGAAATTGCCTTTTTCAACCAGATTCAGCCAATTTAAAACAATCCTTTAATAAAACCATAATATCACTGATCACAATCTTCCAATTTGTCCCATTGATTCTTAATATCCCATCATTCCTTCATCAGAGTATATATGGCATCATTGGCAACTAGAACGCTCAGGGGCCGTTTCGATAGTTCCTAGCCCTTAATACTCGGCAATATAATCACTTATCAAGATGGACTCTCGTTGAAGATCAGCAAGATCAACCAACAGATCCATATAAGGGGCCATGGACTCATCCATTGAAGACCAGCAAGGTCAATCAATCAGATCCATGCCCGATTTCAGAAAACAACTCCAACTCTGTTCCAATATCTTCCTCGACGCACGCGTGGGTATCCTAGGCGACCCAGAGCCCGAGCACCGTATGGTCAGCACCCTCTAGGATCCTTCGCAGGTGACCTAGCGCTTCACGCATAGGCCGCTTCCTTGGCCCCTCATCCACCGTACCGGAAGCTCACCATTTTAATCGCACCGAGGCTGGTCAAGACCTCGGCCGACCTTGCTACGCGAGACGTCCTTCATTGACTCCCCGTCAGCAGTTGCAACTTTACCATCACGACCTTAATCACAAGACGGTCAAAATGCTCCCCCCAGCATTCTTGACATAAAACAATCTTTTACAAACAGCATTTACAAACAGTTTACAATACAATTTCTATTTTAACTTTCATTTTTCCACATTATCCCTCATTAGTCTACATTACTTATTCCATATTCCATTTATATGTATACTCATCCCATCACATCATTTCCATCTCATCACTCAGATTCCCTCACATCACATATCGTATATTCACATCCATACATCCACATCTATATGCGTACATTCACATCTACATGCATACATCTACATCTCTATGCATACATCCACATCCACATTCACATTCACCTCCATACATCTACATCTATATGCATACATCCACCTCCACATTCACATCCACATCTATACATCTACATCTACATGCACACATCCACTTCTACATCCACATCTACATCTACATCTACATCTATACACCTACATCTACATGCATACATCCACATCTCCATTCACATCTACATCTATACATCTACATCTACATGCTTCCATCCACCTCCACATCCACATCTACATCTCTACATCTACATCTACATGCATCCATCCATATCTCCATTCACATCTACATCTATACATCTACATCTACATGCATCCATCCACCTCCACATCCACATCTACATCTATACATCTACATTTACATGCATACATCCATATCTCCATTCCCATCTACATCTATACATCTACATCTACATGCATCCATCCACCTCCACATCCACATCTACATCTATACATCTACATCTACATGTATACATCCACATTTCCATTCACATCTACATCTATACATCTACATCTACATGCATCCATCCACATCTCCATTTACATTCTCATCTACACATCTATTTCTACATGTATACATCCACATCTCCATGCATACATCCACCTCCACATTCACACTCACATCCATACCTCTACATCTACATGCAAACATCCATATCTCCATGCATAATAATATTCTTTTACTTAATCTAGGATGATAGTTCCTAGAATATGGTAGGAAGTCCTCTTTTTATGCTTTGAATGAAATTATTTTATGCGTAATTTCTATAAAAATTTTGCCATAGCTCCGCTACTATGACTGATAAATCTCAATTTTTTTCTAAGGGATAAGGCTCATTATTAAAGAAATAATTAGAATGGTCTCTAATTGGATCATCAATCCATAATGGTCTCTAATTGGATCATTAAGAAAATAATTAGAATGGTCTCTAATTGGATCATCAATCCATAATGGATTGAATCATCAATATACATAAACTAAAAGCATAGAAAAAAGCCATTAATTTGACCTCAAGCATAGCTTAATCTTGGATTAAGAAAAAGCTTTATGAAAAGCTTCATTTGGATTAAGAATGGGTCATGAGTATGACCATTTCTTGAGTAAGAGAGAGAAATTACATAAAAACCATTAGAATTTAAACATAATTAGAAATTAACTTCTATAGCATTTATTAAATTATGTAACTCTTCACTACTATTCACCAATTAACTTCAATAGCACTTAAAAAACCATACCAATTAAACTTCTCAAGCTTGAGAGGGGTTGAGAAGAGAGAATCATTGAGTAATTATAGAAAAGATCAAAATTCAATATACTTACCTTATAATTTGCTTGATTCTTTATTCACGGTAGAGGCCCCCAACCAATCAATTGGTTTAGTATGTTGATGGAGCCACCAATGGGGATTGAAGAAAGAGAGAAGTATCAAAAACTAGTGAATTATTAAAGAATTCACAGTTCTTGGCTTAGGTAGAGTAGAGTAACAATGCATAAGACACTCTATATTTTGGCTTAGGTGGAGTAGAGTAACAAAGCATAAGACCCTATCTATTTTGGCTTAGGTGGAGTAGAGTAACAAAGCATAAGACACTATCTATTTTGGCTTAGGTGGAGTAGAGTAACAAGGCATAAAACTCTATATATTTTTCAACAAGGGAAGGCTTCTATTTATAGGAAAATTTGAGCTCCTAACCAAACAAACTGATTCTAGAATTTTCCAAGTCAGTTTGGTTGAATTGGGACTAGATTTGGACCTAGTTTGGTTACTTTTTGATTCGGTTTGGTTCCATTTTGATTTGGTTTGGTTCAAGAGAGATGAGAGATAAAAATATCACATTATTTTTGAGTTTAAAACTCATTCAAGCATGTGAAATATGCACCTCCTTTAAAGAATTCCCCTTCCTTACATATGTGTCAAAATTTTATTGCTCATAGTTTTTTTTTACTAATAAACCTTGTACATTTTCAACTCTTCATCTTATGTGAAATATGCACCTCCTTTAAAGAACTCCTCTTCCTTACATATGAGTCATAGTTTTTTTACTAATAAACCTTGTACATTTTCAACTCTTCATCTTATGTGAAATATGCACCTCCTTTAAAGAACTCCCCTTCCTTACATATGTGTTTATTTACTAATAAACCTTGTACATTTTCAACTCTTCATCTTATGTGAAATATGCACCTCCTTTAAAGAACTCCTCTTCCTTACATATGTGTCATAGTTTTTTTACTAATAAACCTTGTACATTTTCAACTCTTCATCTTATGTGAAATATGCACCTCCTTTAAAGAACTCCCCTTCCTTACATATGTGTTTATTTACTAATAAACCTTGTACATTTTCAACTCTTCATCTTATGTGAAATATGCACCTCCTTTAAAGAACTCCCCTTCCTTACATATGTGTTTATTTACTAATAAACCTTGTACATTTTCAACTCTTCATCTTATGTGAGCATTTACTCATTTTTGGGTATCTTCTTTTTCAAATTGGATTTATCTCCTCCCTACACATGGATTGATGCTATTGGTCCATAGGAACCTTAATTGGACCATAATCTAAAAATTTCTGAAAATCTAGACCCTTAGACTAAGGTTCTTTATACCTATTTCCAATTAATTCCAATTGCACATTGGAAAATTCTTTTTGAATTTCTGTTTCAGGGGAACTTATTTTAATAAGATGAGTTATTTTTCTATCCAAAAATATTCATAATCTGAATATTCTCTCTCTAGAATAATTTTCTCTCTCTAGGCTAAAACAGTTAGAAGCAAGGTCTTTATATTTCTGAAGAGGGATTGATTACAGGGGAAGATACTAGACATCAAAAAGGGGGTTGGGGGAGGAATCTTACATTCTACCCCACTTAAAAAACGCGAGATGTCCTCATCTCGCAACTTGGAATAATTTCGCAAGATGCACGAATATGAGACTTAGAGAAAAATTTTAATCACGATTAACCACCAAGAAAAGTCTTAAAGAGAGCAAGATTCATAATAAGAACAAGATTTAAACTTTATTCATTCTCGAAACTTATACAGTAAAGATAGAGAAACTCTTTACACTTCCATAAGCCCGTCCATCATATGGTCACGAAAGCAGTCCTCACAAGCTGCACAAGTATAGGGTAACTCATCTATGGGAATGATTCTGCTGGTTATTGCCGCACCCATCTCAGTGGTATGAGGTGATCTAACAAAAGGACCTCTGAGAGGCAAGCCAAAAACGGGGTAAAGGCATATCTTCTCATGAGGAAGAAAACATGCCAGTAAGAAGACCCGCTCAGAAAACCCAAGATGCCTTGATCTCATGACACAGTAGTATCGGGGACCCAAACCCAAAGCTTCAATAACCATGGCCAAGCGGACATTGTTACGAAAGTGTTGCTGACCCCAGGGTGTTACCCTAGTTATGTTTTGATAGGTCCGCCATTTGGTCTGCGCTACAGAAGTTCCTAGGTGAGGAAAAAGTGAGCGCTCATACTGTTCTATAAAGTCTTTCTTCACAGACTCTCTTGCGTCTTGAAGGTGAGAAATCATCAGGGATAAAACTAATTCCTGTTGCCAAGCCATGAAGGAGATTAAGAAAGAAAGGAGATTGATGGGAGTAAGATTACTGTGAGTGACAAGTAAGTTACGACTTATATAAAGGAAGGAGCTAGCGTAACCTAGAAGCCACACGGTAACTTGCCACTGAAGTTTTACCGTCTTTCCATGATTTGTGTTTGACACATTTTTCTATAGAAGGTATTAAGAATTTTGAGATGAGGAGATAAAAGAAGCTTGTAGGCTAAGTCACCTACTTTCATTGAATTCAGATATAAGGGTCACAATATCTGGGAAATAACTTCTTATACTCCCCAAAAGATAAAGAACTTCTTTTGGGCCATACTCGAATGAAAACCAAAACCTTGGTATCCAAAACACCGATTCTCACTTCTAAACTCATTGTTCTAAATCCTTAAAATAGGCGTGACTCCTGAGAAGTATTTTAGGAAAAGGGTATTCCTTTTTTAAACAGAAACTTTCTTTTATTTTAGAGAGGGAATAATTATAAGATCAGAAAGGAAGATTCTTACTCCAGTATACCTCGAAGGTTGGGGAGGAATCTTACATTCTACCCCACTTAAAAAGTGCGAGATGTCCTCATCTCGCAAGGTAGAGGACAGCTCTTTTTCTTAAGATCCAATTTTATTCTGGGTTCCTTATATTCTGGTCAACCCAACAGAACACTGGGATAAATATCCCTTATATAGAACTCATCATTAAATAACAATTCATTCAGATCATATCATTCATATCTTTAACATGATAAAGGTCCATTAGACCGAAAAGTTTCCTTCGGAACATTCCTTCCCACGGAAATTTCAGTCAAGCAAGTTCTCAATTTGACATCTCTTAACTTGATCTACCGGTCAAGTATTAACAATAGCAATCTGACAGCACAATCCACTAATCTCATAGTGATTTGCTGAATTCGTTATCATCATTCTAGTTATGAATATCATCACAGGGACTCGTCCCATTCCCCCTCATTGTGGTTTCATTATATTTCAACTAATTTTTAAAAATCAACATTTTTTTTTCAATCAGCATTTTCAATCAGAATCCAAATCAATTCATCAATTCTCAAACAGAATTAAAAATCATATCAATCACATTCGAAATCATCATCTGGATAGCATTAACGCTTATAATTTCAAGTCTTAGATTTACTCGTATATACTGTCAGTAAAGAGCTGCAGTATACTCTCGGTATATACGGGTAGTCACGGCCCTTGGAATTATAAGGTAAATACCATCATGTCTAAGCCTCAAGCAAGTCAGGGTTCTATATAATTGCGAAACTTCCATTTGAAGACCCAATTACCAAATTACGACTTTCAGTTTGAATATCAAATTGTATGAATTTTATCACACAATTATAACCTTTTTGTGTTTCTTGATTAATTTTTGACATATTTGTCTTCTCAGTTGATCTTTATTAACCAAATGCTCTGATACCAACTGTATGATCCCTGTTCCCACCGAGCAACGGATTCGGGGTACTGGCAGCGGAAGTAGCGCTTCTCACGCGGGACAGGGGTCCCACACTCGGGGCCTCGCCCACGGATATCCGGATAAGAGACTAATCCGTCGGTTGTTCCAAAACCGAACCCGGAAAAACTTCCTTTACCGGAAAGCACGGGCGATTCCACCAGGATAACTTTTTACTCTAACGTAGTCAAGATCATTTCTGATCGAGATGATCCAATTACATCTATAAGATACTTGGTCAGTTCAAGGAAGAAACTTGCACTTGGATCATTGGGATCAACGCTTTTTTCCCCATTCAAGAGGCACAGCCGTTGATTCCTATCCATAGAACAGTTACTGTCCGGGATTTATTTTTTTTTTCTATCGTAAAAACAAAAGTTTGAGTCTCGATTTACGGATCCATCAGTCCAGCCTAACCCCATCCAGTCCCATGGGTTAGCCAACCGCCCAACCACTGTAGTGATGGGATCCAATTAAGAATTTGGTTAGGTTTTGTCCCGGGTACCAAGGAAAAGAGTTCCAAGGCCCCCTAGCCGGATGTTCATGCAAAATAAAACTAGTCATACCACTCACACACCCAATATGAAATTGCCTTTTTCAACCAGATTCAGCCAGTTTAAAACAATCCTTTAATAAAACCATAATATCACTGATCACAATCTTCCAATTTGTCCCATTGATTCTTAATATCCCATCATTCCTTCATCAGAGTATATATGGCATCATTGGCAACTAGAACGCTCAGGGGCCGTTTCGATAGTTCCTAGCCCTTAATACTCGGCAATATAATCACTTATCAAGATGGACTCTCGTTGAAGATCAGCAAGATCAACCAACAGATCCATATAAGGGGCCATGGACTCATCCATTGAAGACCAGCAAGGTCAATCAATCAGATCCATGCCCGATTTCAGAAAACAACTCCAACTCTGTTCCAATATCTTCCTCGACGCACGCGTGGGTATCCTAGGCGACCCAGAGCCCGAGCACCGTATGGTCAGCACCCTCTAGGATCCTTCGCAGGTGACCTAGCGCTTCACGCATAGGCCGCTTCCTTGGCCCCTCATCCACCGTACCGGAAGCTCACCATTTTAATCGCACCGAGGCTGGTCAAGACCTCGGCCGACCTTGCTACGCGAGACGTCCTTCATTGACTCCCCGTCAGCAGTTGCAACTTTACCATCACGACCTTAATCACAAGACGGTCAAAATGCTCCCCCCAGCATTCTTGACATAAAACAATCTTTTACAAACAGCATTTACAAACAGCATTTACAAACAGTTTACAATACAATTTCTATTTTAACTTTCATTTTTCCACATTATCCCTCATCAGTCTACATTACTTATTCCATATTCCATTTATATGTATACTCATCCCATCACATCATTTCCATCTCATCACTCAGATTCCCTCACATCACATATCGTATATTCACATCCATACATCCACATCTATATGCGTACATTCACATCTACATGCATACATCTACATCTCTATGCATACATCCACATCCACATTCACATTCACCTCCATACATCTACATCTATATGCATACATCCACCTCCACATTCACATCCACATCTATACATCTACATCTACATGCACACATCCACTTCTACATCCACATCTACATCTATACACCTACATCTACATGCATACATCCACATCTCCATTCACATCTACATCTATACATCTACATCTACATGCTTCCATCCACCTCCACATCCACATCTACATCTCTACATCTACATCTACATGCATCCATCCATATCTCCATTCACATCTACATCTATACATCTACATCTACATGCATCCATCCACCTCCACATCCACATCTACATCTATACATCTACATTTACATGCATACATCCATATCTCCATTCCCATCTATATCTATACATCTACATCTACATGCATCCATCCACCTCCACATCCACATCTACATCTATACATCTACATCTACATGTATACATCCACATTTCCATTCACATCTACATCTATACATCTACATCTACATGCATCCATCCACATCTCCATTTACATTCTCATCTACACATCTATTTCTACATGTATACATCCACATCTCCATGCATACATCCACCTCCACATTCACACTCACATCCATACCTCTACATCTACATGCAAACATCCATATCTCCATGCATAATAATATTCTTTTACTTAATCTAGGATGATAGTTCCTAGAATATGGTAGGAAGTCCTCTTTTTATGCTTTGAATGAAATTATTTTATGCGTAATTTCTATAAAAATTTTGCCATAGCTCCGCTACTATGACTGATAAATCTCAATTTTTTTCTAAGGGATAAGGCTCATTATTAAAGAAATAATTAGAATGGTCTCTAATTGGATCATCAATCCATAATGGTCTCTAATTGGATCATTAAGAAAATAATTAGAATGGTCTCTAATTGGATCATCAATCCATAATGGATTGAATCATCAATATACATAAACTAAAAGCATAGAAAAAAGCCATTAATTTGACCTCAAGCATAGCTTAATCTTGGATTAAGAAAAAGCTTTATGAAAAGCTTCATTTGGATTAAGAATGGGTCATGAGTATGACCATTTCTTGAGTAAGAGAGAGAAATTACATAAAAACCATTAGAATTTAAACATAATTGGAAATTAACTTCTATAGCATTTATTAAATTATGTAACTCTTCACTACTATTCACCAATTAACTTCAATAGCACTTAAAAAACCAGACCAATTAAACTTCTCAAGCTTGAGAGGGGTTGAGAAGAGAGAATCATTGAGTAATTATAGAAAAGATCAAAATTCAATATACTTACCTTATAATTTGCTTGATTCTTTATTCACGGTAGAGGCCCCCAACCAATCAATTGGTTAGTATGTTGATGGAGCCACCAATGGGGATTGAAGAAAGAGAGAAGTATCAAAAACTAGTGAATTATTAAAGAATTCACAGTTCTTGGCTTAGGTAGAGTAGAGTAACAATGCATAAGACACTCTATATTTTGGCTTAGGTGGAGTAGAGTAACAAAGCATAAGACTCTATCTATTTTGGCTTAGGTGGAGTAGAGTAACAAAGCATAAGACACTATCTATTTTGGCTTAGGTGGAGTAGAGTAACAAGGCATAAAACTCTATATATTTTTCAACAAGGGAAGGCTTCTATTTATAGGAAAATTTGAGCTCCTAACCAAACAAACTGATTCTAGAATTTTCCAAGTCAGTTTGGTTGAATTGGGACTAGATTTAGACCTAGTTTGGTTACTTTTTGATTCGGTTTGGTTCCATTTTGATTTGGTTTGGTTCAAGAGAGATGAGAGATAAAAATATCACATTATTTTTGAGTTTAAAACTCATTCAAGCATGTGAAATATGCACCTCCTTTAAAGAATTCCCCTTCCTTACATATGTGTCAAAATTTTATTGCTCATAGTTTTTTTTTACTAATAAACCTTGTACATTTTCAACTTTTCATCTTATGTGAAATATGCACCTCCTTTAAAGAACTCCTCTTCCTTACATATGAGTCATAGTTTTTTTACTAATAAACCTTGTACATTTTCAACTCTTCATCTTATGTGAAATATGCACCTCCTTTAAAGAACTCCCCTTCCTTACATATGTGTTTATTTACTAATAAACCTTGTACATTTTCAACTCTTCATCTTATGTGAAATATGCACCTCCTTTAAAGAACTCCTCTTCCTTACATATGTGTCATAGTTTTTTTACTAATAAACCTTGTACATTTTCAACTCTTCATCTTATGTGAAATATGCACCTCCTTTAAAGAACTCCCCTTCCTTACATATGTGTTTATTTACTAATAAACCTTGTACATTTTCAACTCTTCATCTTATGTGAAATATGCACCTCCTTTAAAGAACTCCCCTTCCTTACATATGTGTTTATTTACTAATAAACCTTGTACATTTTCAACTCTTCATCTTATATGAGCATTTACTCATTTTTGGGTATCTTCTTTTTCAAATTGGATTTATCTCCTCCCTACACATGGATTGATGCTATTGGTCCATAGGAACCTTAATTGGACCATAATCTAAAAATTTCTGAAAATCTAGACCCTTAGACTAAGGTTCTTTATACCTATTTCCAATTAATTCCAATTGCACATTGGAAAATTCTTTTTGAATTTCTGTTTCAGGGGAACTTATTTTAATAAGATGAGTTATTTTTCTATCCAAAAATATTCATAATCTGAATATTCTCTCTCTAGAATAATTTTCTCTCTCTAGGCTAAAACAGTTAGAAGCAAGGTCTTTATATTTCTGAAGAGGGATTGATTACAGGGGAAGATACTAGACATCAAAAAGGGGGTTGGGGGAGGAATCTTACACGTTTATACACGCATTGATAAATGCAAATATACACGCGAATTTAAATGCCAAAATACACGCGCCCGATTCTATTCAAATACATGTGCGACCATACACGCGCTCGTAATTTATCGCGTGTATGAAACGCGTGTATGGCAGCATTGTCTTGTAGTGTAACTGCAACAATTTGTGCTATGGAACTCGAATTTATTATGGATCCTTTGATTGACATGAATGCATAGCAACATGATAGCAAGGGTTTTTCTTTGATCCCCAAATATGGATCAAAGAATGGCCAGCTTGCAGCACTTAGAGCATCCATCAAAGATGATCATTTCAAAGTTCAAATTGAGAGGTGTGCCATAGATTTTGACCTTTTAATTGCAATAGGGTATCAAAAAGAGTTGCACATTGCTAATGGATTCGTTAAAGCAAAGATTTGTGGACAATGCGGTCTTGGCCAACTTAAAGATTTTATGTCCATCTTCATTCCCAAGTGGGAAGCTTTTTGAAAGCATATGGGGTTGATGAAATGTATGCCTTGGTTGACTCTTATCCACCACGACCAAAAGAGACAGCTAATGGAGAAATGTGTGTAAACCTTGTGGATGAGAGATTGTGGATGAGAGATGCATTAAAAAGGAATTTCAAGTGTTTAAAGTGCAAGTAGGTTTGGATTGGAAAAATCTCCCTTTGCGTTAAACTAGGACACACATAAGTTGGAATACTTTGCTTAAGGAAAAATATGCAAATTTAATCTGCTTTTGAGTCAAATTGCCATGATCCCAGTGCTCTATTTACGGCGATTTGTGAAAGAGGTTTTTCTACAAAAAATAACATCAAAATGCATTTAAGAAACAAACTTGAGACAAGAAGTTTGGAATCATTATTGCATATATGAATTGAAGGTCTAAATGTGGAAGATTTTGATGTTGTTGGAGCTATGGAGGCATGGAAGAATGCTTCTAAAACATCAAGACATATGTATGGAACTACACAACATTAATAAGTATTATTGGACCAAGATTAACATTGGTTTTTTTAACAATATTTGTATATTCTTACTTTTTTCTTATGTAGGATAGCAATTTTTTGACCATGAAGTTTGGAGGAAAATCAAATCCTTTTTTATTGTTGAACATGGTAATGTAAAATGATCTTATAATCTTACACTAACCTATAACATAATGCATTAATTTTTTTAATCTTTGTATAGGTACTGAAGAGTCAATTGATGGAGTATCACGATATGTTTCACATAGTATCAATCCTTTATTTTAATCTTCCCAAAGCTTTGTATCCATATAGTATCTATGCTTTCTAGCATGTCCTATGGAGATTGCTACTTTACTTTGCCTAGCATGTCCTATGGAGATTGCTACTTTACTTTGCCTAGCAAAAGCTATCATGAAAAAATAGGCTGAGCTACATGTCTACCTAGATGCAGGGAGATCGGTCATGACTGCAAGTAGGTTAGTTGCTCCTGAATCCTAATAGTGATCCACAGCCAGCAGACAGGACTACACTTAACACAAAATTGAATGTTGAATAGACAAAGATATGTAGAGTGAATAGAAGTAAGACAAAGACCAAACGATGTGTCATTCTTGAGAAATACAATGCATTAGCAAGAGCTCTGCTCATGAACTGCTCACTCAACTCTCCCGTTTTCCTATTCAGTATTGTTCCTTTCCTTTGGGCCCAAGTAGATCCGACATGATTCTTGGACTATCCAGGAAAAAATGCACTCCTTTCCTACAATATTAGTTGGGTAGACCAAGTCTTCTCTAACCCCTATATCCCCTTATTTGACTAATTTCATTTTTTCCTTTACAACTACATGGGTACTACCCATTATTTAAGAAGTTGTTACAAGTTTGCTACAAAATAAGAAGGCTCAGTTTGTTGCACAATGATAAGTTTGGGTGACAATCTAGGCAGTGGCCAAATGACCTAATTGGCTACCAGCACCTGACGATGTGACGATGGATGCTGCACCACAGTGAAGCCCATAGTTGTTGCTATTCACAAAAATTGTGTATCCAGATTACCTTTGAGTTTCGATCTTCTAGTCTAGATGCCTTACAACCTATTACAGCCACCTTTGTCGAGTACTTCCTATGTTGCTATCCTCCTAAAACGAACTTTATGAGGTGATCCTGGGCATATCTTGGCTTGTAACTCACTTGTAAGCCCTCTTTATGCTACTTACCCAGGCACATGCCCTATGCCCATCCTCATCGGAATTGCACATCATTGGGCCACACCTTCGGATACCTTTCCCTTGATCTCTTCATTATGTCCACATCCATGCCTACTCTATGAAGGTATGGGGCTCTGTTTGCTCTGGGGTGATGATACCTTCTTTGAACATGGTCTGCTCGGGTTCCCTTGGCCTTCTTTTGTTGCTATGACTCCATTTCCACCCATAGGGTGGTATGCCTATAGGTTCTCCCTTTAGCACTCTTCCCTTTTCTTCTTGGGGTGACTCCCTTGGTGAGGAGCATAAGTAGTGTCAATCTTTGAATGAGTTGTTGCCTCCTCACCTGGATCCATGAGTCATAAGAGCCCGCTGCTTCCATTCACTAGTCTAGATCTATGAGAGGGTCTTCTTACTTGTCATGTTCCCTGAGAGCTCTTTTGGTCCTATTTCTTTGTCTTAGGTGCTTCCAACTTCATGAATTTTGAAATTGTGTCCCAATTGGAAGGCCTTAGGGCACCTTCTTGCTGCTTGCTGAGCTATCTGAATTAAATTTTGCATAGATTTAAGAGCAGTCTCCTTCTAGATGCCCATGCTCCTTTGGCCCACCTCTTCTTGGATTCTTTTCTACAAGTCTCTTTTTGCCTCTTTTTCCCTTTTTGCCTAGCCTCGGAAGTCTTCTATCATTTTGTTCTTTGCTTGCACTTTCTCTGCATGTACCCTTGTCATGGCATCCATCTAATCTTGTCTTTTCCTGAGGTCAACGTGGGCTGCTCGCACTTCTTGTGTGTGTACCCTTCCCATGGCATCCATCTGTCCTTGCCTTTTCTCGAGGTTAGTGTGGGCTGTTGTCAAGGTGACAATTTATTAACTATCATTTTTACCCCTCTTCCTCTTGTCACCCTTGCAGGCATAGCAGCCTCTACATCCTTTTTGAGGGCCTTTATTTTTTTATCCGTCCTACTTCTTTTGCTCTTTGAATTCTTCAATGAGCACCTCTAGCTCTTCAATCTGGACTCTTAGAATGACCTCGTTGTTTTCCTTCTCTTCTAGTTATTGAGATTCAAGCTTGATGTCAGTTTGTGCCAGTTGCACTATGTGCTGGCATGTTAGGTAGTAACATGCGTGAGACATAAATGACCGCGTCTAGCTGGTCATAGTGTGTGGACATTAGCTAAGGTTAGCTGTGTGTGGACACAACACAAGTAGTGTGTTGTAGATTATGGATTATGGCTTTATGCATTGTGTGAGAAGGGAGATGGCTTCTCTCTATGGTTAGGGTTTGCTCCTGTGTGTATGTCTCCCCTCTCTCTACCTATTTTTCATCATGGTATTAGAGCCTAGTGCTCTCTATTAGGGTTTATGAGTGAGTGAGAGAAGAGGGAGAAGAAGCTGTGAAGAAATGCTGAGAAGCTTGCCATCGGAGGTGTGAAGCTTGGAGCACACAAATACTCAACAAATCTGAGAGCTAAGGACCACGGGTAAGCAAAGCTAAACACCCTTGAGCGGATTGCAGGTGATTCAAGCACAAACAATGCAAATTAGGGTTGCCCAAAGCAAAAGAAAATTATTATTTTTGCAAGCTTTCCATTGGAGCTTGAAAGCAGTGACGTATTGTGCAAATGGATGCAATCTGGAAAAGGAACATGTATGTGACAAGGGTTAATGTATTGGCAACTCATGTGCAAACCCTAGAGTAAATCTAGAACAAGATTGATGCATTAAAAGAAGAGATAAATTTTGGTTTTCAAACCTCCTCCAAAAAGGTGAGTATATTCAAACCTCCTCCAAAAAGGTGAGTATATGCTCAAAATTGAAGCGATTTGTGAAGGTTTTTGCATCAAATCAATGCATTGACTTGTTGGCAACCTACCTTAGGTCATTGCTAAGGCTTATGAGCAATCATTTATGTGTACAAACTCTCCAAAAACCCCTACAAACAGGCGGCTCTGAATTCTGCAGGCTAGGAGCGCATTCTTTGCACAAATAGTTCACAATGTTGAGTTCTTTTGATGCCAAATGGATGATATGAATGCATGGAAAGCTTAGCAATTGGGTATATATTGAAGTGGATAAGGTCTTTGCAAGTTCAACTTTGAGAAACATGAAGATTTGTGCTGATTAATGAAGGATTAGCAGAGCTATTAATAGTGATTAGTGAGACAGTAAGTGATTAATCGACTAATTACTCACTCATTATTCACAATTAGACTAATTCCTTTTACACAAAGTTAGTAGACATCATTGCTAAGATAATGAATGCCTGTGCTCTCAATTTGGACAAGGATTAAAGAAATTAGAGCGGGATTAATACTGGTTTTCTTGGTTTTTCTCAAAACAGAGAAAGGGGATTTGATAAATTTGGTATGTACGCACCTTGGTTGGTGTTGATATGCAACATTGAGCTTGTTTAGGTGTCAATGCAAGTTATCCACACTTGATTGAACCACTACATTTCAATTTGAAGCCTTGGAAAGTGCACCAAAATAGGGTACCTTGGACTGCACATGCGAGTTCAATTTGAATGCAATCAGTTCAATTTGAATGCAATCAGTTTGAATTTCTACATCAAAAGTGAAGTTTGTTGAGTACTTTGGAGTATCTAGAACACTTATTAGAGTGTGGTTGAGCTGAGGAAGGCTCGTTTATAGATTTGGACATGTGCGAAAGGTGTATTTGCATTGAGCAAATATGTTAGAGACCCCAGTACAGATTGTGGGTGAAAACTTGGATAGGAAGAACTTCCAAGCATGGAAGTACAGGATTAAAAGCTTTTTGAAAGGAAAAGGTTTTTGGAACCTTGTTACAGGTACGGAGCCACAGCCGAAACAACCCCGATAACCTACACAACAACAGGTTGTAGCTCATAAAAAAGCAATGGTCAGAGAGAGCGTACAAAGTCTTGCATTACTTGTCTATATGTATCTCGAATGCTATACTCATACATATACATGATGCTGAGAATCCCAAGGATGCATGGGATACATTGGTAAAGTTGTTTGATATACAGATACTAGTGCTTGTAAGTCTCAATTGAGATAACAAATTCATAATGTGAAGCGGAAAGGAAGAAGCATCCATGATTATGTACAAGAGATAAAGAAGTATGCAGATGCATTGGCAAAAATCAATGCCCCCATGCCTGATGATGATTTGGTAGACATTGACTTGCGTGGTCTTGGCAAGGAGTATAAGTCTTTTGATACATCTATCTCAGTTCGGAGTACAGGTTTACCAGTTTTTGATGAGTTGGTTTCACTACTCTTGTTTGTTGAGGAAATCAAACTCAGTGACTCTTTTCATGATGCATCTACTAGCCATGATGATAATGGCAGGAATCAAGCTTTCTATTCACAAAGGGGATTTAGAGGCAAGGGGAGATTTGGATCGTGGTCATGGTAATGGTCGTGGATGGCAGGATAAGTCACCACAACAGAATTTTCAGCCTACATATGATGCTGTGGTCATGGATATACACCTCAGAGAGGCAGAGGTAATCCTCGTGGTAGAGGACATTTGCAAGGCCAACAAACATCTATGCAAAATGTGGAATGCCATTACTGTGGAAAATTTGGTCATATGGCACGTGATTGTTTCCGCAAACAAAATGATTTGAGAGGGGGTAGAGCACAACATGGTGGACATTATGCACAACATGGTGGAAATTATGCAAATGGTAAAATTTTGCATCAAGCAGTAATGATGGCAGTGTAAATCACTTGTTTGCCGTGAGACATGTTGTGGGATCTATAATGACAAATGGTGAAAGTGATGACACTTGGTATATGGACTCTGGAGCATCAAACCATATGACTTGTCATGGCGAATGGTTTGAGCATATGAAGCCTATGGATGTGCAAGGCTGTGTCGAGATAGGAGATGATACCCAACATGCTATCACACATGTTGGAAGTGTACCATTGGTTATGCACAATGGTGAAACAAAGTCTATGGCAGATGTCTTGTATGTGCCTTCTATTACAAAAAGTTTGGGCCTCAGTTGGTCAAATGGTGGAACAGGGTTTACAGGTTCGTTTCAAAAACGAGCATGGTTGAGGATTTCAAAAATGGATGTAGAGTCATTGCCAAAGGCAAGAAAGAAGGCAGGTTATTTAAGTTGGATTCTGGGATTCCTGAGTTGAAATCAGCCATGTTCCCTAAAAGTCGAAATGTGGTACAAGACATTGACATGTGGCATAAAAGGATTGGACATGTGAACATACAGAAGTTAAAGAACATGCAGGCAAGAGGCATTGTTAGTGGGCTGCCTAGATTCAAGTATGATGGGAATACGCATGTCTGTGATGCTTGCCAGTTTGGAAAGCAAGTAAGGTTGCAGTTTCCTAAAGAAGGCAACATGAGTACCAGGCCACTTGAGATAGTTCATAGTGATGTATGCGGTCCTACACAAAACCCATCCATTAAAGGCTGCTTGTATTATGTGACATGCATTGATGATTTCAGCAGAATGACTTGGATTTACTTTCTCAGAGAGAAAAGTGAAGTGTTAGGAAAGTTTATGGACTTCAAAGCTTTTGCAACAAAGAAGCAATATGGCTCTTGGATAAAATGTTTGAGGAAATATGGAGGTGGTGAACACACCTCACATGCTTTTGAGAATTTCTTGAGAAAGCATGGCATAAGAAGGCAGTTAACTTGTAGGTACACACCTCAGCAAAATGGTGTTTGCTGAGAGAAAGAATAGAGTCATTTATGATGTGGCCAGGGCGATGCTCAATGAAAAGAGCATGCCAGACTATTATTGGGCAGAAGCGTGTGCCATAGCGGTGTATGTACCTAATAAGACACCCACAACAGCCATACATGGAAGTACACTAGAGATGCCGCTTTACAGGTTTTAGGCCAAACATTGGACACCTCAAAGTGTTTGGTTGCATAGCTTATGTACATGTGCCTGATGAGAGAAGGAGGAAGTTGGATCCTAAGGTACAAAAGTGCTTTTTTGTTGGGTATGCACAGGACACAAGGCATATAAATGTTACATGTGCCTGATGAGAGAAGGAGGAAGTTGGATCCTAAGGTACAAAAGTGCTTTTTTGTTGGGTATGCATAGGACACAAGGCATATAAATGTTACATTAGGCAAGTGGTCATCTCACAAGATGTGGTGTTTGATGAACTTTCTAGTTGGTACAGGGCAAAGGATGAGGGTCTTATTGATTCCATTGATGCTGATGTGCATGTGAACTTGCCACAAGCAAGTTCTATTTCTATGTTTGGACTAGCAGAGTTTGAGAGTAGCACTATATGTCCATGGTCTCAGGATGCTTGAGATATGAGAGTCTGAGCACTGGGAGTAGCGCTATGGATAAAGGGAAAAAGAAGGTTGAAGGAATTGGCATTATAGGTTCTGAGTTGTTAAGTTCAGAAAGTTTGGATGGAGGAACTTGGCATACCAGTTTTACGCACACCAGGTGCAAGGCATGATAGATATGTGCCTCCACATGCTAGAGTGACAGGTATTCAGAGTGATCTGCATGCATTGCGGAGATCCCAAAGGGTCAGGTATCCAGTTTTGACAGGTTGACATATCATGACTTTGCTATGCATTACGCATATGACCTCTTTGGTGAAGCATGTGGAACCTACATGCTATACAGAAGCTATTGGGATGCATGTATGGGAGAAGGCAATGGATGTTGAGATGGACACATTGGTTCATAATGAAACTAGGGATTTGGTTGCCTTACCATAAGGCAAAAATGTCATTGGTTGCAAATGGGTTTATAAGGTGAAATGCAAATCAGATGGTTCCATTGAGCGCCATAAAGCGCGATTGGTAGGTAAGGGTTATGCACAAACCCAAGGCTTGGACTATGATGAAACATTTAGTCCAATTGCAAAGATGGGAACAGTGAGAGCAGTCATTGCTATGGCTGCAGCAAATGTTTAGGAAATGCATCAAATGGATGTGAAAAATGCATTTCTAAATGGTGATTTACAAGAGGAAGTTTATATGGCACAGCCAGAAGGATATGTACACCCGAGGTATCACACTCATGTATCCAGATTAAAGAAAGCATTATATGATTTGAAGTAAGCACCTCGTGCTTGGAGTGATAAGATAAGTTGATATCTTATCTCCCTTGGATTTCAGGTTTCTTCAGTAGATTCTTCACTCTATGTGAAGAAAACAGATCATGGGATTATCTTGCTTGTCATCTGTGGATGACTTGATTGTCACAGGAGATCATGCTACAGATGTTATGCATGTCAAGAAGGCATTGAGTGGGCAGTTTGACATGAAAGACTTGGGTGAATTGAGATATTTTCTTGGGATTGAAGTGATCAAAGACCATGCAGGGACGTGGTTAGTGTAACGCCAATATGCATTGGATATGTTGGTAAAATATGGGATGACAGGGTGTAAGCCAATGAGTACACCTTTGGAGCAGAATGTAAAGCTGCGGGCTGATTTTGGTGAAGAGTTGGATGATCCATCTATGTATAGAAAGATGATTGGCAGTCTTATTTACATGACTATCACACGCTCGGATCTCACTTATGCTGTGGGGCTAATAAGCCAATTTATGTAGAGCCCCAGAAAACCTCATTTGGATGCAGTGAGGCGCATTATGCGCTATGTAAGGACCACTGCACATTATGGTCTTCTTTATGAGCATGGTAAAGGCTTGGATGTGCATGGCTACACAGACGCAGATTGGACAGGTAGCTCGTATGATAGGAGGTCTACTAGTGGTTATACCTTTACATTTGGAAGTGCAATGGTGAGTGGGAGTAGCAAGAAGCAACCTACTGTTGCTTTATCTACCACTACCGAGGCTGAATACAGGGGTGCAGCCATTGCTACATGTGAAGGAGTATGGTTAAAGAGTCTCTTGGCTGATTTGGGTGAGCCTATTGATGGCAAGGTTGTCATTCATTATGACAACATGAGCAACATACAATTAGCCAAGAATCCAGTTTTTCATGTGCGGACCAAACATATAGAGGTACACTATCATTTTGTCAGAGAGAAAGTGTTGGATGGTATAGTGGATTTGCAGTATGTGAAGACTGAAGAGCAGGTGGCCGACATCTTTACAAAGCCACTTAGCAGGGAGAAGTTTGAGTACTTCCGTACTATGTTGGGAGTACATGGGATGAGCTTGAGGGGGAGTGTTGAGAGCTTTGATAGCCCAAGCTCATCTACATCTTCATCTATGGCAGTACATCATGAGCTTGAGAGGGGCTGTTGAGATTCAAGCTCAATGTCAGTTTGTACCAGTTGCACTATGTGTTGGCATGTTAGGTAGTAACATGCATGAGACATAAATGACCGCGTCCAGTTGGTCATAGTGTGTGGAGGGTTACGTGTGTGTGGACACAACACAAGTAGTGTGTTGTAGATTATGGATTATGGCTTTATGCATTGTGTGAGGGGAGATGGCTTCTCTCTATGGTTAGGGTTTACAATATACATTAGGGTTTGCTCCTATGTGTGTGTCTCCTCTCTCTCTACCTATTTTTCATCACACTAGTTTCTTTGTAGCTGCCTATGCATGTCCTTTCAGCCCTTCATCCAGGATTAAGTCCATTGATGAACCTTTCCATAAAAAAATTTCCGTCCCCTTTCCTTCTAACTACATAGTTGGCTTCTTTCCATCTCACTTTAGGAGGGCGAACCTCCTTTTCTAGACCTCTAATTCATGGCACAACTACTCATTTTCTATTTGTATCTCTTTTTCTTTGGTGGAACCTCGCCCACTGACCTCCTTGCCCACTTGGTTGGGTGCTGCTTACATGGATTTTGTTGCTTCTGGGCCTGTTAGCTAGGGTGGAGGATCCAGATTTGTATCTCACTTTAGGAGGGCAAACCTCCTTTTTCCATCTCACTTTAGGAGGGCGAACCTCCTTTTCTAGACCTCTAATTCATGGCGCAACTACTCATTTTCTATTTGTATCTCTTTTTCTTTGGTGGAACCTCGCCCACTGACCTCCTTGCCCACTTGGTTGGGTGTAGCTGCTTACATGGATTTTGTTGCTTCTGGGCCTGTTAGCTAGGGTGGAGGATCCAGATTTCAAGATCCTCCCTTTAGATTTCCATTTTGTGAATGGTAGGGAATCATCTAGTTGCAAGATTGTGTGGGGGATTTCATTATGACTGTAAATTTGTTTAGATATTCTCCCCACACCTACTTTAGCTCCTCAATTGCATGCCCCTCCCATTACTTCATCATTTTCACCTCAAGCTTGTAGACCTCTAGAAATTCTTCTACATCCAGGACCTCCAGCGTGGCTTCTGACTTGACTAGCACTATCTTGTCTTTATCGGCCCTAGCCTGCACTTTCTTTATAACCTTGAGGTGCTCCTCTTTGATCAAGGAAACTTGGCCCTCTATTATTTCTTGGCTTTCCCTCACCCTATCCAATTCAATTTCTAGTTGCACATTCATTTGTTCTTTTTGGGCCACATTGCCTCCTTCGTTTTCTACATTTTCCTTTGAATCTCTTCGTTGGCCTTCTAGAGATCCTTGATTTACCTTTGCATTTTGTCTAGGTGGCCCTCTTCCAACCTCGTCCTGTGTAGCTCTTCTTTGTAGGGGTTCCTAAAGGCTCCCCACCATCATCTGGATGGCAGCATCTTTTTCTTTGATTACTGCTACTTGCAACTTGGTAATTTCTTTTGCACCAAGTATGTGTCAATAGAATCTAGAAATTGAAGGCTCCCCACCGTCATCAGGATGGCATCATCTTTTTCTCTGATTACTATTGCTTGCAACTTGGTAATGCACCAAGTATGTGAATAGAATCTAGAAATTTTGTAGAACTGGTTGCAAAGAGATCATATTGTGCTTGATCAAACTGCAACCTTGCAGTGGTTGTAGCCTCCTAGTGTATTGCTATAGCTTTTATGATAGGACAGACTTACCAATATTGGCCAAGTCATCCTTAAGTTGCCTGCTATCCTTTTCTTCTGTTTCCCCCACTGGTACCTTCCTTGGCAATCCTCCCCTTCTTGCTAGTCTTCTTCTCCCCGAATTCAAAGACTCTTTTCTTCCTGATGCCGCCTGGTCTTTTCCTTGTTTGGAACTTACCTATTCTTGGGGCTTTTTTGTTGCATCTTTTTTGGGGCCTGCATCCTCCGTGTGACCTGCATCCTCCGTGTGACCTGCATCATCTTGTTTCCCTCCATCCTCTTTATGGCCTTCCTCCTTATCTTTTCCGGCTCCTACTTGTGCTTTAAATAGGGGTGTCAATATGGGTGATTTTTTTTTAATTTTTGGTGTTTGTGTGGTTGATCTTCCCTATCTGGTCCTTTAGGTTGTGATATAGCATCTCTACCTATGCCACCTTTGTTCCAGACTCCACAGCCTTCACCATCTCGCAAGCCTTCCTTGAAATGCAATATGGTTTGTGGGTGAGATTGATCATCTCTACCACAAAACACATTTTGTTTTGCGGGTCTTCGTCTAATGTTCCCGCCCATGATATTAAACGAGAGGTACTTGAACTCCACCATGTTATTTGAGTGGTTAGGGTTGAGGGATAGAAGGTGGGGGTGAAAGTAGAGTAGCAGAAAACTTAAGAGTGCAGCATAGCAAGGAATTTTTGCACAAACTTGACTCTAAAATCAGGCTCTCAATGGAGAGGTATCTAGTCATTGTCGTGATGCACACCTCCTCTAGGTATGGCCATAACTACTCGACACCTCCATGATATCCATAAATCCCTTTCAAACTCAGACCATGAGTGCCTGCTACACTATTTGCAAAGGTCATTAATGGATGGGCTGAGAATAGGCAACGCGATCCGACACATTTCCCTTTCCATCCATGCACCCTTTTTCAGGGTAGCAACCTTGATTTTCCTGCCCACTCCCTGATGGATCCTTGTTCTCTGTCCACATTGTAGTCATATTTACATAGTAATGCCTACTTTTGGATTTTTTTCTTTTCTATTTTGATTTTCTCTAGAATCGTATCCGGATTTCTGATATCCTCCTGACTGGACATGGCTTTTGCTTGTTGGACATTCTCTTCGGCTCCTGAGGGGACTCGGATTTTGCTTGTCAAACATTTTTCGTATTTAGATCTAGACACACTTTTCCTTCTTGTTCTAGCATTCTTCCATGATAAGGCTTCAGCCATATCCATTCACTAGTTTTCTAAGCCTTTCACCATCTAGACTTGTGGAAGCTCAAAGGTATGTGTCCCCATTTTTCTAACAAGTTTGAATGGGCCCGTCCATCTCATTTTTAGTTTTCCAGGGTGGGGTCCCATTATTGATAAGAAAAGCAGGACTGCATCTCCTTCTTCGAAGATCTTGAATTTCATTTTCCTATCCACCTGCAGCTTTCTCCTTTTATATACAATTTTTGGTTGTCCATGCATGTGTAGTCTCCTTTTATCCAACTTAATAAGGAGTTGCTCAATCCTATGCACCTCTAATTCTTCTAGAGAGAGCTATTCTGCTATTGCTATCCTAAGGCTGAATGTGAGGAACTCCATGGGCACTATTTCTTCTAGTCCGTACACCATGCTAAAATACATAAGTCTTGTTTCATTCTCGTAAGTTGTTCAGAATGCCCATAAAGCCGAGTGCAACTTTGTGTCCTAGTCGGTCCTTTTCTCAATCACCATCTTGACTAGAATTCCCTTTAGGATTTTATTGGTGGATTCTACTTGCCCATTTGCCGATGGTGGGTAATAGACTGCTGAATTCTTATGTATTATCATATGTTGCTTTGTTAGCTTCTTCATCACTTCATTGAGGAAGTGGCTCCCTTGGTCACTCACTATCTCTATTGGACACCCAAATCTTTCATGATAGTTTCATAAAGAAACTTTGCTAAGAAACTTTCCTAACGATGTCTTAGAGTCTCTCAGGGCCTTTGCCTCTATCCATTTAATATAGTAATCTGTAGCCACAAGAATGTATTTATTTCTTGCTTGGTGAGCTGTTGGCTTAAATGGGCTAACAAAGTCTAGACCCCACTTCTGGAATGGCTCTAGAAGTAATATTGGGCTGTGAGGCATTCTATTTGCATCATTTGGTTACCCTAGCCTCTAGCACATTCGCACTCCTTTTGTGCAAACTTGTGTGCATCCTTTAATGTAGTCAGCCACCCACCACAATCTTGCCTGGAACACTTTTCGCCCCCTGACTTCTCCAAAAATGTGCCCTTCGTTTCTTCCTTGGTGCGCTTCCGCTAGCAGCACGGCCTCTTATTCATGTTAGGGGATGCATCTTCTTAGTATTTAATCAATGCCCATCTTGTAGAGCTGACCTGCTACCACCATGAATGACTTGCTCTAGAGAGTTGGCTTTTTTCTTTGATCTCTAGACATGTACTCCATAAAGGACAAGTCAGACAAAAACTACATATCATACCACACCTAGTTTTTTCTTCATCTATGAGGAAGAGTTGCGCACCTGGGAAGTCATCTTCCACCCCCTTTGGGTCTTCTCCTGACTCTAGTCTTGCTAGGAAATCTATTGCGTGCTTGTTTCTAGAGGTGTGCCTTATAGTGAACTCAAACTCTTGTAACATAAGAATCCATCTAGCTAATGTTTTTGCTAGGTCTAGTTTGTTCACTAGATACAAGGGTGCTTTGTGATCTACATGAAATTAAAACACCTTTCCCAACAGATATTGCCTGAACTTCTTGATCAAGTAAATCGTCCCCCAATGAGTCCTTTTCTATGGTGGTGGAGTAGTTCATTTCTAGTATGGATAGCCTCTTTCTTGCATAGTAAACTCATTTGAACCAACCTTCTTGCGATTCCTACATCAAAGCACTACCAATGGCAAAATCAGAGGTATCAACAAATATATGGAATAGCATATCAAAGTTTGGATGTTGAAGAATGGGTGCTGATGCTAGGATCCAGTTGAGATTTTGAAATGCCTCCTGATAGGACCTTGACCAAACATATTTTGTATCTTTCACCATCATGCCATACAGGAGTTTTTGCCACATTTGCCCAGGAACTTCATGAATCTACTATGCTACTTGATTACTGTAAGGAAGCTGGAAAGTCCTTTGGCATTCTTGGGTGTTGTGAGACGGGTGTGTACACCCCCTAGCATTTTCGTGTGATAGCTTGGGTGAGAATTCAGACGGAGGGTCATTAAAAGATGTCATATCAAGAAGTGGTTACAAGAGGGATAGTGGGGAGTGGGGATCTTGTGAAGCTTACGGGAGCCTAATAGTCACATGGGTATCCCAAGAGTCACATTGTTGGATGGTTATATAAAGCCACTCTTGTATGCAAATTAGAGATGATTCTTACACACGATTCTTTTATATATACAAGATGATGGATATGGAAGACACTGGGTGAAAGCATGATAAGGTTGTGTACTTTCCACCAGCTGCATTGGTTGCTAGCACAGTTGAAGATAATCAGTATTAGTGGATTTAATATTATCATAAGATGTATTTAGTAATTTATCTAGTGCCTTTTAGATATAATAAATGTGAAGATAATCAGTATTAGCATGATAAGGTTGTGTACTTTCCACCAGCTGCATTGGTTGCTACCACAGTTGAAGATAATCAGTATTAGTGGATTTAATATTATCATAAGATGTATTTAGTAATTTATCTAGTGCCTTTTAGATATAATGTGAAACAAGATTAAATAGCTGTGTTTTAATTCTTTAACTCTTCATAAAGTGTTTCACAACTAGTTGTAACCAGGACACAGGTTGTTAGTCCACCTTATCATTGCTTTCACCCCACTAGGATGTTTTTCTTGTATTTTTTATATTGTTCTTGATCCATGCCTCTTACACCATGCTCATGTGTACATGTGTACGTGTACTCCATGGCTCTTACACCATGCTCATGTGTACATGTGTACGTGTACTCCATGGCTATGAGCGTAGGAGCATGTTATTTTTCCCATGTTAGTAATATTAAATAATGTTTCTTGGGTTGGTCTCCATCTCATCTCTATTCTACACTTCATAGTTCTATCTATCCCTTATCGAGCCTTTGTTAATTGTATTCCTGTCTAGAATGAGGATCTTGAATAAGGATCAAGAGCCATTCCCATCTAGACATGACTCTTGTCCAGAATCATCGGACCTAGGAACTAACCTCTATGTAGTCACGATGAACTCCCCCAAGATTAGGCAGATTAGTAGCTCAATGCACCAGCGTTATCTTATCGCATTCGGCATAGTTGTATTAGTGGCCCCTCATTCAAAGTATACTACGTGATTTGGAACCATGCAAGTGCTAGGTCTTCACACCGACGCCGCCGACACTTTTGGCGATCCTACTAGGGAGTGGTACACCAAGAAGTGGAGTAGGAAGGTAAGAGGTTAGTTTTACACAACAAGTCTGAATAGAGAAACTAGTTGGGTAGATAAAGAAAGCAAGTGTGCACCTCCTCGTGTTGGGAATGTTCATGAGAAAGGGAGCCTTAATAGTATAATGGGCAGTGCATGGAGAAGTGAAAAAGGATTTGAAGTGAGTCTGTGTAACAGAACTGACAAGAATCTGAATGGAGGATCAAGACATGGATCCAGATTCATCATCAAGAATTCGGATAGAGGATCAAGACATCTAGATCCAGCTTGATCATTGAGGATCAAGACATCCGGATCCGGCTTTATCATCAAGAATCTGAATGGAGGATCCGACTTCATCACATCGAGAATCCAAACAGAGGATTAAGACATCTGGATCTGGCTTCATCATCGAGAATCCGGATGGAGGATCAAGACATCCATATCCAGCTTCATCATCAAGAATCCAAACAGAGGATCAAGACATATGGATCCGGCTTCATCGTTAAGAATCTAGAGTAAAGATCAAGACATCGGGATCGGGATTAAAAATCAACAATCCGAATGGAGGATCAAGACATCCGGATCCAGCTTTATCGTCAAGAATCTAGACACCGAGGATCAAGAAATCCAGATCTGGCTTCATCATCAAGAATCCGAACGGAGGATCAAGACATCCGAATTTGGCTTCATTATTAAGAATCTGGATATAGGATCAAGACATCTGTGTCTGGCTTCATCATCAAGAATTCAAATGGAGGATCAAGACATCCGGATCTTGCTTCATCGCCAAAAATCAAAACCGAGGGGATCAAGACATCTGACCAAATCCAGCTTTGCACTTTCTTCATTTAATAGCACTTTAGGGTGAGCCACCATGACTTCTGGATTGTACCTCGGTACAATCCTTTCTATATCCACCTCAAATAGTGAGACAACAGATCTGAATTTTCTTTCATGATGTTCTCTTCTTCATCGTCTTCTTCCCCTTCCACATAATTTAGACCTTCTACATGCAGCGGGGTTGGCTGGCCAGATTTATCTTATCTTTTCCTGTGTGACCAAGATGTAGAACTTCTTTGTCCCCCTCCCGATTGTGATCTTGTTTGTATCCCAGTTGTCCTTGATCCTTCCACTTTTGAGCCATGGTCTTCCCAACAACATGGGATATGCACCCGCTATCTAAGTCATTTTGATGACTATGAACATGCATCTTGCCACCTCTATTTGTTCTCCCATGATTATTCAAATGGGTCCGACTCTTCTCGAGTCAACCATGTGGATTTGAAAAGGAGTGGATACATGTCCGTGATACCTAGCTTTTTGGCCAAGCTACCTGATATTATGTTCACTCTTGATTCTCCATCCAGAGTGACCCTCGGCCACTATCTCTGCCCTCTAATCTTAATGGTCACTTCCGGAACAAATGTGTCATAGTCCTAGATTGTTTCCACATTCGTGCATTCTTCTATCAGATTTTTTGGTTCCTACAACAAAGGAATTTGCACCGGTTTCTCATTTGGTACTATGGCCTATTGCATCTTTTGCCTCTATAATTCGAAACTAGTTCAGCATTTGGTGTAGTGTGATGTTCAGTTTCATCTTGCTAAGATCCTCTCATAGGTCATGTTCCTTCATGGAGTTGCTTCTTTACTCCTTGTCAATGGGCATACCTTGGACTTTATACATTCTTCCTGCTTTCTCCTTTGCTTCCCTTTCCTTTTCATGAATTTCCCTTATCAGTTTTCCTATCCGGATTCCTTTCGGATTTCCTTCCGTTTCCTTTCTCACGACACTTCCGCTTCTTTGGACTGTAATTAGCTCTAGTTGGTGGCCTAGAATGTGGTTTCACTAATGTACTAATCTTGTAGATGGTAGCTCTTATTACTTCGGTGAGGTGTGAGATCCCTGACCCCACTGCACAACAAATTCTGGGGTGCTAGCAGCGAAAGTAGCACTTCTTGCACGGGGTAGGGTCCCACACTCGGGGCCTCGCCCACGGATATCCAGACAAGAGACTAAACCATCGGTTCTTTCAAAATCGAACCCGAAAAAACTTCCCTTGCCCGGAAAGCACGGGCGATTCCACCAGGGTATCTTTTCTTTAACGTAGTCAAAAGCCTTAACTAACTGAATTGATCTGATCGAATCTGTAAGATTCATAGTCAGATCAAGGGACAGATTGCACTTGGATCATAGAGACGAACGCTATTTTCCTCATCGAGAGGCACAGCCCTTGATTCTTTTCCATAGAATAATTTTTGTCTGGGATTTACTTCATCTATCGTACTATACAGAAATTGAGTCTCGATTTAGGGATTCATCAGTCCAGCCTAACCCCATCCAGTCCCATGGGTTAGCCAACCACTGTAGTGATGGGATCCAATTAGGAATTGGTTAGGTTTTGTCCCAGGTACCAGGGAAAAGAGTTCCCAGGCCCCCTAGCTAGATATTCATACAAACATAAAACTAGTCACACCACTTACACACCCAATATGGACTTGCCTTTTTCACAGATTCAACAATCTTTAAAACAATCAT
The DNA here is from genome assembly GCF_041138505.1 of Cibotium barometz. Lineage (NCBI taxonomy): Eukaryota > Viridiplantae > Streptophyta > Polypodiopsida > Cyatheales > Cibotiaceae > Cibotium > Cibotium barometz. The sequence continues at coordinate 45,700,019 of NC_141067.1, read as the reverse complement.
TTAATGAAACCATAGTGTCACCGATCATAATCTTTCAAGTATCCGGTTAAATCTTAACTTCCAATCATTCTTTCATCGGAGTATCTATGGCATCATTAGCAAACCAGAACGCTCACCACCTGCTCACTCAGGGGCCTTTTTGATAGTCCCTAGATCATAGTACCCGACAATATATTCACTTATAAAAATCAATATGGAATCTCCGTTGAAGATCAGCAAGATCAACCAACAGGTCCATATAAAAGAGCCGTGGACTCATCCGTTGAGGACCATCAAGATCAATCAACCATATCCATGCTTGGTTTTAGAAAACAACTCCTACTCCTTGTTCCAATATCTTCCACGACGTACGTGTGGGTATCTTCGGTGACCCAAAGCCCGAGCACCGTATGGTCAGCACCCTCTAGGATCCTTCGTAGGTCACCTAGCGCTTCACTCATAGGCCGCTTCCTTGTGTTGGAGATATATATAGGATGATGCTATATATAGCTCCACGAGCCATACGTCCCCTCTATATATGCATACCTCATGTATGAGTCTATACACTTTTGGGGTTTGCACATATGATGTCTGTTGTCTCTCTTCCGCTCTTCTTGCCTCTCTCCCTCTTCTTCCAACATGGTATCAAAGCAATTGCGTGAAGAATAATTTCTTGACTTTGAGATGTATGGTGTCGTAATAGAGTTGTATGGTGTCGTAACAGAGTTGGGCACTTCCGATTCGGCTTTAGTAATTGGCTTGTTCACTGTTCCGATTCAAATACCTTTGATCTACACGATTGCTTGCACCCAAGAAAAAAACAGCTAGAAAGTTTTTGTGATGTAAAGGAAGCGGTTCTCATAACTATTTCATCCTAGGACAAAGTGGATTGAGCATTCATACATGTATGGTATCACATGGGACATATTGAAGCTATGAGTTGTGGTGTTCAGAACTACTTGTAACAGTCTCTACTCATCCTTACATGTATAAATTGCACACAATGCACATGGGATTATCTAAAGATCACCACATCCATGACAAACTATCAAGGAAATTATCCTTTTATGGCTAACTCATATGTATAGCTTTATAGCACGACACAAGTTTTCCTCGGCTATTGCTCGTGGCTTATGGAGTCTTGAGAGTTATTTGGAGAAAAAACTGAAGGGGATGGCCAGTACTAATACATGACTTTTGGATGAAAGAGAGATTTGCTACATGGTACATACATGACCACGAAACACAAGCATAGAAACTACTCTACATGGTACATATATGACCACGAAACACGAGCATAGAAACTACTCTAAAGCAAAGTTATTGGAACACCTTTATTGTACATATGAGACCCCAAGAAGAAGCTTAGAAGCTACCTCAAAACAAATCTATTGGAATAGAAGCTAAAGGAATGGAAAAACATCCCCAACACATTGTTCCACTTTCTAAACTTGTAGCTCTCCGGTCTGCCACACCTAAAGCGTAGAGCTTGCCCATCCAGTGTCCTAGTTCAAATATCATTAGCACCGCAAAGATTCTATCTGCTAATTATTGCAACAGAAAGAGTTGCATAAAGGTCTTGCAACCATAGCCCCTCGTGTGGCCTGTGGGTCCCGCTTTCATAGTGCTCCACGAATCCGTTTCGAGATGTTGCTATGGTGGACATAATATATGAAAATATCATAATTAGCATTAGCAGAGAGGTGTTGTGCAAACATGTCATGGCACCAAATCAAGTCGGATATCTGGACGGTGGAACAACAAAACTAAAGAATTGGATTTGAAGCAGCCAATAGGAGGGAGGATCATCCTTCTGCCATGAGGAAAGATTCTATTTTTCTCAAGTCCCTTCATAAAATATGGCATACTGTATTGCACTTACGGTACATGCTTCTGGCGCTGATCATATTGCCTCTCTCCCTCTTCTTCCAACACCTTGGTCCCTCATCCACCGTACCGCAAGCTCACCATTTAAATTGAACAGAGGCTGGTCAAGACCTCGGCCGATCTACGCGAGATGTCCTCTGTTGATTCTCCATCAGCTGTTGTAACTTTATCAGATAGGTCTCCACGACCACATTCTCAAGACAGTCAAAATGCTTCCCCAGCATTCTTGACATAAAACAGTCATTTACAAACAGTTCACAAATACAGTTTCTGTAATGAACTCTCGTCTTTCCAGATTATTCCACATCGATCCATATTACTTAACCCAAATCCAATTCATATGCGTATCCATTCTTAACCAGATACATCATTTTCCATCCCATCACATCAAATTCATTCACTTCACATAACATCCATTCCTATCTTTCTTAAATTACATTACGTCTCATCACATCCATTTCTCATCACATCTTATATCATTCATTCACATTCTGATTCACATGACATCTCATCTCATCCATTCGCTCATATCGACGTCATATCCATTCACATATATATTCGCATTCATTATTCCACACACATCCACATTCGTACATCCACATCCACATCTACATCCATACATCCATTTTCACATCCACATTACATCCACATCCACATCCACATTCATACATCCACATCCACATCCATATCCATTCATCCACATCCACATCTACATCCATACATCCATTTTCACATCCACATTCATACATCCACATCCACATCCATACATCCATATCCATACATCCACATCCACATCCACATTCATACATCCACATCCACATCCACATCCACATCCACATCCACATCCATACATCCACATCCATACATCCACATTCACATCTACATCCATTTCCACATTCACATCTACATCCATACATCCATTTCCACATCCTCATTTCATACATCCACATCCATACATCCACATCCACATCCACATTCATACATCCACATCCACATCCACATCCATACATCCACATTCACATCTACATCCATACATCCATTTCTACATCCTCATTCATACATCCACATTCACATCTACATCCATACCTCATTCATACATCCACATCCACATCCACATCCATACATCCACATCCACATCTACATTCATACATCCACACATCCATTTCCACATCCACATTCATACATCCATCTCCACATCCACATCCACATCCATACATCCACATCCCTATTCACATTCATACATCCACATCCACATTCAATCCACACGTCAATCCACATCATTCAAACATCCATGTATATCTATCCACATTATCCACACATCCATCTATATCTTACATACATCCATGTACATCTATCTGATTTCTATCACATCTAATCACATCTATTTATAGAATGTAAGAGAATTCTATTTTTTTGATATAAAGATTCTTTACACATCTAATCAGGTATAAAGACAACTTTAGTAGGAATAACACTTTTATAAAAATCCTTTTATGCATCTATTTAGGCATAAATTCAATTTTAAAGGAAATAACACTTTTGAATTAAAAATAAACCTTTTATGCATTTTACTATGCATAAATTTCATTTTAATGAGAATAACACTTTCAAAATAAAAATAAATCTTTTATGCATCTATCTATATATAAATTTAATTTCAATGAAAATAATACTTTCGAAATAAAAATAAATCTTTTATGCATCTTTCCATGCATAAAATCAAAATTGATGAAAATAACTCTTTTGAATTAAAAAAAAATTCTTTATGCATCTATTTATGCATAAAGTCAAAATTGATGAAAATAACTCTTTTGAAATAAAAATAGATTTCTTTATACATCATTCTATGCATAAAATCAAAATTGATGAGAATAACTCTTTTGAAATAAAAAATAAAATTCTTTATGCATAAAATCAAAATTAATGAAAATAACTCTTTTGAATTAAAAATAAAATTCTTTATGCATCTATTTATGCATAAAATCAAAATTGATGAGAATAATACTTTTGGATTAAAATAAATTCTTTATGCATCTTTCCATGTATAAATCCAATTTAGTAGGAATTACACTTTTAGAATAAAAGAATTTCTCATGCATCTTCCCATGCATAAAAACTAAACCCAATGAAAAATAACTCTTTTAAAATAAAAACTTTCTTTTATACATCTATTTATGCATAAATTCAATTTTGATGAAAGTCATGCTTTTATAATAAAATAATTTCTTTTATGCATCTAATTTATGCATAAAATCTATTTATGATGAAAATCACACTTTTAATATAAAAAAATCTTTTATGCATATAAATCATTTATGATGAAAATCACTCTTTTAATATAAAAGAATTTCCTTTATGCATCCATTTATGCATAAAAATCAATTATGATGAAAATCACACTTTTAATATAAAAGAATTTCTTTTATGCATCCATTTATGCATAAAAATCATTTATAATGAAAATAACACTATTAATATAAAAAATTTATATTTTATGCATAGAAATCAATATGAAAGTAACTCTTTTAAAATAAAAAATATACTTTTATGCATCTATTTATGCATAAAATTCCATAATGAAGAAAGTAACACTTTCATAATAAAAATTTATCAATATGTATCTTTCTATACATAGAATTTAATTCTATTGAAAATCATTCTTTTATAATAATAATCAACATGCATCTTTCAATGCATGAATGAAAATGACACTTTTAGAATACTCTAACAATGGGGATTACTCTTTTTGATTAATAAAAAAAATTTATTTCACAAATTTTTAGAAAATTTTACCATAACCTCCTTTGTATGGCTGACCATTTTTCAATTTTTAACTCTCTAAAATTAATTAGAAGTTCACCAAGAGTATTTAAATCATTCTAATGTAAACATTTTCTACTTATTTAAGAGAAACATTATGAAAAACTTGATTTTATCAATTAATCAATCATATAGGATAAAGAATGGTTGGATTTACTAAAGAAGAGATGGGAATGCCTTTTTTCAATGAGGCATAACATCATTTCATTTTAGAGAAGAAGAAAAAAATCATAAAAAACCATAAAATAAAATAGAAAAGAGAGAATCTCCAACTTACAAGGAGAATTTGAGAGCTTTCCTTTGGCTTGATGGTTTGAGGGATCTACTCTTATTTGAAACAAGAGTGGCCACCAATCTTTAGAAGAGGGAAGGTCAAAAACTAATGAATTATGAGTAAATTCACAGTTTTTGGCTCTTAGGAGAAGCAGGGTAACAGTGCAAAAAAATACTATTAAGCTTCAACAAAGAGGGAGGCTTCTATTTGTAGGAAAAAGTGAGCTCCTAACCAAGCAAATTGCTTCTAGAAATTTTTGGATCAGTTTGGTTAATTTTTGACCATTTTTAGGTCAGTTTAGCTCACTTTTTGGATCAAGTTGAAATAGGAGAGAGGAGAGATAAAAATATCTCATTATTTGGGAGTTTAGAACTCTCCCACACATGTGAAAAAGTTTAGCTCACTTTTTGGATCTAGTTGAAACAGGAGAGAGGAGAGATAAAAATATCTCATTATTTGGGAGTTTAAAACTCTCCCACACATGTGAAAAAGGCCCCCCATATTGAGGTGTCAAAAATGCATCATTTCTTCTGAATATCTCTCTTTTTTAACTATTAACCTTCTCCTTAGTCAACTCTTCATCTTATGTGAGTATTTACTCATTTTTGGGGGGGCTTTTCTTTATTTCTTCTATTTATCTTCTTCATACATTTGGATGAATTTGATTGGTCCCTCAAAACCTTAATTTAAATTTTTTTTAAAATCTGGACCCCTAGGATAAGGCCTCTTGAACAGATTATACTTAATTTCTAATGCACCTTCTTTTGAACTTCTGTTTCAGGGAAACTTATTTTAATAAGTTTTAATAAGATGAGAAATTTTAATAAGATGAGAAATTTCTCATCTTATTTTAATAAGATGAGAAATTTTTCTATCCAAAAATATTCAGAATCTGAATAATCTCTCTCTAGAATATTTTCTCTCTCTAGGCCAAAACAGGTAGAAACAAGATCTTTTATATTTCTGAAGAGGGGATTGGTTACAGGGGAAGATACTGGACATCCTGAGAGGCTAGGCAGGAATCTTACATGAGGCATCCCTTTATTGCAATTGGAAGCACAAATTGAAGAAATGTGTGCCAATCGTGGGACTTTAAGCCACTAAGCTTGTCATCTTTTGTGTATTGGGGCACCACGTTGTCATTGTTTGCCATCCACCACATCGCTAACATTTTTTGGATCCATGTTTTGCCCATCAATAAAGTTTTGTGTTGTGCACACATTTGTTTGGCTATTTTTTTTTGGGTTAATGGGGGTCTCTTATGTAGGGGAAGACCAAATTTGTTAGTCAATTAAATTTGAAATGTCAAGTGTGCGAAAAACCAAAAGGCAAAGATTCAAATTCAAAGTTTGTTAAAATTTTCAAGCTTTGGTATCCTCGAGGGGTTCACTATATGTAAACTCTATATGACGTGCATTCAAGGCCTAATTTAAAAACCCCTTATCTATAAAATTTTCATGAATAAAATACACCCTTTTTCTATTTAATCTATAAATACCCCCTTTAAATGGTACCCTTATGTATGTAAAAAATGTGTAAAAATGGGATTAAAAAAACTCTTTTTGTTAAACCCACATGCTATGCTTATATATTTATAAGCGATTCTCCCAAGCCGGTATCTACGTTGGTATAAGTGTCGATACAAGAACCGATATAGTCGTCTTGAAAATACAGTTAAATAATTACCGGCATATATACCAACCCTTATACCGGCGTCCATACTGTTGCTTATACTGGCGCCTGTAAAAATGACAGAACGTTGCTACACGACTATTTTATTGCTCTTTTGTTGAGAACTTTGGTTGGAGAAATAGGTGAACACTCCTCACCCTTGGCTTTTTTTCATTCTTTTGTCCTTGTTACCATGGATTTACTAATTTGTGTGTGTGTGTGTGTATGTCGGTGTGTCTGTTTGTTTTGTTTTGCAGGTTTATTTCTTCTCCTTCTCTCACTACTCAACGTAATGGTGTCAAGGTGCATTGCCTTTGTTTCATTTGCCTTCCTTAACTCTATTATGTTAAAAAATCCTAAAATGGGATTGATCATGGTGATAGACAATGATTAAGTAACATAATTAAGGTGGATTATACCACACTAAGAACTCCATAAGAGAGAGAGAGAGAGAGAGAGATTGCACACTCAACACTCAATTCTATTGCATATCACAAATGAACCATACAATGATATACGCTTTCTAGCCTTATCCTACTTTACATGTCATTATCCAAGTGGCATTCTCTTTTCCACTCTTTTGGTCAACACTCACACACCATTCAATATTACATGTGGCATTCTTAACTTGCCACAATATCTTGCACCTCTAGGTTGCTTTCTCACATACACACAACACCACGATTACATCTCTCAATGCCCCTCTTAATTTTCCACGACTCACCCATCATCCATCACCCATATCAATGTAGCATTGCACAAACACAATCGCTACCTCTCAACACTCCCCCTCAATGATACATTGGAATGTCCATCAACCAAACATGTGTACGCGTGTCTACCATCTTAGACACCAAGTCCTTTTTGAGCTGACTCTCTCACAGTAGTGGAACCACTGATGAGTCCGATTTGAACATAGAAGTTCGGGTGGGAACCAACCCATGGGCATGCACCTTCACATGCATCGCTCATGCACACATCACGCGACAACCATTTCAAGCTTCTAGGTGAGCTCAGGCAGGGAAACCCTCATACCAAACAATGAGTGAACACACATCTCGTTTTGAGTTCGTAGGCTCAGGCACGGTTGCCCTCATAAATCTCGGTGAGATGATTTTACAAACCTTTTTATGCGTTATGCAAGGGCAGGACACCCGTCTCAAAAAGAATGATCAACAACCACAGCTCTTGCCACCAAAGCCGATATTGTCTGATATTTCAAGCTGATTTAAACCTTTGTGTGCATGACTTATATTTTTTCTTTTGTGTGCATCTGGGCCCCATGTGTGTGAATGGGGGCTTAGTAAGGGCAATTTTTAGCCTTAGGTTTGAACCTTATCTTTTATCTTCTCTTTTTTTTTAAAATTAAAAACATGTGAACATTTCACTTTCACTGCTGCTAGCGATGGCGGCTCTGCTCCGTCATGCTCCTCTTAAGCTCCCTTTCTGTGTGTATGCCATAGCTATTGTCATGCTACCATCTATTGCATTCCGAACTCGCCATATCCATGACCTTTTGTTGTCTTATCTTGCACTGAGGGCAAGCCTGGTTGCCATCCTTACGCACATACTCATAGCAGGGCCTACAAACAGGGAATGCACATTCGTTTTGGCAAGCCACAAACAGTTCACCGCCCGCTGCTGGTTTCTCCCATGTCGTCCATAGATGTGGCACACTTGGCTGCTGGAATGCTGCAAGGGCCTCGGTGCATGAGCTTCAAGTGCGATGAAGACGAGCTCATTTCGCTTGTAAGAGCCAGCAATGAGTCCTACATTGGCTTCCATGGCGAAACTGAAACAGCAAGTCCGACCTAAAAAATGCCACATAAATGGGATCTTTGCATAGAGGGTGAGAAGACAAGAGTGCATGGCGACCTGAGGGTCCTTCCAGGTCAACTGTAGTTGGTGGCGATGAGTGTTGATGGTTGACACCCCACCCCACTTTTGAAGAAGCTTTTCCATCTCTCTTCTTACTGCTGCTGCTGTTACTCAAGCCATAGCTACTCATTTTTGCGCTATTCCAATCAGCCCATGTTCCTGGTGTTGGTAAAACCTAACACATATGCTATTGTTATTGCTCGTTGGTGCTGCTATTGCAACTACCACATATCCGTTGTGTCGTGGTAGTTCATCTACCACATATCCGTTGTGTCATGGCAGGTCATCTGCCACAGTTGTTACTTATGTCATTTCATGGTTGTGCGACCTTACTCTACTTTAGCAATGGTGACATTGCTATGACCATATGTAGTCTCCTTTTGCTACAACTTCTCTGTAAACGATGTTGATTTACCTACAGCTTGGAGCTCTACACTACGCATGCCTTTTGCTTACTGCATGCTTCCTTAAGGGTGCTTTAATCTAGTCTCTCATTGAGACCACAAGGTGACAAACATGTGAAAGCCCAAATGCCTCCACTCCTAGCCCATCTGCTATGAGCAACACAAAACTGCATCCTCCTCTTCATGCATAGACATGGACTCCCAAATGAGCCCATAAGCTTGCTTGCAACAACCAAGCAAACATGCACCTACTCGTCCTCATTGCCATATGCAAGGGACATGGGATTCGCAAATCCCATCACATAGCAACCCTTCCAACTTGAGCAAATCCATGCTCAACCAAAACTAGTATGAGGCAAAAACTTTACAAATTACCTCCACAAATCTCCTTGGCAACTTCCTTGTTGACAACGAAGACTCCATAGCCTTCATAATTGCTGAAATCTTCATTTTCAACTTCTTTGATGATGAGTAGGCTTTCCATGTTGCAAAACTCCCATTTGCAACTCTCTTGGGCATCTTCTATGCAACTTCTATGCAACCTCCTTGTTGCAAATCTTCTCTCAAACTTGAGAATGGCATCTCTAAATCTCTCTCAAATCCTCACAAATGCAAATCCAAAAGATAATATGAGTGTGCAAATTTTTTCCATAATAAACTGAAAATAATGCTTAATCAATAAACTCATAACCAAGAAAAACTATACATAAATATTCACCATGACCAAGAGCCCACCCAAGCTGTGATATCATGTTAAAAAGTCCTAAAATGGGATTGATCATGGTGATAGATAATGATTAAGCAACATAATTAAGGTGGATTATATCACACTAAGAACTTCATAAGAGAGAGAGAGAGAGAGATTGCACACTCAACACTCAATTCTATTGCATATCACAAATGAACCATAGGAGAGAGAGAGAGATTGCACACTCAACACTCAATTCTATTGCATATCACAAATGAACCATACAGTGATATAGGCTTTCTAGCCTTATCCCACTTTACATGTCATTATCCAAGTGGCATTCTCTTTTCCACTCTTTTGGTCAACACTCACACACCATTCAATATTACATGTGGCATTCTTATCTTGCAACAATATCTTGCACCTCTAGGTTGCTTTCCCACATACACACAACACCACGATTACATCTCTCAACATATTATGGTCTAATTTGCTCTTGTTGGTTTGCTTATGTTATGTGTATTTACAGGTCAAGTTCTTTACACAATTCCCGTCACTTTCAGGTTATGGACCATAAACCCTTACTGCTTATGTTGTTTTTTCTCGTTTTTTCCTCGCATACAAGAGACCCTGAGATGGGGAGGTGGGTAGATAGGAATGCGAATACTCAATGCATGGCTAGACTTGGCTATGCCTTGCCACACAGACATGTATCGCCATAGCCAAGGTTAGGCCCTTGCTTTTCTTGCATCAAGGCCGGCCCTTGATTTGCTGTTGTGCTTGGCTATGCCTTGCCATGGCCATGCATTGCCATAGCACAACCTAGGCCACATCAAAGCAAGGGATTAGGCTTGGCTATGGCGATTCATGGACGTGGCAACATGCCTAGGCCGCAACAAAGCAAGGGTATAGCCTTGGCTATGGCAATGCATGGCCTTGGCTATGCCTTGACATGGCCATGCATCGCCACAGCCAAGCGTAGGCCACAACAAAGCAAGGGCACAGACTTGGCTATGGCAATGCATGGCCGTAGCTATGCCTTGCCATGGCCATGCATCACCATCACAATAGCCAAGCCTAAGCCATGAATGCTTCACAGCTTAGGCTTGGCTATGGCAATGAATGGCCATGGAAAGGCATAGCCAAGACTAGGCCGCAACAGAGCAAGGGCTTAGGTTTGGCTATGGAGATGCATGATCATGGTGAGGAATAGCCAAGCCTAGGCCACAACAAAGTAAGGGTGCGGCCTTGGCTATGGCAATGCATGGTTGTGGCTATGCTTTGCCATGGCCATGCATTGGCATAGCCAAGCCTAAGCCACGAATGCTTCACACCTTAGGGTTGGCTATGGCAATGCATGGTCATGGCAAGGCACAACCAAGCCTAGGTCATAGCAAACCAAGGGCACAACCTTGGCTATGGAAAAGTATGGGTGTGGCTATGCCTTGTGCCATGGCCATGCATCGTCATAGCCAAGCCTAAGCTGTGAATGCTTCATGGATTAGGCTTGGCTTTGGCGATGCAGGAACATGCAACACAAAGCCAAGCATAGGCCACATCAAATCAAGGTCTTAGGCTTGGCTATGGTGATGCATGGATGTCGCGTGGCATAGCCAAGATTCTGAGATGTTCTGCTACATCCCCACCTATTTTGTTGCATAAATCTTTGTAAAACCTTTCCAGGGTTTCCTTCAGAGTATAGGTAGGGCCATTAGAAGAAACCATTAGAGATGAACAAAATTAGTTGATGGTTATGAGGGTTGTAAGGAAGAGAATGATAGTGAGGGAGAGGAATACAATGATAGGGAGAGGGAGGCAACAAGAAGAGATAAGTGAAGATTAGAGTAAGAGGCAGGGGTAAAATTTATAGATAAACAAAGCAAAAAGTAAAGGGCTACTTTACATGGTTATCCACTAAATTTTAAAAAGTAGATGCATGGTTTTTTCCTGAATTTAGAAAAGTACATGCATGGCTTTTACCTAAATTTAGAAAAGTAGATGCATGTCTATCCACTTTATCTAAATAAGAATATGAATGCAATGAACATATTCAAGACATTGATATATAGCCATATTAATGTCCTGCTAAAATATTAAAAAAATAAAAAGTAAGCACTCCTTTTTGCTAGAGAATTAAAACATCGAATATCTTATTATTGTAACATAGTGTTGAACATCTTGGAGCTCAGGCTGGAGCTCAGGCCAACCTGTATCCATTAATGCAAGAGTAGCTACTTTGAAAGAAGCCAAGGTTTTAGTAGTCAATTCATCAGCCTTTTGATTATCCTTCCTGTTAACATGCACAAATTTACAAAACTCAAAAGCTTCTTTCAACTCCATTGCCCTTTTATACAATTCTTGGAGATTAGAACTCCTTGCCTTATATTCTCCTTTCATTTGTCGGATGACCAATTCAATTCCATCTTTTATGCAATCTTCTAATCCCCAAATTAATGTATTATACTCAGCCACATTATTTGATATAGCCTTTGGAAATTCCCTACCCTTGGCCCATACCTCTTTTCCTTCTGGATCAAATAAAACTATCCCCCCAGCCCCACATTGCCTGGAAGGGCTAAAGGCTCCATCAAAATGCATAGTGAAAGCAGTTGGTGGCGTTTCCAAATCTTCATATACTTCTTCCTTTGCTCCTGTTCCTTCTTCCTCTTCCTTCCTTGTAAGCAAATCTGCAAGAGAGGCCTAGTGGTGTTTTCTGTAATAAAACTAAAAGAGAATTCTTGAAGCTCGCAAATCCACTTTGCAAACGTCCCTCCTGCAGGATTGGGTTTGCGGACCAAGAATTGTAAAGAAGGTTGAGATGTGAGGAAGAAAAAAGGGCGAGGTAACAAGTATGACCGGAACTTCTTTACTGCAAAAACAAGAGACAAACCACCTTTCTCCATTTCACCATACCTCTCCTCGGCATCAGTGAGTTGTCGGCTTGCATATGCCCTTGCTCTCCCTTTTGCAAGAGTATAGCACCCACTAAATGTGATGAGACACTTGGGTTCACATAAAAGTCCTCCCCCCACCTAGGAGGCTGAACAATTGGACTTTGACTCATGCATTCCTTGAGCAAACAAAAAGATTGAATTTGATCGGGCCCCCATTGGAAAGAAGCATTCTTCTTTGTTAACAGATTTATAGGATACATCTTTTCAGAGAACATGTCAACAAAGCGTTGGTAATACTTTGTTTTACCCAAAATCCTCCTTACCTCCCTTACATTGGTAGGTGGTGGGAGAGCCACAATTGCCTGCACCTTCTCAGGATCCATCTCTATGCCTTCTTCTGAGATAACATGTCCCAAGAGAACCACCTTCCTTCGTGCCAAGCGGCATTTTCCAGGATTAAGACACCCTTTTGCATCATCAATACTTTGCAAGGCCAACCTCAACTTTTCCAGATGATCCATGCGGCTTGAGTAAATGCAAAAATCATCCAGAAAGACCCTTATAAACTTCCCCAAGTAAGGTGCAAATACCTGACTCATGAAGCGTTGAAAAGTTGCTGGTGCATTGGTCAAGCCAAATGGCATCACCCTATAGGCGTAAACTCCCCAAGGGGTGATAAATGAGGTTTTCCTTTGATCTTCTTCACAAATCCGGATTTGAAAGTATCCAGAGTATCCATCACACACTGAATACAACTCATGACCTGCAACTTGATCCAAAATCTCATCCTGAAAGGGTAGAGGGTAATAATCCCTCTTTGTGCATGCATTTAGAGGGCGAAAGTCCACACACACATGCCATTTTCCACCCTTTTTGGGAGTGACTACAACTGGGGAAATCCATTCTGAATTCTCTACTGGAAAAATAAATCCAGCTTCAAGCAAATTTGTTACCTCCTTCTTAAGCACCTCTGCTTGCACTACTCCCAAACGCCTTAGCCGCTGCACCACTGGCTTACTTTGGGGCTTGAGATCTATCTTGTGCTCTACTAGGGTAACTTGGCGTACTTGTGAGTAGCTGTTTACAAAAAGGTTAGGAAATCCATCTAACATTTTTAAGTAATCCTCCCTTTCAGTACCTGCTATGGACTCATCAAGAAGAAGTTCATTTTGTAGACTAGTGAGGTCCACATCTCCTTTCTTGCACATGGTTGAAGAAGCTTCCCCTTCCAAGGCTCCATTGTCTTCAGCATCCCCTCGATCCCTTCCCAGGGAAAGACCAAATGCAACTCCCTCCACCTCTCCTTCTGAGATGGAATCCTCGGAGCTACCACTTGTCTCTTCTTCATTGGATGACTTTGACTCTGAACTTTCGGAAGTTGAAGGTTCACCTCTTACCACTTTCTTGCGACGACTCTTGATGTTGTAGTGGACCTTCTTATTCTCACCTTGTAGAATAAGATCATCTGTCTCCCACTTTTGAATTGCCTTCACTTGGCGAAGCCATGGCCTACCCAATATCAATGGGTAAGCCCTAGCATCAGGCTTTGTAGGAATGACCTGAAAAGTTGTAGGCACAGAAATACCACATACATCCACTCCCAAATTCCTGACAATTCCTAAGGTTTTCACCCTAGTATTATCAGCAAGTTTGATGCGATAGGGAGAGTTGGTAGAAGACAACGTTAAATCAGCATCTTTCATTGTTTTTTCACTCATGACATTGATTGATGCACCTCCATCAATGTATGCATTAGAAATTGTTTGCCCCTCAATGATGACATCAATCACAGGCACATCATCTCCTACATCAATATCCACCTTTTGAACCATAGGAGTCCCATTATCCTTCTTCTTCTTTTTCTTAGATTCCCTTGTGCTAGCCAGCTTACCCCATTCCTTTCTAAGCTTTGGAGAGAGTGCCAAAAGCTGCCCAAATGTGAATTGTGCTGTTTTCTCCCTTAGATCTGTTAAGAGGTCATAACTAAGAGATCCTTGTCCAAGAGAGGAAAGTCAGATTGTCCAATTTTTCTTCTAGATGACTTCTTCTTCTTCTTCTTATTTTTCTCCTCTTCTTCAGATTTATCTTCTTCTTCTTCTTCTTCCTGACTCCTAGTTTTACGGCTCCCTTTTTGCCATTAATGGCATCAATGTTTCCTCTTCTTCTTCTGAGCATGTTTCCTCTAAAAGTGCTAAACTTTTATCCTCACTTTTCCTCAACTTTGGACACTCAGTACGATAGTGCCCCTTCTCTTGACATTCATAGCATGTGACACTACTTCTATCCCTAGGTTTATCCTCAGCTCGTGGAACCCTAGGTGGCCTTGCATTGACTAAGTGTAACTTCAAATCAGCAAATTCTGCCATAAGTTGTGCAATGTTATGATCCAAGGATGGAGCTTGTACCTGAGATGTTGAGGCTATCTCTACTCATAGTGGGGTTGGCACACTTGGAGAAGATTGGAATGTGGACTCAATATGAAGAGTAGCCTCCTTCTTCAAAGCAATACGAAGGGCCTCTTTAAAACTAGTGGGATCTTTGCTAAGAACTTTTCCATGCAAGCGGGGATCCAAAGCCCTGATAAACTTGCTCATCTTAAGGTGCTCCATTGCTAAAGAACTCTTTGAATCTTCCATAGAAGGTGAAGAAGAAGAAGCAACATGTAAAGCAGCTTGTTGATATTTGATGAATAAGGCTTCATACCTCACTGAAAAGGCAAAAACTGACTCTCCATCCTTTTGGAAAATTTGATCCAATTACAATAGTAAAGCATTTGGCGACTCCACTGTCCCAAATCTCTCCTTCATTGCTTTGGTCAACCTTTCCCAATCATTCTTGGACTCCTCTGGCAAAGCCTCATGCCAAGTTAAGGCTACACCCTCCAAGAAATCTGGTAGTATTTCTGCCCTCTCCTTCATAGACCAACCCGTCAAGCGGCATGCTCGGTTAAACTCTCGGAGATAACTCCCTGGGTCTTCTCCTTCCGATCCTTGGAACACCGGAATGTTGAACATCTTGCACCAAAAGATGAGTAGCAACAAGGAAAATTTGCTTATTTCAAAATAACTTTCCTTTGATTATGCGGGACCTTGAGGTTAAAATAAACGGAAACATACGGGGAATATTGGTAACGTTCATCCGTTCGAATTGGGCGATTTGGACGGAACATATTAAAGAAAATGAATATGGCAATCACTTACAAGAGGATAAGACACATGGGGTTTGTCTTTTGATAAGGGATTAGGAGGAATTAATCATGATTAAGAAGAAAGAATGGCCAAAAAACAGAGATACACAGAGAATTGCAGTTTTAAATCCATAAAGGCTGTGCAGGAGAGGATTATATAGATGCGTAGAGCTTGAAGAGAGCTTCGCGCCTATATAAAAACTTTCAAAAACGGGCAACCGAGCGAAAAGTTATGAGTATTTTACTGCAAGACTATAAAACTGTCAAAATTCTATAAAAACAGAGATACACAGAGAATTGCAGTTTTAAATCCATATAGGCTGTATAAGAGATGATTAGATAGCTACGTAGAGCTTGAAGAGAGCTTCGTGCCCATATAAAAACTTTCAAAAACGGACAACCGAGCGAAAAGTTATGAGCATTTTACTACAAGACTATAAAACTGCCAAAATTCGCCTAAAAATTAGTCACTTTGGGAGAAATTCTAATCATCAATGAAGTAAGGGATTAAGAAATTAGTTACATGAGTGGAAAGAGCATAGAAAGAGCTTCCTAGCCATATGATCAATTTAAGAAACCAACACCCGAGTGATGAGTAATTACCGGTTGAAATTTGGGTATTGGATCACAAAAACTACACTTCTCTCTCTTTGCATGAAACCTCAATTTTCACATAGCCTCTTGCCTTTCATCTCCTTCATGATTCAAGCTAGAGGGTAAGGGTTAACATTGCTCAGCGGACAATCGTAAAGATTTACCTATGGTCCCCAAAGTCTTTTCACATGCTCATTACCGCTAAAACCATTAGTACCTCCAAAGGAGGGCGGCAATAAGGCAAGGGCTACCTTGAGAAGTCACAGGCCCACCAAGATAATAACTCCTTATCCCCCTTATCATGAATCATCAAAGAGGTCCAAAATTGGGTTAAGCATGAGGAGCTAATGCTAAATGAGACATTCACATGTAAAGAGAGTGTTTGAATAAGGGTTTGAAAGATAAGAGAATGGCAATGACACAAAATGCTCAATTGAGGAGGCTCATTCCTTGATTTGAAAGGGAGAGGAGGGCTCCTTTTATAGGTGGAGAATCACCCTCTCTTCCATTGTTACAAATTACAACATAAAAATCTTCAACCCTTCAGTGACATAAGGGTAGATGTCACCATCAATTGTCCTCTTAGGCTAAGTCTTCTATTGATTATTAAATTGAAGACTTTTTGACTTTGAGAGTGTGATGAGATAATAGCCAAGCCTATGTGGCATGTAGGTGGAGATCCCACTTACACATGGCAGAATTCTCCTCTTCCATGTAGGCATTCTAAAAGAATCTTTCCCAATTATGCACCTACACACACTCCTCCACATGCCTTCCACACTCCCCAACTTGTTGCCTTATGGTGAATACCATATTAATAATACAATTAAAATCCATGTGAGCATGAAGGCCCACTTTTATTTTCCACATCACTAGCCTATCTACCATACCAAAGTATTTATCAAGCATACTTGTGGCATTTACAATGTGTGCACCCTAAATCAAGTAAAACCATTATATTTGAAGATAGAATGTGGTTATCGGGGTAGCCGCCAAGCCGCCACATCACCACGCCGTTATTCCATTGTGGGCGCCGCAATCTTCTTGGACAAGCTTCCACCTTATTACCATTGCGAAACCATCAAAATATGCACAAAATTGACAATGAAAGATATCAATTTTTCACGTCACAATACCAAGGGGGCTCAACCACTTTCTCTTTTCCTTTACGTGATGTACTAATCACATTTGCAAGACTCGTATTATGACGCAGCCCGCCACTCCATGGTCTATCAACAACACACCCACTAGATGAGGACTCTCCTGGTCCACTCTCAGAGACTGTGATTGCTGACCTGCATTCTGTGCAACCACACTTCCACTCACATCAGCCCCAACAGCTTCTTTTTCAGCAGCATACTAGCTGCTCATCTCATCAAAGACAACATCCCTGCTTACCCTCAACTCACATGTAGCAGGGTTATAACACCGGTATCCCTTTTGCTCAAGCGAATATCCAATAAGCACACATTTTTTAGCTTTTGGATCCAGCTTAGTTCTCAGCTCATCTGGCACATGCATATATGCAATGCATTCAAAGACTTTCAGATGAGACAAATCAGATTTTCTGCCCCAGTAAACCTCTCCTCTGGAGTTACATCATGTATGGCTGCAGTTGGAGTCCTGTTCATGATGTAAACAGCTGTAGAAATAGCCTCAGCCCAATAGCTATATGCGGCATATTCTTCTCTTCCATAAATGCTCGCGCAATCTCAGCAATGTGTCTGTTTTTTCGCTCAGCAAACTCCATTTTGCTACAGAGTGTATCTGCATGTAAACTGTCTCCGAATACCATTCTTCTTCAAAAATTCAGAGAACTCATTGGAGAAGTACTCTCCCCCTCCATCTGACCTTAGGCACTTTACATATTTCCCTGTTTGCTTTTCAACCAAAACTCTGAAATTCTGAAAGTGAGTGAACACCTCACTCTTCTCCTTCATGAAATATACCCACAATTTCCTCGTGTGGTCATCAATGAATGTTACATAATACCTGTAGCCTCCCATAGACATGGTTTTCGTAGTAGGACCCCATACATCTAAATGCACAACATCTAGTGCATTTCTGCTCACATATCTGTTACATGGAAATACATGCTTTGTTTGCTTTCCAAATTGGCATGCTTCACATATTCTTTGGATACCTTCCACTTTAAATTTTGACAGCCCTGTCACAATTCCTTTACTCTGCATAGACTTCA
The DNA here is from genome assembly GCF_041138505.1 of Cibotium barometz. Taxonomy (NCBI): domain Eukaryota; kingdom Viridiplantae; phylum Streptophyta; class Polypodiopsida; order Cyatheales; family Cibotiaceae; genus Cibotium; species Cibotium barometz. Next base: position 45,681,543 of record NC_141067.1, on the reverse strand, counting down.
TTCTCTGCACATTCACATGTCCAATTCTTTTATGCCAAATGTCTGTGTCTGCAATATCGCAGCACTCATTTTAGGCATGTCTACATTCAACGTAAACATTTTGCCCACTGTGTTGTCTTTTGCAACCAACCTGCACTTATCTTTAAAGTCTTCAACATAACAACCATCAGGGTTAAACCGAACCTGCAAACCTTGCTCAATCATCTGGCCAACTGAAACCAGATTCTTTGTTATGTTTGGAATGTGAAGTACATCTACAAGGTACTTCACTTTGCCATCCTGCATAGACAATGGCACATCTCCAACATGGGCGACTGGATGAGCAGTGTCATCCCCTGTTTCCACAAAACCTGGTCGTTCAAGGTTTTTCATCTCCTTGAACCACTTCCCATGACTTGTCATGTGGTTCGAAGCACCTGAATCCACATACCATACATCATCTTTTTTGTGCTGCTTCAACATTTTCAGACATGCCATTCACGACATGCTGCATAACAAACAACCTTTCATTATCCTCATTGTTTCTGCTCGAGGATGCATAGTTGTTTTGCTGCACTTTCCCATTTTGCATGTCAGCCTGCTTCTTATAACATTCTACCTGCACATGTCTAGGCTTACCACAATAAAAGCATTCACGTGCATCATTATATTGCCTTTGCCAATTTCCATGTCCTCTTTGACTCCCCCTGCCTCTGAATTGGCCTCTTCCACCTGTGTGTTGTTGATGTTGTTGTTGTGTATTCTGGGACTGTTGTTGATGCTGCTGCTGTGGCCATAATTCTGATTACCTATTCGGCCACCTCCTTGACCGCGTCCACGGCCTCCTCTACCTCGTCCTCTACCTGAACTTGTGTAGAAGGCCTGTTGCTCTGAACTATTTTTGTTTTGTGAAGACTGTTGGTCTTCACCCAAGCTCTTCTCTTCTATAATCAGCATCATAGACACCAAATCTGTAAAGTTGGGAATGTTTTCCTGAGTCTGAATAGACGTCTTGAATGCCTTGTATTGTGGCCGGAGACCATGTAGACAGACGTCCACCTTATCATCATCATCTACTGACACACCAATAGATGTAAGGGATTCCACAATACCCTTTATCGTCAATGCATAGTCATTCACAGACATGCTCTTTTTCTCCACAATATGTTCATTCTTCAACTGTATCTTACGTGCCTTGGTATTTGTTTCATAGAGTTTTACCAAGGTGTCCCACACCTCCTTGGGGGACTTGGCATCCTGAATGTGCCCAATCATGGTGTCCTGTATACTAATGGAGAGCCAATACATAACTTTCCTAGCTCCTTGGCACCAGTCTTTAAACTCTTTCACATTTGCAGCAGTTGGATTCATGTCCGGTATCTCTGGTGCCTCTTTATGCTCACCTTCTATGTAGTCCCAACAATATCCCTTTCCCATCAGGAAATTCGTCAACCTGAACCTCCAAGCATGGAAGTTGCTCTTATCAAGCTTCTCTGCCATAATCTGGGTTATGCCATCATTTGACATCTTGCCAGACACACAAATTTACCAAAAACAGCACTCTGGTTTGTCCTACACAAACTGCTGTATTTCCTGCAGCGGTATTGTAGTACTCTCAAATGTCACAACCAGTGACTTCAATATGCATACATACACCCAATGGCAACTGTTGACCTCTTTGCAGCACCCACAGTGTTTGCACAGCCAATCTGTCTTCCTGCAATTCTTAAAACAGAGTTTTGCAGAGAATCGATGACTTACCCGCAGTGCTCAAAATCGCCTGCTTTCTGAAAAACGGAGGTCCAGACGTGCCCGAAACACGTTTTTGGCCCAAAAAATTATGTTCGATAGCTTTACTCCCGCGAAGAAAGCTCCTCAATCAGAGATCGTTTGCCGGTGCTCCTTACAAGGGTGTAGTCACCAACACAAATAGGGAAGAGTAGTTGAAGCTCTTACCCTCGTATCGCTTCCTGTGGTTCTCCTGCTTGCAGCTCAGCCCTTAGCACGAACCAGGCTTTGATACCATGAAAAGATGCAGGGGGGAAGAGAGCTTGAGCTCTTGCAAGCACACACACACTCACAAAACCCTAATAGAGATCTCACACACAAGGTGAGAGGCTGAAAATCTTCTTCTTCTTCACTCAACACACAAGGTGAGAGGCTGAAAATCTTCTTCACTCAACACTCAACACACCATATACGAAGATAAGAGTACACATAATATGAAAGGTACTCAACCAATACATATACAAGGGTTCTCTATAGTGTGAACCCAACTAAATGAGCTGGCGCTATAACTATGCCAGTCTCTCGAATGGCTGTCACACACAGCCTGTCATCCCACTGGCTGCATATCACCCAAGATCTCACCAACCATGCCAATGGTGTAAGTGCGGGCCTATCCTTTAGGCGGGTCATCAGTGTCCACCGCCTTACTAGACGAGCTCGATATCTCAACAGATGCATGGCCATGGCAAGGCAAGCTGAGATGTAGCAAAGCAAGGGCTTAGGCTTGGGTATGGTGATGCATGGCCGTGTAGCGAGGCATATCCAAGCCTAGGCTACCAACAAAGAGAGGGCACAACCTTAGCTATGGCCATGTATGGCTATGGCTATGCATGGCTATGGCCATGCATCGCCATAGCCAAGCATAAGCCGGGAAGCATTTGTAGCTTAGGCTTGGCTATAGCAATTCATCGATGTGGCTATGCCTTGCCATGGCCATTCATCACCATAGCCAAGCCTAGGCCACGAAGAAGCTTCGCGGCTAGGCTTGGCTATGGTGATGTATGGCCATGGCAAGGCATAGCAAGCCTAGAGTGTAGCAAAGAAAGGGCTCGAATTTGCTTCAATGTAGGCTCAGCATATGTAAAGCAAACATGATATACACATTCTAACAAACTCTGATTTTACACGTGTGTAGAATCATGGCCAATACCTCGAAAGGTTACACCCCCTTGAAGACACCATGGTACACCTCCTCCCAGCCTCCTCATAGTTTTCTTTCATGCCTACACCACCATAGGATCTTAGCCTAGAGCAGTTCTATCAGTTCATCTCACAAGCTACCCCCAAGCAGAGGGCCATGGCACAACAGTACTTTGGAGGCCCTCCAATTTGTCCACCCACTACCTCGCTTACACCGGCATGCACCCCTAGCCATTGCTCAACTACGTGTAGATGTAGTAGTGGTGGGGGGTGGTTGTGGTGGTTTTTTTGGGAGTGGTGGCATAGATGCAGTGTCTCCTACACGTCAGCATATGCCCACCCATATCCTCAACTAGTACACCCACGCATGCCTAGGAGTCCTACATGTCAGCATATGCCCACCCATATCCTCAGCTAGTACACCACGCATGGCTAGGAGTCCTTATGCTCCTTGCATGGCATCCGACATCCGCGAGAGAAAGTGTATTATGTGCACAACGGAGCCATGGTCATGGATGACATAGGGAAGCAGATGAAAGGACATATTTGCCTGGCAGCTTTTAAAGATTCGTATATGTCGAAGTGACCCATGGCTTCAGTTACAAAAATATATATACAACCACATCCTCAATATGGAATGTGATACTATAAGTCTGAGTACTACTCACACCCAGATGATGACTCACTGCTCCCTCCATGATTATATGAGCTCACATCGGTCGGAATGTCCGATGAGTAGTGCTCACGTCCACCCTCTCGGCAGGTGGATCATCAGTGGCAGGATTATCAGAGCAGGTGCAGCAGCAGCTTGTGCCTGTTCAAGTAATATATAGTATATAAGTATATATATATGTAATTCAATAAACCAAAATCATTTGTTTAGAGTTTTCAAGTACTTGTCGACCGTATGGTCTCATGGCCATCTCAAACTGCGCGTCCGTAATACATCCCTCGGCTCTGAAGAGGGCCCACATGTCACATCAACACCATATTGGGGAATATGGGAATTTCCCATAAGTTTGGGACACGTGGTCAAATCTTTGGATTAATCATAACTTGAACACCGTTACTCCAAATTGAGCGCTCTATAGCTCACTAGATTCCATTTTCCAAGCGCTTTCCAACAATAGGTCACATGATATGGTTTTGAAAAACTTATAAGCATGTTATCCCGGTCCCACCTTTTTAGTATTCAAAAAATGGGAGTTGGGAAATTCCCAAACTCACGAATATAGTGTTCATCTGCTATGCCGGCGAGCATACCCAGTATCGTGGGTTGTGGGCTTCCTCCCCATAACCCATCGATGTATCATAATCAACACAATTTGTAAGATTAAAACAATCATAGAATCAATGAATTAAGTAAACAATCAAATAAAGTGGCAAGATACTTACAAACTCTGCCTCCCATGACTCGATGCCACCAAATCTGAAATGGGAAGATCCAATGGTCTCCATCTGGATCCGTCGTGCCTCCACATGCTGCCTGCTCTTCACGCCACCCTCTGCTCGTTTCTTTGCCTCCTTCCACTCGCGTTTGTGTGTAGTGGTGGCAGGTTTCTCCGACAGGATAGCCACCTGCAGCTACATTTAGCCCATCATCGTACGCGAGTTTCTTAAGGTGAGATCTTTTATTACTTAAGATCTCCCTTTTTCGCATCCTTCCCCATACATCCGAGAATGTCACATGTGGGGGATTGGGGTACCGACTATGTACAACATCTATCACCTCCCCAACTAATCGGCTATTTTGATCTTTAAATCTAATATAACAATTTCTATACAAGTTTGAAACTACCCCACGCATGTACTCCATTACCTCTTTCCCCCTCGCATCCATCACTACCCCGCCCCTATCCGTACATCATAGCAGATCACTCCCTCCACCTCTCTCACCTCCTCCTCATCCTCACTGTCTCCTCTAACTCTTCTCCCTCTATCTCCTCTCTCATCGCGTGCCCTACTACCTCCCCCACCAAAGCACCCACCGCATCCTCCACTCCCACTCTTCCTACTGCGGCGTTTGCTCTCCTCTGTACTCCGGGTGGAGTCATGTGACTGGGGGATTGTCTACGTAACTATGGCTGTGAGGGAGTACGTGATGGTGGCTGTGAGCCCTGACGTGACGGTGCCTAGGAGGGTGTGCGTGAGTGTGTCTGGGATGGGGTATGTCTCCTCAATGGGCATGGAAGAGGAGAAGCTGCATGCCATCTCGTCAGACTCGCAGGCATAGACGGCAGCGGAGTGACAGGATACTCGGGGGCGAGGTATAGATACCAGACAATCCAGGAGGGGGATGGGCATACATGTACTCCTCTGGCCGACAAAACCAAAACCAAGGCCACCTCTGGTCTTCGCCTATGCTATCCACCACACCATCCCCAAGTTGTCGACAGCAGCTACAGCTAGCCTCACCTCTCCTTGCACCTGCGGGGCGGCGGCTGCGCCAACCACACCAGAAAGAAACCGGCCACTCTCTCTGGTTGCTAACCACCGGTGACCCAAAAAACAACCTGAGCCCGTCGACTCTGTGTCCAAATGTCGCTTGCCAAAAACACCGCGTCATCGTCCCACTCCCTTCACGAAGCTTCAAAAAAATGGGCCGCCAGGTGGACGTGGTCTTTCCCAGCCACGTTGATATTTTCATTTTTATTCAAGCAACCGAACGGCTGATACCACCTCTAGCAGACCACGCTCCGGACAAACCTGTATAAGCCTACTACTAAGCCATCCACCTTGTACATCTGCCAAGGCATTCCAGGGCAAAGCTTAATACATGCCATGCATTTCATATGTACACAAACCCAAAACACCTTATAGAATTTTGCCTGACATACTTTGCCAACCCCCCCGTCTGCTAGAGCATTTATGCTCAACAGAAAAAAGCATAAAGTCCAATAGCTATCCACCAGGATCAAAAGGAAACTGTTGTAACTCACCATCCCATTTTCCAACATCTATGAAACACAATGGCTGCATCACTACATACCAAACATCAACCATATGTGCCACAAAATCATTTGAGAGCACTTCACCCACAACAAACCTCCTTGTCTTCAAAACCTGTGGCATTGCAACATCTAGCATCCAATTCATCAATACCAGTGAAGGCCAAGTTCCAAAATTCTGACCTTTATGCACAGAAAAATCCAGATCCTTTCCAATAGCAATGTCCACAAGCACTTCCAACTCTTGTAAAATAGGCATCTCTTCACAACCATACAGCTCAACTGGTTCAGAATCTTTGTCATCCATGGACTTTGCCTTTAGCATTTCAGCAACACGTAAAGAAGCCTTAGTTACACTCTCAACCATATTTGCATCCATGTCCACCTCTGGCTCCTGTTCATCAAGGCTAGCAACTACCCATATATCATCCTCAAGCACAATACTCACATCACAACACTGTTCATTAGCCCAATCTACATGCATATCTTCCTGAGTGTTGCCAACCCCCCTGGTATCATCGTCCAAAGACTCTCTAGCACCTAATGCATTAATTGGAAAAACATCCACATCATTCATCGCAAGTACCAGGCCACCATCAAGCTATCCCAAGAAAATCCATAACAATAGGATCTTTCTCCATGCTCTCCACATCCGCATTGCAAACCATCTTCACTTCATCACAAGTCTCTACCCCATCCTCCTTTCTTGTAGAATCTGGCAAAGAATCATCCTCAAAGCATTCTATATCCAACTCCTCTTCCTTCTTATCATCAAACCAATCCCAAGGCATCATCCTCTTTGCTTCCATGTGCATGCATGATCCAAATGCAAATGATCTTCAATAGAACATTCCAAATCACTGTCATGTACAGCCATGACGTCCAAATCCAAAGAAGAATCCACTGGCAACTCCTCATCTGCAAAAGTCTCAAACCTTGACCTAGATTCCTCATCCTGCTTTTCATCCACCTTCACATGCTTTAAAGACTTTGGAAAAAAATCAAAAGGCACATAAAACATGCCCCTTTGCACCTGTATAGGCCTTTGAGGCTCCTGTCTAATCAAACTTTGCATAAGACTCTTATTCACCTCAACCAAATTTACATGCATATCCCTTGCAGACACAATACCTTCATGCAGATAAATACCCATCTCCATCTGCTTCAAAATCTTGCCTTCCTTTTCCCTAGCAACCCTAACTGCATCATCAAATGACTTGGGATTCTTCAATTTAACCCTGACCTTCAAATGGGGTAACCAACCATCAATAAACAAGCTCTTATTCAAAAACATAGGAGGAACTTCCTGCTTCAATGTCGTACACCACTTACCCCATAGACATGTAAATACCTTCACAAAATCATCCAGTGATTTCCCATGGACCTGCTTCAAGAAGATGCTCGACTCCTGCCAAAGCACACTAGGTTCCTCCGCGTGATCAAAATGCTCCAAAAGGCCTTCTTTCAACCTGTCTAAGGTCAAAACACCATGTAGCTCATATGCCGCATCCTATGCTTCAAAATCTTTAAGCCAGCTTTGGGCATCTCCCTTCAAGAAAATCTTTATTAACCTCAAAACCTGCTCTTCATCTGTAACATGATTGCTAATGCATGCCAACTCCATTTTCTCCAAAAAATCAGACACATCATCACCCTTCCTGCCATGAAATTCTAGATAAGACCACATCATGAAAATCTGCAACAATACCTGAGCTCTCCTCAATGGGGGCACCAGAAAGCTATCGGAAATTCCGGACACGGAATCACCTGTCTCTATAGCTGTCCATCCAACAGCCTTGGAAACACTAACACCAACGAGGGCTCCACCAGCCACCGGCTGGAACACTTCTCTCACGTTTCACCACACCACACCCACACCACACCCACACCAGAAAGACAGCCAAAATAGGGGCACCATAATCAAATTAAACACCCAACAAACACATACATTTCCATCGTGTGCATGACGAGGTAATCGAAGGCTGGCACAAAGTGCACTGTGAGAGTGTAAACCCGTGGACTACACCACCAAACACGTCAATCATGCCTTCTCCTGCAAATCAACACACACAGGATACTGTGAGGTGGAAAAAAGAAGAAAGAACCTGCATCTATAGCTCTTCCACCTCCCAAACTTGGAAAAACTACCACGAACGGGGCACCACCAGCCACCGGCTGGAACACTCTCTCACCATGCGCCACCCACCCACACCATAAGACAGCTCAGAACCACAATGAACAGATGATCATTCAACAAAAAACATATACAGCATCAACCATGTACAAACTCAGCAAATACACCAAAGACCAGGACTCTGGCCAGGATTTACTGCCAAGGGAATACACCCTTGCGTCTGACGACCAAGCCTCTGTTTCCCAGTCCCTGTAATCTCCAGAGGGTGCCCACACGAGCAACCCTTCTTCACTTCCTCTGTAGCCCGGCTACTCTCTGTCTGCTGCTATCTGCCAATTGTCGTAGGCGAGCCCTGCTGTCTCCAGCCCACACATCAGCACCACTTCTGCATCCAACACACACAAAAACCCAAGGCTCCCTCTCTGGTCAGCATCCACACACTGCCTGCAATCATCGCCCACACAAGACCAGCTACTCTCTCCAGAAGGCGCCCACACCAGCTAACCTTCAACTCAGCAGCTCCCACTCTCTGTATGTCGTGACCAGCAGCTTCACCAACCACCAGAGCCTCGCACAATCCCTTCACCATGAACCACTGCTCAACGCAGCATCACCAGATATCTAGCCCAAGCCACATCTTCTCAGTCCCTTCCTAACAGCAGCCCTCTCTGCTGCTTCAATCATCAGCCCATACTAGACCATCTCCCAAGAGACCACACTAGCCTGATTTTCTTGCTCACCCGGCTGTACTCCAGCCCTTTAGCTGTTCACCTTGCCACCACGGCTCCCTTCAGCAGCCTGTGCAGCTACGAACACCATCAAGACGGCGGCCTCTCTTCAATGTGCTGGCCACACCAAGGTCTCCTTCGCACAGCTAGCGGCCCACCCAAACAGCCTCGCCTCTTCTCTCTCTCTCCCTCTGCAGCTACGCCCTCAGCAAAAGCCCCCAGCAGCTCTCGTACCAGCTACCTCTCCGTTCTCAGCACTCTCGTCGGAGAAGCCTCTGCAGCGTCACTCTCCCTCTCTTTTCCCTTCTGCGCCTCTGGCTGCACACAGTCCTCTCTCTCAAGGCGGCCGCTTCCTCTCTACGCCTCTAGCCTTTTTTGCATCAAGCGCCCACAACTCCCTTCTTTTCTTTTTCCGCACGGCTCCCAGGCCTCTTCTCTCTCTTCTCAACATGCCGCCTCCCCTTCTTTCACGCCCTCCAGCTCTCCACAAGCTTCTCGAAGCGCTGCTGGCCGCCACCTTGAACTCCACGTGGTTTTGTTATTGGGCCATGTGACATATTTAATATTTTTTTAAAAAAGCCTCCAAACCACATAATGATGGCCACCCACAAATGCTTAAAAACTCTCCTTCCCCTCATACTTTTTCCAGAAGATATGGTGCCCATAATTTCCAAATAAATGCGAGAGTTGCCCGCCGTCATGATCAACATCATTATTTCCAACACATCCATTGCCCAGTCGGTGTGCTTCACTTAAAGATGAGAAAGAGGGCAGAGGCCAAGAAGATCCGTCGATGACGGTGAAACCTTTGGGTGAAGAGAATGGTTTTGTAAGGGTCGACAGTGTTGATGATGCCTTCTCTTGTGTCGAAGAGACATTGCTATGTGAAGACCTTGTCCAAGATGAGATGACCGACGACTTGGCAAGTGTTGAGGAGAATGAAAGCAATGAAGTGTTTAAAAACAATTTGAATGCTCAGTGCCAGGAGCGGCTTGTAGCGGAGGTAATCCCCACTGATGTGGTAAATGTGTATGTAGGTGTGCCTAATGATGTGGACGACTTTTCAAGCCTTGAAGAAGAATTACCAGCAGCAGAAGGTGTGTATGCTATGGTTAATGCAAATGGCCATTCACTGAGTTGCAAAGGTTGCCTGTGAGGCTGGATGATGATGTATAGGTTGTAGACCAAGGTTGGAAGCAGGAAGTGGAGACCACACAAGTGCAAGGTTTTGTGAGTATAAATGTTATGGCTAGTATGGTTCAAAATGCTTGCTTGTTGGTGGCCATGTCTTTATTGTGTTGGGGTGGAAACTTGTTAAGCATATGCTATGTCCAAGTGGTGGATGAAGAGTTAGGGGTGCTGTCTGATGATGAAGATAAGAGCGGTGATGAGGTGGATATGGTCAGGGAACAAGTCTGTGTTGCTAGATGAAATGTCATGCTATATGCAGGTTGTTGCAGTGTCTGTTGTAACAGGGGGGTTGGCTTTATTAATGTTGCAAATAGGTTGCACCATGTGGAGTTACTGGAATGCTTGCACCGAGGATGCAGTGTTGAAAATGCTGGATGATGATGAAGACTGGGGTTTTGATGACCCGGAAGTGGAAATAGATACAGAGCAACAGGTAAAGGTATCCAAAGCCTTGCAGCGAGTTCAAGAAATGCGTAGCCAACAATTGGCAGAGGCTAGGTGCCAGTTGGAACTGGAGAATATGTTAGATGTGCTATATTCGGACAATGATGATGATTGGTGCAGCGAGTTACAGGACTATGGGAATAGCAGAGGGGTGGAGATGGATGAAATATCACTCCAGCTAGTATTTGACCCAGGTGGGGAAAGGACAACGATGCAAAGGTCTTGGGCCATATATTGCTGGCCGTTTGACCCGGGTGGCATTTGGTGAAGTCAAGTATTGGGGATGTACATATGGCTTCCATTTGAGTCTGGTGTGTGAAGAAGGTGTTATGGTTTGTGTGTCAGTTTGTTGTTTATAATAAATGGGACAGAGGTGAAGGTGCAGGCAGAGGGGGATGACTATACCCCGGACAAAAGACAGATGAAGTATATGATGCTACTGCTTGGCATAAATGCCTACCGCAGGCTGGGGGGTTGGCTAAGTATGTCAGGTTTTTTTCTGAAAGGTGTTTTTGGCTTGTGTACATATGGGATGTATGGCAGGTGTGAAAGCTTTGCTATGGAATGTGTGTGAGGATGTATAGGGTGGACAGTTTTGCTGTGAGCATGTATAGGCTTGTCCGGAACGTGGTCTACTGAAGGTCAGCTCTGCAGGTAATATCAGCTGTTTAGCAGCTCTCGGTGTGTGCGCATCAAAGAATATGAGTGGGCAATTAAAGGGTGTATTCAAGTGTATGAAGGCATGGGGAGCAATTTAAAGGTTAAAGGGCCTTTGTTGCCTTTTAATTGGTGGAATTGGAAGGTATTGAGGAGGCCATCTTATAGGCCTTAAAAGAAATAATAAAAAAATGATATATGATGCACATGGCCAATTTGTAGGAGGCCACATGGAAAGGTTATGGGCTGCCACCTCAACGTCTAGAAGGCATGAAGGAAGATGAGTTGGCCGCTTCGAAAAGGGGAGCCAGGGGTCCAGTAAAAAGAGCTCTTGCGGAGACGCTGCAGAAAAGAGAAGAAGGCTGCCTTGTACGTGAAGAAGACCGCAGCGCTGCAGATAACCACCAGAGGCGAGGAAGGGCGCCAGAGAGGAGGCGCAGGTCTCGTGAGAAGGTGGCCTTGCTTGAAAGTGTGGGCTGGTGTGGGCCAGAGGCTTCTCGTGTGGCAAGAGCAGCCCACAGGTGACAATACAGAGGGAGCTGCCTAAAGGGGCGTGTGAGTACACAGGCGCTGGAGTGCTGCAGGCGGAAAGGCTGGAGAAGAAGTACTGAAGTCGGCCTGGTTGTGGAAGATCACTTGGGTGGTCGAGAGCAGCAGGCAGGCGTGTGAGAGCCAGGACAGAGGCTGTGGTGGATTTCTGCAGCAAGGGAAGAGTGGCCCGCCAAAAAGAAAAAGTCGGGGTGGTTTGCAGGTACGGAGAGCTACCTGGTGTGAAGAGGCGCAAGCTGGGAGTTGTGTGTGAGTGGAGTAGGCTAGGGACTGGTTTTTCTGCAGGCGTGGAAAGCAGAGGCCAGGGTTCATGCTGGTAACCAGAGAAACTGCTGGTTTTTCTACTGGAGGTAGCTGCCTTATTTCGAGACTTCTGGTGTGAGACCAAGAGCAAGCTTTGGGCAGTGTGTGTGTGAGTTGTTAGCTGTGAGTGTGTGATAAAGGAGAGTGTGAGGGAGAGTAGGTTGAAGTTTGTCAATTAATAAATCTATGGTGATGGATCACCCCTTGTAAATGGACAAACATGGTTTGTGTGATATGTGAGTGGCTTAGCCTTGCTGACAGATTAAAGGCTTTTATAATGAAATATGTGAGCTGTTGAAACTGCCTTTCTTTGGGTATCTCTGGTGGTAGAGAGAGATAGAGAGAGATTTATCTTTCCAGCTAGAGAAGCTGGTGGTGCCCCTTATGCTTGTGAGTGTTCTGAAGGTGGTGAGTCGGCGAGCTATAGTGGCCTTCTTGTGTTCTTGAGCTCCCTCACAGCATGCATTAGCAATCATGTTACAGATGAAGAGCAGGTTTTGAGGTTAATAAAGATTTTCTTGAAGGGAGATGCCCAAAGCTGGCTTAAAGATTTTGAAGCACAGGATGCGGCATATGAGTTACATGGTGTTTTGACCTTAGACAGGTTGAAAGAAGGTCTTTCAGCAAGCGGAGGAGCCTAGTGTGCTTTGGTAGGAGTTGAGCATCTTGAAGCAGGTCCATGGGTAATCACTGGATGATTTTGTGAAGGTATTTACATGTCTATGGGGTAAGTGGTGTATGACATTGAAGCAGGAAGTTCCTCCTATGTTTTTGAAGAAGAGCTTGTTTATTGATATATCAAAGAAAGAGGAGAAGCAGGTAAAGCAGCCCATCACCACTTTGCGTACTCCCACTGGATGCATGAGATCATTGAAGGGAGCCTTTACAACCACTAAGAAAAGAGGCATTGAGCAACTATATGGGTTGAAGTCCCACGATTGGCATAAGATGCTCCAAGTAAGTGTTTTCCAAGTCTTGTACGTTGAAATTAAATTTTGTAATGCCATAAACCATACATACATGTGCTCTTATGTGCGCAGTTCATACTACCTACTAGCATCGACCATTGTGCAAATAAGAGTTTGAAAAAATGTATTTATAAGATGGGCGAGCTTGTGAGTTATGTAAAACCCATGTCAGATCACCCTTCATTATACCTTGCAAAATGAACGTGCATGAGGTATAACGTACTATTCATTTATTTTGTAGATATGTTAGTTCCAAAGCAATTGATCCAGCCACGTTGGATGATGCACGTGTTATGGCAGTGGAGGTGGTTTGTTTGGTAGAGGAGACTTTTCCGCGCGAACCATTCTCACAAGTCAACTATATCTCATTGTGTATTACGAAATTGCTTTATGTGGCACTGTGCATGCACATTGGATGTTCTTCCTAGAGCGCTTCATGTTTTTGACATCAAATGGCAAATGAACGTGGTGGAAAAACAACCTAATGCAATGATAAAACGCCATGCAAGTGGCAGGTATGCATTTTTTAACTAATGTGTTTCATGTGCATATATATCTAAGCTCACGTACCCCTTGACTTTTGATATGCTAATTAATTACTGCAGTATGTCTATTTGAGTAGGTTATCTATTTGCCAATGGTGCATGGCATTAAATGGTGGTACGTCATCCCTATTGCACCACGTTCCAAAGTGATGTATAATACATTCACTGATATGGAGCATATGGAGGATGTAACAAGCCGCAATGAAGATGATGTCGAGCATGCCAATGAAGATGTTGTGATCGATGATCGAGAAACAAGAGATGATCATGATAATGAGGAGGAGCGTGACATTTCTCATGATCATGAGAATTACCCTACCATTGAGGATGATGGTGATGTTGATGAGGATGATCAGGGCATCGATACCATTATCAATGGACAGAATATCGATAGTGGAATAAATTTAATCGTAGCCTTACAAATTGATCAAATGGATATTGATGTTGATCATTTGGCAAGGATGGATCTTATTGAAGATGAGATCGAACCCTAACCAATCCATCACTGTATCATTCTAAATTGATGACATTTCTATTGTATATGTTTTCTTTTAATTATCATCTCATGATTTATTTTTGAATATATTTCATTGTTGTAAATGCATGTAGTGGGATTGTGAAATGATATATACTGTAATGTACTACGAGATGGTTTAACGAAAATAGTTTTTAATTTTGTAAAGGAATGGAGTTTTTCTTAATAAAGTTCTCGCGTGTAATAATGCGTGTATAATTGCATGTATATACATGCGCTGATACACGCGTTTCTGAAACCAGTATACACGCAAATTTAGATGCAAATATACACGCCCTGGTAGATGGGTTTCTGAAACTTCAATACACGTAAATTTAGATGCCAATATACACGCGCCCGATACTACTCATATGCATGCGTGACCATACACGCACCCGTAACTTATCATGTGTATTGAACGCGTGTATGGCAGCAGTGTCTTGTAGTGGATCTACCTCATGGCCAACTGCCATGCTTGAACATAGCGTGAATACACTTTCACGCCTACCCAAAATACACATTGAACACTCTTGGAAACTAGGCACACAATTTGACAAGGTCAGGGCTTTACATAGAATATCAAGAACCCAAGGTATGTGACTTTCCATAAAATTTGAGCTCATTGGAAGTCAACACCCAATATCAGTTAAAATAGACTATCAAATTTTTCCTCATAAGTTTTATCACTCCCATTTGACACAAGGTCAAGTGGGCATGAAGGGCCCAAGAGATTCATCTGATCACTTTGTAACATTGCTCACTCTTCTTCTCATAGAAACTTTGGTAAATCTCTCTAGATCAGTACACCTTTCTAATAATAAGGGAGGCGATGATTTCTAGAAAGTGTGTGCACATACAGGAACTTCATGCCTAAGTATAACAAATGATCAAGATAACTACTAATCGTGCCATGCTAGCATCAAGATCAAGATCTCGATAGTGTAATTACTCTAGATTATCACCAAATCTACTGTGGTTTACCTCTAATCTCTTTGGATCAGCTCCAAACCCCTGGAGTTTTCTTTGAACCATCATGTTCAACCTTAAAACATTAATATCCATGTCAAGAGACCCATCTGATCACTTTGGATTTGCATCCTACTTGACATAGTAGACAACCACCAATGGTCACTCAAATAACAAAGATTGTGTAGACATAATCTCTCTAGCGACTACACACCACATAATTAAAATCCAGGAAAGTCCATTACTAGTATTTACCTTGGTGTCCCATACCACCAAGGTAACAAGAGTTTGCATAAGGATTTGACCTACCATACCGATGATTACACTAACTATTATAAAACAAAAATTAAATCTTCCTACTTATAATTACTAGTGTTTACCTTGGTGTCCCATACCACCAAGGTAACAAGAGTTTGCATGCCATACCAATGATTAGAGTGTGATTTTTGAGGGAGCTTGGTAGAGGGAGTTTTTCTTGGGCTGTCCTCTCTCTCTACGTCTTGAACTATCTCTCTCTAACTATTGCCACCACCATCTCCGCCCAACACCCAATCCACACCACTGTCTCTCACCTCCTCCACCCTCTCTCTCTTCCCTCCCTTTTATCTTGAGTGTGTGGAAGGATAAGAATTCCACATAAGATTTGTGAATGTTGAGAGCCACATAAAAGAATGTGGAAATGGAAGTGCCTGATGGCATGATAATGTGTAAAGTGGAATAAGGCTAGAAGGCCTATATCATTCATTGTATGGTCTATAACATATTGCAATAGAGCTTGAGTGTGCAATCTCTCTCTCTCTCTCTCTCTCTCTCTCTCTCTCTCTCTAGTCATGGAGTTTCTTGTGTGGTTTAATCTACCTTAATCTTTATGCTTAATTTGTGTTTATCCACCAAGATCAATCCCATATTAGGATTTTTAACATGGTATTAGAGCTTGGCTGGGCTCTTGATCATGGTGCTTATGTATGTATATTAGTTTATGTGTTCATTTGATTCAACATATTTTTTATTTTAGCGTTTGTATTATGAGAAATTTATGCACACTCATCATTATGGATTTCATTTGTAGTCTTGGAAGGTGCTCATGGAGATCTCAAGATTATGGTGTTGCCATGGAAGTTGAAAATGAAGATTATGGTGTTGCCATCGAAGTTGAAAATGAAGATTTTAGCAATATGAAAACTACGAAGTCCATCAAGATTTTAGCAATATGAAAACTACGAAGTCCATCAAGATCAAAGAAGCCACCCAAGAGAGTTGCAAATAGAAGTTTTGCAACATGGAGAGCCTGCTCATCATCAAAGAAGTTGAAATAAGGATTCTCAACAAGTATGAAGGCTATGGAGTCTTCGGTGTGTCAACAAAGAAGTTCCCAAGAAGATTACCAAAGAAGGTATTTTGTGATTATTTACCTCATTAATTTTTGGTTTGCATGAGAGATTGCTCATGAAGAAGGGTTGCTGATTTATGAGATGAGAGGATCCCATGGTTCCTTGTAAATGGATCAAGAGCATGTGAAGGTGCCTGTACTTGTTCAAGTGGATGTTGGATAGGTGGTTATCGGCTGATTTGTAGTTCATGTTGGAGCTTGTCAAGAAAATGGCATGGCTAGTAGTTTGCTCAATGAAAGAGAGCAAATAAGGGGATGGAAACCTTGACTGTTTCCACATGTTTTGCACCTTGGTTTCATAGTAATGAAACCTCAAATGAAGAAATCACCCTTGAATATTCAGCATGCAAGGTTATGGAGTTCATTTTGGAGCTCAATTGAAAGATTGCAATGGCCATGTCAATGGCCATGGTGGAACCTTGGAAGGAGGTTCATGGAAGAGGCAATGTAGTTGTAGCAAAGAAGCTGCATATGGAGCTCAAGAGGAGCTTATTGGTATCGTTGCCATGTTGAAACTTCAGAGAAGTGCACATACGAGAGAGAGATGATGATAACAAGCATACAACAAGCATGAAGCAAGAGCGCACACACAAGAGTTTGTCTACAGAGAGTTGACAAGGTTAGAGGAGAAGTATTTGGGATTGCCATGAAATGTGCAGCTCAGTCAAGACAAGTTCACTATGAGTAAAGAGCTGGTGTTACAGTAGATGCAGGAGCGTATGGAACAGCAAGAGCATATGGAACAACAAGAAAGTGAACAGTAGTGTAGCACTGAACAGTAGTGTAGTAAACCTCCACTGTAGCGAACAGCAGTGTAGCAGCGAAGAGCAATAGGCGCCTGCTCACTCTCCCACTCATCATCGAAGCCGCTCACAAGAAGCAGCATCAAGAATGGCCGCGATTACATTAGTAAGCGCCTTGGTGTCAAAATCTACAAAGCGACCAGGCCGCCAAAGCTGGCTAGTGTGGCATCATGAAAAAGAAGGCCTTGTGAGGGTAGCGAGGTAACTGTGCGAGTAAGCACTCAAGGTCGCCATGGAACATGTGGTATAACTGAGAAGCACACTGTTGGAGAGAAGATGAAGACCTGCAAGGCGGGTCTGGGAAACGTAGACATCCGCGTGGGTTTGTTATGGTGGAGGAGTAGGTCGTGTGGCAATTGTGGCAATATCAATAAGTAACAGCCGTGAGAAAAAGGAGGCCGAAGGGTCTAAGTTGCAGCAAAGTGCACAAGTCATGGACTTTATATCCCGGTGTGCCTTAAAGAAGGAAACGCCTGATTGATCAGATGTGAGTCCACTACATAGGAAAGAGTGGAGTAGCCAAGAATGCACATTTGAAGATGTAAAATTCATTGAGAGAAGTAAAAGCGTATTGTTTAAGAAGCCTTAGCCCTTGTTTATGATTTAAGGGTTTGACCACACACAGCACACATTCTCAATTTAATCCTTGGGTACATGATGAACCAAAGATGATGTTCACACGTGGGTTCGCTACCTAGCTTCAGCCAAAATGGTTGTATTTTTTCTCACCCAAACTTATGAGGGTCCCCTACCCGAGCCCATAGGTGTTTAAAAAAGATGTAATTGTGGTGTGCGTTGAGTTGTGCATACATAGGTGTCGCACTTCATGGGTTGGTTCCCACTCGAACATTTATATTCCAATTGGGCTCAGTGGTTCCATTGTGAGAAAGTAGGCTCAAAATGGACTTCATGTCTAGGATAGTAGACACATGCACACACACTTTTTGAACGCTCCAATTTGCATTGAGGGGGACTGTTGAGACTAGTAATGCCAAATCGTTGGGGGTGAGAAGTGAGTCAGTCAAATTGATTGGAAAGATTACATGCACACATCTAAGTTTACATTGAGGAGGGGTGTTAAAATGTGCAATGTAAAATGTGTGAGAGTGAATCTTGGACTTGAATATGTGAACGCACCCTAGAGGTGCCACATATTATCTTGAGTGTGTGGATGGATAAGAATGCCACATAAGATGTGTGAATGTTGAGAGACACATAAAAGAATGTGGAAAAAGAAGTGCCACATAACATGATGATGTGTAAAGTGGGATAACGCTAGAAGGCCTATATCATTGTATGGTTTACAACATATTGCAATAGAGCTATTGTTGAGACGTGTTCTCTCTCTCTCTCTCTCTCTCTCTCTCTCTAGTCATGGAGTTTCTTGTGTGGTTTAATCCACCTTAATCTTTATGCTTAATATATGTTTATACACTATGATCAATCCCATATTAGGATTGTTAACAATATCCATAGCCAAGCCTAGCCTAAGAACTTGCTTTGCTACGGCCTAAGGCTTGGCTATGCCTTTCCATGGCCATGCATCGCCAAAGCCAAGCCTAAGCTGCAAAGCATTTGTGGCTTAGGCTTTTGGCTATGGCGATGCATGGCCATGGCAAGCCATAGCCATGTCCATGCATTGCCATGGTCAAGGCTATGCCCTTGCTTTGTTGTTTACGGCCTAGGCTTGGCTATTAGGCTTGGCTATGCCACGGCACGGCCATGCATCACCATAGCCAAGCCTAAGCCCTTGATTTGATGTGGCCTAGGTTTTTTGGCTTTGTGTTGCCATGTTCCTGCATCGCCAAAGCTAAGCCTAAGCCACAATAAACCAAGCATTAAGCATTAGACATAATTAACAAAAAGAACAACAAACCCAAAATTTACAAAGGCAATTAATAGAAAAAACAAAAAGAACAACAAACCCAAAATTTACAAAGGCAATTAATAGAAAAAACAAGGTGATCTATAGTTGAGACCACTTTATTCCAAAAAAAGGTTATTACATGGGCTACTACAATCAAACATTGTTTAAAGTTGAAAACATAGTATAACTACCTACCTATAGATCCTACACTTATACACTTTTTTGGGCTACTCTATCGATGGTGCTTCCAATCTTTTTGTTCCACACGAACAAATCTCCAAAATCAATAGGCTCATTTGCTAGCATCTTTGTCCAAAGATTGTGGGCCTCTATTGCGATTCTGAGTTGTTTTGCTACATCTCCACCCGTTTTGTTGCATAAATCTTTGTAAACCCTTTCCATGGTTTCTTTCAGAGTATAGGTAGAGCCATTAGAAGAAACCATTAGAGCTGAACAAAGGTAGTTGATGGTTGTGAGGGTTGTAAGGAAGAGAACGATAGTGAGGGAGAGGAATACAATGAGAGGGAGAGGGAGGCAACTAGAGGGAGAGGGAGGCAACAAGAAGGAAGAAGTGAGGATTAGAGTAAGAGGCAAGGGTAAAATTTATAGATAAACAAAGCAAAAAGTAAAAAGCTACTTTGCATGGTTATCCACTAAATTTACAAAAGTAGATGCATGGCTTTTCCCTGAATTTAGAAAAGTACATGCATGATCCCTAAATTTGGAAAAGTAGATGCATGTCTATCCACTTTATCTAAATAAGAATATGAATGCAATGAATATATTCAAGACATTGATATATAACCATATAAATGATCCTGCTAAAACATTAAAAAAGTAAGTAGTCCTTGCTAGAGAATTGAGACATCGAATATTTTATTAATGTAACATGAAGGATCTTTTCAACAAAACTATAGTACAATGTCATGAACAGTACCAAATACTCTTGCTGCTGAACATTCTCATTTTTAGTAGGTACTTCTTTTTTAGAGTGGGTTGATGTATAATTATATTATGGTTTACATCTAACCCAAAGATACGCGAATATACAAAGTAAAGGTGCTTGCATGCACAATAATCAGCACCTACCCTGACTTGAAAATCGGGGCATGTTTATAATGGATTCTTTCCCATAGTCACCTGGTATTTTTCATTGCCTAGTACTAGTGATTATTACTTAGTCTCAATTACAAACACTTCTATCTACCTGACCTTAATGACTAAATGCTCAAAGACCATAGCTGTACTTAAAATTGATGAATCTATTCTCTTGGCTGCCATATCTAATATCCACTTTTGTACCTTGTTGACCATTGGCCTACATCATTTGCTTCCTTAATTAATGAAAACAAGTTCTAAATCTACACACTAATTCTATAAATAAAAGATTTTTTTAAAATTTATACTCATTTTAAAAAATTAATCATTATTCTGAAAAACATAAAAACATTCTCCAATCATTATAAATAATATCATTCATACACAAAATCTAAAATTCATCTTCAATGCATAACTAACTCTCATTTAATGATTATTCCATACCTTACTCCTATGTAATGATTATTCCATAACTAACTCTAGTGCAATATGGGAAAGATATCTTGACTTGAGAAAAACAAGACTCTATGAATAACAACTAAGTAGAAGGATAAAAAAATGATTATGAGATCTTTTTTCTAGAAGAGGGTAATCTTGCTTTCAACCCCAAGGGTAAGGAGTTCTTTTTTGGACCTTCAAGGTGTGTATATAGTAATTGCAAGGGTTTTTCTTAGCTTTGACTCATTTGGTTACCCAAGCATTGATTTTATGTGGTTGGCTTGCCTTGTCATTCTTCTCTTTATGCTAACCTCTTGAAAGAGATTTTTTGGGTTGTTTTCCTTCTTGGTTGTCAGGTTTGTTGTTGGCTTGTTAGCTCTAATTACCTTGCTTCTCCACTTTTTCTTTTTCCTTCTCTTCTCCTTCTTCTTCTCCTTCTTATTCTTCTTCTCCTTCTCCTCCACTTTAATCATAGGAAAGTGTAGCCCTACCTTAATCATAGAAAATTGAAAGAGGGGAGTGGTTGGGGGTCCTTAGTAATAATAATGGATGAGATGTGTGTTTTTAATGGTGGGTAGAAAGGTGTGTCATTAATGGTGGGTAGAGAGGGGAGGATTTTAAATAAAAGGTTGTTGTCGCTTTTAGAGAGAGGAAGAGACGTTTTGCTTTTAGAGAGGAGGGAGCGGGGAGAGAGTGGGCCGTTGTAACGCATAGGGGGGGTTTGTGGCCACCGCGGGGGGGAGTGAAGCATTTAATTTGTGGGGCAAGGGTGGAGACTAAGGGTCACCAACTAAGGGCGACGGTCGCCATTAGTTGGTGACCCCCACCAACTAAGGGCCACTAACGGCGACCGTCACTCTTAGTTGGTGACCCGATTTGACAGTTGCCCTTAGTTCACCAACTAACGGTGACCGTCGCCCTTAGTTGGTGACCTAAGCGATGGCTGGGGTCACCAACTAAGGGCGACGATCACCCTTAGATGCTGATACAGGTGGGCAACTAAGGGTGACAATCACCCTTAGTTGGTGACCCGTGTCCCCTACTATAAGGGTGAACCATTCGGGGAAATTTGGACTATGAAATGGGCCTTGTAAGAAGTCCTAATTTTTAATAATCTTTTGATTAAAAATGCTAATTTTGACCCCATAGTGGGAGACAAAGCAAATGATTCCCCTATTTTTTATAAACTTTTTAGGTCCTACCATCGACATTTTATCCACTCTTACACTAGCTTTTCGTACTTTTATAGTCTATAGTTTTGGAATATTTTAACCCATTACTTTGAGATGCAAGTTGCATCACCCTTCCCAAGGTTTCACTTTTTGGCCATAAGGGAGGCCCAAAAATTGACTTTTTTTAATTTTTCATTCTTTTGAGTTTTTCCATAAAAAAAACGTTCCTTATACATATATAAACCCAAAAGGTGAAATTTTTATATCATTTCTGAGTCATAACTACCTCATAACAATCTTGTCATATCTTTCTAACTTCTATGATATCTAATGATTTCAAGATGCATTCTAATATTTTATACCAAAAATAGAAGAGCGTTTATTAATTGAGTCCTCTTAAAAAACGACTTTGATATTTTTCACATTTTCATGTAAAACTTCCCTCCCAAATATATATATTGAAAAAAGTATTTTTAAATGTCATTTTCAAACCACAACTCCCAAATATATATCAATTCAAAAGCCTATTTTTTAATGTCTTTGAGGATGCAAGTTGCATCACCATTCCTACTAAGAGTTTAATTTTCGGCCATAAGGGTGTCCAAAAATTTAACTTATTTTTTATAAACTTTTTAGGTCCTACCATCTACATTTTATCCACTCTTACACTAGCTTTTCGTACTTTTATAGTCTATAGTTTTGGAATATTTTAACCCATTACTTTTAGATGCAAGTTGCATCACCATTCCCAAGGTTTCACTTTTTGGCCATAAGGGGGGCCCAAAAATTGACTTTTTTTAAATTTTCATTCTTTTGAGTTTTTCCATAAAAAAACTTTCCTCATACATATATAAACCCAAAAAGTGAAATTTTTATATCATTTCTGAGTCATAACTACCTCATAACAATCTTGTCATATCTTTCTAACTTCTATGATATCTAATGATTTCAAGATGCATTCTAATATTTTATACCAAAAATAGAAGAGCGTTTATTGAGTCCTCTTAAAAAATGACTGATATTTTTCACATTCTAGTGTATTTTCATGTAAAACTTCCCTCCCAAATATATATATTGAAAAAAGTATTTTTAAATGTCATTTTCAAACCATAACTCCCAAATATATATCAATTCAAAAAGCCTATTTTTTAATGTCTTTAAGGATGCAAGTTGCATTACCATTCCTACTAAGAGTTTAATTTTCGACCATAAGGGTGCCCAAAAATTTAACTTTTTTTAAAAAAAAATTCATCAAAACAACTCTTCTTATATATATGTATGTGTGTGTGTGTGTGTGTGTGTTGGTGTGTGTGTGTGTGTGTATATATATATATGTATATATATATATATGTATATATATATATATACCCAAAAAGTGAATTTCTTATGTCATTTCTTAGTAGTCATAACTTCCTCAGAATCTTCACTCTTGTCATATCTTCCTAGCTTCTATGCTATCTAATGATTACAAGATGCATTCTAATATTTTATATCCCAATATAGAAGGGCATTTTTTGGACCAGCAAGGTCAATCAACCAGATCCATGCCCGAATTCAGAAAACAACTCTTACTCCTTGTTCCAATATCTTCCCCGAGCTATTGGCTTAAATGGACTGACAAAGTCTAGACCCCACTTTTGGAATGGCTCTAGGAGTAATATTAGGTTGTGATGCATTCTGTTTGCATCATTTGGTTGCTCTAGCCTCTAACACATTTGCACTCCTTTGTGCAAACTTGTGTGCATCCTTTAATATAGTCAGCCATCCACCAGAGTCCTGCCTGGAACACTTTTCATCCCGTGACTTCTCTGGAAAAGTGCCCTCCATGTCTTCCTTGGTGCGCCTCTGCCCAGCACGGCCTCTTATTCATGTTAGGGGATGCATCTTCCCTGTATTTAATCAATGCCCATCTTGTAGAGTAGCTGACCTGCTACTACCACCATGAATGACTTGCTCTTTGGAGAGTTGGTGTTTTCTTCTGATCTCTAGACATGTACTCCATAAAGGACAAGTCAGATAGAAACTGCAACGTCTCATCATACCACCTAGTTTTTTCTTCATCTATGAGGAAGAGCTGTGCATCTGGGAAGTCATCTTCCACCCCCTTTGGGTCTTTTCCTGACTCCAGTCTTGCTAGGAAATCTACTGCGTGCTTGTTTCTAGAGGTGTGCCTTATAGTGAGCTCAAACTCTTGTAACATAAGCATCCATCTAGCTAATTTTTTTGCCAAGTCTGGTTTTTTCACCAGGTACAAGGGGGTGGTTGCAAGATGAGGGTACTCACTTTCGTTCACTCTCTCTAAAATTGGGACATCCATGCATCTCGGGCGGAGTACCTCGATCGTGATAGTGCCGCGAATTAAAAGACGACACGTGCCTCCTGAGCCTAAATCGACATATCTCGATCGAGATGCCAACTAATGCCACGTTAGCAGGTCCGGGTTTCCAGGCGTCATCCATGTCACCAATACATGTCATCGCCACCACATTATCTCGATCGAGATATCTATGCCACTCGGATCCACATCAGGGCCACGCTGTATCCCCCTAGGCATATTTGACTAGCACATCTCCATCGTCCATGTATCTCAAACGAGAAATTAACATCAAATCGCGACCATTCATTGTTCGAGGTAATGGGATACAATCTCCACCGTCCCCATATCTCGATCGAGATACTGAGATCAAATCTCAGCCGTCCAAATATCTCGATCGAGATACAGAGATACAATCTGCACCGTCCAAATATCTCGATCGAGATACGTAGATGCAATATCCACCGTCCAATTATCTCAATCGAGATACGTAAACGCAATCTATACCGTCCATTCACGTACGTTGGAAGATGCGATCTCGGCCGTTTAAATATCTCGATCGAGGTATATAATGAATCTTGACCGTCGAGATACCTTGTCGTGGTAATGCCTTTAAATCGTGGCCATCCATGTACCTCGAACGAGATAGTAATATTAAATCTCAGCCGTCGATCCTTCCCCAACCCTAAAATTAGGTGTGTATCTTGGCCGTATGTTGCACTAACCCTAATATCCAGAGCGTTAATCTTGCAAACCCTAAATTGCATGATGTTACCGAACCTCGATCGAGGTTATAAAACCAGAAAACTTTTTTTTTTTACCTCATTGTCACAAGTCGTTTTCACTCTCCTTGCTCTCTTGATTTGGATTAGCATTAGTGAGCCCATTAGCATTGTTTTATAGCTTCATTAGTGCTACTTAGCACTAAGCATTAGACCCTTCACATTAGACCCTCCACATTGGACCCTTCACATTTGGCTTAGGTTTTAGCATGGAGTCACACGAGGAGGGCCACGAGGAGGGCAGCTCATCTATTGCGGACCTCATCGCGGAGATAGACCGCAAGTTAGCGGCTATCCGTAGGAGTGCTAGAGACACTCCGTCTACATTACATATCGTGGCAGACTTGGAGACGATGCTTGCGTCCCTTCGTAGCCTTCACGATATTGTTTATGTAGATGAGTGGATAGCCCACCATCGCACTGCTCCTATGTCACATGGCCTGACATATCGTCAGGTCTGTGATCTTGCTCCTATTAGGGATGGAGCCTACCTAGATCTTTTCCTCGATAGTCGTGGGATGAGGCCTGGGAGGCGGGCAAGCCCCTCACTATTTCGCGGTGTTCGCATCCTCGTATGGTGGCACATATCTATAGTCGATATGTTGCCGCATATGGGAGGATGCCGAACAACCGCCAGATTTCCATATACTTCGCAAAGCAGTTATATGCGGAGTTTGTCTTAGGGGAGGAGGTGGAAAATGAGAATAAGTACATCAGAATGAAAATGAGCTACCCCAGCTAGTCTGAGGTTAGTCACTGCCCAAAAATCTAAGTACAATGTAAGTGAGCTAACCCAGCTAGTCTGAGTTTAGTCACTATCAAGATAGAGATCTAGTCAGCAGCACCCTCTCTAGCTCTCAACTGCTCTAGAATGCTCTCATGGTCATCCACTCGAAGCCGAAAACGAGGGTGAGAACTGTGTTTTCGGCTCTGTACTCGAACAAGAGTGAGCCTGGTAGCAACCACTAGATGAGAGAACTGAAATGCCTCTAACTCCCACTTCCACTGCTGGAACTCAAGAAGTCGAATCTGCTGGTAGAACCGGCCTGCCACAATCATGCTATGGGCATCATAAGAAAACCCATGATCATCCACTGTATCCTGGTCAAGCATGCACTTTGGCCTAGTGCAACTCATCAGATAGTAGTCTACTCCCTCGCTATTTCCCTCATTGGCAATAACAGCAAATACATCACCCTCCTATAGCAAATCTGTCAGGTCATCATAACTGACCATGAACGCAGGACCTGTGTGCTCATCAGACACCACTGGATGTGAAGGATGCTCGGGGGAGAGGAATGTCAGTATCCATGCATCTGCCCATCCTCTCGAGGCACAATGTGACCAATCGCCATCCATACATGCTCCACAGAAGCATGCAAACCGTCGTGTGTAAATCGTGGGGGCCGCCATGCACGTGCTCCTGATGGAATGTAAGCCCAAGGTGCCAGGTACTGTGTCACAATCATGGGAGGCTCTACGGTCAATCATGGCACCATCCACATGCCAAAAAAATCTCCTGACAATCCGAGCATCACGTTTGGGGTACGATGATGCTGCACTCCCACACAAATGTTGGGAGCACCACTCGACTACGTGGCCCGCATCTCTGAACCGCTGAGCATCCTGCAGCTGATGACGCCTCAAGGCAGGTTTCACACACGCACCCGCACCATCATGCTCTCCCTTCCCGTGACCAGTCTCAAAGAATGACCAAATCACTAGGATACTAGACTGCACATGCCACCTATAAATCCATAAAAGATAGTCTTAGTTATTGTTTTCTTTAAGATGTTCTAGTGAATTTAGTTTAATTGTAAATGTAAGAAAGCCATAAGTACTACCTGTAGTAGAGCCAATAGAATTGACGTGATGACTTGAACTGTGCGCCACAACCATCCGACCAAACCCATCGCTGGACATGTCTGATCCCACAATCTCCTAAAAAATCGTCATGGAGATGAAAACAGTGTTGCACAAAATGTGCATCATGTGAACGATCATCAGTGATATAGAAATGATACTCTCGAATAATGACACGGGTCTCGGGGGGGTACTCGCTATCCCATCTACATGAGCCTCTGCATGTCGATAGCTAATGTGGACCAAAATAGCAACCTGGTGAGGTAAGCAATACATACGTTTAGGACACAAAAAATCAATTAAGTAATGTAGCTCAAACATAAAACAAATATTACAAAATATAACCATTACCTGCTCTGAGAAGTAATACTCAGATTGTATCTCCTGAAAAGGTGTGAAAGTGTAGTTCTCTGCAAAATCAATCACAGAGACGACCACACCAATAGGAAACTCTGCTAGGCATGCTCGAAACTGACGATCCTGCCACTTGGCACAATGACTGTGCCGTATGTAGGGGTAGATCTGCTCCCTAAATGTGGCTGTGAAGTGACAACGTGGTGTATGTTTGTCCACGAGCTGCAACTTCCTGGACTGTCCACCACTCTGGAGCTGGTGTGTCACATACTCATAACATTGCCATGCCACTATCTCTTGGTCACTTGCATCAAGATCTACCATCTGTAGATGTGCAAGTGAACCACATGATATGAAATTGCTCTCCACACAAGGCATCCTATGGAACTGGGCATCCTCCGTGCGTGCACACAAAAGAGAGTGGATGAAATCACGTGGACTACGAGGCAACTCTCTATGCCCACTAAGAGAACGGAACACATCATAAAAAAGTTTGAACTCAACATGGTAGCGACAACAACATGTGTCACACTGACGTGAGTACCTCACAAACCAAGGCTTACACCCCTCAAATGACCTTTGCCCAATTTTAAGCTCTGGATACGAAGCCACAAACTGAGAATACAACTCAGTTTGGGTCATTTCAAGAAAGCAAGCAACGTGCTCAATGAACACTCCTCTTGTCACTCTCTTACGCAAAGCTTTCTTGAAAACTGGCGATGCACGACAATTCTCCTCCCAAAAACTTTCTATCAAGGTTCTAGTGGTTTCATCTAGTAGGCGATCATGCCTAGCTACACGACCACTACTCGCCCACATAGCACCAACCTCATTGGCATCTAAACTTTGTCGCCTAATAGACCCAACTCTAAGTGCGTGTGGTGCTATGGAAAGGATGCGAGATGTGGCACTAACCTTACCCTTCATTTGGGAGCTACTTATGGCTGCCACAATAGTCCGTCGAGGAGCCAAAGCGTCTGCAGAGTTCCTCTTCTTGTTAACTATATAGGAATGACGAACACTTTGTAGCACCGCCATGCCAGCTCTCCTCTCTCTTCGACCTCCAATGTCGGAAAGCGCCCTGCAGTTGGCCATGTTGGGCAGATTAATCAAAGCATCAAGCACACATGCATGTGATGAAGACGTGAGGTCTTTGAAATAGGAATGGAAGATTGCATGGGCACGACGATGTGCCCGTGACTTTGATAGTTCTTTCCTATCCACACGAAGGGCGCCCAAAGGAGGGGGGGTGGGTTCTTGTAGAAGAGAGGACTCAAGAAGGGCGGGTTCATGTGGATTATCTAAACTAAAGGGGTAGTGGGGGGGAAGAGGGCGAAGGGAGAGGAAGTGGAAGAGGAGGAGCAAGGCTTGGATCATCGCCACAACGGAAGGTGTTACTCGTTGACGTGCTCTCCACTCTCTCTTTCTCTCATGAGCTACCCTTCTCCTCTCCTCCTCTTGAACTTGGTGGATGGGGGGGAGTCTAGTCCTATCACGTTTCCGACTCCTACGACTTTGAGAACCCATTCTCAAGGAAGCTAAGAGAGAAAATATTATGAAGGCTCAATGATGGGATAGTACTAGAGATAAGTGTGGGATAGTACTAGAGATGTGTGATTATATAGGAAAAATAGGTTATCCACTTCAAATCTCATTGGATTTCCTATCTAAGATTGATTGGATAACTAAGATAAACATAAAGATAATTAAAGATAAACTATTATCCACTTAAAAATTAATATTATTTATAATATTTATTAACAAGTCTAAATATTTATCATTACTAGATATATAAATATATCTTTAAAGATATCTTTTATTTTATAATTATATAATTACTTTTTTTAAATAAAGTATTTTTTTCAAATTTTATTCAAAGGTTTATTCTACATAAAAAATTTTCAAGAAATATAAAATTAAAAAAAAAAATTGAATTAATAATATGATCTTTAATAATATTTTTATTGATCTAATCCCAAAATATAATCCTTTAAAATTAGTGATTTTAAATTCTTTTATTTAATAAGTTACATATACTTTATTATTTAAATTTCTATATTCTATTTCTCTAAATTACTAAATTAACTTTTCCAAAAATATGTTTTTGAAAAAAGAGGGGAGGTGGGAAGGAGATGCCACGTGTCACAAGCGTGCATGACACGTGGCATTCTCTTGACATGTGGCACTATTATGGTTGATGTGGTAATTCCATGATGTGGCATGCCATGTCACCATGTGCGAGGTGGCATGCAAAGGTGGCAAGATGATGTGGCATTAATGATGACTAGGATGATGAGGTGGGGAGTCAACTAGGTTGACCATGTTGACATGGAGGGTGGAGGTGGCAAGCTGCTTATGTGGATCCTCTCGATGCTCACGTGAACATAAAGTGGCATGCATATATAAGGTTTGTGCCTACCCAAGCCTCACACATGGAATGAAACCTAAGCTGTGAAGTTTACCAAGCCTATATTTCCAAACCTAACTAGGATTGGTTTTAGACTTGAAAAGGGGAGAGTGGACACAATATGGGAATTTTCACTTGGGAGGATTGAAAATGGACCTTCCCATACTCAAATCAAGCCAAATTTTTTTTAATAAATTCATGGCAACAAGAGTATTGATCCCTTGAGTTTTTATATTGAAAGATTCAATATTTAATTTTCTAGAATTAAACTACTATTGATTTAATGGGCCTCTAACAGTCATAATAAATTTTCCAAAGTAAATCTACAAAAATCAAACCGTTAGATTTGTAATTTTACCTTATACCCACATTATACTAATCTTTCCCAATCTAATCATCACTAGATCCATACAATTTGAGCATTTTAAATGGTAGATGTGGTGGGAGGATAAAATAGTATGTTTTTTAACAATTCTAATATCTTTTAAATAATATAGAAAATAGTAGAACACATCAAAAATTACTCGATAAATCAAGTTAAGCTCTATGTTATTTGTATTTGTGATATGCAAAGTCGGAACATCATATGAGTAATAATGTAAAAGTTATAGGCAATTTACTCACATTCACTATACCTGTCTAAACCTAGGCAGGGCCTGTATACAAACTTGGTTCCCAAAGAAAAGGGGATTTGCAATTATTGGATATTCGATCAGATTATAGTTTTAGGTGCCCAACTTTGCATATGATGTTTCATTAGAAGACCTTGAAGTGAAACTCCTTGGCTAACTATGAGAGATTGGCTATTCTTCTTGAAAAAATGCCTGTTTTCCAGCTAAAGCCAAGGGCGCCCACGACATGAAACTAGATAACCTCATCTTGCAACCACCCAAGGGTGCTTCATGATCTACATGAATTTCAAACACCTTTCCCAATAGATATTACCTGAACTTCTTGATCTAGTAATTCATCCCCCCCCAATGACTCCTTTTATATGGTGGAGTGGTTTCTTTCTAGTATGGATAGCCTCCTTCTTGCATAGTAAACTCATCTAAACCAAACTTCTTGTGGTTCCTACATCAAAGCACTACCAATGGTAAAATCAGAGGTATCAACAAATATATGGAATAGCATATCAATGTTTGGATGTTGAAGAATGGGTGCTGATGATGATAGGATCCACTTGAGACCTTGAAATGCCTCCTGATATACGATCTTGAGCAAACATATTCTATATCTTTCACCATCATGCTATACAGGGGTATTGCCACATTTGCCCAAGAACTTCATGAATCTACTATGCCACTTGATTACTGTAAGCTGGAAAGTTCTTTGGCATTCTTGGGTGTTGTAAGATGGGTGTGTACACCCCCTAGCATTTTGGTGATAGCTTGGGTGCGAATCCGGACAGAGGGTCATTAAAAGATCTCATATCAATAAGTGGTTATTTACAAGAGGGCTAGTGGGGAGTTGGGATCTTATGGAGCTTAGGCTCGAGCCCAGACCTAAGCCCAATAGTCACATGGGTATCCCAAGAGTCACATGGTTGGATGGTTATATAAAGCCAGTCTTGTATGCAAATTAGAGATGATTCTTACACATGATTCTTGTATATATACAAGATGATGGATATGGAAGACAGTGGATGAAAGCATGATAAGGTGGTACACTTTCCACCAGTTGCATTGGTTGCTACCACAGTTGAAGATAACGAATATTAGTGGATTTAATATTGTCATAAGATGGATTTAGTAATTTATCTAGTGCCTTTTAGATATAATAAATGTGAAACAAGATTAAATAACCATGTTTTAATTCTCTAACTCTTCATAAAAGTGTTTCACAACTAGTTGTAAACCGTTGTCCAGGATAGGTTTTCAGTCCACCTTATCATGCTTTCACTCCACTAGGATGTTTTTCTTGTATCTTTTATATTGTTCTTGATCCATGTCTCTTACACCATGCTCATGTGTACATGTGTACTCCATGGCTATGTGTGTAGGAGCATGTTATTTCCCCCATGTTAGTAATATTAAAGAATGTTTCTTGGGTTGGTGTCCATCTCATCTCTATTCTACACTCCATAGTTCTATCTATCCCTTGATTGTATTCCTGTCTAGAATGAGGATCTCGAATAAGTATCTAGAGCCATTCGTGTCTAGATGTGACTCTTGTCCAGAATCATCGGACCTAGGAACTAACATCTGTGTAGTCTCACGATTAAGTCCCCCAAGATTAGGCAGACTAGTAGCTTAATGCACTAGCGTTGTCTTATCACATTCAACATAGTTGTATTAGTTGCCCCTCATTCGTCGAAGTCTACTAGGTGGTCTGGAACCATGCAAGTGCCAGGTCGACGCCGACACTTTTGGCGATCCTACTAGGGAGTGCTACACTAAGACGAGGAGTAGGAAGGTAAGAGGTTAGTTTTACACAAGAATTCTGAATAGAGAAGCTAGTTGGGTACACTAAGAAGGGGAGTAGGAAGGTAAGAGGTTAGTTTTACACAAGAATTCTAAATAGAGAAGCTAGTTGGGCAGATATGGAAAACAAGTGTGCACCTCCTCATGTCAAGAATGTTCATGAGGGAGCCTTAATAGTATAATGGGCAGTGCATGGAGAAGTGAAAAAGGATACAGAGTGAGTCTGTGTAACAGAACTAACAAGAATCCGAACTGAGGATCAAGACATGGATCCAGATTCATCATCAAGAATCCGGATAGAGGATCAAGACATCTAGATTCGGCTTGATCATTAAGAATCTCAATGGAGGATCAAGACATCCGGATCCGGCTTTATCATCAAGAATCTGAATGGAGGATCCGACTTCATCATCAAGAATCCAAACAGAGGATCAAGACATCTGGATCTGACTTCATCGTCGGATGGAGGATCAAGACATCCATATCCAGCTTCATCATCATCAAGAATCCAGACGAAGGATCAAGACATATGGATCCGGATTCATCATCAAGAAGCTAGACCAAAGATCAAGACATCCAGATCCGGATTCATCATCAACAATCCAAATGGAGGATCAATACATCCGCCGAATCCAGCTTCATCATCAAGAATCTAGACCGAGGATCAAGACATCCGAATCTCGCTTCATCATCAAGAATCTAGACCGAGGATCAAGACATCCGGATCTGGCTTCATCATCAAGAATCAGAATGGAGGATCAAGACATCCGGAATTGGCTTCATTATTAAGAATCCGGATATAGGATCAAGACATCCATGTCTGGCTTCATCATCAAGAATTTCCATCAAGAATTCCAATGGAGGATCAAGACATATGGATCCGGCTTCATCGTCAAGAATCTAGACCAAGGATCAAGACATCCGACCAGATCCAGCTTTATCATCAAAAATCCGGACGGAGGATCGAGACATTTGGATCCAACGTCATCGTCAAGAACCTAGATGAAGGGTCAAGACATCCGGATTTGTCTCCATCATTAAGAATTTGGACAGAGGGTCAAGATGTCAGGATCCAGCTCCATCATCAGGAGGACGACATAATGAATTTAGATTGGTGAGTAATTTTCCAATTACATATACATCAATTGTTGAAGTATTGTTTTGGAAAATGATGTCAATAATATTAATACTAAAAGAATGAAGCATGAGCGAAGTGGCATGGAGACGCTTTAGTTGGGGATACTACTACCGAGATGCCTGTATGTCCTAGTGATTCGAAGGCATGAGGTCCGAATGCCCAGTGAGGTCCTGACCATGATATTAATATTGAAAGAATGAGGCATGAGAGGGCCAAAGGAGACGCTTAGCTAGAATACTACTGAGACACCTATAAGACCCAGTGAAAAGAAATGAGATCTGGAGGAAGCCCATGCAAGGTCTCGACGATGATCGAGTCACTTGTAAGTCCTAAAATTAGGCATGAGGTCTAAAGGAAGAGTCTTGCACTAAGGATACTACCAAAATGCCTGTAAGACCCAGTGAGCAGGCGTGAGGTATGGAGGAAGTCACGTTTAAGATCCCTACAGAGTCGCCTATAAGTCCCGGATAAAGAGGCATGAAAGTGGAGGAGAAATCTCAGTGAGATACCTACCGAGACACCCGTACCCAGTGAGAAGGCATGAGGTCTAGAGGAAAAGCTCAGTGGGGTCCCTACCAAGTTCTTTTGTAAAGGAAAAAGAACAAACAAAATATAAACCAAAATGGAAATATTACTAAAGCATAAGAAAATGATGTAATGATTTCTATAATGAAATTATTTGTTGTGTGTTGTAATTTTAGGACCCAAGGGAGGACTCACCTTGTGGACTTCCAGAGATGAATCTGACTTCCCAGACACATGGAGAAGAAGTAGGTGGTGATATCGATATAGACTACCGGTAGCACACTTGAGTGCCCATGGACAAGATTATCCATTAGCAAATACTTGTGGACTCTTCATTAGATTGGTGGAAATCATCTTCCTACCATCTCCTTGGTCTACCATCATTTTTTGTGGTTCTACATGATATATGGTATAACTTGAAATGGCTTGCCAGCCACTTATTCATAGATTTTCATGATGTACTTGGCATTGATAGGAGATAGTACACTCCCAACTAAACAAAGGGGAAGATAGGTGTTGTGACAGGTGTGTACACCCCCTAGCATTTTGGCATTAGCTTGGGTATGAACATCCCCTAGCATTAGTAGCATTAGCTTTGGCTAATGAGTTGTATGATTTGGTTATTACAAGATGTCATATTAAGAAGTGGTTACAAGAGGGCTAATGGTGGGGAGTTAGGATCTTGTGGAGGTTAAGAGAGCCCAATAGTCACATGGTGGCTCAATAGTGACATGAGTAGCCCAGTAGTCACACGGTATCCCAAGAGTCACATGGTTGGATGGTTATATAAATCCCCTCTTGTATACAAATTGGACATGATTATTGTATGTACATGATTCTTGGACACACAATATGTGATACATGGATCTGGAATACACTATGATACTATGTTGTTATGCTTGTATGTTTATCTTCTATCTTTTATCTTGTCCTTGATTCATGTCTCCTACTCCATGCTCATGTGTACATGTGTACTCCATGGCTATGTGTGTAAGAGCATGTGTTTTCTACCATGTTAGCAAGGCTATGCTAAGATTGGGCGGCTGCAACTTTACAATAATCATGACCTTGCCCAGATCTACTACTAGCTCTTCTACAGATACTATAAGCCCTAAGAGGGATCTACTCGTTTACAGCAGCAAAGACACACTTGGTTGGATTGAGGCTCAGTGTGGCTTTCCTACACTTCTTGGCAAGGCACATCGTGAGGTGTGTTATGTGGCCTTCTTTCTTTTCAAACACATTGAAATCATCCACGAGGATCCTCATGAAGGTGGTTAGCTATTCATAGAATATTTCTTGAACCATCCTTTGGAATGTGGCTACTGGAGCATTCTTCAGCCCAAAAGTCATTATATTAAAGGTAAAAAGCCCCCTACTCTGTGATAAAGGCTCTTTTTTCTTTATCCTCCGAGGGCAGCTGCACCTGGTTTTGTACCCATTAAACCCATCCAGGAAGGAATATGTCTCAGGCCAACTACGACGTCCAACAGGGAATCTATGAATCGTACCAAGAATGGATCCAATATGGTGGAAGCATTCAGCTTTTGAAGTAGTCAATTGAAGAGCGGTTCTCTCTACTGTGCAATATAGTGCTCATAGAGTACTACCGATCAACAAAGAAACACAATGTCAATCCGAGGACTCAACCCGATTAGTGCATGAAGGCTTATCCCTTGCGGGAGAGTTCACATACACGAACCACCACTTGATGATTCAACCATTCAACACCTCAATCAATCTCTCAATCCCTTAAATCCACTACACTAATCAAGAGAACAAGCAATGCATGGCAATCTCTTAATCCCATTCAAACATTGATTAAATCTTAGCTTTCCCTAATGCCAGCAAACCTATAAGCATGCATCTACTAACCCACAAGCGTAAGCAAGCATAGAATGTAACATTCACAAACCCACGAGCTCATAGAGAGAGTCCATCCATGAATAACTCATTGCCAATAAAGTGGGCAAGAGCTTGCATCAATGGAGACTACACACACACACACTAAAAGCATGCATACACAAGAGAAAGAAAGAAGCATTCAACTAATCATAGAGAGAGTCTATCCATGAATAACTCATTGTCAATGAAGTGGGCAAGAGCTTGCATCAATGGAGACCACACACACACACTACAAGCATGCATACACAAGAGAAAGAAAGAAGCATTCAACTAATCATAGATTAATCTACTTCAACGATGCTAAAATAGATTAAGAGAAAGAAGTGGAGCTATACTCATTGGAGCTTGATACTCATTAGAGTACAATAGAGAGAGTTAGAGAGTTGCCATAGCATGAGAGTTCAAGAACTTCACTTAATAGCTTATGAGAATGGCCAAAAACGTCCTCTTTCTTTAGCTAACATCTCTTTTATAGAGATGTCACTAACCCTAGACCTCTTTCACACATGGGCGGACAACCCCATAAGTGAGCCTTGCTTAATACACTTAGAACTCTCATTTAGAACCCACATTGGCCTAAAACGATTTACATTGCACTTCGGCACAAAAATATGGAAAAATTATGTGCGTCTTTATGTTCCCATGGCTACAATCCCGCTCTCTCGCATTAATTGCTTCCGGCCTCCTTCCATAATCCGTGTTCCCATGAGTGAACATCAATGTAGAACCTCAGCTTCCCATTCTTCTTCCGCACAATGACTATTGGTGAAAGCCATTCCACCATGTCCATTGGGTAGATGAACCCTACTCTTATAGCACCTTATCAATCTCCTCCAACTATTTGGCATAGTTGGAGCTCATTCTATATCTACTCTTATTGATAGGAATTCCATCTTCTTTTATGTTGAACTTGTGTTGGTAGAATCTAGGATCAATCCCCTTCATGTCAGAGTAGTTCCAAGAAAACACATCTTTGTAGGATTTTAACAATCCCAGGAGTCTTCCTATGAATCCCTGATTTAGTTTGGCACTGTTTGATTGTTTTGGCATCTTGGTTGTCCTCCGGGTTCAATCCTTCGAGTTCATCTTCTAGGACTCTAATGTTCCAGTTCCTGAGCTAGGATTCCTCCTACTTGAGAGCCATCATGGACTTTTCTTGCTCAGCCTCCTATAGCTCTGCCACACTGTCTTGAGTGTCTTCCTCCTCCTTTGCACTTTCTTCATTTAGTAGCACTTTAGGGTGAGCCACCATAACTTCTAGATTGTACCTCGTACAATCCTTTCTATATCCACCTCAAATAATGAGACAACAAATCTCAATTTTCTTTCATGATCTTCTCTTCTTCATCATCTTCTTCCCCTTCCACATAATTTAGACCTTCTACATGCAACGAGGTCGGCTGGCCAGATTCATCTTGTCTTTTCCTCGGACCAAGATGCAGAACTTCTTTATCTCCCTCCCGATTGTGATCTTGTCCGTATCCCAGTTGTCCTTGATCCTTCCACTTTTGAGCCATGGTCTTCCCAACAACATGGGATATGCACCTGCTATCTAAGTCATCTTGATGACTATGAACATGATAGGGAACATGCATCTTGCCACTTCTATTTGTTCTCCCATGATTATTCAAACTAGTCTGACTCTTCTCGAGTCAACCATTCGGATTTGAAAAGGATTTGGATACATGTCCGTGATACCTAGCATTTTGGCCAGGCTACCTGATATTATGTTCACTCTTGATTCTCCATCCAGAGTGACCCTCGCCCACTATCTCTGCCCTCTAATCTTAATGGTCACTTCCGAAACCAACGTGTCATAGTCCTAGATTGTTTTCCTTTTCTTGCATTCTACTATCGGATTTTCTGGTTCCTACAAAGACATTTGCACCGGTTTCTCATTTGGTACTATGGCATGAAGCATCTTTTAACTCTATAATTAGAAACTAGTTCAGCATTTCGTCTAGTGTGATGTTCAATTTCATCTTGCTATGATCCTCCCATAGGTCATATTCCTGCATGGAGTTGCTTCTTTTTTCCTTGTCAATGGGCATACCTTGGCCTCTATATGTTCTTCCTGCTTTCTCCTTTGCTTCCCTTTCCTTTTCATGAATTTCCCTTATCAATTTTCCTATCCGGATTCTTTTTGGATTTCCTTCCGTTTCCTTTCTCACGACACTTCCGCTTCTTTGGACTGTAATTAGCTCCAGTTGGCACTTTAGAATCCTTTCTTTGGATTCTCTACCATTGCACACCAACTTCTTTCTTTCTTACGATTTCTTCCCTTTTCTTGAGTAGGTTTATCATGTTTGCGAATTCTCCTTAGAATTCTCTCCCAGCACGAGTATGCTTTACTGCATTGTCCGCACCATTCCTTGTGCACTCTGCACCAACTTGATGATTTTCTCATGTAATCGCTTTTGCTCTGCCCATTGTTTTGGCTTCTATTTCTATTCTAGCTCAAAATTTCTTGCATGTTCATGTCTTGATAAGCCCTTGTGATCTTGTCCTCCAATGGATTTTCTTGTTCTTTGCCTGCCCCATGGTCCACTTTTACCATGTTTACATCTACATAATCAACTTCTGTTGGGTTCACCTCCCTTTGCAGCTTTCTTACAGTTCCTCTTGATGTAGCTGTACACATGGTCCACTTTTACCATGTTTACAGTTGCATTAGCTTATGTTGCATTCACCTCCCTTTGCGACCTTGCCTCTTGTAGTTCTTCTTGATGACACTGAAATATGGGGCAATCATTTTTTCTATGCCCCAGACCATTGCAGTAGAAGAAATCTCCCCTTGACCCAAATCTTCCACCTCCTCTTACTTACAGTCTATTGATTTTAGTTCCTATTGGGCGATCTAGTTCACGGGGCTGGGGCTTGCTACTGACTTTTACTCTCGGATTTCTATTCCGAATATTGTAGAAACACTCTCTATGGTGTGATTGTTCCTTCCGTTGATAGTGCATATTTGTTACGTGTTCTTCAACTGGCACTCCTCCTTGATGTGACCTTGATTATTACACCTTGTGCACCATACATCCGGTCGTTTGAGTCTGGATCCTGTGTGTCCTCTTGTAATCTTGGCTAGGGTAGCCTTTAGTTCTTCTTGAACATTTACTGCCTACTTCCTACCTTTCTTTTTTTGGGACTTTCCCTCTTCGACATCCGACTCCTAGCTGGACTCTGATTCTGAGGTGTCTTCTCCGGGATCCAATTCGAAACTTTCTTCCTCCTTGTTCTTCCTTTTGTCCTTCTTCTTCTCCTTGCAGTCTTTTCTTGTTTGCTTCAAGTGGTTGCTCCCGCCACCACTTGTTCGAAAAGGTGAGGGCATCCAAGTCATCTGAGGCCATTGCTATTTGGAGCTTTTTGCTCGGTCCTCTCATGAAACACTGGCTTAGCATGACTAAAGCAGGTTGGTTGTGCTGATCTGGGTGCATTAGCGATGCTCCAAATTCAGTTGTGCATAGTCCTCTATTGGCCTCATCTTCTGAGTTAGCCTTTGTAGCTTTTCCATTGCCTCTGTTATGGTCTTGTCTTTCACCAACAGGTTGAGATGGACAAACAAGATTTTCCATAACAATATCAGAAAGATTGTCACCTTCAAGTATTCACATTATCTTGGCCTTCCATCTGGGAAATCCTTAGCACAAAAGATGAGCAAAATTATGTTGCACAAAAAACACCATAACTTTCAACTCCAAACTCCGATAAAGCTGAGCAAATACTCAGAATTTACCACACGAGCTACACGTTGCCTGTTTTCCTCTTTTAAGTGGTGTTTACCCTAAATGACATAACTTTTGGGAGGAATATCAAAGTTTTGGTACCAATTGTGTTTCTATAATACAATTCCAATTAGGATAAGATAGGGTGGTCTTACGAGTTTCGTCAGATTAGTTCAGTTAGTTAAGGCTTTTGACTACATTAAAGAAAAGTTATCCTCGTGGAATCGCCCGTGCTTTCTGGGCCAAGTGAAGTTTTTTTGGGTTCAGTTTTGGAAGAACTGATGGTTTAGTCTCTTGTCTGGATATCCATGGGCAAGGCCCCAAGTGTGGGACCCTACCTCACGCAAGAAGTGCTACCCGAGAATTCGTTGCGCAGTGGGGTTAGGGATCTTACACACCCCCTCTTGCTTTTTAACCATCATTGGCATATTCACTTTGTACCCATAGAGTGCCTCAAAAGGTGAAATGCCAAGCTCTCATGATGCATACTAGTATGAGAAATCTCCGAAAGCCACAACCACTCATCCCAAAAACCTTGAATATCATGGAAATAGTG
Organism: Cibotium barometz; assembly: GCF_041138505.1. Lineage (NCBI taxonomy): Eukaryota > Viridiplantae > Streptophyta > Polypodiopsida > Cyatheales > Cibotiaceae > Cibotium > Cibotium barometz. Next base: position 45,641,929 of record NC_141067.1, on the reverse strand, counting down.
TCTCAAGTAAGTTTCCACACACTTGTTCAACCTCTCAGTTTGTTCATCTGTTTCTAGGTGATAGGCAGTGCTAGGTGGTAAAATAGTCCCCATGATCTCAAACAATGTCCTCAAAATGAACTCATAATCTTCACATCCTAATCACACTAACAATTTGTTAGGACACTCCATGCAGCTTGAAAACATGATCCAAAAACTTTTTTACAACCATGGATGTTGAAAATTTTACCTCGAAAGAAATAAAATGTGCCACTTTTGTCAAAAGCGGTCTACGAGGAGGATGCAAAGCTAAAGTAGATGACTGTAGAGAGAGTAGGTACTTTCTTGTCAGCATTGAGATTGGAGATTCAAGTTGCAAAAGAGACCATGGCATCCTTGCCTCCAAAGATTTGATTGAGAAATCCAACCTTACAGTGAAAATATCAACACAACCAGGCACTTTGGAGATGATTGGAGGGGGTTCAGATGAGCTGGAGAACATCTCTATGATAGAGGTAAATAGTCTTCTATTTTTTGGTGTACATGATTTGTTTTTCTATAGATTCACATTGTTACATTTCTCACATAGCTATGTTTGTAGACTAAGTTGGAGGTGCATCATAAAGTCGAGAAGAATCTAGCAGGGCAACGTGTCCTCATTCATGCTAAACAAAGTTTAGGCAAGCAGCAGGGCTTTCCTCTTTCCTAATGCGCCATCCTATGGAAGTAAGAGCATGGAAAATCTTACTCTCCCAGGTTAATGTGCAGACCTATTGTGGTGTATTTTTGGATGCTAATAAAACTTTCACACTGGTCTCACTATCGTGCAACCATGTATACCATTCCATGTGTTTTGCAACTATGAGCACCTCAGAAGGTGCACAATGTAGAGAAGAAAACTGTGATTTTGTGATTCCACAAAGTGCTGTTATAAATGTCATTTGGATATCAAGTTACACCCTTGTACTTTTTTGAGTGACATTAGCTCCTAGTTTATGTTTAGTAGTACATATATTCCTTGGCTATTTAGCAAACTATAATGAGTGGCTAGCATAATGCATCAACTATATGTTATTACTATGTTAATTAGCATTGTTTATGTTAGTTGCTTGTGCTAATCAACATATGCTATGCTGGTTATATGTTTTTCACCATCGTTAAGCTATTAATTAACAATCCTTTTTTATCATATAATAATTAACATACAACTATGTTAATTAGTTGTATGACAATCCTTGTTACCATATACCTAGCACAATTTATGTTAAGCTTTTACTTAGCATACAACTATGCTAATTAGCATATGACCCTTCTGGTTAGCATAAGCTATTTTAGCTAGTAGATAATACTTGGAATTTATAACTATGCTAATTAGCATATGACCCTTCTGGTTAGCATAAGCTATTTTAGCTAGTAGATAATACTTGGAATTTGTAACTATGCTAATTAGCATATTTTAGTTATCATATGACTCTTCTGGTTAGCATATAGCTATTTTAGCTACCATAGAAGACTATGCTAGCTATATGCTAACAAGCATATACTATGCTAGTTAGCACACAATTAGCGTGTGTTAATTAGTATCTAATAAGTTTGTTATTAGCATATAACTATGCTAATTAGCATATGAGTATGCTTGTTAGCATATGGCTATTCTAATTATCATAGCAAACTGTGGTAACTATACTAGTAAGCATATTCTATGCTAGTTAGCATATGTAGTTAACATAGACTATGCTAACTAGTATAGTCATTTTTTTGTTAGCATACAACTATGCTTGTTATAATATGAGTATGCTTGTTAGAATATGAGTGTTCTAGTATAGTTACTATAATTATTTTTAGCATAGAACTATGCTTGTAAGAATATGGGTGTTCTAATTAACATGTAAAACAATGATAACTATATGCAAGTTAGCATATATTATGGTAGTGAGCATGCATAGGTAATCTATGTTTCTTCTCTCTATTCTGCAGAGGCCTCAACAAGGGGTACCTGATCCAAAAAAAATATTCCACTTCTTTTTCTTCAAGAAATCGAGCTCAGTAGCACTATACTAGCCAAATGTAGAGTCAAAAAGGGAGGTGATGAAGACAAGCATTCCCTTGCTATTGGGGAATTTTGAGTAGGATTGGAGAAAAAAGCCAATATTTACTCTAATGGAGATAGTCAACGTGCTTTGGATCGTGAGTCAAAGAAGATGGAGTCTTCTAGATACTCAAATAAGACTATGTTGGATCCTGCGATTGTCATCGTGTGCAATCTAATAGAACCTTCGAATATCTCAGATGGTCAATGTGCTTTGGATGATGAGTGAAAGAAGCTAGAGGCTTCTTTCTACATACATAAATAAGACTATGTTAGATCCTATGAGTGTCAATGGGTGCAATCTCGTAGAACCTTTGAATGAAATTAGTGAGGCAAGATGCATAGGATAACTCTACTTTGGAAAAAGTCATATAAAGAATGTCAAGGAAAAAGGCACACAACTATTCAACAAATCGAGTAACTCCGAAAAATAAAGTGAAGTGCACATCGAGTCAAGGTATATCACCCAAATCTAAGCCATGTTCATCGATGAAAATTGCCAAAGCTTGTGCATGCAAGAAACTTTGACTCCATTCTCTACCGGCATAGACAACTATTTGTCTCCCAAGATAGCCTTGTAGTTCATGTGTTCTATCTATTTTTTCCAGGCACCAACTATTCTACTTGGCTACCATTATACGCCCTAGTTCATATTGCCCACGGTGGTGCAACTCTTTAATTTTTGCTATCTTGGAATGTACTTGCTTTTATGTAGTCGTTGTTGTAATGCATGATATTTAAGACAATTGACTGATTTGCATAATGGTGCCATTATAGTTTCATATCCATAAAGGGCTGAAAGTCCCAATGTCCACAAAGTCCTTAAGCTTGGAATGTTCTCATGATGTAGTATCACTTGTTATAAATTCAGTGCATTAATTTTGGCTAGTGCCTAAGTAATGATATTTAAAGCCCGATTGTACATTAGTTATATGGCAGCCCCCATGTCTTTATATTGCAATCAACTGGTCAAGGGGTTAAATCTTAGGAGAATAACCTCTAAGAAATTTTATGTATCACGTGCATTTAATGGGTATTTTATAAATCCCTTACACTTACATACTTTTATAAATAAAATGACCCCTTTTTCTTCATAAACTTATGGTTTTTTTCCAAATTTGTTTAAAAAACCCTTCTTGTAAATGTAGTTCTGTAACTTTTTTTAATTAATATACCCCTCCTGATTGACTCACGTGTGTTACACTTAGATATTTTTAGGTGAACCCCCCAAGCGTTTAATGCACATAGATTGTTAGTCAAGCGGGTTAATGCACATACTTTGGGGTACTATAATGCGGCGCTTGAACAAGATTCCCAAACATCCCTTCATGCCAAGAAAAATACCTCTACTGAACCTAGAGGTATGAGTCACAGTTTGTGTGATGAGCACACCCGCAAGGCTTTACTTTCTGCATTGGTGGAGGTCAAGCATCATTCCAAGACTACAAAAAATGTGGAGAAAATTGTAGAGGTAAAGCAGTATCCCAGAACTAAAATAAGGGCGGAGGCCCCTGCACAAACACCTGCGGCGGCGGACGAACTTATTGAGAAAATAGAGAGAGAGCTTCCTTCAACTAGCTTCCCCCCTCCTGATTTGACGAGGACTCTGGCTCCATGGGTGGAAGATTAAATGTTAATCCCATTTTGGATTAACAAGTATGCTCCTTCAATTGAGGACATTAATAATGACATGAAAAGGCACTATAAAAGTTGTACATTATGAGATATTGGCCACCTAAGTCCCTAAGTAAGTTTTGGATGCCCAAGTGTGAATAATGGCCAAACGTATATAAGGCATTTTCTCATATAATGAATAGAGACAATCCCCTTTGTGCTATTGAGAGCTCTTCTTTGTGTCTTGAGAGAGAGTATTCTAGCACTTGTACCTCTTCTATTCTTGTATGTTTCTTGCTTGTGTGGGAGAGTGAGAGAGAGTGATTGCCTTATGCAATAGTGTAAGTGATGGATAAGATTTGTGTGGAAGTGAAAAATTGGTTGTGTTTGTTGTGTATTTGTGTGGTGGAGTGGTCATGAAAGAGAGATTCACTGTTTTTTCTAGTTAAATTTGATGTTTGCATCACTCGAATCATCAACGTGAACGAGCACGTTGGTGTTTAGTTTTTTCTTCTTTTCAAAAATAAAAAAAATAAGGAGCCATTGAACTTGTATTATACTCCTTAGGCGTGGCAAAATCATTTTGGAAACAGTTGGATAAGTATCTTTCACCCAAAATCACCTTAGTCGATGCGAGAAGTTCCCATGTGAAACTGCAAGAAAATCATTCACGATGTGAACCGTTTCGTACAACTTCATGCCGTGAACTACTCTAAGCATCAATGCCATGATTAATGCCACAATTCATGGGATTACCTTGCAAAAAATAGGTATCCTTATCCTGACACCTCTGAAACCACGAGGTTTAACAAACTAAAAAATCATGAACGTGCAAAAAATCATTCACGATGTGAACTATTTTAGAGCACTTCATGGCATCATGAACCATTTTTAGTTGATGACATGAACCATTTTAGAATCCTTCACGTTATGAATCATTTCTAGTTCATGATGTGAACTAATTAATTTTCATGACATGGAACCTTATCTCTTCATGGCGTGAACTTTTTTTGTAATTTCATGCCTTGATCAAATCAAACTCTTGAACTTGGTATAGTTAGATTAAGGGTAAGAAAAATGAAAATCATAACAAGGTAACATGGAATTCTAAGTCCAAAAGCAAAAACATTTAAACACATGAAAGTGCAAAAAAGCGTTGAGGACCTAAACTATTTTTTGACACTTCACGCTGTGAACGGTCCTCTGCAATCTCACGACCTCAGAAACAAGTCGACAAAATCTGACTAAAATTTAATAAGGACAACAAAATAGCTTGAAACCACCCTCTCTAACCAAATCGAGCGGTATCATTGACATAGTCCGGGGATTTTTTGGTTTCCAAACCAGCAATGACGAAGAAGCACAATTTGCAGGCATCGGTCCATCCACCAATGCTGCTGGGCTTGGTCCAAGGCAAGAAGTACCTATCTAAACTTCAAATTCGAGGCTATCAAACATGGGCACCACCCAAATGAGAAGAGACATGGAAAGTGCGGCTAGGACGGGTGAAGTATTCTTCCTAACCTTAGAGGAAGTAGCATTAGATCTAAAAAGGATCGAGGTGGAACGAAAGCTATATGAGAGTTGAGCTTAAGGAAATAAGAGCTCAATACTCAAAGGAAAAAAGCCGAACAAAAGGAGATGGGAAGTGTAAACTTACTCCAATCACGAGGTAAAGAGCCGAAAATAGTCATGGGAAGAAGTAAGTGAGGAATTCCAAACTTAGAACCCATAAATGAAGAGCCCAGAGCAGAGGAAGGGTTTGTAAACCTAGAAGAAGAGGATAACCTACCAAGAGTGGCGAGAAAAGTGAAAGCCTACCTGCACACCACAAAAAGGACATCGAGAAAATGATCAAACATCCTACGTTTCTATAGGACATGAAACTCTTAATTATGCAAAGGAATAAAGAAGTGACTTATGATGAGCCATTCTAAAATGAAGTGGCAGGACCATCCCATAGATCGGAGATTCCTAGAAGAGCCAACATAGGAAGAGGAAGAGGTCTAGAGGTAGGGGGGGAAGGACGAATCTATTGAGTATGGCTGTGGAAATGGGACGAGGAATGGTCGAGGAGCTAGGCACTGCCCTAGAATTGTGACCCTCCTAAATTAAACCACACATCATTTCCAAGCTCATTCAAAAATTCTATGGGGATGGAAATCCTATTCAACATCATGTAGAGATTTTTCAATCCACATGCAAAACCTGTGGGCTAGTTAGTGAATATGTAACAATGATTTAGGCTTTCTCATTGACCCTAGAAGGGAAAGCGCATCAGTGGTTCCAAACCCTCAAACCCGAGGATAAGATTAACTACACACGACTCAAGAATCTGTTTGTTCCTAGCTTTGCAAGAAGTGGCAGATGGAGTCGATGAGAGACTGCGTGTCTCTACTAAAGAACTTAAATTCAAGGTGCAAACTATGGGAGATTCTAATTGATGATCGGTTTATGACACCACAAGATGCATGATTATCTAGTATTAGCCCAACCAGCTACTCTAGATGCTTGTTGTAAATTGGCAATTGAATATGAAGATAATATGCTAGAATGGTCACAACCAGAAGATGTCAGAATATCTTTGACAACAACGACTTCGTGTGTTTTGAGTCACCAAGAGATTGAAACTCAGAGCAAAAAAGTTGGAAACATGACTGTGGAAGAGCTTAGTAATGCAATACTAGATAAATTGAAGGTAAAGGAGGGAAAAGAAACATCTGGGCATGGGCATATCCATCTTTACTCCCGTAGAGAATTGGTGTGGTGCTCCATGTGTAGATTGAATCACACTGCTACCAAATGCCCACAGTTAAGAGCAAGGCCACTACTACTCTATTGTGCACACTGTGTTAAATTAGGGAATCATGGCACTTCCATGTACAAATATCCAAGGTTCCAAATATCTGCATAGCTTCTGACACCTAGAGCTCCATTGGCCTTACCAATAGCACTTGTGCAAATTAGTGCAGTTGAAGGACATCCAAACTCTTCCTATTTACCTAGGAGGATGTTTCGGGTGCAGAACACTTTACCTCTACCACCAGCTGTTCTACCACCACAACCACCATAGGCTAAAATCAACCAAGTATTAACTAGAGAGCCATGAGAAGATATTGATATGGTGTGTGAAGTAGAACTTAGTGAAGAGTACTATGAGGAAGCTGCAAAGATCGCACCAAAATTCTGTCCTATGGAATAACATGCCAATACTCGTGTTTCAAACCACGGTACAGTGGAAGGGTAAGGACATAAAATCTAACATGAACAGAGGTCCTCTACAATGTTTTAGCTATGGTGGGCTGCATCAAATCGCTGAGTGTCCAAACAAGAATGTGGTTCATATGCACCAACCTCAACAATTGACTTCTTAGCCCAATGACATGCCAGTACTTACTTGTACTAAATGTGACCTTGATCATTTGATCAAGGATTTTCTATACCGCATAGGTGGTTTGACTTCCACTTCTAACCAAGCCACCATCTAGACCATTAGTGTGTAGCTTGGAAATATCACACTACTCAATGTCCTGACACGAGCCTAGGCCCAATTGGGGGACAAGGGAAAGAACAAGGAAGATGCGACCACTTCCAAAACTAGTCAGAGAAGAAGAGTGAAAAAAGTGGGTAAGGGTGACACTAGGGTCATAATCCGAGATGGAGCCAAGGAAGATACGATTTACACTGGATCCACCCAATCGAAAGAAGAAGGGGATCAAGTGGTCAACAAAAAAGAGCCTTACCTAGAGGTGCAAGGGGAAATATGTAAAAAATAGGTAGAGGGAGAGGAGACACACACAAAGGAGAAAACCCTAATGTATATTGCAAACCCTAACCATAGAGGGAAGCCATCTCCCTTCTCACACAATGCATAAAGCCATAATCCATAATACACAAGACACACTATGTGTTGTGTCTACACTCAGCTAACCCTAGCTAATGTCTACACACTATGACCAGCTAGACGCAGTCATTTATGTCTCACACATGCTGCTACCTAACATGCCAGCGCATAGTGCAGCTGGCACACACTGACATCGAGCTTGAATCTCAATAGCCCGACTCAAGCTCATGATGTACTGCCATAGATGCAGATGTAGATGAGCTTGGGCTATCAAAGCTCTCAACACTCCCCTCAAGCTCATCCCACGTACTCCCAACATAGTACGGAAGTACTCAAACTTCTCCCTGCTAAGTGGCTTTGTAAAGATGTCAGCCACCTGCTCTTCAGTCTTCACATACTGTAAATCCACTTATTGGGGTAAATCAACACAAACACAAATACAACAAGCAGACACAATTTCTCCACAAGAAACATGTTGATTAGGCGAAAACAAAAATTCAGACACAACACAAACTTAATGCACAGACATAAATTCGATAGAGCAAAGTCACACAAGAGAGATAAAACCCTAAAAATGTGCTTCATTCTCTCCTCTTCACAATACATTGCTTCCCCTTCTTTTCTACCTTGCTCAAAAAACGTTACTCTTTCCCCAAAACATTATTCTTGAATAGCCGTTACATATCTTAACTTCCAAGATCCCAAGAAATTCATCATACATTCCTACTACCTTATAATTCTGACTTAGCACATATCTAACTTACTAAATATCCAACTTACTACATATCCGACTTAGCAACATTTAACCTAAGAGAACTATGCCTTAAACACATGGCACGTCTTGGTGGTAGATTTCAAAGAAATCTGACTCGGATCCACATATCCCTTGATCAGCTCAAAATGTCAGACAAAAGTAAAATCATGCTGCTTCATCAAATAGTCTGGTCCACCTCCTTCATAACATCAAGTTCAGCAACCTGAACATCCTTGTCTATTTGCTGCTACATCCACACTTTGTAATGAGAATACATCTTCTCAGCTGTGATTCTAAGACTTGGCACCACAAACTCCATAGGCACCATAGCTACTAATCCATACACCAATCTAAATGGTGTCATCCCTGTTGTTACCTTAAAGGCTGTTCTAAAAGACCATAATGCTGAGTCCAATTTGTCATCCCAATCCTTATGATTGTTTGCCACTATCTTCTTCAAAATTCCAACCAATGTTTTGTTAGTACTTTCAGCTTGCCCATTAGCCTGAGGATGGTAAGCTATAGACTTTTTGTGCATAATCATATGGGTTTTAGTCAATTCATCTATCACCTCATTTAAGAAATGAGATACCCTATCACTCACAAGCTCCACAGGACCTAAACCAGAACATTATGTTGTGATACAAGAACCTTGCAACACTTGAAGCTTTATTGTCCTTCAAAGCTACAACTTCTACCCATTTAGTAGTACAGTAGTCTGTTGCAACCAAAATATGCCTGCATCCTTTCCTTGTTGTAGGCTTCACAGGTCCCACAAAATCCATCCCCCCCTTCTGGAAAAAGGCTCTAGTGGTAGAATAGGATGATCTGACATTCTATCCTTATTATCTGGCTGACTAGTCTTTTGACATATGACACACCTCTTAGCATACTCATGTGCATCCTTCAAAACTGTGGGCCACCACAATCTAGCCTGGAGAATTTTCTTTCGTATTATATCTCCTGAGAAATGTCCACCTGCTGCACCAGAATGTGCTTCTTGAATAACAGCATTCTGTTTAAAATCTAGAACACACCTTCTGATGACTTGATCAATGCCCTTCCTATATAATGCCCCTGCAATCACCAAAAAAGGTCTACTCTTCAAAGCAAACTTCCTCCTCTGATCTGTAGTAAACTCGCCTCGGATAGTGCTGTCAGTCAGAAATGTCAATAATTGGTCATACCAAGAATCCAACATAGCAGCTTCTTTGAATGAGATTTGCACACCCGCTTGCTGTAAAAAATCTTTTAAATGCTAAAACATGGATTAGAAAGTGTGGAAAATTGGTTTTGATCCACCTCAACTATCAGAGTCCCCATTTTGATCCATGGGATCACTTTCAAAGTCATTTTCAGCCATGAGAGTTGGAATAGAATGTTGCAAAGAATCAACACCAAACATAGCTCTGTTTTCATTTGTTTTGCATGAAATTGGAAAATTTCGGCATTCAAGGTGACTACCCTGATCTGAATTTCGCTGATTTTTAGCCCCAACTTGTTGAGATTGAGCAAAGCTCATCACTTTCTCATCACCTTGTATCATTAGGTCAAGGAAACTTACAAAAAGGATGGGTTTTGCAACATCAGAGGGCTCTCCAACATCAAAGAGGTCATCACATCCCTCATCAATTGAAAGTAAAAGCTTCTCAATGTCATCATGCTCATCACAATCATGCATATAATTATCATCATGAACAAGATACCCACTTTTGGCATCAACATCATCACAAAAATGAAGAAACCTATGTATGACATCATCTTCATCATGAGCATCAAACACTTCATCAACATGCACATCCACCTTGTCATGATCTGTTGATTTGCATAAAATTTGAATTCTGGGACATTCACAGTTACTTCTCTGATTTGAAATTTGATGCATTTTAGCCCCATCTTCATGATCTTGGGCATCATTTGAGACCTACACTTCACCTTGCAGCACTAGGTGAAGGAAACTTGCAAAAAACATGGAATTTTGAAAATTCAGAGTTGGAGTTTTGTGATGCAAAAACATTGCTCATGCACATGATTTCATCATCATCTTGGTTGTTGGGATACGTGTGGTGAAGAATTTTCCGATTTGGTTGAATGCCTGATGTTGGCTTGGGGGTATCTATGGGTTCTTGGTGGCATCTTTGGCTCACTCCCATTTGTACTCCCTTTCCCTCAATCATCGATACTCCCATTGGGTATCCCCACTTCTCATCGTCATCACTCTCACTTGATTCACATTCAAAATCTTCATACTTCTCATGTAATGCTTCACATGCTCTTTGCAACCTCTCAATTCTCTACATGCTTGAACAAGTTCTCTTCTTCCGACCCTCATGCGTCCCATGATATGCATATCCATCATCTAGCATACCTTCAAATGCATCTAGCCTTTCACTAGCTCTCTCCATCTTATCAAAGGAACCCTTCTTGGATGCATGATGAAATTTTTGAATTATGTTTTGAAGTTTTGTGCTCAACTCAACCATGCAAAACTGCTTGCACTCATCTCCCTTTTGATACTCGTCACGTGTATGGACACTCATAGGTTTCATGGCTATGTTTTGTACAAATTTGGCACTTCTTCCTCTTCTTCTTGCCCATATTTGAAGTTAGAAATTAGATAGCTATGTGAGCTCTCATATTCAATGCACCACACCAAATAAAACCCACATGTATGCATGGAATGGAGAGCTGTGGTGCTATACCGAGATCCACCCCCCCACTCGTAACAAATAGGTGCTCAACATTGCTAAATTCAAAATTTTAGGTGTTTATGCAAAATCTGAATAATGGCTTACTTGGAACACGTCAACCTCCAATGTGAAATAGCACTTTGATTGAGGAATTCCACCATCCCATCCAAGGATATGCAGATTCTGATTTTGCTGCACCTACAGATTTTGATTCTGCTGCACTAGCAGATTCTGAATCTGCTCCACCTGCTGGCAGGTTCTGATTCTGCTACACTTTGCACAGGTTCAAAGCAGTCTGCAGTAGCAGCAGGTTCACAGGTGGACCTTTGATTTCTGGAATGGCTTAAACTGCACCATCATTGGGCCCACTCCAAGAGACCACGTAGATCACAGCCTAACAAGGTTGAAAATGTAGCAGGAATCGCCAATTGTCTTGGGGTAAATCAACACAAACACAAATACAACAAGCAGGCACAATTTTTCCACAAGAAACATGTTGATTAGGCGAAAATAGAAATTCAGACACAGCAAAAACCTAATGCACAGACATAAATTCGATAGAGCAAAGTCACACAAGAGAGATAAAACCGTAAAAATGTGCTTCATTCTCTCCTCTTAACATTACATTGCTTCCCCTTCGTTTCTACCTTGCTCAAAAAACGTTACTCTTTTCCCAAAATGTTATTCTTGAATAATCGTTACATATCTTAACTTCCAAGATCCGAAGAAATTCATCATACATTCCTACCACCTTATAATTCTGACTTAGCACATATCCGACTTACTAAATATCCAACTTACTACATATCCGACTTAGCAACATTCAACCTAAGAAAACTATGCCTTTAACACCACTGTACCATCCAGCACTTTCTCTCTAACAAAATGATAATGGACCTCTATGTGTTTGGTCCGCGCATGAAACACTGGATTCTTTGCCAATTGTATGATGCTCATGTTGTCACAATGAATGATAACCTTGCCAACAATAGGCTTGGATATACATGGCTACACTCACGCAGATTGGGAAGGTAGCTCATATGACAGGAGGTCTACTAGTGGTTATGCCTTTACACTTGGAAGTGCTGTGGTGAGTTGGAGTAGCAAGAAGCAACCACCTCTGGCAGAAAGAACCCTAAAATACACAAGAGAAAGAATAATCAGAGTCGTCAAGATACCAGTTAATCAATTGGGGAGTTATTACAAAAGTGACGACACTAATGCTAAACTAGGGAGGTCCTGATCTAAAAAGAGAAGATCTAATCATTAAAATGGTTGACGAAACATTCTCAAGACCGATTGGGCTTTTGGAGAATGTTAAACTCCAACTTTTTAACTTTTTATGTTTCGCTCTACCATCATACATTTGTAGTAATGGACTTTCTGTGCTAACCAGACTCACATGAGACTCTTTATGAGAGGGAATCCATATTGGTGCACGATTGGGGACTAGATCATGTGTATGTGCATAGGGATTTGTAAATTTTAAAGATAGATCTAAGAACGTGGAGAGCACACCCCATGGAAGGGTAACTGTTCGGGTAATGATTCGGTCCTGACAGACCACATCCATACAAATATGCCAACCCACTGTGGAAAATTCCAAAGAGGGAAAGAAAACAGAAATGTGTGCATCAATTCCTCCTCCGGATTTACAATAATTTGGTTCTCAACCAAGCCATTGTCCCAAAGACTTAAAGAGAATACGGATCTGAAAGCGCAACTGGAGCAAGCTAAAGAGCAACTTCAAAAGGAAGTTACCCCCATAACCACCATGAGCTAGCAGCCAATCATGCCCAACAGGTACATGAGCTCTAGCATACATCCCCAGCCAAACAAGAGGAGCTACAAAGCCAGATCCAGATGCTATTCTTAAGTTTGAAGGAAGCAAAAAGTAGAGCTACCCACTTGTAGCAAGAAAGAGAATAGACAAGCTAAGATGCAGAGAATGGTGATTGCACACCACAAGGCAATGGTGCAAGTCACCCAACAATTTTACATGACAGTTAAAGACTGGCTACCCTTGAAAGAATTCAAAGAATCACAAAAGCTCAAGAAAGGGAGGTGCAAGAGGAAGCAACAAGGTGCTTTGAGGAGTTGGATGCTGCATGAATGGCTGGAGAAACAACCATATCAAACCTCCTCAGCACCAATGACTCCCGTGTACAAGAATTGGAGCGACAACTAGCCATACATGATAGAAGTCAAAGACAAGAGACCCTCATCAAACAAAATACTGAGCGTGATGCTGATCCCACTATCATTATGAGAATTTTACGGGGGGATGTAGTTTTAACTAATCCACAAGATAATTACTTTTATCCATTGCACCTATTGTGCTAAACCTTCGTAGTTGGTGTTGGGTACTCCAAAACTCTGAAATCTTGGACAACAGTGTCGAGAACTTTGACCTCTTTGTTCTAGATGATATTCCCAAAACACTTGCCAACTACGAGGTGGTAGCATAAAGTTATCAATGGATTATAAGACATGGCTAGCTAGAAGTCTACAATACTTACCAGCAATTAAACTTAGGTGAGTCTTCTTTGTATCACCCTTTTGGTATTCTAAAACTATACCATAATATCTACAAACATTTAGAATCCATGTTAACCAATGTCCTCTACACTTTTGATAAATCACATATCGAATATCCTAGCATAAGTTCCATGTTAACCAATGTCCTCTACACTTTTGATAAATCACATATCGAATATCCTAGCATAAGTTCTGAGGACATCAATGAGCTCCAAGATTTTATGAAACTCCACAACCCTAGCCACCCACCCCCAGCTCAAGCCATGGTCAAGAGAAGAGACACCAACTTCATCATCCAACCCTACTTATTGAGTGTATTCTAATGTAGCTATTAAACTACTTAATCCGTATCCTAATACACCACCTACTAACAAGTCTCAAGCCGACTGCATTTTTTTTACTCTCCCTTCTCAACATATAGAATTTCCCACTAACCCCTTGACCCCCCCCCCCCCCCCCCCCCCCCCCCCGAGGAGGTGCCGACACACCTGAGCCATCTCACCCACCACGAAAAACTTAGGAGGTACGACATACACTCCCCCAAGATAATATTGAATCTTTTACTAATGATACTATTTTGGAGTCATTGTCTGGTGCAGAGTATGAAGGCTTCGTACGAGCTGGCAATTTACTACTAAAGCCAAAGCTAATGTTCAAGGTGTTAATGAAAATAACACCATTTGAGCTAACTCAAAGGATTCTACCAGAGGCCTACTCCAAGGTCGCACACCAACAAAGAAACATTATGTACCGTACCCTCTCCAAGCACCTCGCCTAGATTTAGAAGAACTACTACCTTTAGTTGGAGAGGGAACCTTGTGGTCTAATGTGGCATAGTAGACCAAATTAGCCAATCCATAATTAGCTGACCTATTGAAAATCTGAGTGGTAACATTCATGATCAGTTATTTCTTTCGAAGGAAATTGCACCCACTCCACACAAGAGGGGCTATGCGACAATCATCATAGATGATGCATGTTATCCGTCATAATTAATGATATGATTAATACAGATAAACAATCTTAAACATAAGATTAAAGACTGTGTAATTTAGAAAGAACAAGATTCAAGAGTAAAATATACGGTAAACACATGGTCTATTGAAGTGATGAGGTCTACTATGATTAGATTCCATCCCATTAAAATGATGACCAATCTCCTCAAAGTGATGACCACTCATGTGTGAAGGATGATGACCCATCTCATCAAAGTGATGACCAATCATGTGTGGATGATTCTGATTTCCATTCACTCTTGATTCATCCAAAACTATGCCTTTTCTTCTGTCTGTTCACTGTTGATTCATCCAAAACTATGCCTTTGCTTTTGTCCACATTTCTCCCTTGCATTGATGAAACACCATTCATAGGACCATGCATATCATATCATGCATACTTGTCCAGCTTGATGCATCATTGGCGGAGGCAGCTTGTCCTTTCTAAGAATAGAACCATGATTCCCATCAATATGGTGCATACTAGCTTGAGGATTATGCAATGCATTTACATGTGAAGGTTCCACAAAATACCCATAAGCTTGTGGCCTCATTGGTGGAAAAGTATTTGGTGCATATGGATGCAACATAGACCCACCATAAGATTTTTTGCCTTTATCCACATCTTTCATCAAGCTTGTGATCCCATTATGCAACTTCTTGCTCGTACACTCAAACCTGTCCCACCATGAATTAAAATCTTTGGTCCATCCTTTCAATCATAGTTTTCATGAGATACATCATGTTGTTCACGTTCATGTCCCTGCCTTCTTAAGGTATTTGTGGAACATTAGCCTCTTTATGCACCCCTCCATTGATATTTCCACTAATTTATTCTTGCATTTCTTCTTGAGCATCCTAACTCGCTTCTTGTCTTGCTTCCTATGTGCTCGCTTCATACTTAAGAGCTTCCTTGTAGTTCCCTTTTTTGGGTTTAGCCTTAATTGCTCAAAAGTCTTTTGAAAGGGTTCCCAAAATCCAAATTGAATGTTCCTTGGATCTATAGAGGGGTATTTCAATGCTCTATCCACTTATGTAGTTGCCTTTGACTTGGTCAACTTGTACTATTCTCTGTTTAAATTTTTTGGAGAAGTCAACTTTAACACAAATGTGTCCAAATCTTCATCAACAAGTGGAAGGCAATTTTGAAAGTCTTTAGCTTGATGAGATGCTTTAAGCTAGCCCTACACATCCATGTCAATGCCTTGACCAAATTTGATTGGCAGCATTCCTTTGTTTGACCCCTTTGTTGTGACTCGTCACAACTACTATCGTTTCATCAAGTCAATGTTGTCAAAATCAAGAACCCTTTGGTTTGTCAGGGAGCTAATGGAATGTACAATGACCCCACATGCGCAAATCTCAAACTTCATTCATTGTTTTTGACTAGGCACCAGTTCTGCCTTGTAGCAGCAGGGAGACTTGCCGAACGAAGTCATAATGGAGAAATTGAGAGATCCAAATGGAGCCCTTAGAGAGTAGAATAAAGCTATGTAAACCACTTGAAAATAGCCCCAATCCTCTTGGACTAAATTAGGTTTTAGCAACGTAGTAGAAAGCTTTCAAGATTGTCTCCAATTGCTATCCACACTTCCCCTTTGCATTGGCAATGTCTTGGACCCATTTAAAACCATGCACCACATAATATTGCATCTTGTGCATCCAAATCCAACACCAAGTGCCTTGTATATGTGCTTTTGCAAAAAAATTGACAATGCCTCCTTTGTATTTGCGATGAAATCTCAATGTAAACTCAATTAAATTTCACTTGCAATACTATATCCACTGCTTGCCAAATCTTTGCCCATCAAAATACATCCATTGAGAACACTTGGAGGTCGATGTAGTTCTTTGAAGATTGCCAATCTCTTGAGCAAGCTCTTCCAACCCCCTTACTCAATTTTTAAATCCAAGAGCAAGGGCTTGTGCCAAGTCTTCACCACCATTGTACCTAATCCCTCACCGTACCACTTTACCATGGCACTCATGGCATGGTGAGTTCAAGACACACTATCATTGGCCTCTTTCCCGAATTGCCAAGGTACCCTCACCACATATCTAGCTTTTTAGTTATGCAAGAATCAAATGAAAGCCTAGAAATTGATGAGAGTGTAGATCACTTACAAATGGAACTTATAGATGCATGCCAATCAATCAAATACAAGATTTTAATGGTGGTGATGATGATGATTTCAAAGGGGAGATTCAAAAGCATGTCTTCCCATATACAGCTTCAATCACTTGCCCTCCCGAATTCTCAAAACATGTGCCTCTTCACAAGAGCATATGGCATGCCTTATATCACTTGCATCAAACATGATCAATGGCATACATATTCATCCCATAAGCTCATATGAAACCATAGCATGATTCATACATGTCATGTGACATATCATAGCATGGAAATGGCTACGAGTGGCATCTAAAACTTTCCAATGACATGTAGTAGTGCATATAAGGATCTCAATGCCATAGATTGAGCCATATAAACCTTCAATTACCAAGAAATGATGAAAATGGATGAAATTAACGCAAATATTGCGTAGCATTCTCCTAATGCTTCAATTGAAGACATATGATTGCATATGGTCTTAATTGGCATGATATAGCTCTCCATACAAGTGAATAGCATAAGTAATTATCCAATTGCATGCAATCAAGGTTCCTATTATGAAAGCCCCAAATTGATAAATAACCTTCTATCTTAGCATGACAAGGCTCATTGAAAGGTTTATGTAGAGTATTAATCAAATCTTACTCATGATTAGCATCTTAGTTAGCACTTAATTAGGCCACATTGTGCACTTAATCAGGCCACATTGTGCACTCTCTTCTCAAAAAAACCCTAAGAAGAAAACACAGCCATTTTTTGCCTAATTGTAGCCTAAACAATCTTTCAAACATGAAGAGAAGACATTATGGAATAAGCTTGAGAGGTTATGAAAGGTTTATGAAGCTTGAACCTCGTGATTTTCTAGATTTTTTTTTTCTCAGTTGTTGTGGCGGCGACCTGTGCGAGTTTGCCATGAGGAAGAAGGAGTGTATAGATGTCATTTTCCACCATTGTACTATCCAATCAATGTTAAATCCCTTCCACAAGTCATGAAAAGCTCCAATGGTAGATATTTGGCTCCAATAGATGAGAAGATGCACGTAGTTGTCGAGCACCCTCATGGGTAGAAATCCTCAACGAAGGTTACCAAAGCTAGTCTCATTGTTGTGAAGCTTATTACCTCGCAAGTCAAAGCCCTAAGATATGGCAAGTTGTTAACTAGATATTTAAGCCTTCTATCACTCAAAAATCAAGCAAGAAATAAGAGGAAGGGGAAAAACATTTTCTGATTAGCATTAATCTTGATTAGCAAATTTTTTCCCAATTTTAGTCCTGGGATTTGAAATTAGGTGCGGCTTCCTCAAAATTTGGTCCTTAGCAAATGCACGGCCCCAAAAGCTTAGAAAATGAATCAAGAAGATTAAGTTTGCTCAATCAAGATCACCATGTCCCTCTTCTTGATCAAGAAAATAAAAAAATCCAAGAATTTCTCAAATTTTCTTGAAACCAAGAACCAAGTGGTTCAAAAACTAAGCTCTTATACCAATGAAAGAAAAGAGCTTCTAGATTAGCCTTGGATTAACCTAATTATCCTAGATTAGGATGATTAGCCTAGGTTTAGAGAGAGAAGAGAGCAATTGACTTATATTATGTTGGTTATCAACAAAAGGTACCCCAAATATAGCCTATTTGACATATATACATGACCACCCCTTTCACACTATCGTAAGTGTTGTCCATGGACATGGTCCATTGACCTTGGGTCCATTATTCATTGTATGAGACCATTTCACTTTATTACAAATAGAGGCCTTAAAATTTTAATCTTGTTATATTTTGTAGACTCTTATTATGCCAGTTATTTTGTTGTAAATATGGTGGCTCTTATTATGTCTATTATAGAGGCCTTAAAATTTTAATCTTGTTATATTTTGTAGACTCTTATTATGCCAGTTATTTTGTTGTAAATATGGTGGCTCTTATTATATCTATTATAATAGTATACAATTAATACTCACTTGTTTCTATTATAGATTTATTCATGAAAAATATATTTGCTAGATTTATAATTTTATTTAAATAATAAAATATTTAAATATTAAATAAAACATATCAGAGATTGAAAATGATATTCGTCATCTCATTATTATTTATAAATCTTACCCTTTCACAAAGATCTTGAGCTTCATCTTGTAATACTTGCACCTGGTTTGATTCAGTTGAATCTCTCAATGACCTCTGATTTGCACTTTGCCAAGTTGCGTATTCAAAGCCAAGCTTGATGTTCATGTGAAACTTCCTTTGAGAGGGGATATCTGAAGTGGACATGTCTCAGAAAGCAAGGAGAGCTTGTAAGGGAGAAAAAATGTGATGGTTGTAAAAATAATGCAGCATGAGAAAATAAACATAGAACAATACATTGAGCAAGAATAGTCAAGAATAAGGTTGAGGTAAGAGGTGAACATTTGGAGGGAAAAATGTTGAGGGAAATGAGTTGGGAGGATTCAAATCGTCCAAACTACATGATGTTATAAGATTCTAGAAATGGGATTGATCATGGTGGACATAGATTAAGCAACATAATTAAGGTGGATTAAACCACACTAAAAACTCCATGAGAGAGAGAGAGATATTGCACACTCAACACTCAATTCTATTCACTTGCATATCACAATGAACCATACAATGATATAGGCTCTCTAGCCTTATCCCACTTTACACATCATCATCCATGTGGCACTCCCTTTTCCACTCTTTTGGTCAACACTCACACACCATACAATATTACATGTGGCATTCCTATCTCACCACAATATCTTGCACCTCTAGGGTGCTTTCACACATACACACAACACCGCGATTACGTCTCTTAACCCCCCTCTTAATCGAGGTGTTCCATAACTCACCCATCACCCATCAATGTAGCATTGCACAACCGCAATCGCTACCTCTCAACACTTCCCCTCAATGATACATTGGAGTGTGCATCAACCAAACATGTGTGCGCGTGTCTACCATCTTAGACACCTAGTCCATTTTGAGCCCGACTTGCTCACAGCGGAACCACTGAGTCCGATTTGAACATGAAAGTTCTGGTGGGAACCAACCCATGCGCATGCACCTCACGCGTGCATCGCTCTTGCACACATTACAACAACCATTTTGAGCTTCTAGGTGAGCTCGGGCAAGACGTCCATCATACCATGGGTGAATAATACATATCCATTTTATGCACCAAGGCAAGGGCACGGTACCCATCAAAAATTCAAATTGTCACATAAAAAAATAATTTCCATGGCTTTATTTTGCGAACTGATATTTGCCCGCTATTTTAGGGCACTCGAGAGAGAGAACATTACAAACATTATGGCCAAAGCTAGGCAGAGAACTCGTGTGAGTGTACATGCTTCTTAAAAAGCATGTGAATAAGGGCTTTATGAAAATAGACCCTTTGAGATTTTGGAAAAGTTGTGGACCTTAATAAAATAATTTCTTTTTTTAAAAAAATCTCTAAAATTTTAATTCTTTGTAGCGCATTAAATTGTAGCGCATTAAATGCACCTCTCTGCGCCGCGTTGAACGCTGACACCCAAATGGTCTTCTTCCATTGTGAGCTCCCAAATGAACTCCATAACCTTGCATGATCTCCCATTGCTACTTTGCCTCTCCAAGACCTCCAAGTTGAGGTCTTCCATGACCATTGACATGGCCTTCATGACCTCCAAATCAGCATGCTTTTCCTTCAATGCATGCATCCATTCATGGTGCTTCACAAGTTTCTTATAAGAACCAAGGTGCATAAACATGTGCAAACTACCAAGGTTTCCATCCCCTTCTTTTCTCTCCTTCATTGAGAAAACATTCACAAGCGCATCCTCTTCTTGATGCACACACATGTGAACTCCATTGAGTTCGCTATCTCACTTGCCATCATCTTGACAAGCATGCACTTCCACACAAGACTCATGGGATATAAAAATCCCATACATAGCAACCCTTCATAGAGCATTTTTCCATGCTCAAACACAAAACTTTGAGGCAAAACTTCAAAAAACCAACCTTCTTGAGGCATATGAAAAACGGGTAGAGGGAGAGGAGACACACACATAGGAGAAAACCCTAATGTATATTGCAAACCCTAACCATAGAGGGAAGCCATCTCCCTTCTCACACAATGCATAAAGCCATAATCCATAATGCCTTGCCAACGTCCTCTACCACGAGAATTACCTCCGCCTCTCTGAGGTGTATATCCACGACCACCTCTAGCACCATAACGAAAACACTTCACTACTACAAATATGTGATACATTGGAAAAAGGCACATGAGCTATAAGAACTAGGGTACAAAATGATGTGATGTGCATGTAAAAATTGTATCTCTTCAATAGAATGGTAATATTATAAGTTGTGATTTTAAACTCATAAAATTAAGTCAATCAAAATTTAATGTGTAATACTCATGATGTCATGCATTCATTAAGAATTAGAATCTTGGACATAGAATTAAGGGGATACTAAAAATCGTGATATTATTGATGTAAGTCTAAAAAGAAGGATGCATTATCATTATCATAGAAAATATTTTATCCATAGTTAATTTGACCTTGAAACATTAACAGTAAGTAAACACTTCTATAATAATATGTAGGACATTAGACAAAGCTGTGTGAGCTATAGAAATCAACATGGAAAATCTTATCTTATCTTGCAAAAGAAGATGTTCTTGAGACCATTATTGCATGGTCAAAAAAATATTTACATTTTCTTTACACTATCAATATTATTATCCTATTTTTACTTATTCTTCCTTGCATGTTTTAGATGAAATTTGAAATTGAAGTCATCTCAATGAGAATTCTTACCTAATGTAGTTTCTATATTTGACCAAAATACTATGTGACATAGTTTTGTAATTCATTGTAAAGATCAATAATCATATTTGTAGATATAAAAAAAGATTAATAACCTCATGAAAAGTACGTAGCATGGATGTTTATTGAGGTGAGCCTAAGTGAATAAATCAGAAATATAACGTCATTATCTCTGCATTTATTCACAAAATGGAAGTAGGGAAATTTCATGGCACACAAAACATGTATAGAAATTCAATAGTTATGAATTGAATTTGTAGCCTTTGTCTACACTTAGAAAATCCACAGCATTCTTTGATGGGTGAATATTCATTATTTATATTACCATAAACTACATCTTACAAGGAAAGGAAAAGAAAGTAGAAAAAGACTACCTACATGTCCCAAAGATGACACACTTGAGTGTTTACATGGAGCAAGTGCAAGACTACAGCGTGCAAACTTCAAAGGGATGTGAACATCCTTGAGGGCAAGTTGCATTTTTATTATCATTACAATAATTCATGTTGTTCTCATTACTCTAATATTATACCCTATCCTTAGCCCCTCCTTAAATTCTTTATCTATACTTGTAGAAATATAGCACACATAAGAGTCCTAAAATACTACTCTATATAATGCAAAAGGAAGAAGTAGTA
Organism: Cibotium barometz; assembly: GCF_041138505.1. Lineage (NCBI taxonomy): Eukaryota > Viridiplantae > Streptophyta > Polypodiopsida > Cyatheales > Cibotiaceae > Cibotium > Cibotium barometz. The sequence continues at coordinate 45,619,861 of NC_141067.1, read as the reverse complement.
CAAACTAAACTCAAGTACAAGATGTAATCTGAGCTTTACGACCTATTATACACTCATCATCTACATATAAATGCTATGTGAAGTTTAGCTATGGGTCCACGTATTTATATGCACCAATGCTCCTAGTTAGCCAAAGTAGTTCTCTTGGCCACATGTACCTGATTACCACTTCCCCACTACCACAAGGTAGTGCCACATGTTATGTGGAGTGTCAAACTTTGCATGTGAGTTGCTATCTGATGTATGAGTGTGTCATGCATACTCATAGGTGTCACATTCTCTCACACATGCATTATAGATGTCCTCAGCTGCTTGGCCTTTTGATAAGATCTCAACAATCGGAAAGATCTTGTGAACTGATCCTCATAAAACCTAACTGACTATTAGATTAGGTAGCCCTTTAATTTTTAGTCCGAGATTTATTTCATCTATCGTACTATACAAAAATTGAGTCTCGATTTAGGGATCCATCAGTCTAGCCTAACCCCATCCAGTCCAATGGGTTAGCCAACCACCCAACCACTATAGTGATGGGATCCAATTAAGAGTTTGGTTAGGTTTTGTCCTGGGTGCCAGGGAAAAGAGTTCCCAGGCCCCCTAGCCGGATATTCATGTAAATTTAACATCAGTCATGCCACTTACACACCCAATATGAAATTGCCTTTTTCACAGATTCAGCCATCTTTAAAACAATTATTTAATGAAACCATAGTATCACCGATTACAATCCTCCAAAATATTTGATTGAATCTTAATTTCCAAGCATTCCTTCATCGATAGTATCTATGGCATCATTGGCAACCAGAACGCTCACCACCTATCCACTGAGGGGCCTTTTCAATAGTTCCTAGCTCATAGTACCCGACCATATATTCACTTATAAAAATCAAGATTGAATCTGCGTTGAAGATCAGCAAGATCAACCAAGAGATCCATATAAAAGAGCCATGGACTCATTCGTTGAGGACCAGCAAGGTCAATCAACCAGATCCATGCCCGAATTCAAGAAACAACTCTTACTCCTTGTTCCAATATCTTCCTTGACGTACTCATGGGTATCTTCGGTCACCCATAGCCCGAGCACTGTATGGTCAGCACCCTCTAGGATCCTTTCGCAAGTGACCTAGCGCCTCACTCATAGGCCGCTTCCTTGGTCCCTCATCCACTGTACCGGAAGCTCACCATTTAAATCAAACCGAGGCTGGTCCAGACCTCGATTGACCATGCTATGTGAGATGTCCTCCGTTGACTCTCCGTCAACTGCTGTAACTTTTGCAACTTTATCACATAGGTCTCCACGACCTCATTCATAAGACGGTAAAAATACTTCCCCAGCATTCTTGACATAAAACAATCATTTAAAAATAGATTTCCCATACAGATACAGTTCTAACAAAATTTCAATCTTTTCTCGTCATTCCCCAATTTTTCTTCACCGATCCCTATCACATTACATCATTCCCACATCAATTCACATCATCCAAACATCAATCCACATCAACCATACATCCATCCACATTATCCACATCAATCCACATCATCCATACATCCATCCATATTAATTACATGTCAATCCACATCATCCATACATCCATCCATATTATCTACACGTCAATCCACATTATCCATACATCTATCCACATCAATCCATATTACTTAACCCAATTCCAAATCATATGCGTATCCATTCTCAATTAGATACATCATTTTCCATCCTATCACATCAGATTCATTCACTTCACATAACATCCATTTCTATCTTTCTTAATTTACATTACATCTCATCACATACATTTCTCATTACATCTCATTCATTCACATCTTATATCATTCATTCACATTCTGATTCACCTATCATCACATCTCACCTATTCACTCATATCGACATCATATTCATTCACATACATATCATTCATTCACATCTTAGATCATTCATTCACATTCTGATTCACCTATCATCACATCTCACCCATTCACTCATATCGACATTATATTCATTCACATACATATTCGCATTCATTAGTCCTCGTACACATCCACATTCATACATCCACATCGATATCCACATCCATACATCCACATCCGCATCCATACATCCACATCCATACATCCACATCCACATTTGCATCCATACATCCTCATCCATACATCCACATCCATTCATCCATATCCACATCTACATTCATACCTTCACATCCATTCATCCATATCCACATCTACATTCATACATTCACATCCACATCCTCATTTGCACATCCACATCCACGTTCACATTCATACATCCAATCCTCATTTGCACATCCAATTCCACATTCACATTCACACATCCACATCCAGCTCTACATTCATACATTCACATCCACATCTCCATTCACATTCATACATCCACATCCACATCCTCATTCGCACATTCACATTCACACATCGACATCCACCTCTACATTTATACATTCACATCCACATCTACATTCACATTCATACATCCACATCCACATCCTCATTCGCACATCCAATTCCACATTCACATTCACACATTCACATCCACCTCTACATTCATACATTCACATCCACATCTACATTCATACATCCACATCGACATCCATACATCCAGATCTATACATCCAGATCCACATCTACATCCATATCTACTTTCGTATCCATACATCCATATATCCATACATCCATATTCACATTCACAATCACATTCACAAACATCCTCATCCACATTCCATACATCCATTTCTACATTCACATTCATACATCCTCATCCACATTCCATACATCCATTTCTACATTCACATTCATACATCCACATCCACATCCTTATTCGCACATCCAATTCCACATTCACATTCAATTCCACATTCACATTCATACATCCACATCCACATCCAATTCCACATTCACATTCACACATCCACCTCTACATTCATACATTCACATCCACATCTACATTCACATTCATACATCCACATCCACCTCTACATTCATACATTCACATCATCCACATCCACATCCACCTCTACATTCATACATTCACATCATCCACATCTACATCCATACATCCGCATCGACATCCATACATCCAGATCCACATCTACATCCATATCTACTTCCGCATCCATACATCCATATTCCCTTTCACATTCACATTCACAAACATCCTCATCCACATTCCATACATCCATTTCTACATTCACATTCATACATTCACATACACCTTCACATCTATTCTTTTATAACACATCCATTCTCATCCTATCACAGCCCATACACATCTTATCACATCACATACACTTCTTACCTCATCCCATACACATCTTATCACATCTCATACGCATCTTATCGCATCCTATCACATCCCATATGCATCTTATCACATCCTATCACATCCCAGGACCCATACGCATCTTATCACATCCTATCTCATCTCATACACATCAAATACATATCTTATCACATCCCTTTTACATGTTGTTACTTTTTAATAGCTTTTTTTTCTAGATTGATACCGATAATAGGACTTTTTCTAAACTTCAGCCACTTGCTTGGTTTAAATTAAAGATTCTTTTCTGACGACTATTTCCATATTGCTTCTCGATTCCTCAATTGAATTTTATTTCATATTCTTCTTTTGAATAAAAAAATTCATGGGATTTATAGAAATCAATTCTACCTATATTTCTTCATTTGGTAAAAATAGCCATAAATCGAATTTATACTAAAAATTCCTTTTCTTCCCATTTAATTTCTAGGATTCCAATTGCCATGGGAATTCCTCTTTTTGCATTTAATTAATTATATTCCAATGTCTTGGGAAGTCCTCTTTTTTCATCCGGTATTTCTCATATAATAAATTCATCTAAATTCAAATATCCATTATTTCAATATGTTAGAAATTTCTCTTTGCCCAACTAAATGAGAGAATTCCAAATGTCGTAAGAATTCCTCTTTTGACATTTAAATATTTCCCATAGATAAATAAATTTATCTAAAAATTTTATCTTTGAAATTAAATGAATTATCCCATAATTCCAATATGATAAGAAATTCTCTTTTCTCATCCAATCATGGAATTCCAATTGTAATGGGAATTCCTATTTTAACATTGAAACTTATCTAAGCAAAAGATAAATTTAATTAAATTATTCTCTTAAAATTTAAAATAAAATCTCCATTAATTCCTTTGCACTAGGAATTACACTTTCCTTATTTAAATATTTGAATTCCAATATGGTGGAAATTCCTCTTTCATTATAAAAATTTATCTATACAAAAAGATAAATTTAACTAAAATCTTTCTTTAAAAAATTTTAAACATAAACTATACATAATCTTAGCAATCTAATTCTTTTCTTTAAATCAATGGAATACATGGATTAGCAAGGTCATGGGGATTACTCTTTTAACATAAAATTTAATTACTAGAAACTCCGAGTCCTAGAAGATGAACTCAAAGGATTGAACCCGGAGGACAACCAAGATGCCAAAACAATCAAAATCAGTGCCAAACTAAATCAGGGATTCATAGGAAGACTCTTGGAATTGTTAAAATCCTACAAAGATGTGTTTTCTTGGAACTACTCTGACATGAAGGGGATTGATCCTAGATTCTACCAACACAAGTTCAACATAAAAGAAGATGGAATTCCTATCAATAAGAGTAGATATAGAATGAGCTCCAACTACGCCAAATAGTTGGAGGAGATTGATAAGGTGCTATAAGAGTAGGGTTCATCTACCCAATGGACATGGTGGAATGGCTTTCACCAATAGTCATTGTGCGGAAGAAGAATGGGAAGCTGAGGTTCTACATTGATGTTCACTCATGGGAACACGGATTATGGAAGGAGGCCGGAAGCAATTAATGCGAGAGAGCGGGATTGTAGCCATGGGAACATAAAGATGCCCATAATTTTTCCATATTTTTGTGCCGAAGTGCAATGTAAATCGTTTTAGGAACATAAAGACGCCCATAATTTTTCCATATTTTTGTGCCGAAGTGCAATGTAAATCGTTTTAGGCCAATGTGGGTTCTAAATGAGAGTTCTAAGTGTATTAAGCAAGGCTCACTTATGGGGTTGTTTGCCCATGTGTGAAAGAGGTCTAGGGTTAGTGACATCTCTATAAAAGAGATGTTAGCTAAAGAAAGAGGACGTTTTTGGCCATTCTCATAAGCTATTGAGAGTGAAGCTCTTGAACTCTCACGCTATGGCAACTCTCTAACTCTCTCTATTGTACTCTAATGAGTATCAAGCTCCAATGAGTATAGCTCCACTTCTGTCTCTTAATCTGTTTTAGCATCGTTGAAGTAGATTAATCTATGATTAGTTGAATGCTTCTTTCTTTCTCTTGTGTATGCATGCTTGTAGTGTGTGTGTGTGGTCTCCATTGATGCAAGCTCTTGCCCACTTCATTGACAATGAGTTATTCATGGATAGACTCTCTCTATGATTAGTTGAATGCTTCTTTCTTTCTCTTGTGTATGCATGCTTTTAGTGTGTGTGTGTGTAGTCTCCATTGATGCAAGCTCTTGCCCACTTTATTGGCAATGAGTTATTCATGGATGGACTCTCTCTATGAGCTCGTGGGTTTGTGAATGTTACATTCTATGCTTGCTTACGCTTGTGGGTTAGTAGATGCATGCTTATGGGTTTGCTGGCATTAGGGAAAGCTAAGATTTAATCAATGTTTGAATGGGATTAAGAGATTGCCATGCATTGCTTGTTCTCTTGATTAGTGTAGTGGGTTTAAGGGATTGAGAGATTGATTGAGGTGTTGAAAGGTTGAATCGTCAAGTGGTGGTTCGTGTATGTGAACTCTCCCGCAAGGGATAAGCCTTCATGCACTAATCGGGTCGAGTCCTCGGATTGACATTATGTTTCTTTGTTGATCGGTAGTACTCTATGAGCACTATATTGCACGGTAGAGAGAACCGCTCTTCACTACTGCAAAAGTTGAATGCTTCCACCATATTGGATCCATTCTTGGTACGATTCATAGATTCCCTGTTGGACGCCGTATAGTTGGCCTGAGACATATTCCTTCCTGGATGGGTTTAATGGGTACAAAACCAGGTACAGCTGCCCTCGGAGGATAAAGAAAAAAGAGCCTTTATCACAGAGTAGGGGGCTTTTTGCCTTTTATATAATGACTTTTGGGCTGAAGAATGCTCCAGTAGCCACATTCCAAAGGATGGTTCAAGAAATATTCTATGAATAGCTAACCACCTTCATGAGGATCCTCGTGGATGATTTCAATGTGTTTGAAAAGAAAGAAGGCCACATAACACACCTCACGATGTGCCTTGCCAAGAAGTGTAGGAAAGACACACTGAGCCTTAATCCAACCAAGTGTGTCTTTGCTACTGTAAATGAGTAGATCCCTCTTAGGGCTTATAGTATCTGTAGAAGAGCTAGTAGTAGATCTAGGCAAGGTCATGATTATTGTAAAGTTGCAGTTGCCCAATGTTAGCATAGCCTTGCTAACATGGTAAAAAACACATGCTCTTACACACATAGCCATGGAGTACACATGTACACATGAGCATGGAGTAGGAGACATGAATCAAGGACAAGATAAAAGATAGAAGATAAACATACAAGCATAACAACATAGTATCATAGTGTATTCCATATCCATGTATCACATATTGTGTGTCCAAGAATCATGTACATACAATAATCATGTCCAATTTGTATACAAGAGGGGATTTATATAACCATCCAACCATGTGACTCTTGGGATACCGTGTGACTACTGGGCTACTCATGTCACTATTGAGCCACCATGTGACTATTGGGCTCTCTTAACCTCCACAAGATCCTAACTCCCCACCATTAGCCCTCTTGTAACCACTTCTTAATATGACATCTTGTAATAACCAAATCATACAACTCATTAGCCAAAGCTAATGCTACTAATGCTAGGGGATGTTCATATCCAAGCTAATGCCAAAATGCTAGGGGGTGTACATACCTGTCACAACACCTATCTTCCCCTTTGTTTAGTTGGGAGTGTACTATCTCCTATCAATGCCAAGTACATCATGAGAATCTATGAATAAGTGGCTGGCAAGCCATTTCAAGTTATACAATATATCATGTAGAACCACAAAAAATGATGGTAGACCAAGGAGATGGTAGGAAGATGATTTCCACCAATCTAATGAAGAGTCCACAAGTATTTGCTAATGGATAATCTTGTCCATGGGCACTCAAGTGTGCTACCGGTCTGTAGTCTATATCGATATTACCACCTGCTTCTTCTCCATGTGTCTGGGAAGTCAGATTCATCTCTGGAAGTCCACAAGGTGAGTCCTCCCTTGGGTCCTAAAATTACAACACACAACAAGTAATTTCATTATAGAAATCATTACATCATTTTCTTATGCTTTAGTAATATTTCCATTTTGGTTTATATTTTGTTTGTTCTTTTTCCTTTACAAGGAACTCGGTAGGAACCCCACTGAGCTTTTCCTCTAGACCTCATGCCTTCTCACTGGGTACGGGTGTCTCGATAGGTATCTCACTGAGCTTTCTCCTCCACTTTCATGCCTCTTTATCCGGGACTTATAGGCGACTCTGTAGGGATCTTAAACGCGACTTCCTCCATACCTCACGCCTGCTCACTGGGTCTTACAGGTATTTTGGTAGTATCCTTAGTGCAAGACTCTTCCTTTAGACCTCATGCCTAATTTTAGGACTTACAAGTGACTCGATCATCGTCGAGACCTTGCATGGGCTTCCTCCAGACCTCATTTCTTTTCACTGGGTCTTATAGGTGTCTCGGTAGTATTCTAGCTAAGCGTCTCCTTTGGCCCTCTCATGCCTCATTCTTTCAATATTAATATCGTGGGCGCGGGACCTCACTGGGCATCCTTCGGACCTCATGCCTTCGAATCACTAGGACATACAGGCATCTCGGTAGTAGTATCCCCACCTAAAGCGTCTCCGTGCCACTTCGCTCATGCTTCATTCTTTTAATATTAATATTATTGACATCATTTTCCAAAATAATACTTCAACAATTGATGTATTTGTAACTGGAAAATTACTCACCAATCTAAATTCATTATGTCGTCCTCCGGATGATGGAGCTGGATCCTGACATCTTGACCCTCTGTCCAAATTCTTAATGATGGAGACAAATCCGAATGTCTTGACCCTTCATCTAGGTTCTTGACGATGACGTTGGATCCAAAGGTCTCGATCCTCCGTCCGGATTTTTGATGATAAAGCTGGATCTGGTCGGATGTCTTGATCCTTGGTCTAGATTCTTGACGATGAAGCCGGATCCATATGTCTTGATCCTCCATTGGAATTCTTGATGGAAATTCTTGATGATGAAGCCAGACATGGATGTCTTGATCCTATATCCGGATTCTTAATAATGAAGCCGATTCCGGATGTCTTGATCCTCCATTCTGATTCTTGATGATGAAGCCAGATCCGGGTGTCTTGATCCTCGGTCTAGATTCTTGATGATGAAGCGAGATTCGGATGTCTTGATCCTCGGTCTAGATTCTTGATGATGAAGCTGGATTCGGATGTATTGATCCTCCATTTGGATTGTTGATGATGAATCCGGATCTGGATGTCTTGATCTTTGGTCTAGCTTCTTGATGATGAATCCGGATCCATATGTCTTGATCCTTCGTCTGGATTCTTGATGATGATGAAGCTGGATATGGATGTCTTGATCCTCCATCCGGATTCTCGACGATGAAGTCAGATCCAGATGTCTTGATCCTCTGTTTGGATTCTTGATGATGAAGTCGGATCCTCCATTCAGATTCTTGATGATAAAGCCAGATCCGGATGTCTTGATCCTCCATTGAGATTCTTAATGATCAAGCCGGATCTAGATGTCTTGATCCTCTATCCGGATTCTTGATGATGAATCTGGATCCATGTCTTGATCCTCAGTTCGGATTCTTGTTAGTTCTGTTACACAGACTCACTCCGTATCCTTTTTCACTTCTCCATGCACTGCCCATTATACTATTAAGGCTCCCTCATGAACATTCTTGACATGAGGAGGTGCACACTTGTTTTCCATATCTACCCAACTAGCTTCTCTATTTAGAATTCTTGTGTAAAACTAACCTCTTACCTTCCTACTCCCCTTCTTAGTGTACCCAACTAGCTTCTCTATTCAGAATTCTTGTGTAAAACTAACCTCTTACCTTCCTACTCCCCGTCTTAGTGTAGCACTCCCTAGTAGGATCGCCAAAAGTGTCGGCGTCGACCTGGCACTTGCGTGGTTCCAGACCACCTACTAGTAGACTTCGAATGAGGGGCAACTAATACAACTATGTTGAATGTGATAAGACAACGCTAGTGCATTAAGCTACTAGTCTGCCTAATCTTGGGGGAGTTAATCGTGAGACTACACAGATGTTAGTTCCTAGGTCCGATGATTCTGGACAAGAGTCACATCTAGACACGAATGGCTCTAGATACTTATTCGAGATCCTCATTCTAGACAGGAATACAATCAAGGGATAGATAGAACTATGGAGTGTAGAATAGAGATGAGATGGACACCAACCCAAGAAACATTCTTTAATATTACTAACATGGGGGAAATAACATGCTCCTACACACATAGCCATGGAGTACACATGTACACATGAGCATGGTGTAAGAGACATGGATCAAGAACAATATAAAAGACACAAGAAAAACATCCTAGTGGGGTGAAAGCATGATAAGGTGGACTGAAAACCTATCCTGGACAATGGTTTACAACTAGTTGTGAAACACTTTTATGAAGAGTTAGAGAATTAAAACATGGTTATTTAATCTTGTTTCACATTTATTATATCTAAAAGGTACTAGATAAATTACTAAATCCATCTTATGACAATATTAAATCCACTAATATTCGTTATCTTCAACTGTGGTAGCAACCAATGCAACTGGTGGAAAGCGTACCACCTTATCATGCTTTCATCCACTGTCTTCCATATCCATCATCTTGTATATATACAAGAATCATGTGTAAGAATCATCTCTAATTTGCATACAAGACTGGCTTTATATAACCATCCAACCATGTGACTCTTGGGATACCCATGTGACTATTGGGCTCAGGCCTGGGCTCGAGCCTAAGCTCCATAAGATCCCAACTCCCCACTAGCCCTCTTGTAAATAACCACTTATTGATATGAGATCTTTTAATGACCCTCTATCCAGATTCGCACCCAAGCTATCACCAAAATGCTAGGGGGTGTACACACCCATCTTACAACACGCAAGAATGCCAAAGAACTTTCCAGCTTACAGTAATCAAGTGGCATAGTAGATTCATGAAGTTCTTGGGCAAATGTGGCAATACCCCTGTATAGCATGATGGTGAAAGATACAGAATATTTTTGCTCAATATCGTATATCAGGAGGCATTTCAAGGTCTCAAGTGGATTCTATCATCATCAGCACCCATTCTTCAACATCCAAACATTGATATGCTATTCCATATATTTGTTGATACCTCTGATTTTACCATTGGTAGTGCTTTGATGTAGGAACCACAAGAAGGTTGGTTTAGATGAGTTTACTATGCAAGAAGGAGGCTATCAATACTAGAAAGAAACCACTCCACCATATAAAAGGAGTCATTGGGGGGGGATGAATTACTAGATCAAGAAGTTCAGGTAATATCTATTGGGAAAGGTGTTTGAAATTCATGTAGATCATGAAGCACCCTTGTACCTGGTGAACAAACCAGACTTGGCAAAAAAATTAGCTAGATGGATGCTTATGTTACAAGAGTTTGAGCTCACTATAAGGCACACCTCTAGAAACAAGCACGTAGTAGATTTCCTAGAAAAGCTGGAGTCAGGAAAAGATCCAAAGGGGGTAGAAGATGACTTTCCAGATGCACAGCTCTTCCTCATAGATGAAGAAAAAACTAGGTGGTATGATGAGACGTTGCAGTTTCTATCTGACTTGTCCTTTATGGAGTACATGTCTAGAGATTAGAAGAAAACACCAACTCTCCAAAGAGCAAGTCATTCATGGTGGTAGTAGCACACAAACCATAACACCTTCTTCACACACCAGACTCAAATGGAAGCCATATGTACATCCCCAATACTTGACTTCACCAAATGCCACCCGGGTCAAACGGCTAGCAATATATGGCCCAAGACCTTTGCATCGTTGTCCTTTCCCCACCTGGGTCAAATACTAGCTGCACTGATATTTCATCCATCTCCACCCCTCTGCTATTCCCATAGTCCTGTAACTCGCTGCACCAATCATCATCATTGTCCGAATATAGCACATCTTACATATTCTCTAGTTCCAACTGGCACCTAGCCTCTGCCAATTGTTGGCTACGCATTTCTTGAACTCGCTGCTGCAAGGCTTTGGATACCATTACCTATTGCTCTGTATCTATTTCCACTTCCGGGTCATCAAAACCCCAGTCTTCATCATCATCCAGCATTTTCAACACTGCATCCTTGGTGCAAGCATTCCAGTAACTCCACATGGTGCAACCTATTGGCAACATTAATAAAGCCAACCCCCCTGTTACAACAGACACTGTAACAACCTGCAAATAGCATGACATTTCATCTAGCAACACAGGGTTGACCAGCGGCGGCAGCTTCACTTCAATCTCTTGGACTTGTACCTGACCATATCCACCTCATCACCGCTCTTATCTTCATCATCAGATAGCACCCCTAACTCTTCATCCACCACTTGGACATAGCATATGCTTAACAAGTTTCCACCCCAACACAATAAAGACATGGCCAGTTCACTAATGGCCACCAACAAGCAAGCATTTTGAACCATACTAGCCATAACATTTATACTCACAAAACCTTGCACTTGTGTGGTCTCCACTTCCTGCTTCCAACCTTGGTCTACAACCTGTACATCATCATCCAGCCTCACAGGCAACCTTTGCAACTCCATAACTTCAAGTGAATGGCCATTTGCATTAGCCATAGCATACACACCTTCTGCTGGTAATTCTTCTTCAAGGCTTGAAAAGTCATCCACATCATTAGGCCCACCTGCATACACATTTACCACATCAGTGGGGGAGTACCTCCGCTCCTGGCACTGAGCATTCAAATTGTTTTTAAACACTTCATTGCTTTCATTCTCCTCAACACTTGCCAAGTCGTCGGTCATCTCATCTTGGACAAGGTCTTCACATAGCAATGTCTCTTCGACACAAGAGAAGGCATCATCAACACTGTCGACCCTTACAAAACCATTCTCTTCACCCAAAGGTGTCACCGTTCATCGACAGATCTTCTTGGCCTCTGCCCTCTTTCTCATCTTTAAGTGAAGCACTCTCTTCACTGTCATCAGCACTCGCAGTATCTTCATCCTCATCTCTTTCATCTGATGTATCGGTCTCTAGCCATATTGTTGGAGGCAATTCCAAGTAGCTCAAATCCACAAGGCATCTCAAAGCCTGCTGGTCTTTGTCATCGCTTGACTCTGCTCTTGTCTCCAAGACTTCTTTACTCTTCTGCACCACTTGAGTGGATTTCATCATCACTAATGCCTCCTGCTGGAAACTCTTCATAGCTACAAGCTCATCTCTGGCTGCCCTATAGGCCCTTAGGTTCATGTCCTTCAACTGTACCAATGTTATCTCATCAAAGAATGAGACCTTTACATAAGCTCCCCAGACCACATTAAAAGCGGCTTCATAGTCTCCTATCAGCTGCCATTGCTCCTTCAAAGCATGCAGGGCGTTTAAACACAATCCTTGGTCGAAATGTGCCAACAACTGGTATCGGCGGATGGCCTTCCAACTGGATTGCACTCTCCATGGTAATTCAATAAACCACTCTTTGACCTCACCTTCGAATTCTTGGGACAAGAAGCTGGCCTTGACCTCATCACCCCATACGCCAAGAACTCAGCATCTGTCTTCTGCATATGCTATAAACTTAGCCACATCGCCATATCCATTAAATGGAACAGCAGCATCCACATAGTTTAACCACTTGGCATGGATGCCAAGGTTCGCCCAATAAACATTCATGGCCATCTTATGCCATACACAACCTTAAATAGACCACTTGAGATACCTGGCCACCTGCAGCACTGCTTCCTCTTTAAGCCACAGCCGATCGTCAAATCGATGTCGAATCCACCACCACCACTTTGCACATCCACCTAAATTCAGCAAAACCGCCAATTGATGGCGACGAGCTCTTCAAAGCTCCTTAGTGGATTAAAAAGCAGAAAACACCTTCCTTCAATCTCCTACTCTGGGGGCATACACCCTCGTAAGAGACACTTGAGCAATCCTCAGTGGGGGCACCAAAAAGATGTGAGGCAGCTCAAGAACACAAGAAGGCCACTATAGCTCGCCAACTCACCACCTTCAGAACACTCACAAGCATAAGGGGCACCACCCCAGCTTCTCTAGCTGGAAAGATAAATCTCTCTCTCTCTCTCTCTACCACCAGAGATACCCAAAGAAAGGCAATTTTAACAACTCACATATTTCATTATAAAAGCCTTTAATCTGTCAGCAAGGCTAAGCCACTCACATATCACACAAACCCTGTTTGTCCATTTACAAGGGGTGATCCATCACCATAGATTTATTAATTGACAAACTTCAACCTACTCTCCCTCACACTCTCCTTTATCACACACTCACAGCTAACAACTCACACACACACTGCCCAAAGCTTGCTCTCCGTCTCAGAAGTCTCGAAATAAGGCAGCTACCTCCAGTAGAAAAACCAGCAGTTTCTCTCGTTACGAGCATGAACCTTGGCCTCTGCTTTCCACGCCTGTAGAAAAACCAGTCCCTAGCCTGCTCCACTCACACACAACTCCGAGCTTGCACCTCTTCACACCAGGTAGCTCTCCGTAACCTGCAGACCACCCCGACTTTTTCTTTTTGGCGGGCCACTCTTCCCTTGCTGCAAAAATCCACCACAGCCTCTGTCGTCCTGGCTCTCACACGCCCGCCTGCCTGCTGTTCGACCACCCAAGTGATCTTCCACAACCAGGCCGACTTCAATACTTCTTCTCCAGCCTTTCCACTGCTGCAGCACTCCAGCGCCTGTGTACTCACACGCCCCTTTAGGCGGCTCCCTCTGTATTGTCACTTGTGGGGGTGGCTGCTCCTGCCACACGAGAAGCCTCTGGCCCACACCAGCCCACACTTACAAGCAAGGCTACCTTCTCACGAGACCTGCGCCTCCTCTCTGGCGCCCTTCCTCGCCTCTAGTTATCTGCAGCGCTGCGGTCTTCTTCACGTACAAGGCAACCTTCTTCTCTTTTCTGCAGCGTCTCCGCAACAAGAACTCTTCTTACTGGACCCCTGGCTCCCCTTTTTGAAGCGGCCAACTCATCTTCCTTCATGCCTTCTAGACATTGAGGTGGCAACCCATAACCTTTCCATGTGGCCTCCTACAAATTGGCCATGTGTATCATATATCATTTTTTTATTATTTCTTTTAAGGCCTATAAGATGGCCTCCTCAATACCTTCTGATTCCACCAATTTAAAGGCAACAAAGGCCCTTTAACCTTTAAATTGCTCCCCATGCCTTCATACACTTGAATACACCCTTTAATTGCCCACTCATATTCTTTGACGCGCACACACCGAGAGCTGCTAAACAGCTGATATTACCTGCAGAGCTGACCTTCAGTAGACCACGTTCCGGACAGGCCTATACATGCTCACAGCAAAACCGTCCACCCTATACATCCTCACACACATTCCATAGCAAAGCTTTCACACTTGCCATACATCCCATATGTACACAAGCCAAAAACGCCTTTCAGAAAAAAACCTGACACATGCCAACTCCATTTGCTCCAAAAAAGCAGACACATCTTCACCCTTCCGGCCATGAAACTCTGAATAAGACCACATCATGAAAATCTGCAAACAATACCTGAGCTCTCCTAAGTGGGGGCACCAGAAAGCTGTCTTGAGCTATCCTCCGTGGGGGTAGAGATAGTGGAAGGGATTGCAGGCAGTGGCAGATGGTGCCAACGTGAGGTGCCCGCCTTTGAAAGCTGAGAGTCAAGGGTTGTGGGTTAGCGAAGGTAGAAGGAGAGGCTTTTGCTGACTGCAGTAGAGGTGCCGATTTGTGGGTTGGAGATAGGTGGGGGTCGCCTACGACAGCTGGCTATGCAGAGCTCGTGAGGGCAGAACAAAGGAGTGGCCTTGTTTTTGCTAATGGTGGCTAGTGACTCCGACTGCAGGAGCTGAGAGAGCAGCGAACCCAAAAAAAAGCCAACTGTGGGCAAATGCAGTGGATTATGTGCCGATGGAGGATGTGATGTATCCTTGGCAATAACAGGTTAAAGTGTTGATGTGTTTGTGGCTGAAAAGGCTTGGTTGTCAGACGCAAGGTTGTAATTCCAGAGGCAGTGAGGCCGTGGTTGAATTCCCTTGGCAGTAAATCCAAGCTAGAGTGTTTGTAAGGTTGTGTGAGTAAAGCTTCTCTGTGGGAAGAAGCTTGGATGAAGTGTTGGTGGTTGGGAATTTGGGATGAATGATACTGGTGATGTATGTGGCTATGGTTGTGTGTTGGTATCCTGTGTGTTGATTTGCAGGAGAAGGCGTGATTGACGTGTTTGGTGGTGTAGTCCACGGGTTTACACTCTCACAGTGCACTTTGTGCCAGCCTTCGATTACCTCGTCATGCACACGGTGGAAATGTATGTGTTTGCTGGGTGTTTACTTTGATTATGGTGCCCCTGTTTTGGCTGTCTTTCTGGTGTGGGTGTGGTGTGGTGTGGTGAAACGTGAGAGAAGTGTTCCAGTCGGTGGGCTGAGCCCCCGTTGGTGTTAGTGTTTGCAAGGCTGTTGGATGGACAGCTATAGAGACAGGTGATTCCGTGTCCGAAATTTTCGATAGCTTTCTGGTGCCCCCATTGAGGAGAGCTCAGGTATTGTTGCAGGTTTTCATGATGTGGTCTTATCTAGAATTTCATGGCTGGAAGGGTGATGATGTGTCTGATTTTTTGGAGCAAATGGAGTTGGCATGCATTAGCAATCATGTTACAGATGAAGAGCAGGTTTTGAGGTTAATAAAGATTTTCTTGAAGGGAGATGCCCAAAGCTGGCTTAAAGATTTTGAAGCATAGGATGCGGCATATGAGCTACATGGTGTTTTGACCTTAGACAGGTTGAAAGAAGGCCTTTTGGAGCATTTTGATCAAGCGGAGGAGCCTAGTGTGCTTTGGCAGGAGTCAAGCATCTTCTTGAAGCAGGTCCATGGGAAATCACTGGATGATTTTGTGAAGGTATTTACATGTCTATGGGGTAAGTGGTGTACGACATTGAAGCAGGAAGTTCCTCCTATGTTTTTGAAGAAGAGCTTGTTTATTGATGTGGTTGGTTACCCCATTTGAAGGTCAGGGTTAAATTGAAGAATCCCAAGTCATTTGATGATGCAGTTAGGGTTGCTAGGGAAAAGGAAGGCAAGATTTTGAAGCAGATGGAGATGGGTATTTATCTGCATGAAGGTATTGTGTCTGCAAGGGATATGCATGTAAATTTGGTTGAGGTGAATAAGAGTCCTATGCAAAGTTTGATTAGACAGGAGCCTCAAAGGCCTATACAAGTGCAAAGGGGGATGTTTTATGTGCCTTCTGATTTTTTTCCAAAGTCTTTAAAGCATGTGAGGGTGGATGAAAAGCAGGATGAGGAATCTAGGTCAAGGTTTGAGACTTTTGCAGATGAGGAGTTACCAATGGATTCTTCTTTGGATTTGGACGTCATGGCTGTACATGACAATGATTTGGAATGTTCTATTGAAGATCATTTGCATTTGGATCTGGATGACATGCATGCACATGGAAGCAAAGAGGAAGATGCCTTGGGATTGGTTGATGATAAGAAGGAAGAGGAGTTGGATATAGAATGCTTTGAGGATGATTCTTTGCCAGATTCTACAAGGAAGGAGGATGGGGTAGAGACTTGTGATGAAGTGAAGATGGTTTGCAATGCGGATGTGGAGAGCATGGAGAAAGATCCTATTGTTATGGATTTTCTTGGGACAGCTTGATGGTGGCCTGGTACCTGCGACGATGAATGATGTGGATGTTTTTCCAATTAATGCATTAGGTGCTAGAGAGTCTTTGGACGATGATACCAGGGGGGTTGGCAACACTCAAGAAGATATGCATGTAGATTGGGCTGATGAACAGTGTTGTGATGTGAGTATTGTGCTTGAGGATGATATATGGGCAGTTGCTAGCCTTGATGAACAGGAGCCAGAGGTGGACATGGATGCAAATATGGTTGAGAGTGTAACTAAGGCTTCTTTACGTGTTGCTGAAATGCTAAAGGCAAAGTCCATGGATGACAAAGATTCTGAACCAGTTGAGCTGTATGGTTGTGAAGAGATGCCTATTTTACAAGAGTTGGAAGTGCTTGTGGACATTGCTATTGTGTGGAAAGGATCTGGATTTTTCTGTGCATAAAGGTCAGAATTTTGAAACTTGGCCTTCACTGGTATTGATGAATTGGATGCTAGATGTTGCAATGCCACAGGTTTTGAAGACAAGGAGGTTTGTTGTGGGTGAAGTGCTCTCAAATGATTTTGTGGCACATATGGTTGATGTTTGGTATGTAGTGATGCAGCCATTGTGTTTCATAGATGTTGGGAAATGGGATGGTGAGTTACAACAGTTTCCTTTTGATCCTGGTGGATAGCTATTAGACTTTATGCTTTTTTCTGTTGAGCATAAATGCTCTAGCAGACGGGGGGGTTGGCAAAGTATGTCAGGCAAAATTCTGTAAGGTGTTTTGGATTTGTGTACATATGGAATGCATGGCATGTATTAAGCTTTGCCCTCCTGGAATGCCTTGGCAGATGTACAGGGTGGATGGCTTGGTAGTAGGCTTGTACAGCTTTGTCCGGAGCGTGGTCTGCTAGAGGTGGTATCAGCCGTTCGGTTGCTTGAATAAAAATGAAAATATCAACGTGGCTGGCAAAGACCACCTCCACCTGGCGGCCCATTTTTTTGAAGCTTCGTGAAGGGAGTGGGACGATGACGCAGTGTTTTTGGCAAGCGGCATCTGGACACAGAGTCGACGGGCTCAGGTTGTTTTTTGGGTCGTCGGTGGTTAGCAACCAGAGAGAGTGGCCGGTTTCTTTCTGGTGTGGTTGGCGCAGCCACCGCAGGCGCAAGGAGAGGTGAGGCTAGCTGTAGCTTCTGTCGACAACTGGGGATGGTGTGGTGGATAGCATAGGCGAAGACCAGAGGTGGCCTTGGTTTTGATTTTGTCGGCCAGAGGAGTACATGTATGCCCATCCCCCTCCTAGATTGCGTGGTATCTATACCTCGCCCCCGAGTATCCATGTCACTCCGCTGCCGTCTATGCCTGCGAGTCTGACGAGATGGCATGTAGCTTCTCCTCTTCCATGCCCACTGAGGAGACATACCCCATCCCAGACACACTCACGCACACCCTCCCAGGCACCGTCACGTCAGGGCTCACAGCCACCATCACGTACTCCCTCACAGCCATAGTCACGTAGACAATCCCCCAGTCACATGACTCCACCCGAAGTACAGAGGAGAGCAAACGCCGCAGTAGGAAGAGTGGGAGTGGAGGATGCGGTGGGTGCTTTGGTGGGGGAGGTAGTAGGGCACGCGATGAGAGAGGAGATAGAGGGAGAAGAGTTAGAGGAGAGAGGTGAGAGAGGTGGAGGGAGTGATCTGCTATGATGTACGGATAGGGGCGGGGTAGTGATGGATGCGAGGGGGAAAGAGGTAATGGAGTACATGCGTGGGGTAGTTTCAAACTTGTATAGAAATTGTTTTATTAGATTTAAAGATCAAAATAGCCGATTAGTTGGGGAGGTGATAGATGCTGTACATAGTCGGTACCCCAATCCCCCACATGTGACATTCTCGGATGTATGGGGAAGGATGCAAAAAAGGGAGATCTTAAGTAATAAAAGATCTCACCTTAAGAAACTCGTGTACGATGATGGGCTAAATGTAGCTGCAGCAGGTGGCTATCCTGTCGGAGAAACCTGCCTCCACCACTACACACAAACGCGAGTGGAAGGAGGCAAAGAAATGAGCAGAGGGTGGCGTGAAGAGCAGGCAGCATGTGGGAGGCACGACGGATCCAGATGGAGACCATTGGATCTTTGCATTTCAGATTTGGTGGCATCGAGTCATGGGAGGCAGAGTTTGTAAGTATCTTGCCACTTTATTTGATTGTTTACTTAATTCATTGATTCTATGATTGTTTTAATCTTACAAATTGTGTTGATTATGATACATCGATGGGTTATGGCATTAGGAACTCAATGGAGTCTTCTTGGGCCCTTTTATTTGGCAGTTTAAGGGAGTCAAACCTTTTCTCTTAAGAAGAAACGTTTTCTAATTTGAAGCTTCAAAACGGCTACTTTATTCGAATTTGAATTTGGGGGGGAAAATGGAATTTAAAATCTAGCGAATAAAACCATATCATGTAACATATCTATGGAAAGCTCTTGATGCGTAGATCACGGATCTGTAATCTCCGCTCAGATCGGAGCTTGTATGTAGAAGTTATGGAGGTCCAAAAATTGTAAAATTGCCCCCCCCCCCCCCCCCCCCCCCCTTTTTGGGAGAAAAAGTGCACCCTTTGACCACTCTTACACCTCTCTTACAAACCAATGGTTTTTGCTTACATGGCGGGCTCCTATTTGTCAAAAAGTTAAACGTTTCCATAACCTCATGGCAAATTAAAGGGCCCAAGAAGACTCCATTGAGTTCCTAATGGGAGGAAGCCCACAACCCACGATACTGGGTATGCTCGCCCACATAGCAGATGAACACTATATTCGTGAGTTTGGGAATTTCCCAAATTCTTTTATTCTAAAAGTGTAATTCCTACTAAATTGGATTTATGCATGGAAAGATGCATAAAGAATTTATTTTAATCCAAAAGTATTATTCTCATCAATTTTGATTTTATGCATAAATAGATGCATAAAGAATTTTATTTTTAATTCAAAAGAGTTATTTTCATTAATTTTGATTTTATGCATAAATAATTTTATTTTTTATTTCAAAAGAGTTTTTCTCATCAATTTTGATTTTATGCATAGAATGATGTATAAAGAAATCTATTTTTATTTCAAAAGAGTTATTTTCATCAATTTTGACTTTATGCATAAATAGATGCATAAAGAATTTTTTTTAATTCAAAAGAGTTATTTTCATCAATTTTGATTTTATGCATGGAAAGATGCATAAAAGATTTATTTTTATTTTGAAAGTATTATTTTCATTGAAATTAAATTTATATATAGATAGATGCATAAAAGATTTATTTTTATTTTGAAAGTATTATTCTCATTAAAATGGAATTTATGCATAGTAAAATATATAAAAGGTTTATTTTTAATTCAAAAGTGTTATTTCCTTTAAAATTGAATTTATGACTAAATAGATGCATAAAAGGATTTTTATAAAAGTGTTATTCCTACAAAAGTTGTCTTTATGCCTGATTAGAAGTGTAAAGAATCTTTATATCAAAAAAATAGAATTCTCTTACATTCTATAAATAGATGTGATTAGATGTGATAGAAATAAAAATAGAATTCTCTTACATTCTATAAATAGATGTGATTAGATGTGATAGAAATCAGATAGATGTACATGGATGCATGGAATATATAGATGGATGTGTGGATAATGTGGATAGATATACATGGATGTGGATAATGTGGATAGATATACGTGGATGTTTGAATGATGTGGATTGACGTGTGGATTGAATGTGGATGTGGATGTATGAATGTGAATAGGGATGTGGATGTATGGATGTGGATGTGGAAATGGATGTATGAATGTGGATGTGGAAATGGATGTGTGGATGTATGAATGTAGATGTGGATGTGGATGTGGATGTGGATGTATGAATGAGGTATGGATGTAGATGTGAATGCGGATGTATGAATGAGGATGTAGAAATGGATGTATGGATATAGAATGGATGTATGGATGTGGATGTATGGATGTGGATGTGGATGTGGATGTATGGATGTGGATGTATGAAATGAGGATGTGGAAATGGATGTATGGATGTAGATGTGAATGTGGATGTATGGATGTGGATGTATGGATGTGGATGTGGATGTGGATGTATGGATGTGGATGTGGATGTGGATGTATGAATGTGGATGTGGATGTGGATGTATGGCTATGGATTTATGGATGTGGATGTGGATGTATGAATGTGGATGTGAAAATGGATGTATGGATGTAGATGTGGATGTGGATGAATGGATATGGATGTGGATGTGGATGTATGAATGTGAATGTGGATGTGGATGTAATGTGGATGTGAAAATGGATGTATGGATGTAGATGTGGATGTGGATGTACGAATGTGGATGTGTATGTGGAATAATGAATGCGAATATATATGTGAATGGATATGATGTCGATATGAGCGAATGGATGAGATGAGATGTCATGTGAATCAGAATGTGAATGAATGATATAAGATGTGATGAGAAATGGATGTGATGAGACGTAATGTAATTTAAGAAAGATAGGAATGGATGTTATGTGAAGTGAATGAATTTGATGTGATGGGATGGAAAATGATGTATTTGGTTAAGAATGGATACGCATATGAATTGGATTTGGGTTAAGTAATATGGATCGATGTGGAATAATCTGGAAAAACGAGAGTTCATTACAGAAACTGTATTTGTGAACTGTTTGTAAATGACTGTTTTATGTCAAGAATGCTGGGGAAGCATTTTGACTGTCTTGAGAATGTGGTCGTAGAGACCTACCTGATAAAGTTACAACAGCTGATGGAGAATCAACGGAGGACATCTCGCGTAGCAAGTTCGGCCGAGGTCTTGACCAGCCTCTGTTCAATTTAAATGGTGAGCTTTCGATACGGTGGATGAGGGACCAAGGTGTTGGAAGAAGAGGGAGAGAGGCAATATGATCAGCGCCAGAAGCATGTACCGTAAGTGCAATACAGTATGCCATATTGTATGAAGGGACTTGAGAAAAATAGAATCTTTCCTCATGAGCAGAAGGATGATCCTCCCTCCTATTGGCTGCTTCAAATCCAATTCTTTAGTTTTGTTGTTCCACCGTCCAGATATCCGACTTGATTTGGTGCCATGACATGTTTGCACAACACCTCTCTGCTAATGCTAATTATGATATTTTCATATATTATGTCCACCCTAGCAACATCTCGAAACGGATTCGTGGAGCACTATGAAAGCGGGACCCACAGGCCACACGAGGGGCTATGGTTGCAAGACCTTTATGCAACTCTTTCTGTTGCAATAATTAGCAGATAGAATCTTTGCAGTGCTAATGATATTTGAACTAGGACACTGGATGGGCAAGCTCTACGCTTTAGGTGTGGCAGACCGGAGAGCTACAAGTTTAGAAAGTGGAACAATGTGTTGGGGATGTTTTTCCATTCCTTTAGCTTCTATTCCAATAGATTTATTTTGAGGTAGCTTCTAAGCTTCTTCTTGGGGTCTCATATGTACAATAAAGGTGTTCCAATAACTTTGCTTTAGAGTAGTTTCTATGCTCGTGTTTCGTGGTCATATATGTACCATGTAGAGTAGTTTCTATGCTTGTGTTTCGTGGTCATGTATGTACCATGTAGCAAATCTCTCTTTCATCCAAAAGTCATGTATTAGTACTGGCCATCCCCTTCAGTTTTTTCTCCAAATAACTCTCAAGACTCCATAAGCCACGAGCAATAGCCGAGGAAAACTTCTGTCGTGCTATAAAGCTATACATATGAGTTAGCCATAAAAGGATAATTTCCTTGATAGTTTGTCATGGATGTGGTGATCTTTAGATAATCCCATGTGCATTGTGTGCGATTTATACATGTAAGGATGAGTAGAGACTGTTACAAGTAGTTCTGAACACCACAACTCATAGCTTCAATATGTCCCATGTGATACCATACATGTATGAATGCTCAATCCACTTTGTCCTAGGATGAAATAGTTATGAGAACCGCTTCCTTTACATCACAAAAACTTTCTAGCTGTTTTTTTCTTGGGTGCAAGCAATCGTGTAGATCAAAGGTATTTGAATCGGAACAGTGAACAAGCCAATTACTAAAGCCGAATCAGAAGTGCCCAACTCTGTTACGACACCATACAACTCTGTTACGACACCATACATCTCAAAGTCGAGAAATTGTTCTTCGCGCAATTGCTTTGATACCATGTTGGAAGAAGAGGGAGAGAGGCAAGAAGAGCGGAAGAGAGACAACAGACGTCATATGTGCAAACCCCAAAAGTGTATAGACTCATACATGAGGTACGCATATATAGAGGGGACGTATGGCTCATGGAGCTATATATAGCATCATCCTATATATATCTCCAACACAAGCAACCGACCTATGAGTGAAGCGCTAGGTGACCTGCGAAGGATCCTAGAGGGTGCTGACCATACGGTGCTCGGGCTTTGGGTCACCGAAGATACCCACACGTACGTCGTGGAAGATATTGGAACAAGGAGTAGGAGTTGTTTTCTAAAACCAGGCATGGATATGGTTGATTGATCTTGATGGTCCTCAACGGATGATGGATATGGTTGATTGATCTTGATGGTCCTCAACGGATGAGTCCACGGCTCTTTTATATGGACCTGTTGGTTGATCTTGCTGATCTTCAACGGAGATTCCATATTGATTTTTATAAGTGAATATACTGTCGGGTACTATGAGCTAGGGACTATCGAAAAGGCCCCTAAGTGAGCAGGTGGTGAGCGTTCTGGTTTGCTAATGATGCCATAGATACTCCGATGAAAGAATGATTGGAAGTTAAGATTTAACCGGATACTTGAAAGATTATGATCGGTGACACTATGGTTTCATTAAATGATTGTTTTAAAGATTGTTGAATCTGTGAAAAAGGCAAGTCCATATTGGGTGTGTAAGCGGTGTGACTAGTTTTATGTTTGTATGAATATCTAGCTAGGGGGCCTGGGAACTCTTTTCCCTGGTACCTAGGACAAAACCTAACCAATTCCTAATTGGATCCCATCACTACAGTGGTTGGGCAGTTAGCTAACCCATGGGTCTGGTGGATGGGGTTAGGATGGACTGATGAATCCCTAAATCGAGACTCAATTTCTGTATAGTACGATAGATGAAGTAAATCCCAGACAAAAATTATTATATGGAAAAGAATCAAGGGCTGTGCCTCTCGATGAGGAAAATAGTGTTCGTCTCTATGATCCAAGTGCCTCTCGATGAGGAAAATAGTGTTCGCCTCTATGATCCAAGTGCAATCTGTCCCTTGATCTGACTATGAATCTTACGGATTCGATCAGATCAATTCAGTTAGTTAAGGCTTTTGACTACGTTAAAGAAAAGATACCCTAGTGGAATCGCCCGTGCTTTCCGGGCAAGGGAAGTTTTTTCGGGTTCGATTTTGGAAGAACCGATGGTTTAGTCTCTTGTCTGGATATCCGTGGGCGAGGCCCCGAGTGTGGGACCCTACCCCATGCAAGAAGTGCTACTTTCGCTGCTAGCACCCCAGAATTTGTTGTGCAGTGGGGTCAGAGATCTCACACCTCACCGAAGTAATAAGAGCTACCATCTACAAGATTAGTACATTGGTGAAACCACATTCCAGGCCACCAACTAGAGCTAATTACAGTCCAAAGAAGCGGAAGTGTCGTGAGAAAGGAAACTGAAGGAAATCCGAAAGGAATCCGGATAGGAAAACTGATAAGGGAAATTCATGAAAAGGAAAGGGAAGCAAAGGAGAAAGCAGGAAGAATGTATAAAGTCCAAGGTATGCCCATTGACAAGGAGTAAAGAAGAAACTCCATGAAGGAACATGACCTATGAGAGGATCTTAGCAAGATGAAACTGAACATCACACTACACCAAATGCTGAACTAGTTTCCAATTATAGAGGCAAAAGATGCAATAGGCCATAGTACCAAATGAGAAACCGGTGCAAATTCCTTTGTTGTAGGAACCAAAAAATCTGATAGAAGAATGCACGAATGTGGAAACAATCTAGGACTATGACACATTTGTTCCGGAAGTGACCATTAAGATTAGAGGGCAGAGATAGTGGCCGAGGGTCACTCTGGATGGAGAATCAAGAGTGAACATAATATCAGGTAGCTTGGCCAAAAAGCTAGGTATCACGGACATGTATCCACTCCTTTTCAAATCCACATGGTTGACTCGAGAAGAGTCGGACCCATTTGAATAATCATGGGAGAACAAATAGAGGTGGCAAGATGCATGTTCATAGTCATCAAAATGACTTAGATAGCGGGTGCATATCCCATGTTGTTGGGAAGACCATGGCTCAGAAGTGGAAGGATCAAGGACAACTGGGATACAAACAAGATCACAATCGGGAGGGGGACAAAGAAGTTCTACATCTTGGTCACACAGGAAAAGACAAGATAAATCTGGCCAGCCAACCCCGCTGCATGTAGAAGGTCTAAATTATGTGGAAGGGGAAGAAGATGATGAAGAAGAGAACATCATGAAAGAAAATTCAGATCTGTTGTCTCACTATTTGAGGTGAATATAGAAAGGATTGTACCGAGGTACAATCCAGAAGTCATGGTGGCTCACCCTAAAGTGCTATTAAATGAAGAAAGTGCAAAGCTGGATCTGGTCGGATGTCTTGATCCCCTCGGTTTTGATTTTTGGCGATGAAGCAAGATCCGGATGTCTTGATCCTCCATTTGAATTCTTGATGATGAAGCCAGACACAGATGTCTTGATCCTATATCCAGATTCTTAATAATGAAGCCAAATTCAGATGTCTTGATCCTCCGTTCGGATTCTTGATGATGAAGTCAGATCTAGATTTCTTGATCCTCGATGTCTAGATTCTTGACGATAAAGCTGGATCCGGATGTCTTGATCCTCCATTCGGATTGTTGATTTTTAATCTCAATCCCGATGTCTTGATCTTTACTCTAGATTCTTAACGATGAAGCCGGATCCATATGTCTTGATCCTCCGTTTGGATTCTTGATGATGAAGTTGGATATGGATGTCTTGATCCTCCATCTGGATTCTCGATGATGAAGCCAGATCCAGATGTCTTAATCCTCTGTTTGGATTCTCGATGTGATGAAGTCGGATCCTCCATTCAGATTCTTGATGATAAAGCCGGATCCGGATGTCTTGATCCTCAATGATCAAGCTGGATCTAGATGTCTTGATCCTCTATCCGAATTCTTGATGATGAATCTGGATCCATGTCTTGATCCTCCATTCAGATTCTTGTCAGTTCTGTTACACAGACTCACTTCAAATCCTTTTTCACTTCTCCATGCACTGCCCATTATACTATTAAGGCTCCCTTACTCATGAACATTCCCAACACGAGGAGGTGCACACTTGCTTTCTTTATCTACCCAACTAGTTTCTCTATTCAGACTTGTTGTGTAAAACTAACCTCTTACCTTCCTACTCCACTTCTTGGTGTACCACTCCCTAGTAGGATCGCCAAAAGTGTCGGCGGCGTCGGTGTCAAGACCTAGCACTTGCATGGTTCCAAATCACGTAGTATACTTTGAATGAGGGGCAACTAATACAACTATGCCGAATGCGATAAGATAACGCTGGTGCATTAAGCTACTAATCTGCCTAATCTTGGGGGAGTTCATCGTGACTACATAGAGTTTAGTTCCTAGGTCCGATGATTCTGGACAAGAGTCATGTCTAGATGGGAATGGCTCTTGATCCTTATTCAAGATCCTCATTCTAGATAGGAATACAATTAACAAAGGCTCGATAAGGGATAGGTAGAACTATGAAGTGTAGAATAGAGATCAGATGGAGACCAACCCAAGAAACATTATTTAATATTACTAACATGGGAAAAATAACATGCTCCTACGCTCATAGCCATGGAGTACACGTACACATGTACACATGAGCATGGTGTAAGAGCCATGGATCAAGAACAATATAAAAGATACAAGAAAAACATCCTAGTGGGGTGAAAGCAATGATAAGGTGGACTAACAACCTGTGTCCTGGTTACAACTAGTTGTGAAACACTTTATGAAGAGTTAAAGAATTAAAACATAGCTATTTAATCTTGTTTCACATTTATTATATCTAAAAGGCACTAGATAAATTACTAAATACATCTTATGATAATATTAAATCCACTAATACTGATTATCTTCAACTGTGGTAGCAACCAATGCAGCTGGTGGAAAGTACACAACCTTATCATGCTTTCACCCAGTGTCTTCCATATCCATCATCTTGTATATATAAAAGAATCATGTGTAAGAATCATCTCTAATTTGCATACAAGAGTGGCTTTATATAACCATCCAACAATGTGACTCTTGGGATACCCATGTGACTATTAGGCTCCCGTAAGCTTCACAAGATCCCAACTCCCCACTATCCCTCTTGTAACCACTTCTTGATATGACATCTTTTAATGACCCTCCGTCCGAATTCTCACCCAAGCTATCACACGAAAATGCTAGGGGGTGTACACACCCGTCTCACAACACCCAAGAATGCCAAAGGACTTTCCAGCTTCCTTACAGTAATCAAGTAGCATAGTAGATTCATGAAGTTCCTGGGCAAATGTGGCAAAAACTCCTGTATGGCATGATGGTGAAAGATACAAAATATGTTTGGTCTAGGTCCTATCAGGAGGCATTTCAAAATCTCAACTGGATCCTAGCATCAGCACCCATTCTTCAACATCCAAACTTTGATATGCTATTCCATATATTTGTTGATACCTCTGATTTTGCCATTGGTAGTGCTTTGATGTAGGAATCGCAAGAAGGTTGGTTCAAATGAGTTTACTATGCAAGAAGGAGGCTATCCATACTAGAAATGAACTACTCCACCACCATAGAAAAGGACTCATTGGGGGATGATTTACTTGATCAAGAAGTTCAGGCAATATCTGTTGGGAAAGGTGTTTTAATTTCATGTAGATCACAAAGCACCCTTGTATCTAGTGAACAAACTAGACCTAGCAAAAACATTAGCTAGATGGATGCTTATGTTACAAGAGTTTGAGTTCACTATAAGGCACACCTCTAGAAACAAGCACGCAATAGATTTCCTAGCAAGACTAGAGTCAGGAGAAGACCCAAAGGGGGTGGAAGATGACTTCCCAGGTGCGCAGCTCTTCCTCATAGATGAAGAAAAAACTAGGTGTGGTATGATGAGATGTAGTTTTTTTCTGACTTGTCCTTTATGGAGTGCATTTCTAGAGATGAGAGAAAAAAGCCAACTCTCTAGAGCAAGTCATTCATGGTGGTAGCAGGTCAGCTCTACAAGATGGGCATTGATTAAATACTGAGAAGATGCATCCCCTAACATGAATAAGAGGCCGTGCTGCTGGCGGAAGCGCACCAAGGAAGAAACGGAGGGCACATTTTTGGAGAAGTCAGGGGGCGAAAAGTGTTCCAGGCAAGATTGTGGTGGGTGGCTGACTACATTAAAGGATGCACACAAGTTTGCACAAAAGGAGTGCGAATGTGATAGAGGCTAGGGTAACCAAATGATGCAAATAGAATGCCTCACAACCCAATATTACTTCTAGAGCCATTCCAGAAGTGGGGTCTAGACTTTGTTAGCCCATTTAAGCCAACAGCTCACCAAGCAAGAAATAAATACATTCTTGTGGCTACAGATTACTATATTAAATGGATAGAAGCAAAGGCCCTGAGAGACTCTAAGACATCGTTAGGAAAGTTTCTTAGCAAAGTTTCTTTATGAAACTATCATGAAAGATTTGGGTGCCCAATAGAGATAGTGAGTGACCAAGGGAGCCACTTCCTCAATGAAGTGATGAAGAAGCTAACAGAGCAACATATGATAATACATAAGAATTCAGCAGTCTATTACCCACCATCGGCAAATGGGCAAGTAGAATCCACCAATAAAATCCTAAAGGGAATTCTAGTCAAGATGGTGATTGAGAAAAGGACCGACTAGGACACAAAGTTGCACTCGGCTTTATGGGCATTCCGAACAACTTACGAGAATGAAACAAGACTTATGTATTTTAGCATGGTGTACAGACTGGAAGCAATAGTGCCCATGGAGTTCCTCACATTCAGCCTTAGGATAGCAATAGCAGAATAGCTCTCTCTAGAAGAATCAGAGGTGCATAGGATTGAGCAACTCCTTAAGTTGGATAAAAGGAGACTACACATGCATGGACAACCAAAAATTGTATAGAAAAGGAGAAAGCTACAGGTGGATAGGAAAATGAAATTCAAGATCTTCGAAGAAGGAGATGCAGTCATGCTTTTCTTATCAATAATGGGACCCCACCCTGGAAAACTAAAAATGAGATGGACGGGCCCATTTAAACTTGTTAGAAAAATGGGGACACATACCTTTGAGCTTCCACAAGTCTAGATGGTGAAAGGCTTAGAAAACTAGTGAATGGATATGGCTGAAGCCTTATCATGGAAGAATGCTAGAACAAGAAGGAAAAGTGTGTCTAGATCTAAATACGAAAAATGTTTGACAAGCAAAATCCGAGTCCCCTCAGGAGCCGAAGAGAATGTCCAACAAGCAAAAGCCATGTCCAGTCAGGAGGATATCAGAAATCCGGATACGATTCTAGAGAAAATCAAAATAGAAAAGAAAAAAATCCAAAAGTAGGCATTACTATGTAAATATGACTACAATGTGGATAGAGAACAAGGATCCATCAGGGAGTGGGCAGGAAAATCAAGGTTGCTACCCTGAAAAAGGGTGCATGGATGGAAAGGGAAATGTGTCGGATCGCGTTGCCTATTCTCAGCCCATCCATTAATGACCTTTGCAAATAGTGTAGCAGGCACTCATGGTCTGAGTTTGAAAGGGATTTATGGATATCATGGAGGTGTCGAGTAGTTATGGCCATACCTAGAGGAGGTGTGCATCACGACAATGACTAGATACCTCTCCATTGAGGGCCTAATTTTAGAGTCAAGTTTGTGCAAAAATTCCTTGCTATGCTGCACTCTTAAGTTTTCTGCTACTCTACTTTCACCCCCACCTTCTATCCCTCAACCCTAACCACTCAAATAACATGGTGGACTTCAAGTACCTCTCGTTTAATATCATGGGCGGGAACATTAGAAGAAGACCCGCAAAACAAAATGTGTTTTGTGGTAGAGATGATCAATCTCACCCACAAACCATATTGCATTTCAAGGAAGGCTTGCGAGATGGTGAAGGCTGTGGAGTCTGGAACAAAGGTGGCATAGGTAGAGATGCTATATCACAACCTAAAGGACCAGATAGGGAAGATCAACCACACAAACACCAAAAATTTAAAAAAAAATCGCCCATATTGACACCCCTATTTAAAGCACAAGTAGGAGCCAGAAAAGATAAGGAGGAAGGCCATAAAGAGGATGGAGGGAAACAAGATGATGCAGGTCACACGGAGGATGCAGGCCCCAAAAAAGATGCAACAAAAAAGCCCCAAGAATAGGTAAGTTCCAAACAAGGAAAAGACCAGGCGGCATCAGGAAGAAAAGAGTCTTTGAATTTGGGGAGAAAAAGACTAGCAAGAAGGGGAGGATTGCCAAGGAAGGTACCAATGGTGGGGGAAACAGAAGAAAAGGATAGCAGGCAACTTAAGGATGACTTGGCCAATATTGGTAAGTCTGTCCTATCATAAAAGCTATAGCAATACACTAGGAGGCTACAACCACTGCAAGGTTGCAGTTTGATCAAGCACAATATGATCTCTTTG
Source organism: Cibotium barometz (assembly GCF_041138505.1). Taxonomy (NCBI): domain Eukaryota; kingdom Viridiplantae; phylum Streptophyta; class Polypodiopsida; order Cyatheales; family Cibotiaceae; genus Cibotium; species Cibotium barometz. Next base: position 45,589,147 of record NC_141067.1, on the reverse strand, counting down.
CAACCAGTTCTACAAAATTTCTAGATTCTATTGACACATACTTGGTGCATTACCAAGTTGCAAGCAATAGTAATCAGAGAAAAAGATGATGCCATCCTGATGATGGTGGGGAGCCTTCAATTTCTAGATTCTATTGACACATACTTCGTGCAAAAGAAATTACCAAGTTGCAAGTAGCAGTAATCAAAGAAAAAGATGCTGCCATCCAGATGATGGTGGGGAGCCTTTAGGAACCCCTACAAAGAAGAGCTACACAGGACGAGGTTGGAAGAGGGCCACCTGGACAAAATGCAAAGGTAAATCAAGGATCTCTAGAAGGCCAACGAAGAGATTCAAAGGAAAATGTAGAAAACGAAGGAGGCAATGTGGCCCAAAAAGAACAAATGAATGTGCAACTACAAATTGAATTGGATAGGGTGAGGGAAAGCCAAGAAATAATAGAGGGCCAAGTTTCCTTGATCAAAGAGGAGCACCTCAAGGTTATAAAGAAAGCGCAGGCTAGGGCCGATAAAGACAAGATAGTGCTAGTCAAGTCAGAAGCCACGCTGGAGGTCCTAGATGTAGAAGAATTTCTAGAGGTCTACAAGCTTGAGGTGAAAATGATGAAGTAATGGGAGGGGCATGCAATTGAGGAGCTAAAGTAGGTGTGGGGAGAATATCTAAACAAATTTACAGTCATAATGAAATCCCCCACACAATCTTGCAACTAGATGATTCCCTACCATTCACAAAATGGAAATCTAAAGGGAGGATCTTGAAATCTGGATCCTCCACCCTAGCTAACAGGCCCAGAAGCAACAAAATCCATGTAAGCAGCTACACCCAACCAAGTGGGCAAGGAGGTCAGTGGGCGAGGTTCCACCAAAGAAAAAGAGATACAAATAGAAAATGAGTAGTTGTGCCATGAATTAGAGGTCTAGAAAAGGAGGTTCACCCTCCTAAAGTGAGATGGAAAGAAGCCAACTATGTAGTTAGAAGGAAAGGGGACGGAAATTTTTTTATGGAAAGGTTCATCAATGGACTTAATCCTGGATGAAGGGCTGAAAGGACACGCATAGGCAGCTACAAAGAAACTAGTGTGATGAAAAATAGGTAGAGAGAGAGGAGACACACACATAGGAGCAAACCCTAATGTATATTGTAAACCCTAACCATAGAGAGAAGCCATCTCCCCTCACACAATGCATAAAGCCATAATCCATAATCTACAACACACTACTTGTGTTGTGTCCACACACACATAACCCTAGCTAATGTCCACACACTATGACCAACTGGACGCGGTCATTTATGTCTCATGCATGTTACTATCTAACATGCCAGCACATAGTGCAACTAGTACAAACTGACATTGAGCTTGAATCTCAACAGCCCCTCTCAAGCTCATGATGTACTGTCATAGATGAAGATGTAGATGAGCTTGGGCTATCAAAGCTCTCAACACTCCCCCTCAAGCTCATCCCATGTACTCCCAACATAGTACGGAAGTACTCAAACTTCTCCCTGCTAAGTGGCTTTGTAAAGATGTCAGCCACCTGCTCTTCAGTCTTCACATACTGCAAATCCACTGTACCATCCAACACTTTCTCTCTGACAAAATGATAGTGTACCTCTATATGTTTGGTCCGCACATGAAAAACTGGATTCTTGGCTAATTGTATGTTGCTCATGTTGTCATAATGAATGACAACCTTGCCATCAATAGGCTCACCCAAATCAGCCAAGAGACTCTTTAACCATACTCCTTCACATGTAGCAATGGCTGCACCCCTGTATTCAGCCTCTGTAGTGGTAGATAAAGCAATAGTAGGCTGCTTCTTGCTACTCCCACTCACCATTGCACTTCCAAATGTAAAGGTATAACCACTAGTAGACCTCCTATCATACGAGCTACTTGTCCAATCTGCGTATGTTTTCTTCACATAGAGTGAAGAATCTACTGAAGAAACCTGAAATCCAAGGGAGATAAGATATCAACTTATCTTATCACTCCAAGCACGAGGTGCTTACTTCAAATCATATAATGCTTTCTTTAATCTAGATACATAAGTGTGATACCTCGGGTGTACATATCCTTCTGGTTGTGCCATATAAACTTCCTCTTGTAAATCACCATTTAGAAATGCATTTTTCACATCCATTTGATGCATTTCCCAAACATTTGCTGCAGCCATAGCAATGACTGCTCTCACTGTTCCCATCTTTGCAATTGGACTAAATGTTTCATCATAGTCCAAGCCTTGGGTTTGTGCATAACCGTTACCTACCAATCGCGCTTTATGGTGCTCAATGGAACCATCTGATTTGCATTTCACCTTATAAACCCATTTGCAACCAATGACATTTTTGCCTTATGGTAAGGCAACCAAATCCCTAGTTTCATTATGAACCAATGCGTCCATCTCAACATCCATTGCCTTCTCCCATACATGCATCCCAATAGCTTCTGTATAGCATGTAGGTTCCACATGCTTCACCAAAGAGGTCATATGCGTAATGCATAGCAAAGTCATGATATGTCAACCTGTTAAAACTGGATACCTGACCCTTTGGGATCTCCGCAATGCATGCAGATCACTCTGAATACCTGTCACTCTAGCATGTGGAGGCACATATCTATCATGCCTTGCACCTGGTGTGCGTAAAACTGGTATGCCAAGTTCCTCCATCCAAACTTTCTGAACTTAACAACTCAGAACCTATAATGCCAATTCCTTCAACCTTCTTTTTCCCTTTATCCACAGCGCTACTCCCAGTGCTCAGACTCTCATATCTCAAGCATCCTGAGACCATGGAAATATAGTGCTACTCTCAAACTCTGCTAGTCCAAACATAGAAATAGAACTTGCTTGTGGCAAGTTCACATGCACATCAGCATCAATGGAATCAATAAGACTCTCATCCTTTGCCTTGTACCAACTAGAAAGTTCATCAAACACCACATCTTGTGAGATGACCACTTGCCTAGCATGCGGATTGTAACATTTATATGCCTTGTGTCCTATGCATACCCAACAAAAAAGCACTTTTGTACCTTAGGATCCAACTTCCTCCTTCTCTCATCAGGCACATGTAACATTTATATGCCTTGTGTCCTGTGCATACCCAACAAAAAAGCACTTTTGTACCTTAGGATCCAACTTCCTCCTTCTCTCATCAGGCACATGTACATAAGCTATGCAACCAAACACTTTGAGGTGTCCAATGTTTGGCCTAAAACCTGTAAGCGGCATCTCTAGTGTACTTCCATGTATGGCTATTGTGGGTGTCTTATTAGGTACATACACCGCTATGGCACACGCTTCTACCCAATAATAGTCTGGCATGCTCTTTTCATTGAGCATTGCCCTGGCCACATCATAAATGACTCTATTCTTTCTCTTAGCAAACACCATTTTGCTGAGCTGTGTACCTACAAGTTAACTGCCTTCTTATGCCATGCTTTCTCAAGAAATTCTCAAAAGCATGTGAGGTGTGTTCACCACCTCCATATTTCCTCAAACATTTTATCCAAGAGCCATATTGCTTATTTGTTGCAAAAGCTTTGAAGTCCATAAACTTTCCTAACACTTCACTTTTCTCTCTGAGAAAGTAAATCCAAGTCATTCTGCTGAAATCATCAATGCATGTCACATAATACAAGCAGCCTTTAATGGATGGGTTTTGTGTAAGACCGCATACATCACTATGAACTATCTCAAGTGGCCTGCTACTCATGTTGCCTTCTTTAGGAAATTGCAACCTTACTTGCTTTCCAAACTGGCAAGCATCACAGACATGTATATTCCCATCATACTTGAATCTAGGCAGCCCACTAACAATGCCTCTTGCCTGCATGTTCTTTAACTTCTGTATGTTCACATGTCCAATCCTTTTATGCCACATGTCAATGTCTTGTACCACATTTCGACTTTTAGGGAACATGGCTGATTTCAACTCAGGAATCCCAGAATCCAACTTAAATAACCTGCCTTCTTTCTTGCCTTTGGCAATGACTCTACATCCATTTTTGAAATCCTCAACCATGCTCGTTTTTGAAACAAACCTGTAAACCCTGTTCCACCATTTGACCAACTGAGGCCCAAACTTTTTGTAATAGAAGGCACATACAAGACATCTGCCACATAGACTTTGTTTCACCATTGTGCATAACCAATGGTACACTTCCAACATGTGTGATAGCATGTTGGGTATCATCTCCTGTTTCGACACAGCCTTGCACATCCATAGGCTTCATATGCTCAAACCATTCGCCATGACAAGTCATATGGTTTGATGCTCCAGAGTCCATATACCAAGTGTCATCACTTTCACCATTTGTCATCATAGATCCCACAACATGTCTCACGGCAAACAAGTGATTTACACTGCCATCATTACTGCTTGATGCAAAATTTTACCATTTGCATAATTTCCACCATGTTGTGCATAATGTCCACCATGTTCTGCTCTACCCCCTCTCAAATCATTTTGTTTGTGGAAACAGTCACGTGCCATATGACCAAATTTTCCACAGTAATGGCATTCCACATTTTGCATAGATGTTTGTTGGCCTTGCAAATGTCCTCTGAGGATTACCTCTGCCTCTCTGAGGTGTATATCCATGACCACAGCATCATATGTAGGCTGAAAATTCTGTTGTGGTGACTTATCCTGCCATCCACGACCATTACCATGACCACGATGCAAATCTCCCCTTGCCTCTAAATCCCCTTTGTGAATAGAAAGCTTGATTCCTGCCATTATCATCATGGCTAGTAGATGCATCATGAAAAGAGTCACTGAGTTTGATTTCCTCAACAAACAAGAGTAGTGAAACCAACTCATCAAAAACTGGTAAACCTGTACTCCGAATTGAGATAGATGTATCAAAAGACTTATACTCCTTGCCAAGACCACGCAAGGCAATGTCTACCAAATCATCATCAGGCATGGGGGCATTGATTGTTGCCAATGCATCTGCATACTTCTTTATCTCTTGTACATAATCATGAATGCTTCTTCCTTTCCGCTTCACATTATGAATTTGTTGTCTCAATTGAGACTTATGAGCACTAGTATCTGTATATCAAACAGCTTTACCAATGTATCCCATGCATCCTTGGGATTCTCAGCATCATGTATATGTATGAGTATAGCATCCGAGATACATATAGACAAGTAATGCAAGACTTTGTACGCTCTCTCTGACCATTGCTTTTTTATGAGCTACAACCTATTGTTGTGTAGGTTATCGGGGTTGTTTCGGCTGTGGCTCCATACCTGTAACAAGGTTCCAAAAACCTTTTCCTTTCAAAAAGCTTTTAATCCTGTACTTCCATGCTTGGAAGTTCTTCCTATCCAACTTTTCACCCACAATCTGTACTGGGGTCTCTAACATATTTGCTCAATGCAAATACACCTTTCGCACATGTCCAAATCTGTAAACGAGCCTTCCTCAGCTCAACCACACTCTAATAAGTGTTCTAGATACTCCAAAGTACTCAACAAACTTCACTTTTGATGTAGAAATTCAAACTGATTGCATTCAATTCAAACTGATTGCATTCAAATTGAACTGATTGCATTCAAATTGAACTGGCATGTGCAGTCCAAGGTACCCTATTTTGGTGCACTTTCCAAGGCTTCAAATTGAAATGTAGTGGTTCAATCAAGTGTGGATAACTTGCATTGACACCTAAACAAGATCAATGTTGCATATCAACACCAACCAAGGTGCGTACATACCAAATTTATCAAATCCCCTTCTTTGTTTTTGAGAAAAACCAAGAAAACCAGTATTAATCCCGCTCTAATTTCTTTAATCCTTGTCCAAATTGAGAGCACAGGCATTCATTATCTTAGCAATGATGTCTACTAACTTTTTGTAAAAGGAATTAGTCTAATTGTGAATAATGAGTGAGTAATTAGTCGATTAATCACTTACTGTCTCACTAATCACTATTAATAGCTCTGCTAATCCTTCATTAATCAGCACAAATCTTCATGTTTCTCAAGGTTGAACTTGCAAAGACCTTATCCGCTTCAATATATACCCAATTGCTAAGCTTTCCATGCATTCATATCATCCATTTGGCATCAAAAGAACTCAACATTGTGAACTATTTGTGCAAAGAATGCGCTCCTAGCCTGCAGAATTCAGTGCCGCCTGCTTGTAGGAGTTTTTGGAGAGTTTGTACACATAAATGATTGCTCATAAACCTTAGCAATGACCTAAGGTAGGTTGCCAACAAGTCAATGCATTGATTTGATGCAAAAACCTTCACAAATCGCTTCAATTTTGAGCATATACTCACCTTTTTGGAGGAGGTTTGAATATACTCACCTTTTTGGAGGAGGTTTGAAAACCAGAATTTATCTCTTCTTTTAATGCATCAATCTTGTTCTAGATTTACTCTAGGGTTTGTACATGAGTTGCCAATACATTTACCCTTGTCACATACATGTTCCTTTTCCAGATTGCATCCATTTGCACAATACGTCACTGCTTTCAAGCTCCAATGGAAAGCTTGCAAAAATAATAATTTTCTTTTGCTTTGGGCAACCCTGATTTGCATTGTTTGTGCTTGAATCACCTGCAATCCGCTCAAGGGTGTTTAGCTTTGCTTACCCATGGTCCTTAGCTCTCAGATTTGTTGAGTATTTGTGTGCTCCAAGCTTCACACCTCCGATGGCAAGCTTCACAGCTTCTTCTCCCTCTTCTCTCACTCACTCATAAACCCTAATAGAGAGCACTAGGCTCTAATACCATGATGAAAAATAGGTAGAGAGAGAGGAGACATACACACAGGAGCAAACCCTAACCATAGAGAGAAGCCATCTCCCTTCTCACACAATGCATAAAGCCATAATCCATAATCTACAACACACTACTTGTGTTGTGTCCACACACAGCTAACCTTAGCTAATGTCCACACACTATGACCAGCTAGACGCGATCATTTATGTCTCACGCATGTTACTACCTAACATGCCAGCACATAGTGCAACTGGCACAAACTGACATCAAGCTTGAATCTCAATAACTAGAAGAGAAGGAAAACAACGAGGTCATTCTAAGAGTCCAGATTGAAGAGCTAGAGGTGCTCATTGAAGAATTCAAAGAGCAAAAGAAGTAGGACGGACAAAAAAATAAAGGCCCTCAAAAAGGATGTAGAGGCTGCTATGCCTGCAAGGGTGACAAGAGGAAGAGGGGTAAAAATGATAGTTAATAAGTTGTCACCTTGACAATAGCCCACACTAACCTCGAGAAAAGGCAAGGACAGATGGATGCCATGGGAAGGGTACACACACAAGAAGTGCGAGTAGCCCACGTTGACCTCAGGAAAAGACAAGATTAGATGGATGCCATGACAAGGGTACATGCAGAGAAAGTGCAAGCAAAGAACAAAATGATAGAAGACTTCCGAGGCTAGGCAAAAAGGGAAAAAGAGGCAAAAAGAGACTTGTAGAAAAGAATCCAAGAAGAGGTGGGCCAAAGGAGCATGGGCATCTAGAAGGAGACTGCTCTTAAATCTATGCAAAATTTAATTCAGATAGCTCAGCAAGCAGCAAGAAGGTGCCCTAAGGCCTTCCAATTGGGACACAATTTCAAAATTCATGAAGTTGGAAGCACCTACGACAAAGCAATAGGACCAAAAGAGCTCTCAGGAAACATGACAAGTAAGAAGACCCTCTCGTAGATCTAGACTAGTGAATGGAAGCAGCGGGCTCTTATGACTCATGGATCTAGGTGAGGAGGCAACAACTCATTCAAAGATTGACACTACTTATGCTCCTCACCAACAAGGGAGTCACCCCAAGAAGAAAAGGGAAGAGTGCTAAAGAGAGAACCTATAGGCATACCACCCTATGGGTGGAAATGGAGTCATAGCAACAAAAGAAGGCCAAGGGAACCCGAGCAGACCATGTTCAAAGAAGGTATCATCACCCTAGAGCAAACAGAGCCCCATACCTTCATAGAGTAGGCATGGATGTGGACATAATGAAGAGATAAAGGGAAAGGTATCCGAAGGTGTGGCCCAGTGATGTGCAATTCCGATGGGCAGATGAGGATGGGCATAGGGCATGTGCCTGGGTAAGTAGCATAAAGAGGGCTTACAAGTGAGTTACAAGAAGCCAAGATATGCCCAAGATCACCTCATAAAGTTCGTTTTAGGAGGCATAGCAACATAGGAAGTACTCGACAAAGGTGGCTGTAATAGGTTGTAAGAGTTGAAAGAACGGTAGAGGAGGAGGAGACACACACACAGGAGCAAACCCTAATGTATATTGCAAACCCTAACCATAGAGGGAAGCCATGTCCACCCTCACACAAAGCATAATGCACTAATCCATAATCCACACAACACACAATGAGTTATGTCCACACTCTACTAACCCTAGCTAATGTCCACACACTATGACCAGCTGGACACGCGGTCATTTATGTCTCACACATGTTCCTACCTAATCTGCCAGCACATAGCATAGCTGGCTCACACTGACATCGAGCTTGAATCTCAATAGCCCCTCTCAAGCTCATGATGTACTGCCGATGAAGATGTAGATGAGCTTGGGATATCAAGGCTCTCAACACTCCCCCTCAAGCTCATCCCATGTACTCCCAACATAGTCCGGAAGTACTCAAACTTCTCCCTGCTAAGTGGCTTCGTAAAGATGTCTGCCACCTGCTCATCAGTCTTCACATAGTGAAGATCAACTGTACCATCCAGCACCTTTCCTCTCACAAAGTGATAATGGACCTCTATGTGTTTGGTCCTCGCATGAAACACTGGATTCTTTGCCAACTGTATACTGCTCATGTTGTCACAATGAATGACAACTTTCCCATCAAGAGGCTCACATAAATCTGCCAAGAGACTCTTTAACCATATAGCCTCGCAAGTAGCAATGGCTGCTCCTCTGTACTCAGCCTCTGTACTGGATAAAGCAACTGTAGGTTGCTTTTTGCTACTCCAACTCACCACGGCACTTCCAAGTGTAAAAGCATATCCACTAGTAGACCTCCTGTCATATGCGCTACCTGCCCAATCAGCATCTGTGTAGCCATGTATGTCCAAGCTTTTACCACTTTCATAAAATAAACCATAATGTGCTGTGGTTTTCACATATCTCATGATGCATCTCACTGCATCCAAATGTGGTTTCCTGGGGCTCTGCATAAACTGGCTGACTAGCCCCACTGCATAACTCAAATCCGGGCGTGTGATAGTCATGTATATGAGACTACCAACCATCTTCCTGTACATAGAAGGATCATCCAATTCCTCGCCATAATCAGCCCGCAACTTCACATTTTGCTCCAATGGTGTACTCATAGGCTTACACCCTGTCATGCCATACTTTGCCAACATATCCAATGCATATTGGCGCTGTACTAACCAAGTACCTGCATGATCTTTCACCACTTCAATGCCAAGGAAGTATCTCAACTCACCAAGATCTTTCATGTCAAATTGCCCACTCAAAGCTTTCTTGACATGCATCACATCTGCACCATGATCACCTGTGATAATCAAGTCATCCACATAGATGACTAGTAAAACAATCCCATGCTCTGTCTTCTTCACATAGAGTGAAGAATCTGCTGTAGAAATCTGAAAACCAAGTGAGATAAGATATCTGCTCATCTTATCACTCCAAGCACGTGGTGCTTGCTTTAGACCATACAATGCCTTTTTCAACCTGCATACGTGAGTGGGATATCTAGGGTGTACATACCCTTCTGGCTGTGCCATGTATACTTCCTCTTGTAGATCTCCATTCAGAAATGCATTCTTAACATCCATCTGATGCATTTCCCAGCCATTAGCTGCAGCCATAGCAATGACTGCTCTCACTGTGCCCATCTTAGCCACTGGACTAAACGTCTCATCATAATCCAATCCTTGGGTCTGTGCATAACCCTTTGCTACCAATCTTGCCTTATGTCTTTCAATAGAACCATCAGATTTGCACTTCACTTTGTAAACCCATTTACATCCAATAACATTCTTGTCCTTTGGTAGTGCAACCAAGTCCCATGTATCATTATGGACCAATGCGTCCATCTCAACATCCATTGCTTTTTCCCATACATGCTCTCCAATAGCCTCTGTATAGCATGTAGGTTCCACATGCTTCACCATAGATGTCATGTATGCATAGTGCATAGCAAAGTCTCTATATGTCAATCTGTCAACAGGATATCTGACCCTCTGGGATCTCCGCAATGCCTGCGGGTCACTCTGTACACCTGTAACTCTAGCATGTGGTGGCACATATCTGTCCTGCCTAGCACCAGGTGTGCGTAAAACAGGTATGCCAAGCTCCTCATCCAAACTCTCAGAACTAGATGACTCATATCCTGTGATTCCAATTCCTTCAACTTTCTTTTTGCCTTTATCAGTGCTTACACTCTCATGCCTCAAACGTCCTGACCATGGACGTACACTGCTACTCTCAGCTTCTGCTGCTAGCCCAGACATAGTAGTAGAACTAGAACTTGCTTGTGGTGGCAAGTTCACATGCACATCAGCCTCAAGTGACTCAATAACACCCTCATCTTTTGCTTTATACCAACTAGCAAGCTCATCAAACACCACATCACGTGAGATGACCACTTGTCTAGTTTGTGGATTATAACACTTGTAGGCCTTTCGATCCTGTGCATATCCAACAAATACACATTTCTCTGCTTTAGGATCCAACTTCCTTCTTCTTTCATCAGGCACATGCACATAAGCTATGCATCCAAAAACTTTAAGATGTCCAATGTCTGGCCTGTAACCTGTGAGCCGCATCTCTGGCGTGCTTCCATGAATGGCTGCTGTAGGTGTTTTGTTCAATATATAAACTGCAGTAGCACATGCTTCTGCCCAATAGTAATCTGGCATGCTCTTTTCATTAAGCATTGCCCTTGCCACTTCACATATAACTCTATTCTTTCTCTCAGCTACACCATTCTGCTGAGGTGTATACCTGCAAGTCAATTGTCTCCTTATTCCATGCTTCCTCAAGAAATGCTCAAAAGCCTTTGAGGTGTATTCACCACCTGCATCTGTCCTCAGACATTTAATCCAACAGCCATACTGCTTTTCTGCAAAAGCTTTGAAATCCATGAATTTTTCCAACACTTCACTCTTCTCTTTGAGAAAGTATATCCATGTCATCCTGCTAAAGTCATCAATGAATGTAACATAGTATAAACTGCCTTTGATAGATGGGTTTTGTGCAGGACCCCATACATCACTGTGCACGATCTCAAGTGGCCTGTTACTCATATTTCCTTCTCTAGGAAATCTCAACCTTGCCTGCTTCCCAAACTGACAGGCTTCACAAACATGCATATGTCCATCATATTTGAACCTAGGCAAACCATTGACAATGCCTCTTGTTTGCATGTTCTTTAATCTCTGTATATTGACATGGCCAATCCTCTTGTGCCACATATCAATATCCTGTACCACATTCCTGCTCTTTGAGAACATGGCTGATTTTAGCTCAGGAATTCTAGCATCCAGCTTAAACAGTCTTCCTTCTTTCTTTCCTTTAGCAATCACTTTACATCCATGTTTGAAGTCTTCAACGAAGCATCCATGCTCATTGAATCTAACCTATAATCCCTGTTCTACCATTTGACCAACTGAGGCCAAGCTTTTAGTGATCGAAGGCACATACAGCACATCTGACATAGACTTTGTCTGACCATTATGCATGACCAATGGTACACTTCCAACATGTGTAATGACATGCTGGGTATCATCACCTGTTTCCACATAGCCTTTGACATCCATTGGCTTCATGTGCTCAAACCATTCACCATGACATGTCATATGATTTGATGCTCCTGAGTCCATATACCATGTATCATCATTCTCAGCATTTGTTGTCATAGAACCCACAACATGCTTCATGGCAAACAAATGATTTGCAGTTCCATCATTGCTACTTGATGCATAGTTACCACCATGTTGTGCATAGTTTCCACCATAATGACCACCACGTTGTGCTCTTCCCCCTCTCAAATCATTCTGTTTGCGAAAGCAATCTCTCGCCATATGACCATATTTGCCACAATAATGGCATTCCACATCTTCCATAGCATTTTGTTGGCCTTGCCAACGTCCTCGACCACGGGGGTTACCTCTGCCTCGCTGAGGTGCATAACCACGACCACCTCGAGCACCATATGAAGGCTGAAAATTCTGTTGTGGAGGCCTATCCTGCCATCCACGACCATTACCACCACGTCCACGTGATGCGAATCTCCCCCTGCCTCTAAAGCCTCTCTGCAAGTAGAAAGCCTGATTTCTGCCATCATCATGGCTAGTAGATGCATCCAGAAATGAATCACTGAGCTTGATTTCCTCAACCAATAAGAGTGAAACCAACTCATCGAAGTCGGGTAAACCTGTACTCCTCACGGAGATAGATGTATCAAAAGATTTGTATTCCTTGCCAAGACCACGCAAGGTAATATCCACCAAATCATCATCAGGCATGGGGGCATTTATTGTGGCCAATGCATCTGCAAACTTCTTGATTTCTTGCACATAATCATGTATGCTCCTTTTATTCCTTTTCACATTGTGTATCTGCTGTCGCAATTGAGACTTGCGAGCACTCGTATCTGTATCAAACATCTTGACCAAAGTATCCCATGCATCTTTGGGATTCTCAGCATCCTGAATGTGTATGAGCATAGCATCAGAAATGCATATAGACAAATAATGCAGCACTTTGAACGCTCTCTCTGACCATTGCTTATGAGCAATAAGCTGCTGCTGTGTAGGTTGCCGAGGTAGCTCAGGCTCAGGCTCAGCACCTGTAATGAGATTCCAAAATCCTTTCCCTTTCAAGAAACTCTTTATCCTGTACTTCCATGCCCGGAAGTTCTTCCTATCCAGCTTTTCACCAACAATCTGAACTGGATTGTCCGACATGTTGCTCAATGCATACACCTTCCGCACACTTAAAATCTGTAAATGAGCCTTCCTCAGCTCAACCACACTCCTATGAATGTTCCAGATACTCCAAGATAGCCAACAAACTCCAAATTTGATGTAGAAAATCAACCTGTAATCATCCGAGATGAACTGACTCACGCAGTGCGGGATACCCTGAATTGACACGCCTTCCAAGGCTCCAAATCGCAATGTAATGGTGCAATCAAGTATAGGCAACTTGCATTGACACCTAATGAACCTCAATGTTGAGTATCAACTCCATCTGACATGTGTAATTATCAATTTTTGAAAACCCCTTTTCTGTTTTTGGAAAAACTAGAAAAACCAAAAAAAACCAGTAGAAAATTTGCTCTAATTTCTTCAATATTTCACCAAATTGGGCAACCAGGCATTCATTGGCTTAGCAATAGTGTCCATCAAGTCCATGTAAGAGGAATTTTTCCAATTGTAAAACACCAAAGATTAATTGCTCAATTAAAATGCTCTGTTTCTCTGCAACAACCTGTGGACAGCCTGTTTTAATCAGCTCATTCCCAGCTCAATTAGGCATCATTGACCAAAAAAATCACATAGCCCTCTTCTCCAAGGTGTAAAGCATCCAATTGCTAAGGAATTTGTGGAAGTAATCAAGCACATAAGTGAAATTTGACCTCCTCGTGTGAAAATACCAGAAAACTGCCCTGTTTTCTCTGTATGGGCTGCGCCGCCTACAAATCAGGGGTTTTGGAGTGGTTGTAGAGTTAATTGATGATGGATAATAGTCCCCAAGACACCTAGGCATATGTGTGACCCATCAATGCTTGGATTTTTGCAAAAAACTCACTCCAAATGCTTCAAATTTGGGCTTCTTTTTCATTGTTTTGTGAGACCTCAAAAAACCAGAATTTTCACTCAATCAAATACATCCAAATTGCTCCAAACTTTGTTCAAGGCTTGCACATGGGTTGCCAATACATCCCTCTTTGACAAATGCATATGTCTTTTGCCAGAATCACACGTATTTCCACCATACATCAATGTTCCCAAGCTTTAATGGAAAGCTTCAAAAACCAGAATTTTGCTTTGCTTTGATTTGCTCTAAAATGCTTTGCTTTTGCCTGTTTCACCTGCAATCCGCTCAAGGATGTTTAGAAGACCTTACCCGGTAGGCCAAGCTTTCAGATCTGATAGTATTTGGTGTGCTCCAAGCTTCACAGCTCCAATGGCAAGCTTCACAGCTTCTCTTCACAGCTTCTTCTTTTCCCTCTTCACTCACTCACTCATAAACCCTAATAAACAGCACAAGGCTCTGATACCAAGTTGAAAGAACAGTAGAGGAGGAGGAGACACACACACAGGAGCAAACCCTAATGTATATTGCAAACCCTAACCATAGAGGGAAGCCATGTCCACCCTCACACAAAGCATAATGCACTAATCCATAATCCACACAACACACAATGAGTTGTGTCCACACTCTACTAACCCTAGCTAATGTCCACACACTATGACCAGCTGGACACGCGGTCATTTATGTTTCACACATGTTCCTACCTAATCTGCCAGCACATAGCATAGCAGGAGTAACTAACCTACTTGCAATCATGACCGATCTCCCTGCATCTAGGTAGACATGTAGCTCAGCCTATTTTTTCATGATAGCTTTTGCTAGGCAAAGTAAAGTAGCAATCTCCATAGGACATGCTAGGCAAAGTAAAGTAGCAATCTCCATAGGACATGCTAGAAAGCATAGATACTATATGGATACAAAGTTTTGGGAAGATTAAAATAAAGGATTGATACTATGTGAAACATATCGTGATACTCCATCAATTGACTCTTCAGTACCTATACAAAGATTAAAAAAATTAATGCATTATATTATAGGTTAGTGCAAGATTATAAGATCATTTTACATTACCATGTTCAACAATAAAAAAGGATTTGATTTTCCTCCAAACTTCATGGTCAAAAAATTGCTATCCTACATAAGAAAAAAGTAAGAATATACAAATATTGTTAAAAAAACCAATGTAAATCTTGGTTTAATAATACTTATTAATGTTGTGTAGTTCCATACATATGCCTTGATGTTTTAGAAGCATTCTTCCATGCCTCCATAGCTCCAACAACATCAAAATCTTCCACATTTAGACCTTCAATTCATATATGCAACAATGATTCCAAACTTCTTGTCTCAAGTTTGTTTCTTAAATGCATTTTGATGTTATTTTTTGTAGAAAAACCTCTTTCACAAATCGCCGTAAATAGAGCACTGGGATCATGGCAATTTGACTCAAAAGCAGATTAAATTTGCATATTTTTCCTTAAGCAAAGTATTCCAACTTATGTGTGTCCTAGTTTAACGCAAAGGGAGATTTTTCCAATCCAAACCTACTTGCACTTTAAACACTTGAAATTCCTTTTTAATGCATCTCTCATCCACAATCTCTCATCCACAAGGTTTACACACATTTCTCCATTAGCTGTCTCTTTTGGTCGTGGTGGATAAGAGTCAACCAAGGCATACATTTCATCAACCCCATATGCTTTCAAAAAGCTTCCCACTTGGGAATGAAGATGGACATAAAATCTTTAAGTTGGCCAAGACCGCATTGTCCACAAATCTTTGCTTTAACGAATCCATTAGCAATGTGCAACTCTTTTTGATACCCTATTGCAATTAAAAGGTCAAAATCTATGGCACACCTCTCAATTTGAACTTTGAAATGATCATCTTTGATGGATGCTCTAAGTGCTGCAAGCTGGCCATTCTTTGATCCATATTTGGGGATCAAAGAAAAACCCTTGTTATCATGTTGCTATGCATTCATGTCAATCAAAGGATCCATAATAAATTCGAGTTCCATAGCACAAATTGTTGCAGTTACACTACAAGACAATGCTGCCATACACGCGTTTCATACACGCGATAAATTACGAGCGCGTGTATGGTCGCGCATGTATTTGAATAGAATCGAACGCGTGTATTTTGGCATTTAAATTCACGTGTATATTTGCATTTATCAACGCGTGTATAAACGCGTTTATATACACGCAGTAATACACGCATCTATACATGCTGCCATACACGGATTAATACACGCAGGTAAAGAAAAACTAAAGAAAAACTGAAGAAAAACTGAATTCCTTTACAAAATTAAGAACTATTTTCTTTAAACCATCTCATAGTACATTATAGTATACATCATTACACAATCCCACTACATGCATTTATAACAATGAAATATATTCAAAAATAAATCATGCATATGAGATGATAGAAATGTCATCAATTTAGAACGTACAGTGACGGATTGGTTAGGGTTCGATCTCATCTTCAATAAGATCCATCCTTGCCAAACGATTAACATCAATATCCATTTGATCAATTTGTAAGGCTACGATTAAATTTATTCCACTATCGATATTCTGTACTCCATTGATAATGGTATCGATGCCCTGATCATCACCATCATCCTCAATGGTAGGGTCATTCTCATGATCATGAGAAATGGCACACTCATCCTCATTATCATGATCATCTCTTATTTCTTGGTCATCGATCACAACATCTTCATTGGCATGTTCGACATCATCTTCATTGCGGCTTGTTACATCCTCCATATGCTCCATATCAGTGAATGTATTATACATCACTTTGGAACGTGGTGCAATAGGGATGATGTACCACCATTTAATGTCATGCACCATTGGTAGATAGATAACCTACTCAAATACACATAGTACAGTAATTAATTAGCATATCAAAAGTCAAGGGGTACGCGAGCTTAGATATATATGTATATGAAACACATTAGTAAAGAAATGCATACCTGCTCACATTGTTGTGGCAATACGAGCCTATCTTTCTTTGTTTGCCAAAACTTTGTAGAGTCAATATAGCCACTTGCATGGCGTTTTATCGTTGCATCAGGCCCTTTTTCCACCACGTTCATTTGCCATTTGACATCCAAAACATACACAAAGAAGCGACGAAAGTCAAGCCTAAATATGTCTTAGATTATGCCACAATAATCATCCATTTTTCCATTAGCTCCCTCAAAGCTACTAATGACACAGCAATCTTGTGTATTTCTCTTTTCATCAATTCTTTGTGTTCGAAAATGCTTGCCTTCACACCATATAGCATTGAACATAGTGCACTGGACCAAAATAGAAGCAATATTTGTGTAAGTAATGTGAATAAATATTAAAAGCAAATCACTTACAACTAATGCAAAACATTAGTTCTATGTACCTTTAACATGTATCCTCGTGCATACTCCCATTCTTCCGCCGTGATATGCAGCCCCTCGTCGCTCTCTGCTCTCTCCATTTCCTCATGCAACCAATCAACATGGATATCATTCGGAATTGTTGCTAGATGCTTAGGGTACGCCTTCCGAGAGCCATGTTGCCTCCGAAAGAGAGCTCTTTCTGCTTGCCTTTTTGTCTTTGCATCCTCATATCTTGTAACCCATCTGCTCATCACATCACTATTAAGGATACAAGTGAAATTGAGATCATCAATCAATGTTCTGTCAATTACTTTACTCTGTCCTTTTCCTTGAGGCACAATAGAGGTCATCCTCAAGTCCTCTTCATTGCTCCATAGTCGTGGCAAAAAGCTGTCCACCTGACCAAGAAATTTTGAAATATATACAAGAGACTCTTGTATCAACCAACCCTCGGCCATGCTTCCTTTAGGCCTTGCACTTTGCCTCACAAAGTCTTTTAAGGTCTTCATGAAGCGCTCTAGGAAGAACATCCAACGTGCATGCACAGTACCACATAAAGCGATTTCGTCCACTAAATGCACAACTTGAGATATAGTTGACTTGTGAGAATGGTTCGCGGAAAAGTCTCCTCTAGCAAACAAACCACCTCCACTGCCATAACACGCGCATCATCCAACGTGGCTGGATCAATTGCTTTGGAACTAACATATCTGAAAAATAAATAAATAGTAAGTTATACCTCATGCACGTTCATTTTGCAAGGCATAATGAAGGGTGATCTGACATGGGTTTTACATACCTCACAAGCTCGCCCATCTTATAAATACATTTTTTCAAACTTTTATTTGCACAATGGTCGATGCTAGTAGGTAGTATGAACTGCGCACATAAGAGCACATGTATGTATGGTTTATGGCATTACAAAATTTAATTTCAATGTACAAGACTTGGAAAACACTTACTTGAAGCATCTTGTGCCAATCGTGGGACTTCAACCCATATAGTTGCTCAACGCCTCTTTTCTTAGTGGTTGTAAAGGCTCCCTTCAATGATCTCATGCATCCAGTGGGAGTACGCAAAGTGGTGATGGCCTGCTTTACCTGCTTCTCCTCTTTCTTTGATATAATCCATGGTGCAGGCGGAAGACGAACGTGCCCACCCACCACTCGTGGGCCAAGCTTGACGCATACGTCCTGCAACCCGCAAGTCCTCACGTACGCTAACATTGTCTCGTTTACCAATAATATGTTCCCAAATACCAGATCCCACATTCTTGAAGATGTGCATGGGATCAAGAAGATGGTTGATCTTAAGATGGGTCCAATATGGCAGCCGAAAAAAAATGGAGTACCTACACAAGGGATTGCTCTATGTGACCTTTAATCCAATTTGAGACTACACAAAACAAGATTGAAAAAACATTACTATACCTGTTCATGCCATCTGGAGGAAGAATAGTTGTAGACTCCCAAATACGCTTCCAATCTTTTGCACGAAGTGTTTGTGGAGGAATGTTACTCTTACTAGCAACATATTTAGGATGATCTGAGGGGAGAAATCGATGATGATTATCGAATATGGTCTTACACAAACCGTCAACATACTCATGTACTAATAACAAAGGGCCACAAACAGGACATGCATGTTTACCCGATGTTTTCAAACCTGTTAAAATATAAATAAAAGTTAGAATAATAAAGTCAATATGTATAATTAATATATATAGCCAATAGTATTAGAGTAGGGAGGTAATTAGAATTCTTACCAGAACAATCGCTATATCCTGGAAAGTCATGCATTGTCCACATCAACACTGCTTTTAAGTCGAAGTGTCGAGAGGAGGGAGGCCTACTAATGTCCACCACCGCAACACCTCTCCATAGTTCCTCCAACTCATCAATCAACGGTTCAAGATAAACATCCATATGCTTGACTTTATGTTTCCCTGGAATTAGAAGAGATAACATAAGATGTCCCTTCTTGATCGCCATTGATGGTGGAAGGTTGTAATTCACCAACACAACTGGCCACACGCTGTATGCGGTGCTTTTGAAACCAAATGGATTCACTCCAGCCATACCTAGGCCAAGTCTCAAGTTTCTAGGCTCTGTTTTAAAGCTGGGCCACTCATCTTTAATATGCTTCCAAGCAGGAGTGTCTGCGGGAATTCTCCACATGCCATCATCCGATCGATGTGAGGAATGCCATGACATGAGCTCTGCTATGGATTTGCACTTGAACATGTGTTTGATGCGAGGAATTATAGAAAAGTGTCGCAAGACTTTACGAGGTACATCAAAACTCTTCATATCTGTTCTATACCTTGCTTCACCATAAGTGGGACAATGTCGAGCCTCCTTATGCGTCCCACGAAAGAGAATGCAATCATTGGCACATGCATGTATGCGATCATAATCCAATCCTCCAAGAGATGTCACATAGCACCTCGCTATGTCTCTTGAGGTGGGTAGTCTAATAGCATGCATTCAATATCATCAATTATAATTATTCTTAAATCCTAAACCTTAAACCACTAATTCAAATTTGTAAGTTAGAATGCTTACTTCAATAATGCGTCAAGACTTACATTGCTCCATCCATAAACTGTTTGTATATTGAGTAGTTCAAGTGAAGCACGTAAAACAGAGAATGTGCACCCTTCAAACACCGGTGTCGATGAAGCCTTGTAAAGATGCTCTTGTTCCATATCATCGTCGTCCATACCTTTGGGATCATCCTTAAAAAGATTCCGCACCATATCATCAAGCACTTCCTCTTCCACAACTTCGTGGGGTGCAGGGCTATTGTCATCCCTTTCCCACTCATCTCTGACGATAGATCCCGAAGCTCCAGCATCATCTCGTCGACGCTTTGCGTGCTCTCGTCGCACGTAGGGCACCATGTTAGGGTGTGGTATTGCATCCTGCTTCAATTAGAGTTTATATATTACAACTCTATTAATTTAATTTGGATACCATGAGTCATTTGAATACCATCAATTTACATCTACTCACCTCTAAACTGCTTTGATTCCATTCTCCATACATGGAGATGTGATTCAAGGTAATTCGACGTGCTCGTACAATGCATCCTTGACATCGATTACACATACATTTGATCCGTTGTCCCAACCACACATCGCGATTACGATGATGCATTGTCTCATCTTCCCCAGAACTGCTTGAAGAGGTTGATGACATCCTATGTACAAAACCAGAAAACACAAAATCATAATATATTTTTAATGAAAGTATAAAAATCGCGTGTATTGACGCGGCTATTTCCTAAAAATTGTGTGTATTAACGCGGCTATTTCCTAAAAATCACGTGTATTAACGCGGGTAATTCTTGCAAAATGCGTGTATACACGCAGCTAAATTATCATACACGCGAACATATACGCGTTTATAAACACGACGGTCTGTTTAAACTAAAAATAGCCCGCCTTCCCCAAATAAAGATTTTGAACTAACATATCAACACTGCTTTCGTTTTCGCCTCTTCCAACAGAAACGAAACCTAACTGCAAGGAGGGAGCAGAGAAGGAGCACACACAGGAGGAAACCGAGCAAGAAAGAAGACTCACTTTTTCAGAGGTGAGTCAGTTTGTCCTTTGCCTTGTCTCCTTCCTCAGATTTGTTTATGCTATTTTCTCTTTGCTTTTTTGGTTTGTCTCCGTCCTTTTGCTTCTGTGCACACGATTTTGGGTGAACGATTCTGACAGGGGCGACAGTGGTCCTTTTATAAGGACACTTTGTCAGAGGTCGGTCCCTTTCAAAAAAAAATTTACGCAGGTCGCGTGTAGAAACACGTGTAAAAGCGCGTGTATCCTGTCTGCAGAGTCTGTTCACGCGGATATACACGCGTTTTTGGACAGGTGTATACACGCATTTTTTGATGGGTGTATACACGCGTTTCTGGACGGGTGTATACACGCGTTTTTTGACGGGTGTATACACACGTTTCTGGACTGGTGTATACATGAGACTGTGTTTCCTGTTTCTATGGTTTGCAGGCTGATAGGTGACTTGAATGATGATATTTGTGTGAGTCAAGAGACAACCCATGATGTACATGAAGATTATTTTTGCAGGTTCTTTATGGATATTCTAGGTTCTTCATCCGATCCATTTGCGTACAGCAATTGGCTGATGGAGATGCTAAATCATTTTGGGCGCCATCCTGGTCCAGTTGAGCTTACAGAGTATATGTATGCCCATCCCCCTCCTTCCATGCCTGGTGTCTATACCCCTACCGCCAGTGCCGTCTATGCCTACGAGTCCGACGAGATGGCATGCAGCTTCTCCTCTTCCCCATCCACCGAGGAGACATACCTCGTCCCAGATACACTCACGCACACCCTCACAGCCACCATCATGTGATCCCTTAGAGCCACCGTCACGTCAGGGCTCACAGCCACCGTCACGTAGACAATCCCCCAGTCGTGACTCCACCCGCAGTAGGAAGAGTGGGAGTGGAGGATGCGGCGGGTGCTTTGGTGGGGGAGGTGGGGGAGGTGGGGGAGGTAGTAGGGCACGCGGTGAGAGAGGAGATAGAGGGAGAAGAGTTAGAGGAGACAGTTCGGAAGAGGAGGAGATGAGAGAGGTGGAGAGAGTGATCTGCTATGATGTGACGGATAGGGGCGGGATAGTGATGGATGCGAGGGGAGGGAGAGGTAATGGAGTACATGCGTGGGGTAGTATCAAACTCGTATAGAAATTGTTTTATTAAATTTAAAGATCAAAATAGCCAATTAGTTGGGGAGGTGATAGAGGCTGTACATAGTCGGTACCCCAATCCCCCACATGCTACATTCTCGGATGTATGGGGAAGGACGCGAATAAGGGAGATCTTAAGTAATAAAAGATCTCACCTTAAAAAACTCGCGTACGATGACCGGCTAAATGTAGCTACGGCTGGCTATCCTGCCGAGAAACCTGCCCCACTGTGCACAAACACGAGTGAAAGGAGGCAAAGAAACGAGCAGAGGGTGGCGTGAAGAGCAGGCAGCATGTGGAGGCACGACGGATCCAGATGGAGACCATTGGATCTTCGCATTTCGGATCTGGCGGCGTCGAGTCATGGGAGGCAGAGTTCGTAAGTATCTTGCCACTTTATTTGATTGTTTACTTAATTCATTGATTCTATGATTGTTTTAATCTTACAAATTGTGTTGATTATGATACAGCAAAACGGGTTATGGGGAGGAAGCCCACAACCCACGATACTGCATATGCTCGCCGGCATAGCAGACGTGACACGTGGGCCATCTTCAGAGCCGAGGGACGTATTACGGACGCGCAGTTTGAGATGGCCATGAGACCATACGGTCGACAGGTACTTGAAAATTCTAAACGAATGATTTTGGTTTATTGAATTACATATATATATATACTTATATACTATATATTACTTGAACAGGCACAAGCTGCTGATGATCCACCCGCCGCCACTGCAGAGGGTGGACGTGAGCACTACTCATCGGACATTCCGACCGATGTGAGCTCATTTGAGCATGGAGGGAGCACCGAGTCATCATCTGGGTCTGAGTAGTACTCAGACTTATAGTATCACATTCCATATTGAGGATGTGGTTGTATATATTTTTTTGTAAATTGAAGCCATGGGCTACTTCGAGATATGGACTCTTCGAGATATGGACTCCCTTGTATATATGTGTGAAATTTTGATAGTAATATTGAATCGTGAATCAATAGTATTACATTCATGTCTGTCTTGAATCGTGTATTGACAATGTATGCATTCATGTCGTTCTTGTCTTAATCTCCCTCGTGCATATGTTCTTCGTGGATGGTCTAATGCACAAAAAAAAAAAATCCAGAGAGTGTTATTGGGTGCTGGAATGCTGGAACAGTATTCAGGCACCAAATAGCACTCTCTGGATTTTTTTTTTGCTCTCTGTTTGCATGTATAAACGTGTCAGAACTGCTAAAAATCGCATGTATATACGCGGATAATCTATAATACACGCGTGTATAAACACGTCAAAACTGAGAAATACGCGTGTATAAGCGCATCTAAATTAACAAAACACGTGTATAGATGCATGTATCAAGGCTTCTAAATGCATCTGAACTGATGCGTGTATACACCCGTGTATGAGCGCGTCTGAGCAGTCCTATACACGCGCTTTTACACGCATGTCTCTGGCCGCGATGATACACGCGCTGATACACGGGCCCGCTACTTTTTTTCACAAGTCATTTTTAGCGGCGGCTAGGAGCGCGGGTATGAGCCCGATCCTTTGTAGTGTTACCAAACCAAAACAAAATTGTGACATCAACAAAATCATTTCGAAAAGCAAGACTCAAGTGTGAAACAAATTTCCGTGATATCAACAAAATCATTTTGAAAAGCAAGACTCAAGTGTGTAAGATGCTCTAGCAAGTCGCAAAGAAAGTTCAAACTATATATGGCCTCAAAATACTCTCTAAAAAAGACCAAAGTTCTCAACCTTGAGAAATTCCAACAAAGGCTCCAAAACCTCAATTGTAGTACACATCACCCTTTGCTGACTTAGCCCCCAACGAACTTTATGAATACCCTTTATATGCAATGTAAGGAAATCAAACTCTTCTTCTAATTTGGCCAATTTAACAATACGAGTGGGACTTTTTTTAAGAATGAGCCAACATCATTCAAATTTGCATCAATTTTACGAGCATAATCACTATGCTTTGTTGCATCTCCTGCACATAAATGGGTTCGATGTGCCACATATTGGATAGACATGAGATAAGGACTTCTCTAAAAGTGTTGCAAGGCCATTATCTTTACCAACCATGATAGATGCCCTTTTTTACCCAAAGCTAACAAATTTTGACATATCTATTTCATGCAATCTGAAGAAAGCATCCAACAAAGCATACAATCCTTTAGCTGTTTTATCTTCATTAACCTCTAACAAACAAAGAAATATATGCATGTGGTTATAGCTACCATAAACTAGCAAGTGCTCTCTGCTTTTGAAATATCTATAGACTCATCACATAGATGCTAAACACAAGGCTTTGCTTTAGCCTACAAATTGTTTCCATTTTTATAGAATCCGCCATAAAACCAACAAAAACTGTAGCAACCTTATCATCGTTGTAAAGCTGCTCTGGCACCCTAGGAGCCCCACAACATTGAAGAAACTCTAACAAGTACAGGTGCTTCAAAAAAGCAATGTCATGCTTTGCTAAGAAATATGCAACTCAAAAAATGCATGCAATGCTTTCTTCAACATTCCTTATTTGCTTTTTCATACCTTCTTCCAAGGCTTTTTGAGCATGTCCTTGAGCATATTCATAAAACTTATGTGTTCTAGAATTAGTATGTTGTTTAATGGCACTCAGTTGTACATTCATTGAACCACTAGTCCCATATTCACTCTTGCTATTTTTTTACTTTTTGACAAATAGTGCAAAACACTCTTCCACTTTGTCTATCAAAATAAGCCCACTTAAAAACAATGCCCCCATGCTTCTATCCAACTTCTCTTATCCTTACTTTTTAGATTCTAGTTCCCTCTTCTGCACTCACATTTCCAAGAATCTCTTCTTCTACTTCATCATTATTAACACTGCTACTGATATTTTTCCTATGTTTCCATGAAAGCTTAGGGGTTTTTGTGAATCCAGCATTAAGGAGTTTTTTCTATTTACCATGCATGATTCATCGCCAATATTCAAGTTCCAAAAATATAACATAAAGTTTTGCTAAAGCATTAGAAGTGCGCAAGAAGATGCATGATGTAGGGATGAGAAGATCGATAAAAATGAGAGAGCTTAGAGCAAGCTAAGGAGAGCAGTAAAAACGAGAGCAAGCTAAGGAAAGTTGTGTCTCTCAATAAATGTTGTTCATGTTGACTTTGAGAGGGTGCATGGTGCTTGATCACACGACAACATTTGCAGAGCTAAAGGGGACCCGAGGTAGTAGACTATGCCTGGAGATAGCTCAGATCTCATGAGCCTCAAGAGCTCTCATCTCAACATTAATTTTAAGCAAAAAAAATAAGATGAACGTTCATCAAAATTGCTTACCCTTTGGTCGGTATGGCTATTCAAAAAGCATGTAGACTCCAAAGCATTTTAGCAGCCTTGTTTGGGCCTTCACATCCTCTTCAATTAGTGGAGCCAAAATTTAGTTGTAGGACCCGGGTCGTTCGACTGCACTATTGCTACTATCGGAGACTCGATGCTGAATGACTCAAGAGTGACAAGTGATGATGTCATCCTTGCTCCATGCATAACAGCAAGGGCCTCAAGTTGGCCAACATTTGTTCACAGACCTCAATGTTAGCTAGCCAGAGCCACGGGCTAGTGCCATAGAAACTGTCGGATAGCTACATGTTAGCACCGTCAGGGCTTACCTACTTTATTGCAAGAAATGATGCTTCCCTAAACACAGCCAATGCATCGTATGATCACAGTACTGACAAATACTTTAAGTATAAATGGATGAGTCTTGAGCCTTGCAAAAGGCTGGCGCACTGATTGTATCACTTGCTATTATTTTTAATATAAGGAAGACCATTCTTTTTTGTTATCTTCCTCTTGTACATTCAACTTTCTATTACGTCTTTGTGTATTTCAATTTTGTTTCATACGCTATCATCGTTTAATGTTATCTAGTAAGGTATCGTGTTTCTACATTGTTAATTAAGCGGTCAACCTAGTTAGTGTTCACTGATCTATGTGTTGTGTTTATTTGTTTTGTGTTAGATCTGTATTTGTCTAGTGTATGTTGTGTGCATAACCAGTGAACCTCAGTAGGTTGCACAGCGAGAATAAGCGATCATATTCCCCTGCCAACACTTTGGTGACCACGATGCTTCTTGTTATTGCCATTTTTCTTGCTGCCTAATTACCATAGTGTTTGAATCTCTTTCCCTCGTTTTCAAACCCGTCCCTCATGTCAGCACATGAAAGCCGCTCCTTGCAGTGCAACCAAGCTCATCAATTCTTGTTCGCCAATCTTGAAGACCAACCCGACAATCTAAACCACCAGAACAACCCGCATCCCACTCAGAAGAAGAACCACTCACCTCTACCACCACCACTGTTCATACCAGAGTCCACCACCACCACCACCCCTAGCCCCATCTCCTTTGTTACCTCAACATGATTCACCGACCATCTATTAATGTAAAGTACCCCAAATTTTTTGAGAAATCCTTGAATGATGTAGATGCTTACATCTTGATATTCGACACCCCCTGGCGTGTCAATGTACCTGGCCTGGTTGATCAACAACTCAAAAAGGCTGCCTTTGTTCCCACACCCCAGAAGAGTGCCACTCTTTGGGTTGCTCAGTATGAGAATGCCCATTTTTCCACCATGATGCCATCCGAGATGCATTCCTTCAACGCTTCAGACAAGACAAGACATATGTGCATGTGCTGGATAAGCTATGCAGAATGAACCAGAGGATAATGACAATAGAAGATTATGCTGTAAAGTTTTGAAAACTCATCTGCAGGCTAGATGCAGCTAATCGGCCCATGTAGGAAATTATCAACTCTTATTTCATGAAGGGCCAGCAAGCAACTCAAACACTCCATTGCTAGTGCTAACCCGACTACTATCACCATGGAGGAGCTTGTAGACTCAGCTCTCAAAGTAGAGCGGCGTATTGGTAGGCCCGAGCAAAATCAAGGAAAAGTCCAAGAGTAAAAGCAAGTCCAAGAAGTCCTCATCTGGATCTTCGGGATGAGGAGAATGATTTCGATGATTCCATAGCCATTGAGGAATCGGAGGAGGAGGAAGAACATCTCAAGACTGGGTCCAAGAGCAGGAAGACAGGGAAGACACCCAAGGAGCTGGCTGTAGCCATGGCTCAATAGGCTAGTGAAGGTGCAAACCCCACTCCTACCATCGTTCAGTAAAACATCTAGCATGCGGTGTCACAATTATGGACATGGAGCCAATGAATGCAGCTTGAATTAACTCTGGTGTGCCATCTGCAAGACAGCCACACATACAACTGAAGCCTGTCGCTATAATGGCAGCAGAGCCCCCCCACAACCGGTAGTTCAACCTCCAGTAGTGGCTGCGGAGTCCAAGACACCCAATCCATGGCTATGCCTGACGAGTTCCATAGACCCCGATTCCGCCCCTACGGGAAACTTTCCTCCCCATAGGATGTTGTTGGTTTCCCAAGGCCTGTCCTTACATGCATTTATCGCCATGGCCAAGGCCACAAGAAGTCAGAGGAGGGTGAACTATGCATAGAGCAAAATTAGAGGGAGCACAGGCTTCTGTAACCCAATCAACCCGTAGTAGTGAACGTAGTGGAAATCCAAGCTCTGGATGAGCAAACAGTACCTCGACCAACCACACAAGCAGCCGAATCATCAGCCACCATGGTGGTGACCAGATCCACGCAACCCAAGGATCTAGAGGCGATGCAAGAACCAACCTTGGATAAGAAGGGGAAATAGAAAGGATTCACTTGGTAGGAGCAACACAAAGTCTTGAGACAGAAGTATCTGCTTAGATGGAGGAGCAACAAGCCAAAGAGGCACTTTGGAAAAAGCACCTGGAAAAGCAGGCCAATCTGTCGACCGAAATTGCAACCCAATTTTTCAGAGATGAGCCTGGAAGGAAAAGAAGGCAAAGTGGCCTCACCAATTAAGATGCAATGGTCAATGAAAGGTGCAGAGACACCAAGGCGAGAAGAATGTGTGGAAGCATAGAAACAGGTGGATTACCAAGAAGGCACACAGAAGAAGAATACCAGTCATATGATCTATGGGAAGATTTGAAGCAGCAGCCAATACACATGTCAATGGAATAGTTACATTAGTACCAAGTTTCAGGGGGAGCAGCTGATTGGTCACTTGAAACCTCAGGGAGAGGAGGCACCACTCTTGCAGCTGGAAGCCTTAAATATTGAAAAGGCAGATACCCCACCAAGGGAAGCCCCCATTTATGATGAAGCCATCCCAATGATCAAGGTCAAGTTGGCCAGAGTGGATATATCATAAGTTCTACTGGATAGCGATTCCGAAGTCAACATGCAGAATGCTCAGATTTAGTAGATGGGAGCCCACACCATTCACTATCAAAATGATGGATCAATGGCAAGTGCAACCACTCGGATTAATCCAGGAGCTCACATTGGGAGGTATTTGGATACAGTTTCTAGATAGCAGTTGTGGTGCTCTGGATGGAAGATATCAAAGGCACTTATCCAATGTTGCTTGGGAAATCCTCGCTCCACCAAGCACGGATCAAGCAAGATTGGGATGCAGATATGATTACTATCCATGTGGAAAGAAGAAAATAAAGAGCTCTACCTCACCAGCCCCAGCAGGTGGAAAGTGGAGAAACCAGCCCTATCGGGAAATAGCCAAAGGAGTCAACATGCTAGAAGCGCTACGAACTCGATGAGGAGAAGGAGTATCTCCAACAAAATGCTAATTTGGTCAGCCTGTTTGAGGTTGATGTAGTTCAGAGAATGGACAGGTATCGACCAAGTAGTTCGCAAGAATAAGGTTCCCAAGGATAAGTCTACTCCATGATGGAAGAACACAGTCCGAAGAAAGCATAAGATTTTTATGAGGCTCTGGTGGTTGAGGGAAGGCACTACTATGAGCCTATAGCAACTTTGTTTGCAGTAGAAAAAGCTTTTGACAAAGATCTCAAGCACTTCAAGAGGGTCAAAGAGGATGAATTGATGGAAATGAACCTCAAAACTGACAATGATCCCAAGCTAGTCTGGATCAGTGCTAAGCTGGACACTGAGTTTCGTGAAGAAGTCCGGGTGTTACTCACTTCTTTTAAAGATGTCTTCGCTTAGCTACACCGAGATGAAGAGGATTGATCCCATCTTTTACCAACATCGGATCAATCTAAAAGAAGATGCCATCCCTCGGGAACAAAGATACCGAATTATGCCAAAAGGGTGAAGGAAGAAATAGATAAGCTGCTACAAGTTGTATTCATATATCCGATTAATAAGGCAACATGGTTATCCCCAATCGTAATAGTGCCCAAGAAAAACCAAAAGTTGAGGGTTTGTATAGATTATCAGAAGCTGAATGTAGCAACCATCTTAGATCCTTTTCCCTTGTCGTTCATAGATTCCATGCTTGATGTTGTAGGCCATGATATGTATTCATTCCTAGATGGGTTTAGTGGATATAATCAAGTTCAAATGGCCCCGAAAGATCGAGATAAATCAGCTTTCATCAGAGAATGGGGAGCTTTTTCATCAAACATCATGACTTTTGGCCTCAAGAATGCTTTCGCCACATTTCAGCGGTCCAAGAAATCTTGCTAATTTCTTGACCACCTTTATGAGAGTATTCATTGATGACTTTAGTGTTTTTGGCAAAACATCTCAAGATTTGATGTACCTACAACTATGCTTGGCCAAATGTAGACTCTCCGAATTAAGCCTAAATCTAGCAAAATGTGCCTTTGCTGTCCAAAGCGGAATACTACTAGGCCACATCATTTCCAAGGAAGGAATAGCAGTTGACCTGGACAAGGTCGAGGTGATCCAAAAAGCCCCAACTCCAACAAATGAGAAAGAGTTGAGAAGATTTTGGGGACAAGTCAGATGGCACAACCAAATGCTCAGATAGCAGCCCCAATGAATCAAAGGATGCTGCAGATCAAAACACCTCTGACCAAGCAGTTAAGGTAGAAAATTTCAACTAGATAGAGGAATGCAACATCACATTCTAGCATCTCAAGATCATGTTATCAGAAGCACCAATTGTCCAACCTCCAAACTGGGACTGCCCTTTCATGTCTTTATGGATGCCTCTAATGTTGCAATTGGCAGTGTGTGCTAATGCAAGAGGCCGAGAAGAAATGGTTCTAGCCTATCTACTATGCCAGTCGAAGGCTCTCTAAATGATGAGCATAACTACTTAACCATAGATAGATAAGCGCTTGGCATGATCTACTCAGTAACCTAGTTCTGGCACTACCTATTGGGTAATAAATTTACCTTTCATGTGGATCACTCCGCCCTGCTGTATTTGGTAGATAAGCAGAGTCTAGTAGGAAAGCTAGCCAGATGGATACTAATACTCCAAGAATTTGAGTTTACAATAGTGCACACCCCAAGTGCCAATCATAGAGTGGCAAATTATTTATCTCAGCTTAAGTTCAGAGAAGCCCCAACCCCAGATGACCTACAAGATGCTGAGCTATTCACAAAACTGACACAATCATCCCCATCCCCCCCAGACATGGTATGATGAAATGCTAACATTTTTTGTCACAGGTTTGATGGAGGATAATCTTTCTAGAGATCAGCGAAAGTGGATTGCAATCCGCTGCCGTCACTTCCAAGTCATAACCGACCAGCTATACAAGAAAGGGATCAACCGAATCCTCCAAAGGTGTATCCCACCACATGAGTAGGACGCTATCCCACCACATGAGCAGGACGCTATCCTTAGAGAAGCTCACCAACAAGGAATCAGTGGAGGTCACTTCTCTGGAAAAATCACCAAGAAGAAAATCCTCCAAGAGCAGGTCTTTGGTGGCCAACAGTACTTGGTGATGCATAATATAGATGGGCCAAACAATGTGACATATGCTAACTTCTTGGCCAGCCAATTGATGGAGACAGGATTCCACACAACCCAATCCTAAGAAGATCCTCACAAAGTTGGTCAATCAAAATTAGAATGACTAGGATGAAAGTATTTATTCAACTTTATGGGCATTCCGCATAGTCTATAAGATTTCGACCGAAATGACCCCATTCAAACTAGTTTATGGCACTGAGGTAGTCGTACAAATGGAATTCCTAGTGGCAAGTCTCCGCATCACCATTGCAAAAAAGTTAAGCCCGAAAGATTTCCTTCAGCATCACTTGGACCAGCTCCTTGCATTGGACGAAGCTCGCTTCAAGAGTTTCTATATCACCATAGTCATCCACAAAAGAAGGAAGAAATGGGTTAATCACCACTCCAAGTTCTGGATGTTGATGAAGGAAGAAGATCCAGTCCTCTTATTTCAGTCTTGCATGGGTCCACATCCCGAAAAACTAAAGCTTTGGTGGACAGGACCATTTTGGATCATCGAAAAGTTCTATTGATGGCACTTTTCTTCTCGGCATGCTCAACGACATGGTTCCTAAAGCCAGTCTCAACAACTGCTGCACCTGTAACCCTACCACGCACCGATGTCGCCGAATCCCTTCATTAAGGTGACAACCACCAATCCACTACTTGAGCATCCATCACCATTATGACAATGGCCATCTCCAAACAATCATGAAAGATTCGCCTCAAGTCCTGATGAGTGACATGACGCAGTCTCATCAAGAATTTTCAACCACTGCGCGCCAATGCTACATGGTAACTCTTTTTAAACCACCCCAAAATCTAACTAATCTTGGTGTATTTATTTTTTTACATGCAGAAACCCTTCTCGCCCTAAGCCATAACCCTTTGCCTGCAACCTTCCACACTTTCTCTCGCCTTACACATGCTCTGCACCACACAGCCATGAAGAAAACCATATATTTGCCCAAAGGCCAACTTCTAAACCTAGAAAATCCAACCCCCATGTCCGAAATTGAAGTACAACTCGTCTGTACATCCACACCCCATGAGATACAACACACTTCCAAAACCCAATAGCCCCTAGTTCCTTCTTCTGTCTGTGTTTACACAAGCTGAAGTTACCATTACCCTGAAAGGAAGCCAGGTCCTCGTAGAAATTTCTACAATGAAGGCCATTCATCTAGCAGCGGTAGTAAAGATCCTTACAACAAAAGGAGAAGCCAAGGACAGCTAGAAAGAGAACCACCTTCTTTGCAACACTGGAGATCAAAGAATGGGTTTCAAAAGCTCACTCCTAGCTATGCCAATAGCCAGTAGGATAGTCATAGCTGTGATGATGCCAAAGACAATTACTCTAGTGTGAGAGGACAAAGAACCCAGCATTCTCGAAGATGGAGATACAACAACAATGACACCAGAAGAGCATTTACAAGAAGACAGTCTAGTTTTGAAGTTACTACCACCAATTGTAACAAGGAGGAACATGCAAACACAATGGCTCATATTTAAGGATCATGGGCAACTCCTCTATCTCCCATCTTTGTGCTCCTACCTCATATAGCTGGTATTCCCCATACCATCGTACCCAAACATGCTCCGATGGGGACCAAACTTTGCAAGCATGTGGGGGTGGGTCCCCCCCACATGCTTGCAAAGTTTTGGTCCCAATCAGAGCATGTTTGGATTGGTAATTAGCACCCAGTCTGGATTTTTCAAGTCTCTTGGTGCTTACGAGGCCATGGAAAATCCGGGCCTTCCCCATACCATCGTACCCAAACATGCTCCGATGGGGACCAAACTTTGCAAGCATGTGGGGTTGGTTCCCCCCCACATGCTTGCAAAGTTTGGTCACAATCAGAGCATGTTTGGATTGGTAATTAGCGCCCAGTGCGGGTTTTTCAAGTCTCTTGGTGCTTAAGAGGCCATGGAAAATCCGGGCCTTCCCCATACCATCGTACCCAAACATGCTCCGATAGGGACCAAACTTTGCAAGCATGGGGGGGTGGGTCCCCCCCACATGCTTGCAAAGTTTGGTCCCAATCAGAGCATGTTTGGATTGGTAATTAGCGACTAGTCCGGATTTTTCAAGTCTCTTGGTGCTTAAGAGGCCATGGAAAATCCGGGCCTTCCCCATACCATCGTACCCAAACATGCTCCGATGGGGACCAAACTTTGCAAGCATGTGGGGGTGGGTCCCCCCCACATGCTTGCAAAGTTTGGTCACAATCAGAGCATGTTTGGATTGGTAATTAGCGCCCAGTATGGATTTTTCAAGTCTCTTGGTGCTTACGAGGCCATGGAAAATCCGGGCCTTCCCTAACCATCGTACCCAAACATGCTCCGATAGGGACCAAACTTTGCAAGCATGGGGGGGTGGGTCCCCCCCACATGCTTGCAAAGTTTGGTCATAATCAGAGCATGTTTGGATTGGTAATTAGTGCCCAGTGCGGGTTTTTGAAGTCATTTGGTGCTTGAGGCCATGGAAAATCCGGGCCTTCCCCATACCATCGTACCCAAACATGCTCCGATAGGGACCAAACTTTGCAAGCATGGGGGGGTGGGTCCCCCCCAAATGCTGGCAAAGTTTGGTCATAATTAGAGCATGTTTGGATTGGTAATTAGCGCCCAGTCTGGATTTTTCAAGTCTCTTGGTGCTTAAGAGGCCATGGAAAATCCGGGCCTTCCCCATACCATCGTACCCAAACATGCTCCGATAGGGACCAAACTTTGCAAGCATGGGGGGGTGGGTCCCCCCCACATGCTTGCAAAGTTTGGTCATAATCAGAGCATGTTTGGATTGGTAATTAGCGCCCAGTGCGGGTTTTTGAAGTCTCTTGGTGCTTAAGAGGCCATGGAAAATCCGGGCCTTCCCCATACCATCGTACCCAAACATGCTCCGATGGGGACCAAACTTTGCAACCATGTGGGGGTGGGTCCCCCCCACATGCTTGCAAAGTTTGGTCACAATCAGAGCATGTTTGGATTGGTAATTAGCGCCCAGTCCGGATTTTTCAAGTCTCTTGGTGCTTACGAGGCCATGGAAAATCCGGGCCTTCCCCATACCATCGTACCCAAACATGCTCCGATGGGGACCAAACTTTGCAACCATGTGGGGGTGGGTCCCCCCCACATGCTTGCAAAGTTTGGTCACAATTAGAGCATGTTTGGATTGGTAATTAGCGCCCAGTGCGGGTTTTTCAAGTCTCTTGGTGCTTAAGAGGCCATGGAAAATCCGGGCCTTCCCCATACCATCGTACCCAAACATGCTTCGATAGGGCCCAAACTTTGCAAGCATGGGGGGGTGGGTCCCCCCCACATGCTTGCAAAGTTTGGTCACAATCAGAGCATGTTTGGATTGGTAATTAGCGTTCAGTCCGGATTTTTCAAGTCTCTTGGTGCTTAAGAGGCCATGGAAAATCCGGGCCTTCCCCATACCATCGTACCCAAACATGCTCTGATGGGGACCAAACTTTGCAAGCATGGGGGGGGACCCACCCCCACATGCTTGCAAAGTTTGGTCACAATCAGAGCATGTTTGGATTGGTAATTAGCACCCAGTGTGCGGGTTTTTGAAGTCTCTTGGTTCTTAAGAGGCCATGGAAAATCCGGGCCTTCCCCATAGCATCGTACCCAAACATACTCCGATGGGGACCAAACTTTGCAAGCATGTGGGGGTGGGTCCCCCCCACATGCTTGCAAAGTTTGGTCACAATCAGAGCATGTTCCCCCCCACATGCTTGCAAAGTTTGGTCACAATCAGAGCATGTTTGGGTACGATGGTATGGGGAAGGCCCGGATTTTCCATGGCCTCTTAAGCACCAAGAGACTTCAAAACCCCGCACTGGGCGCTAATTACCAATCCAAACATGCTCTGATTGTGACCAAACTTTGCAAGCATGTGGGGGGGACCCACCCCCACGTGCTTGCAAAGTTTGGTCCCTATCGGAGCATGTTTGGGTACGATGGCATGGAGATTATCAACAAACAATATGATAGCCAAAGTGTTAAAAAATATAATAAAATCAAGAACATCAACTAAAATGTAATGATCCTCAATAATGAGAAAACTCATAATGATATAAACATCAAATAAGTACATCAGAATGAAAATGAGCTACCCCAGCTAGTCTGAGGTTAGTCACTGCCCAAAAATCTAAGTACAATGTAAGTGAGCTAACCCAGCTAGTCTGAGTTTAGTCACTATCAAGATAGAGATCTAGTCAGCAGCACCCTCTCTAGCTCTCAACTGCTCTAGAATGCTCTCATGGTCATCCACTCAAAGCCGAAAACGAGGGTGAGAACTGTGTTTTCGGCTCTGTACTCGAACAAAAGTGAGCCTGGTAGCAACCACTAGATGAGAGAACTGAAATGCCTCTAACTCCCACTTCCACTGCTGGAGTCGAATCTGCTGGTAGAACCGGCCTGCCACAATCATGCTATGGGCGTCATAAGAAAACCCATGATCATCCACTGTATCCTGGTCAAGCATGCACTTTGGCCTAGTGCAACTCATCAGATAGTAGTCTACTCCCTCGCTATTTCCCTCACTGGCAATAACAGCAAATACATCACCCTCCTGTAGCAAATCTGTCAGGTCATCATAACTGACCATGAACGCAGGACCTGTGTGCTCATCAGACACCACTGGTGGATGTGAAGGATGCTCGGGGGAGAGGAATGTCTGTATCCATGCATCTGCCCATCCTCTCGAGGCACAATGTGACCAATCGCCATCCATACATGCTCCACAGAAGCATGCAAACCGTCGTGTGTAAATCGTGGGGGCCGCCATGCACTGATGGAATGTAAGCCCAAGGTGCCAGGTACTGTGTCACAATCATGGGAGGCTCTACGGTCAATCATGCCACCATCCACATGCCAAAAACATCTCCTGACAATCCGGGCATCACGTTTGGGGTACGATGATGCTGCACTCCCACACAAATGTTGGGAGCACCACTCGACTACGTGGCCCGCATCTCTGAACCGCTGAGCATCCTATCATCGCAGCTGATGATGCCTCAAGGCACGTTTCACACATGCGCCCGCACCATCATGCTCTCCCTTCCCGTGACCAGTCTCAAAGAATGACCAAATCACTGGGATACTAGACTGCACATGCCACCTATAAATCCATAAAAGATAGTCTTAGTTATTGTTTTCTTTAAGATGTTCTAGTGAATTAAGTTTAATTGTAAATGTAAGAAAGCCATAAGTACTACCTATAGAGCCAATAGAATTGACGTGATGACTTGAACTGTGCGCCACAACCATCCGACCAAACCCATCGCTGGACATGTCTGATCCCACAATCTCCTAAAAAATCGTCATGGAGACGAAAACAGTGTTGCACAAAATGTGCATCATGTGAACGATCATCACTGATATAGAAATGATACTCTCGAATAATGACACGGGTCTCGGGGGTACTCGCTATCCCATCTACATGAGCCTCTGCATGTCGATAGCTAATGTGGACCATAATAGCAACCTGGTGAGGTAAGCAATACATACGTTTAGGACACAAAAAAACAAATAAGTAATGTAGCTCAAACATAAGACAAATATTACAAAATATAACCATTACCTGCTCTGAGAAGTAATACTCAGATTGTATCTCCTGAAAAGGTGTGAAAGTGTAGTTCTCTGCAAAATCAATCACAGAGACGACCACACCAATAGGAAACTCTGCTAGGCATGCTCGGAACTGAGACGATCCTGCCACTTGGCACAATGACTGTGCCGTATGTAGGGGTAGATCTACTCCCTAAATGTGGCTGTGAAGTGACAACGTGGTGTATGTTTGTCCACGAGCTGCAACTTCCTGGACTGTCCACCACTCTGGAGCTGGTGTGTCACATACTCATAACGTTGCCATGCCACTATCTCTTGGTCACTTGCATCAAGATCTACCATCTGTAGATGTGCAAGTGAACCACATGATGTGCAATTGCTCTCCACACAAGGCATCCTATGGAACTGGGCATCCTCCGTGCGTGCACACAAAAGAGAGTGGATGAAATCACGTGGACTACGAGGCAACTCTCTATGCCCACTAAGAGAACGGAACACATCATAAAAAAGTTTGAACTCAACATGGTAGCGACAACATGTGTCACGCTGACGTGAGTACCTCACAAACCAAGGCTTACACCCCTCAAATGACCTTTGCCCAATTTTAAGCTCTGGATACGAAGCCACAAACTGAGAATACAACTCAGTTTGGGTCATTTCAAGAAAGCAAGCACCGTGCTCAATGAACACTCCTCTTGTCACTCTCTTACGCAAAGCTTTCTTGAAAACTGGTGATGCACGACAATTCTCCTCCCAAAAACTTTCTATCAAGGTTCTAGTGGTTTCATCTAGTAGGCGATCATGCCTAGCTACACGACCACTACTCGCCCACATAGCACCAACCTCATTGGCATCTAAACTTTGTCGCCTAATAGACCCAACTCTAAGTGCGTGTGGTGCTATGGAAAGGATGCGAGATGTGGCACTAACCTTACCCTTCATTTGGGAGCTACTTATGGCTGCCACAATAGCCCGTCGAGCAGCCAAAGCGTCCGCAGAGTTCCTCTTCTTGTTAACTATATAGGAATGACGAACACTTTGTAGCACCGCCATGCCAGCTCTCCTCTCTCTTCGACCTCCAATGTCGGAAAGCGCCCTGAGTTGGCCATGTTGGGCAGATCAATCAAAGCATCAAGCACACATGCTTGTGATGAAGGCGTGAGGTCTTTGAAATAGGAATGGAAGATTGCATGGGCACGACGATGTGCCCCTGACTTTGATAGTTCTTTCCTATCCACACAAAGGGCGCCCAAAGGAGGGGGGGTGGGTTCTTGTAGAAGAGAGGACTCAAGAAGGGCGGGTTCATGTGGATTATCTAAACTAAGGGGTAGTGGAGGGGAAGAGGGCGTAGGGAGAGGAAGTGGAAGAGGAGGAGCAAGGCTTGGATCATCGCCAACGGAAGGTGTTGCTCGTTGACGTGCTCTCCACTCTCTCTTTCTCTCACGAGCTACCCTTCTCCTCTCCTCCTCTTGAACTTGGTGGATGGGGGGGAGTCTAGTCCTATCACGTTTCCGACTCCTACGACTTTGAGAACCCATTCTCAAGGAAGCTAAGAGAGAAAATATTATAAAGGCTCAATGATGGGATAGTACTAGAGATAAGTGTGGGATAGTACTAGAGATGTGTGATTATATAGGAAAAATAGGTTATCCACTTCAAATCTCATTGGATTTCCTATCTAAGATTGATTGGATAACTAAGATAAACATAAAGATAATTAAAGATAAACTATTATCCACTTAAAAATCAATATTATTTATAATATTTATTAACAAGTCTAAATATTTATCATTACTAGATATATAAATATATCTTTAAAGATATCTTTTATTTTATAATTATATAACTGCTTTTTTTAAATAAAGTATTTTTTTTTAAATTTTATTCAAAGGTTTATTCTACATAAAAAATTTTCAAGAAATATTAAATTATTTTTTTTTTAAATTAATAATATGATCTTTAATAATATTTTTATTGATCTAATCCCAAAATATAATCCTTTAAAATTAGTGATTTTAAATTCTTTTATTTAATAAGTTACATATATTTTATTATTTAAATTTCTATATTCTATTTCTCTAAATTACTAAATTAACTTTTCCAAAAATATGTTTTTGAAAAAAGAGGGGAGGTGGGAAGGAGATGCCACGTGTCACAAGCGTGTATGACACGTGGCATTCTCTTGACATGTGGCACTATTATGATTGATGTGGCAATTCCATGATGTGGCATGCCATGTCACCATGTGCGAGGTGGCATGCAAAGGTGGCAAGATGATGTGGCATTAATGATGACTAGGATGATGAGGTGGGGAGTCAATTAGGTTGACCATGTTGACATGGAGGGTGGAGGTGGCAAGCTGAGGTGGCAAGCTGCTTATGTGGATCCTCTCGATGCTCATGTGGACATAAAGTGGCATGCATATATAAGATTTGTGCCTACCCAAGTCTCACACATGGAATGAAACCTAAGCTGTGAAGTTTACCAAGCCTAGATTTCCAAACCTAACTAGGATTGGTTTTAGACTTGAAAAGGGGAGAGTGGACACAATATGGGAATTTTCACTTGGGAGGATTGAAAATGGACCTTCCCATACTCAATTCAAGACAATTTTTTTTTAATAAATTCATGGCAACAAGAGTATTGATCCCTTGAGTTTTTAGAT
This sequence comes from Cibotium barometz, assembly GCF_041138505.1. NCBI lineage: Eukaryota > Viridiplantae > Streptophyta > Polypodiopsida > Cyatheales > Cibotiaceae > Cibotium > Cibotium barometz. The sequence goes on along the minus strand of NC_141067.1, from coordinate 45,550,201 downwards.
TGAAAGATTCAATATTTAATTTTCTAGAATTAAATTACTATTGATTTAATGGACCTCTGACAGTCATAATAAATTTTCCAAAGTAAATCTACAAAAATCCAACCGTTAGATTTGTAATTTTACCTTATACCCACATTATACTAATCTTTCCCAATCTAATCATCACTAGATCCATACAATTTGAGCATTTTAAATGGTAGATGTGGTGGGAAGATAAAATAGTATGTTTTTTAACAATTCTAATACCTTTTAAATAATATAGAAAATAGTAGAACACATCAAAAATTACTCGATAAATCAAGTTAAGCTCTATGTTATTTGTATTTGTGATATGCAAAGTGGGAACATCATATGAGTAATAATGTAAAAGTTATAGGCAATTTACTCACATTCACTGTACCTGTCTAAACCTAGGACAGGGCCTGTATACAAACTTGGTTCCCAAAGAAAAGGGGATTTGTAATTATTGGATATTCGATCAGATTATAATTTTAGGTGCCCAACTTTGCATATGATGTTTCGTTAGAAGACCTTGAAGTGAAACTCCTTGGCTAACTATGAGAGATTGGCTATTCTTCTTGAAAAAATACCTGTTTTCCAGCTAAAGCCAAGGGCGCCCACTACATGAAACTAGATAACCTCATCTTGCAACCACCCTTTAAAACTTGAGGAGATGCTAGAGATATGTTTGACTAGAACCCCACTTGTACTAGTGTAAAACAACATTCTTCGGTAGTATGAACTCATGTAAGCCTTTGTCATCCACCAACTCAAGTTTATCCTCATTCAATAGAGTGCTACATGATACTGTACAAAGTTTCTTGAATGAAAGACTAGATGCATTCTCCAATGGCTTGGTAGTTCTAGCTTAAAAACTACATCACTGAGCTTCTTTATAAAATCGTTAGTCAATGGGTAAAGCATTCCTCTTTGGAGCTAGTTTGGAAGCAACTTCCCTACGATGTTTGAGCCTTTGATTCATGGTCTTCAAAAAAACACAATCTCTTTTTTGAAAGTGCTATCCTGATGATGTTTGTCACCATCTTCAATTTTCTTTGTCTGTGCCTTCCATATTTCTTCTTGAACTTGTCACAATAGCTAGTCCAAACCTTGAACAACCTGGTCTACACCATAATTCCTTGTGGGAGTTTTGAGAGCTTGGATCATCAAGTTAATAATCAGACAACCATATGCAACCTCAAAGGGAGACTTCTTTGTCTATGCATGCACTTAATCTAATGTCTTTTAAAGTATTTGTCTAAGTTGTGTTAAATTGGCTTATATGAACTCGCAACCTCAAAGGCAGACTTCTTTGTCTATGCATGCACTTAATCGAATGTCTTTTAAAGTATTTGTCTAAGTTGTGTTAAATTGGCTTATATGAACTCTTTTTATCCAAAGAAATATAATTTTTCAATGAGGTACCATGTTAATGCTTTTTGATGGTTATCAAATAAGATTTGTTTACAAAAGTGCCGTATCTTTTTGTATACACTATACATACACTTGCACATTGATGACATGGTGGGTGAAATTTCATACTTGTTTTTGTTTGTATTATGTGATGATTAGGTTGATATTATGAAGCTTTGTCAATAGATCCACATGGAATCTAGATCAACCTTGGTTTTTTGTAAAGTTTAAAAAACAACATGGACTTTCCATTTATGTTAAATTTTCTATCTTGAATCATTGGTTTTTATGCATGCTTTTACCCCTACATAGTAAGAATATTAAGGCTATAAATTTCTACATTATTCATATACTTGAACACTTTTTTTTAAAAATATAGTACAAGTCTTAGCACTCAAAATGAAGTACCATTAGAAAAAATTTCATGCTCTTTTCAAAACTACTAAATATTTAAATTAGGATTTTCCTTTGTTTTAAGAAATCTAAAGTTGTTAGATTAGTTAAATTATTCTTTTTTAACACGACTAGATCATAACATAATGATTTATTTCTTTATAATATCTCTAGCGTGCCGAATGGTGTGGAGAGATATCGAGAGCATGCAAACAAAACACACTCCACTCCTCTATATCTTTAAATTTGTATTCATCCATTAGAAATAAATTGTGTATTAGTTTTGTAAATTTTTTAGTTTTTTTCTCTATCTTTGTATTTATATAAATTTTAATCATTGATGCTTAAATTTGTTTATATGAGTGCATGTGTTATTGAAGGCTTATAATTTTTAAGAAATATTTAACTTTGTGCATAATGATTCTAAAATTGTGAACAATTTAAAACTCATCTTTCTATATGGATTTTAGTTATCATATTACGTAATATTTCCATGTCTCAGTACTATAAACATCTTATATGAATAACATTAATATTTCCATGTCTGAATACTATAAACATCTTACATGAATAACATTAACTCATTTCTTTGATCTCATTAATTCCAAGTTTGAATTTGAAGTATGTTATTATGCCTTTTGGTTTGGTGAAAATGTCCATATACATTTCACAAAATTTCCCCAACTTTGAAATGGAACCTTAGCTTATGCTTGGTTGATATTTTGTAGTAAAAACAACTAGAAAAGTACTAGCTACCCTACAACGAGTTTAATATTATGTACAAAATGCTATATAAAATTTTCAACCAATAAGTTTTAAGAAGTTCTTGAGTTATGTGTGTATATTAAAGATAAAAACCCTAGAGCTAGAAGACTTTGCACACTTGTTTTTGTTTTCTTTAAGATAATCAATAGACACTATATAGAGGAGATATGACTATTCTGTTAGAAAGTAAGTGATCAAGGGTAATTTGAAATGAGGGGGTGTATGCACCTTAGAGATAGAAGTGTTGCTAAGGTTACAAGAAAATACACTAGTAAATTATAAACCTAGAAAGGTGTTCCCACTAGGCATGATAAGACTCCTAGCATGGACTTTGAGTTGAAGTAGACATGATAAGACTAAAGAGAAGGAAAAGGATATTATTACTTCCTAGGAAGGAAGTTAGGACTCATATATGCCCTTTTAAAAGGGAGTAATGAGAGCATGAGTATCACCCATACTTATAACCCTTTTTCCACCTAATAGTGTGAAGACTCAAGTCAAAGTAAAAATTGTAGCCAAGATTCAAAGTGAGGTGGACCACTTTATAAAATGAGTAAGAGTGTAGACCCAACACATGTATGCTGATAGGAATTCAACAGTTAAGGGGGGGGATGTTAGAAAATAAGTGATGAAGGAGAGGATACACCTTAGAGGTAGAAGTGTTGCTAAGTTTATGTGAGAAATCAAACTAGTAAATGTTAGGAAGCAATGTAAACCTAGAAAGGTATTCCAACATGCATGGTAGATTCCTAGGATGAAGACACCTACTTCAAGTGGGCGTGCACATGATGTGTATTTAATCAACAAGAAGATCAGGGGGAGGTATTCCTAGAATCAAGAGAGATGAAAAGGGCATGTGTACATGAGGATTAAGAAAATACATAAAATAATGAATGAAGTGCAACAACCTATTTAAATGACCGCATGTAATGGAAATTGTGTTTGTGTTAGATCAACTCTCTAGCATGTCATTATCTTATCATTAGTGTTAATTAAATTTTTATGATTATGTTCAAGTATTGAACCTTGTCCATTACTATCCACCCTATTACTCCAAAATTTCTAATTCTAATTTGGTATGAGAGCCTACCACTATCCCTTAAATATCTATGCACTCTACGATGTGTCTAACTAGTACATGTCATTAAGTATTAATGGCTTTGTTAATCTAAAAATTTCTTCTTTTACCCATTCACTCTAGTAATCTCAAGTTAAGTGATTGGAGGGCTTCTCTTGAAGAACAAACATGAATCGGGAGAGATTTGTAGATCTATGTCAATTAGAGATGAGATCAATAACTAGTATAAGACACTTTTTATGATGCAATTGAAGATATAGGAATATTTAGCTATCATTGATCCATGATCACGTCAACTCTTATAGCTTGATTTACTCTCTAACCTATTCAAATCTTCAATGTACTCTTTGTTTTATAGCAAACCATTATCTACAAATAGAGTGTACAATTAATGCATAAAGAAGTGTTAATACTAATCTTTAAGGGTTTAAATATCTGATTAGGCCATTGATAATCTTCTATTTTGTATCATATTACACTCCAATTTCATTTGGGCACATATATCACTAATTTAAAACATGTTTTTTTGGTGGCATTTTTGCTTAAAATAATGCAAAAGTTTATTTGTTTTCAACTCTTGGATCGTTGGAAGCCTTTAAACTTACATTTTATCTCTTCGTGTTTTTGTCACAAAGTGTGAAGGGGAGGTAAAATCTTGGAAAACTGGATTGGTAAGCTTTTAATATAGAGGACAACAAGCTTGCAATAGAAAGCTTTTAATATCAAGATTTGGTATACAAGGTTTGGAGATTAAATGCTTTTCTAACAAAAGAATAGTAAAGCGTTTTTAGATCTAAAGCTCAATTAAGATTTACCAAAAGCTTTATAAGAAAGTGTATGGAAGTTATTATGGCCCTCGATTATGGAAATTGACTCTAGAATCCAAGACTAGGAGGCCTTGCCCTACTAGTAAATCACATCCATATGGCTTGATTATTAAGGAAATTAAGAATTGAAGAAAGTGGTTTTGTAAAAAAAAAGAGGTGGTTTTTGGGTTTTGTAGAAGTTGTTCTGAAAATGTTGGTATTGAACCCTAGTTCTTGATCTTTATCTTAATCTAACGGCTCATAATATTCCCATAAACCATCCAAGCTTTTGCCTAGAGGTTTTATAGCCTTCTTCGCTTTATCCTTAATGATGTCCAGATGTTTTTATAGCCTTCTTCTCTTTATCCTTTGGATCTTTGATGATCTCCTCTCTTTGTCCAAGTACTTGTACCCTTGTTGTAGCTTTTTGAAGGCCTTTCCTCTTTCGTAATATTTCTCCTTGAATTTTTAAAGCTTTAGATATTATAAAAATTAAACCTTTGGCCTTCCTTTTGCACCAAATAAATTGCGTAAACCTCTAATTTTTTTAACTTTTTTTCAAAAGTCTTTCTCCTTAAGTGGTCGCCAAATCTCTGACACCACTATCATGACCTCTAAGACACATAGAGAAGGAGACTGTGATTTCTCAACACAAAAATTACAGTAGAACATATATTTGCATGAGCCTTAATAAACCAAATTAAACAAACAAAGAAAAACATGGAGAATGGACTAGAAGTGACCGTCAACACAAGAGTGGATTGAATCTCCCCTGATTAGAGTGTGATCCTTGTATGAGTCTCCCATATTTATATATATTAGAAAAAGTGCTTACTTCCTAAAAAGATAATTCTAAAAACAGAGCACAAGCCTAGTACTTTTCTTTATTTATATGTATTAGAAAAAGCGCTTACTTTCCAAAAAGCTAATTTCAAAAACGGAGCACAAGGAAGAGCTTTCTTTATTTATATATATTAGAAAAAGTGCTTAATTCTTAAAAAGATAATTCCAAAAATAAAGCACAAGTAAGTGCTTTTAAGTTTATGAGTGTGCAAGCTCTATAAAAAGATAGTAAGTATTAATATAAAGTATTGGGCCTACCAAAAGTATAAAATACTATTTGGTATGTACAAAGGTATAAGACCTTAGCCTTACCAAAATATAGATGCCTAAATATGAAACCATAAAAGGTGTTCACTTGTCTTCCAAAGTATCTCATAGTGGTCCAACACATGTTTTACCCATGATTAACACATAATCCACCACTCATTCTTCGCCTACATGCAAAATAGTAATAGTCAGTGCACATATCCGATTAAACACATTAATCATGACCATATTAGACTAGTGCACATAGCTTGATTAAGCACATTAATTTTGGTAGACAGCGTAATAACTCACACAGCTTAATTAAACACATTAATCTTTGTAGATGATATAAAAGGGAGCATGCAAAAATACAATACCCCAAAATCAAATAATGGGCATCCCCAAAGAGGTTACGACTAACATATGCACATACATTGCTTGAAATTCCCATGAAATCAACCATTACTCCTTATATTTATTACTGATTTAAAGCTACCAAGTAGGTTGGGGGATGTGCTTGCTTTCCTTTACTAGGTGTGTAATGAGCCACGCCTGCCAGCTAGCCTTCTTACGTAAGCATGCAAGTAGAGTGCAATAATATTAATAAAGGAGACTTGATATATGAGCTTCTCACAAGTATTAAAGAACCGAGAGAGAATCTTGCATATATTGATGAAGACAGTTGATTGGTGAAGGGTTTATCAAATTCACACCAAGATTTTTCATCCACAAATCTTCTTATGAAGGGTAACCCAAATCCCCCTATGTTTGATGAGTTGGTTGTAGTATTGTTGTAAGAAGATGAATATCGATAGAAGAAAATTAGTATAGGAGTTCTTGTAAAAAGGTAAAGGCAAAGGTAAAGCCTTCTCTCAAGGTGGTTATAAGCTAAAGTAGGAATCAACCTAGTCTTTTGGCGGCAAGGATGGCAAGAAGGGCCCAGGTGATAATCCTAAGAAGAAAGGAAAATTCAACTATTGCTAAAATCCAACTTGTTATATTAATAAATGTAGAAAAAAAGGTTTGAGATGGAGAAGAATAAAGAGTCAAGCATGACTATAGCTAATTCATTAGCACCAAGTGCTAAAAATAGGGAATTAGCGAATCATTCACATGATGATTGGGCATTGCATAATAGTTGATATTAGAGTAAGTGCTCTTGGATCTTACCTTTCTCATTTTATCTGATTATCACCTTTTCAAGATTCTCTTTTGATTGTCTTAGATCAAGCTTTCCTTTGAGTAGGTGCTTTTTGCGCTCACCTTTCTCATTTTCTCTCATTATCACCTTCTCAAGATGCTCTTCAAATTGTCTTAGATTGAGCTATCATTTGAGGTGGAGAAGGTAACCATATAAGTTAATAAATTTATTGGTTAATAAAGTAACATTATTTTTACAACTTTCAAGCTGTTTTTGTTAGATTTCATGACCTGTTTGCATGCTATAATGTTTCAGCAAACATCCTAGGGGAGTGTTCGTTTGAATTGTCTTTATTCAATTTTAGGTTTCAAGTAGTGTAACGACATAAATTTTTTGTTCCAACATGGTGTGCATATTCCATAAGTATAAAAAGGTTGTCTCATCATCACTTCTTTGTCATCATTGACATTGCATGTTCGATCTCATCTCATTAACTTCTTTGGTATCATCGTCATCATTGTTATCTACTTTTGCATCCTTGCTAGTGACATTTCTACAATACATTGTGTCATTTTCATACAATTCGCATGTTTCTTCACTATCAATTCATTAAATGGGCATTGCCAATACTTGTAGGTTGGGATATTTGCATTTTGTGTTATAGATTCATTAATTGCAAAATAAAATGGTTTGAACTATGTATTTAGGATGCTTTCCACCATTAGGAATAAGATCAAGGGAACTAACTACCCATTGTAATTGTTGCCAAAGGGCTTTATAATGTTTTTGTTAGCATTGATCTTACCAACATAGGAAAATAGAGGAACTTTTGACAGTGGCCACAACAATGAGTTGAGCAACAAAGGTCTTTGCGATAAATGTGGTGAGAAGTGACATAAAGAACACTTCAAGTCATGCAAGACTAAGGATGACACTATTAACATAGTTGTCTCAATTGTGAATGAACTTTATGCATTTAATATTAGATTAAGTATTGTACAAGAAATAGCCCACTTATGAGGGTACTAGAGAAAGGGTGCTACACACTGTGGAATACCTCATCAAATAGAAGGGTTTACCTAGTGAAGAAGCATCATGGAAACTCGCCACAGTTTTAGAAGGTCATGTGAGAAAATTTTGGATGCATTTGGTGAGGTAAATGTAGGGGAACAACATTGATTCAACTTGCTAGAAATTCCTATAAATCATTGTTAGAGAGATTCATACCACTTGAGAGAATGAAGATACTTGCATTGCTAAGATAGCAAACTTGATGTACTTTCTTGGAGAGTAAGTTTTGGGCTGTTTTCAGGGAAAATGATGAAGGTTATAGCTATTGGAGATCATTTACAACCATGCTTGAAAAGTATGATGATGCTCTCACAACTGGATTAAATATGACATTCATTCATTCACCTTTGGATGATTGGTACCCAAGCACCTTTGGATGATTGGTACCCAAGCACTTATGATTGGAGATCCTACCCATGTGGATTATCTTATCGATGCAAGGTTTCACATATGAAACCTGTAGGTGGGGATGGTTTATAAGAAAGTTCTTATGGACCATCTATCATAGTGGGGTCAAGGCCATGGGCTTGGGGGGAGTTGCCCAAGTATGGGGTGCATCAATATGTGGTAGTATATAAAGGTAGGAAGTATAAATACCAACTATGGGATCTAACCAAGGATATGATCATTTTACTAATCAAATGAAGCTTTCAATATTTCTTTGTTATGGTGTTTCTCTCCTACACGAGAGAGAGAGTGTGGACTGCTCTTAGGTCTAAACCACGTAAACTTTGGTTAGATTTTGTTTAAAAAAAATTGCTTCCTTTTACAATTAAGTTCTCTTGTCTTTATGAGTTACTCATAGTGCTTGCTCACATTCATTATGTCTAGTCTCATTATTCTTATTGCTAATCAACACTTTGTGTGAGTTACTCTATGTGAGTATTAATCTACCCTTATTTCTTAATTCCTTTGTCCACCATTAAGAAACCCTCTTGTTTTTAACATGTAGTAGATCATTAAGGACTATGTCTACGTATCTAAAGTCACACAATATATTTTTTTCCTTTCTTGTTTAAATAACTTTTTTATCTTCATTTATTTGCAATGGTTGTTAAAATAGTATTGGAGGTGCAAAGCTCTTACAACAAGGGAGAAAATAGACCACTTAAAGAATCTACAAAGGTACTCTTAGTACATCTGAAAGTTTACTCAATAGTGATAAAACTTTGGATATACATTGCGTATAATTTTGCATGTGACACTTTTCTTAAAATCATGTGACACCTCCTCTAAAAACTTTTACAGCTACATGTTGGGTGAGAGTCTCATGCCCTTGAATCTTTGTGAGATTGAAGATATTGAAAATAAAATGGTTATTGCACTTAACAAGATAAGAGAAAGAATGGTAAGTGTTGTTTACATTTTATTTACAAGTTTTATCTTTGAATGGTATGTGAAAATATTATTCAATATGGTAAAAATATCATTATGTAGGTGAATGCTTGAATGTTGATGGTGTTGGAAGTTTTTCAATTGAATTCCATATGAGTGCTGATTTAAAGGCATTAAAATCAATGTATGGTATTAGTGATGGTGCTAACTCTATGTATCTTTGCTTATATTGCATGGCTAGTGTGGGGACAAATGAGTGGTATAACAAAAAAGCTATTAATTTGGTAGGCCTATAACAAGAAACAATGGATTTATCAAAATTTAGAAACACTAAATTGATTCAAAATCCTTTAGTCCCAAATCATCTTACAAATGTTTATATTTGCATGTTTCATGATGTTGAAATAAGAATACTTTTGATAAACTTCTTCATCCTCATCTAGACTATGCATATTCATTGAAGTCTATAGAATTGCAAATGAATGCATAGATAAATGTGAAAATTTGCTATCCGCAAGCATGGGTTTCCATGGTGGTCAAGTGCACCTCGAGAAATACCCAAACCTTTCTAGGAAAATAGATGATGTTCTTGCAGTTCAACGGGAGGATCAAAGGAAAGAAGATTTTTCAACAATCATGACAAAAAATAGGTAAACGTAATGTGGGAGTGTTGGAAAGAGCTATGCCAAATAACAACAAATGTCTTGAGAAATCCTCAAGTAGCTAAAAAAGAATGGAAGTGTAAATGATACTTGATGACTTTTCCAGGAAACAAGTGAGAACGGATACATATTCTCACTCGGGGGGGTCACTCACAAAAAAATGTGAATATCACGTGCGTTCAACAGAAGCATAATTTTAATTTATGAAACTTACAGAAATATATTTACATAAGGATATGATTTAAAATTTTTTCAAAAAAATTTACAGATTCATAAAGAAAAGGGGATATTATATAGATTAAAAAATTCACAAATAAGGGATTTAAAATATAGGCCTTGAACGCACGCGATAGGGATATTTTACATATAGTGACCCCCCCCCCCCCCCGAGTATTCTCATGAGTGAGTACAAAGAAATTATAGCATGTCTGATTCAGGCCATCAAGGTTGCATGGGGAGAAAAGGACACCACATACTACCTAGTAAGGTCTTCAAGCTATTTTTTAGTTTACACTTGTGAAACAACTTACTAATGTATATCAAAAAACTAAAATAGTACCATTACTCATACAGCATATACTTTATACTCATGGGGCATTATTTATTGAGAACCAAGGACCACTTGCAACATGGAGTACTCAAGGCATGGAGAAAGCACACTACCAAGCCCAAACACCATTCTTTCGAAGTACCTGACATGGAGGCGGAAGAATAAGAAGCAATGATCATAAACACAAACAAGAGAGGAAGGTGAATATATTTCATCAAAGGCATACATCAACTAGCATTCATCTATCTTGATGCAAAAATTCAGTATATGGTTATATAGAGAAAGTAAAAAACCAGTTGAACAATATAGAATGGCTTTAAAAGCCCTACAATGTATGGCTTAAAATCTCCTATAATGTACAAACTTCTTTAGTACAATAATATTTTTTGCTTTTCTTCACAGCGGTGTCAAGAGGAATTTTGCCTTTATATCTCAAAAATGTCTTTCTCTTGTATCCTCCAAGTAGGTTTATATCCGACTTCTTATCTACTAGTAACAAGAAGAATCACATAAAAAGTATCATGTCCATGAAGGCTAGAATCCAAAACCATAACCAAAGATCCTTATGGGAGTTGTCCTCTCCAAGAGCATAAGTTTGTTTGCATTCGACTAAATGGATGTGTATCCCATGAACCTGGAAAGTACCTTCAAGAGCATAAGTTTGTTTGCATTCGACTAAATGGATGTGTATCCCATGAACCTGGAAAGTACCTTCAAGAAAAAATATCAAGAATCTCAGAGAGAACATTATGGTAGATGATAAACACATGCTTGTTAAAATATGGCAAATAATGAGCTAGAGAATTGTCTATTTTACTTGATTCTATTGGATAAATGTAATCCCAACTCCTTAGTCCAATTTAATATGTGGTGGTTGAGCTAGTGGTCAGTGGTTGGTGTAAAGCCTACAAATGGTTGGTGCATATGGTTCATGCAACTCATGCAACTAAAAATAGGGTAGAGAAGTCTCTAAATAAGGTACAAGTCATGATCAAGTGATTATGTAAGTTTGGTTCATGCCTAATCATAATTAGTGTCTTCTTTTGTTAATCTAAAAGCAATTTCCTGCATATAATAGTTTTTGTCCCTCATGTTCATGATGTTTTGTACAAGCTTTGATCCACCTTGAGTATGTTTTGATCAATCTTCATAGTTGAATTATTATATCCAACATTTGGTATCAGAGCATGACCCAATTAGGTTTAGTTTATTAGCAAAAACCCTAATTTTTCTCTTAATCACCATAGCCAGTTTTTCTCTATTTGGATAGCATGCTAAAGATTGCCTCCATGCTTGCATCTGAGGTGATTATACTCCAATATTTTGATATAGGCCTCTTGACTTGCTCCCACGCATTCCCTAAAACAAAGATCATAGGCGGATTTCATCGCTTCTTCACGAATTTCTCATCACCATCAAAACAGGCCATTTTCTGCTAATCGGGTTCATTCAACGCCATCTCAATGAATTAGTCTGATTCCTCTTAGGTGCTTCAAGTTTATTATGTGAGGATTTAGCATATCAAATCTTGAAGCAATTGGTCCACAGGAGCTATTGTACGAAGCTATTTTCTAGTCACCTATTTTCTACCTCTTTTGCTCCAACAACATGGTGATTATTATTTTGATCTATATTGATGATATTATTATTATTTTGATCTATATTGATGATATTATTATTATTTGGGCTTAAATCATCTATATGAGCAAGTTATAAACATCAAGCATCATATTGTATCATCATGAGCTCCAAATTTCCCCACAAATTCAACGGAACTGGGTTTCATACTTGGCAAATCAAGGTGAAGGGCTACCTCATGAAGAAAAATCTGTGGAGTATGGTCAAACTACTTTCTAAAGATAAAGCAGGTATTTCTGCTACAGTTACAAGAGCTACAACGGCTGCACTTCAAGCAAAAGATGAGAAAGCACTTGGTATTATCATTACTGCTTTAGAAGATGATTTTATTCATCATTGATGATGTTGAGTCAGCTATGGAAGCTTGGGAATTATTAGAATGTACTTTTGGTGCAAAGGCAAAGCATTCCAAGATCAGTTTGAAGATACAACTCTTTGATCTAACCATGGAGAGTAATGAAAATTTAACAGCTGTGATTAATAGGTTGAAGAGCTTAATGACACAATTGGTTTATGTTAAGTCTCCTGTTCTTGAAGAGGATGCTATTGCTATTTTGCTTAAAAGCTTACCTTCAAGCTTTAGGCAAATTGTGATGGTACTTAAAGAGAAGGAGCCAATCCCTTCCTTGGAAAGTTTCATAAATTATTTGCAGGAAGAAGACAAGAAGATTACAAAGGATGTGATAGATCCTTATGCACATGCTATTACTTCGACATCGGCAAAGAAGAAGTGTACTATTTGTGGTCGTACAAATCATCTTACTAAGGATTGTTTCTCCAAAAATCCTTGTGAGTGTTGTGGAAAGACAAATCATCCATCCTCAAAGTGCTACCAAAAAGATCAAAAGCTAGCAAAGGCACATGTGGTTGAAGAAGTTAACCAACAGGAAGAAACAAATCTTTGTTCTAGTCTTAGTATAAAAGATGTAGATGATGATTATGCTTTTTAAATTATGTCATGTATGTGGTTGAGACAAGACTTATGTTGTTCAAACTTGATGAGTTGTAGAGGAGAGTACACCACCCTATGTTGTTGTTAAGGGGGGACTCTTACTCATTGTGTCAAGGAGGTATGTTAGACTTGTTCATGTTCTTGTAAGAAGTTGGTCTTAATGGGGAGTTGTTGGATAAATGTAATCCCAATTCCTTAGTCCAATTTAATATGTGGTGGTTAGGCTAGTGGTCAGTGGTTGGTGTAAAGCCTACAAATGGTTGGTGCATATGGTTAATGCAACTCATGCAACTAAACATAGAGTAGAGGAGTCTCTAAATAAGGTACAAGTCATGATCAAGTGATTATGTAAGTTTGGTTCATGCCTAATCATAATTAGTGTCTTCTTGTGTTAATCTAAAAGCAATTTCCTGGATATACTAGTTTTTGTCCCTCATGTTCATGATGTTTTGTACAAGCTTTTATCCACCTTGAGTATGTTTTGATCAATCTGCATAGTTTAATTATCATATCCAATAGATTCCATGTCTAGTGCTCCTCTAGAACCCTTCTCCCTTCCCAAAAAGTGGTTTGCATTTTCTATTTGATATTTAAAATAGGATTTGAATTAGACAAACAGTAGTGAAAAAGAAGTAACACAAAAATGGAGAAAATTCTTACCTTCTAATTCTCATCTTCCTCTAGAACTTTATCCTTTCATATATTGATGGAGCCTTGGTTGTCTTCTTTAGGCTCTACATATTCTACCTTCTCCCTTCCAATATCACTAATCTCGAGCCCTTCTCAAACATAAAGCTAGAGCTAAAGATGCATCTATGCACTTGTCATTGGATGTCTCTATTGCTAGAGAAATAAACTCCTTCAAAGATTCATTCTCCACATGAATAAGCCTTGAAACAGCCTCACATCCCCGTGCAATAATGGACAAGAAGTAGTCCTCCCTAAAGTTGAAGAGACTTTGAATTTGAGGAATCAAAATGAAGTCCTTCCCATTGATGTGGAATGAGGGTAAGCTAGAGTTCTCTGAAATCTCGATCTCCTCTCTGGCAGATGGATCAGCAATAACTTTTTGAGCCTTGAAAGCAGCAACATCTAATGTAACACTAGATTTAATTTCATCATCGACTTAAATAGGCTCTTCGAAATCCATACTTTCACTTGAGCTGGGATATTGAAAATAATAGCTAAGTTTATTTATTTTATCGCAATTCATACTATCTCAATATTTTTCCTTCTTTTCTTTAATCATGGCTACAATTCCACAACCACCTACTATCTAAGATCAATGAAACACACTTCAAGATCAATTGTTGAGTGATAAGAGGCATAGAGAAGATCTTGGCAAAAAATTTATCACAAGAAGCGAAGACGTGCATCTTTGGAATCTGATTCTTTTGATTACAAGGAGGACCTATCCAAAGGACTATACGAGCTACTCTCAAAGCTCAAGAGTCTCAAAAGGGTTGTAAGATCAGCAGAAAGGCTTTTAATTTTCAAGATTATGATGGAAAAAAGGAAGCACACATCATACTCGCATGGTTGAGCCAGCTTGATGATTATTTTTCTAGAGATAAATTCTATAAGAAGAGTAAGGTGAAATGTGCCACTAATCATTTGGTAGGTAGTGCAGCTCTTTGGTGGAACGTTATTAGACAGGGAAACACAAACCAAAGTCATGGAAAGAATTTCAGAAACTGATCAAGAAGGATTTCTTACCTCCGTCATATAAGAGTAAAGCCAAACAATAATGGGATATTTTAAGATAGCTCGAAAAGGAGAACATAGCAGCCTATGTTGACATGTTTTTGCAAACTTTATTGTAGCTTCAAGCTATAGAGAAAGTGCATGAAAGAGAGCAAAGTAGGAAGTTTATATAACAGGTTTGAAGCCAGCTATTAGAGCAAAAGTGAACATGTTTCGTCCTCGTTTCCTTAGCAATGCCATCTCTCTATCAATAAACTGTGAGAAGAAAAATGTCTTTCCAAGGGACACTATAGTGGTAGATCCTCATATTCCTCAATTTCTCGATCTAAATATTTTGAGAAGTTTCAGCACAAAGATGAAGCAGGGAAGCACAATGGTTCACAAGTGAATGGGAAGAAAAATAAAGCTACAAAGAGACAAACAATGGTGGAGGAGATTAAAAACCTTGTGTGATTACATGCTATAGGTGCAACAAAGAAGGGCATTATGCATAGGAGTGTCTTGAGAAAAAGCATCAAACTGCGATCATGAATGTGGTTAAAGAAGAAGACGATGGCGACCAACCTTAACAAGACGATACTCCCAATCATGATTTCTACCCCTAGAGAGGTAAGCCTAAAACTCATAATTAAGTATTGTTTAAGTTTTTTAAAATCTGACCAACTGTGACATGTGACGCATGTAAGGAATGTGGGAGTTTGATTGTGAGTGAATCCAATCAATTTTAAAACATCTATGATGCATGTAAAGGTTGTGTAAGTTTAATGGTGAGTGAATCCGATCAACTCTAAGACACGTGTGATGCGTGTAAAAGACATTGTTAGTGAATCAATGTGGGAACGATTAATGTGCTTAATCTCTTGTGTGTGCGGGTGGATAGTTATAACCGAGAACGGTGGTCTTCTCAAACAAGAGGACTATCATGAGAGTGAGATTTTTCAAAATATTTTATAATGGGAGTGAACCCAATTAATTATGTGTGATGCATGGTGGTTTATGGGTGAAGCATGTTAGTAAATGTTTTCCATTTGTTAGAATTATTTTTGTGAGTGATTTCAAAGTAATTGTGATCTAACATTGTGGACTTTGTTAAGTATAGATCATGAGTTTGGAACAACGGAGGTGGACATTGGACAAGATTATCTAGTTGAGCACATGTGTGCTAAATATTTAATTTTGTATGGTTTGGCCCATTGTACATATGTTGGGCAAGGTTTATTTTTTATGAGATACTTTAAAAGCATTCGACTATGGTGCAATTTTGTAAAAGCCCAATTTTGGAAAAGCTATGCTGTTATGGCTCCAAGGACTAAATTTATGATAATATGATTTAAATACCACGTGTGGGAGTGGAGACACGCACGTCAAAGGGGAGATTGTACCCAATCTCGTGTTCTTTGATGTGTATGCTCTTGAATTATGTTATGGTGTTTATGGCTTATTTCTTCTATTATTCAGTTTATGGAATATTCTAATCTCCATGTTTCATGGTCCTACAACACATTGCCTTCTAGATGTCTTGTGAAATCTTTACTTTTATGCTTGACAATGTTGCTATATCCAGGACCTCCCAATTAAGCAAATTGAGGCATGGCATGGGTAGATCTTCAAGCTCACCATATGAAACTGCCTTTGTGACAAACTGAGGGGGATTTTGCCACCAATGTAATGATTTTTGGG
Source organism: Cibotium barometz (assembly GCF_041138505.1). NCBI lineage: Eukaryota > Viridiplantae > Streptophyta > Polypodiopsida > Cyatheales > Cibotiaceae > Cibotium > Cibotium barometz. The sequence goes on along the minus strand of NC_141067.1, from coordinate 45,533,924 downwards.
TTGAAGAATGGTCTAGCCACATTTGAAAGGATGGTTTAGGAAATATTATATGATTATTTAACCACTTTCATGACGGTCTTCGTGGATGACTTCAGTGTGCTTGGAAAGAAAGAAAATCACATAACACACCTCACGATGTGCCTGGAGAAGTTCGGTGAGCCTTAATCCTTCCAAGTGCACCTGTGATGTATAATGAGTGGATCCCTCTTAGGGCGCATAGTATTTGCAAAAGGGCTAGCGGTAGATCTGGCCAAGGTCATGATTATTGTGAAGCTACAGCCACCCAAAAATGCCAAAGAACTTGCCAGATTCCTTGGACTAATAAAGTTGCATAGAATATCCACCATGAGGTTCCTGGAAAATGTGGAAATACCCCTACAGAACCTGATGGTGAAAGATGCAAAATATGTCTAGTCAGGATCCTATAAGGAGGCATTCTAAAATCTCAAGAGGATACTGTCATCATCAACACCCATTCCCCCAACAACTGAACTTTGATCTGGTATTCCACATATTTGTTGATGCCTTTGATTTTTCCATTTGTAGTGCTTTGATGCATAAGGTTGGTTCATACCAGTTTACTATCCAAGCAAGAGGTTATCTAAGCCACAAAGTAACTACTCTATCGCAAAAAAGGAGTCATTGGGGATTATCTACTTGATCAAAAAGTTTAGGCACTATCTATTGGGAAAGGTGTTTCAATTTTATGTACATCATAAAGCACTCTTGAACCTCATGGACAAACCATACCTAGCAGAAAATTAGCTAGATGGATACTTCTAGTTATTACAAGAGTTTGAATTCACCATAAGGCACACTCCCAAAAATAAGCACGTAGCTGTAGATTTCCTATCAAGATTGGATTCAGGAGAAGATCCAAAGGGAATGGAGAATGACAACCCAAATGCATAACTCTTCTTCAACGAAGAAAAATCCTGCTGGTATAATGAGATGCTGTAATTCCTATCTAACTTGTTCTTTCCGGCGTGCATGTCTAGAGATCAGAGGAAAAATATGACTATCATTAATGGCAGTAGTAGGTTAGCTCCATGAGACGGGAATTGATCAAATACTAAGAAGATGGGAATTGATCAAATACTAAGAAGATGCATCCCTGAACATGAATAACAACTTGTGCTAGAAGAAGCACACTAAGGAATAAGCGGAGGGTACGTTTGTGGAGAGGTCACGGGGTAAAAAGTGTTCCAAGTAGGATTATTGTGGTTGACTGCATTAAACGATGCACACAAGTTCACGCAAAGGAGTGTGATATATGTGCTAGAGACTGGGGTAGCTGAATGATGTACACAAAATGCCTCACAAACCAATATTTTCCCTAGAGGCATTCCAGAAGTGGGATCAGCCATTTCAAGCCAACAACTCAGTGAACAGAAAGTAAATACATTCTGGTGGCTACAAATTACTGCACAACATGGGTAGAAGCCAAGACCCTGAGAGACTCTAAGGCATCCTCAATAGCAAAGTTTCTTTATAAAACTATCATGATAAGATTCAGATACCCAATTGAGATAGTCAGCGTCCAAGGGAGCCACTTCATAATAAAGTGAACAAGAAGCTACTAACAAAGCAAAATATGATAATACATAAGAATTCAACACTCTACTACCCATAGGAACATGGGCAAGTAGAATCCACCAACAAAATCCTGAAGGGAATTCTAGTCAAGACAATAAATGAGAACATTAGGACACACAAAGTTGCACTCAGCATTATGGGAATTCTCAACAGCTTACAAGAATGCAATAGGACTTATGCCTTTCATAATGATGTATGAAATAGAAGTTGTAGTGCCCATGGAATTCCTCACACAAAGCCTTAGGATAGCACTAGAAGAAAAGCAATCTTAGAAAGAATCACATGTGCACAGGATTGAGCAACTCCTTAAGCTAGATGAAAGGAGACTACGTAGTGCATGGACAACCAAAATTGTAAAGAAGATGAGAAATTTGCAAGTGGATAGGAACACAAAATTGAAGATCTTCGAAGGAGGAGATGGTCATCAAGAATGGGACCCCACCAAGGAAAGCTGAAAATGAGATGGACGGGCCCATTCAAAATGAGATGGACACCCAAGAAAATTGAAAATGAGATGGACAAAATTCAAGATCTTTAAAGAAGGAAATGGAGTCCTGCTTTTCTCATCTCAAGAATAGGACCCCACCCAAGAAAACTGGCCCATTTAGAATTGTTAGAAAAATGGGCATAGGAACCTTTGAGCTGGCAAGTCTAGATGGTGAAAGGCTAAGAAAACTGGTGAATGGATATAGGCTAAAGCCTCGTTATGGAAGAATGCCAGAACAAGGAAAAGTGTGTCCAAATTAAAGAGAATGTGGGGGAGAGGGAGAGCTTCAAACCCTAGCAAGCAAACACACACACACATGGATAGCTGAATTTTCTTGTATCTTCTTCTTCTCTACTTAACCAACATAACATAAAGATAAGAGTACACACTATGTTTGTTAGTACTCAACTACTACAACATACAAGGGTTGGTCCATAATGTGAACCTAACTAAATGCGCTGGCGCTATAACTATGCCAGTCTCTAGTAATCCAAAATGGCTATCACACAGCCTGTCATTCCATTGGCCGCATATCACCCATAATCTCACCATCCATGCCAGTGGTGTAAATGCGGAAGCTATCACCCAGGCAGGTCATTAATGTCCATCGTCGTAGGCTGTAGCACTAGTTGAGCTTGATATCTCAACACTCCCTCTCGAGATCCTCCACACACTCTGCACTCCAAGTAAGCTTCTAAACCTATGGAGCTTGTATGTTCCCAATGCTTTTGTGATGATGTCAGCCATCTAATCCTCTATGCTGACATATACCAGATCTACATCTCTTGCTAGAACCTTCTCCCTCACAAAGTGATAATGCACTTTAATGTACTTTGTTCTAGCATGATATACTGGGTTAGTGGCTAACTGTATGCTGCTCATGTTGTCACAATATATGACAACTACCCTATCCAGGGGGGACTCTCCCATGTCACCAAGTAGCTTCGGAAACCAAGATACCTCACAATTTGCCATAGCAGCAGCACCCCTGTACTCTGCCTCTATACTCGATAAGGGAAATGTTGGATGCTTCTTATTGCTCCAATTCACAGTAGCACTCCCAAATGAGAGCATAAAACCACTAGTAGATCTCATGTCTTCAGTACTACCAGCCCAATCAACATTTGTTAATGAAGCATAACACTAAGGAAAGTAGAAAATAGAAAGAATTAGTACAACAAATAAGTAGTCGATAGGGAAAATCCACCCACTAAAGATTGAAAGAATTAGCACAATATCAACTGGCCAACAAAACTTCACAATATAAAATCTACATGTACGCTAATACAGCTTAATTATATACCTAGACGAATCCATACAACTGTATCTCTGTACCAGCCTCATAGAAAAGCCCATAATCAACTGTGGACTTTATGTACCTGAGGATCCGTCTAGCCGCATCCAAATGTGGCTTCATAAGGACCTGCATAAACTGACTTACAAGTCCAACAGCATGTCTCAAGTCTAGCCTTGTAATAGTCATGTAGATCAAACTACCCACTATGCGCCTATATGTAGTGGGGTCCTCCAAAAGCTCACTTGTATCTACGAAAGCTTTGTGTTCTACTCCAATACTTGGACATGTCCAAGCGATACTACCTCTACAAAATACTACTTCAAAAGCATCCTAACATCATGTATGTCTACATCTCAAACTTCTACTTCAAGTCATCCACATAGATGACCAATATCATGATGTCTCTATCTGTCTTTTTCACATATAGTGAAAAAAGTGCATTGGGGGATATCTGAAATCTAATGGTAACAAGATACTCCCCAATCTTGTTTGTCCATGCTCTAGGTGTTGGAGCTCTATATATGGCTCACTCTACCTAACTTGGTCTCACCTATATATATGTATCTTGTCCTCAATATGAATCAGTCTTTGGGAGCGTACATGATGTGTCTCTTGTCTCGTCTCTTTCTATCTACATCTCAACATGGTATCAGAGCATCTATGAGGGAAGCATCTATGTCTTCTTGTTAAATTCATGATTATAATTTCATGTCTTACAAGATTGTTCTTTGATTATGTGTTGTCTACATGATTTTATAGCTTAACTTGTTGTAATTAGAGTTATTTCTTAATCGCGTCCTTAAAACCAAAACTAGTGCAGGTGCGTAGATTGTATTGTGCTGGTGAATCCTATCAAAAAAGTTTGTCAAACGGAGTTGTGAGTCAAAAGTTATGACAGTTCAGGCAAACTGCATCTATAAAACAGCAAAACAGGTTCTTTGTGTGAGCACACAGGTTTCGTCTTCATCAAGTGTCTTTGTCAGCACACAGGTTTCGTCTTCGTCAAGCGTTTTTAACAACCCGCCCAAATCTAGCTTCTTCGTCAAGCGTTTTTAGCAAACCGCCAAATCTAGCTTTTTCGTCAAGCGTCTACCAATGAATCTTGCGTCCCGCGTCTCGGATTTTGCTATTTTTAGCAAAGCGACCAATCTAGCTTTTTCATCCAGCGTCTACCAATGAATCTTGCATCCCTCGTCTCGCTATTTTGAGGACTCTTTTCTTATTGACGTCTCTTATCTCTTGCAGTCGTCCTTGTCTATGGTGTGCAGATTTTGTGATTTTATCTTATACGTCTTCTCACAGATAGATATGGCTATGACTATTCTCGTCAATGGTTTTCCTTCTGGCCAACGTTCTATTCCTTCTTTTCAAGGCCAAGGGTTTCCCGGTTGGAAAGCAAAGATGCTGTTAATTCTTGAAGGCGATGAGCTCTCAGATGTTGTTATTGGCGATTCTCTATGTCCGTCTCAGCCTATTATTCCGAATTCTGAGAACGTTCTTATCACAGAAGGCCCTGTTTTTGATGCATGGCATCTTGCTTATATGGATTGGCAGAGGCGTGATAAAGCAGCTCGTCGGTATATTCTTTCTGCTCTTAGTGATTCTCTCATGCTTGATGTGTATGACTTTCCTACTTCCCATGACGTATGGGAGTATCTTATAGCAAATTTTCAGAAAAAGTCTGTTACAGAAACACTTTATTTGAGAGGTTTGCTTTCAAAGTTACAGTATGAAGTTGGTACTGCTATGACGGGACATATTGATTCTTTCAAATCTATTATTAATCAACTTGCTGCTGCGGGTGATCCTGTTCCACGAAAGCAACTTATTACAATTCTTCTTGATACAATAAAGGATCCGTCTTATGACAACATTGTTACCATTCTTTCTAACAAGGACGGTCTCTGATCATCCCTCTTCCATGTGCTTTAAGCGTCGATTTGATGCAGATCGAAATCGAGCATATGCAGTCGAGCATCATGATAATGTTATGCCTGAAACAAGTTGTGTTTTATGTTCAGTTCCCCCAGACAGAATACTTCATGTACGTGATGGTTCACTTTTCATTATTGATTCTGGTGCTACAGGAAATATGACATATGAATCTAAGTGGCTACATAACTATCATTCTTTACCTGTTAAGCGTGTTGTTTATCTTGCTGATGATATAACTTGCCAAGTCAAGGGCATTGGAGATTTATATCTTGGCACCTTATCTTCTTCAACTCGAGTTTTACGAGGGGTTTTACATGTCCCAGAACTTCAACGTAATCTTCTTTCAGTTGCAAGACTTGTTGATCTTGGTTTGTTTGTTGGATTCGACCACACCAAATGCCGCATTGAGAAAGATGGACAGATTATTGCAACTGCTTCTCGTAATGGCAATTTGTTTGAGCTCTCTCTTAATGATGCTGTAGCAAATGTTGTCACTGCTCCAGGGGATCATGATTGCAAGATATGGCATCATCGCTTTGTTCATGCTGATTTCTCACAGCTTCTTAATCTTCATCGTCAAGGTCTTGTACGCGGAATGGATCTTAAAGCTCATCCTCATATGGGAATCTGTGAGTTTTGTGCTCTTGGCAAACACAATCGTAAACCCTTTCCTCTCTCGAATTCAGTTCATTCTCATGATTTGTTGGATCTTGTTCATACCGACATTTGTGGACCTTTGCCTCCATCGAGAACACAACATCGTTATTTCATTACGTTTATTGATGATTACTCACGGTATACAGTTGTTTTCTTGCTTCAACAAAAATCTGAGGCGTTATCTGTTTTTAAGCAATTTCACAAGGCTGCCGAACTTCAAACTGGATGTCGCCTTAAGAAACTTCGCAGCGATAATGGTGGAGAATATGTGTCTCGTGAGTTTGAGAGTTATTGTACGGACCATGGTATTCATCATGAACATACTATTCCATATTCACCTCAACAGAACGGTGTTGCTGAACGTAAGAATCGCACTATTATCAATGCTATACGATGTATGCTGATTCATTCTGGGTTATCTCGTGTCTTCTGGAGTGAAGCTCTCTTGACAGTAGTCTTTGTTCAGAATCATCTTCCTACTACTGCTCCTTCTGGTAAGATATCCATCACAGCATGGACAAGTGAAATTCCTTCTGTATCTCATTTTCGAACCTTTGGATGTATTGCTTACATTCATGTTCCTAAAGAAACACGAGCAAAGCTTGATGCTCCTGGGTTAAAAGTTATTTTTATTGGGTATTCTGACACTTCCAAAGGCTACAAATTCTATGACCCGTCCTCCAAGAAAGTGCTTGTGAATCATGATGCTATTTTCAATGAACAGCTTATGGGCGGTACATGGTCCATGGATGATTCTGATGATACTAAATCTTTGCTTCAAGCTTTTCCATTCTTGTGTGATGATGAATCTTCTTCTATAGAGCAAATTTCCTCTTCACAACCATCTAAAGAGCAACTTTCCTCTTCACAACCTTTGATTCCGAATGCTGTCATTGATGATGTTGACCTTTTTATTGATCTGCCTATTGATTTTGAGCATGGTTCTTGTCATGTTTATGATGAAGATTTTGAGGCTAATGTTTTCTCTACTTCTGAAGATCCAGCCACGTACAGTGATGCTATATGTTCTCCACAAAAGGATCAATGGCAAGAGGCTATGGAAGCAGAGTATGATTCTCTTATCTCTAAAGGTACATGGATACTCACTGAACTACCTCCTGGCCGTACTGCCATTAAGTGTAAGTGGGTATATAAGACAAAATTTAAAGCAGATGGATCCTTTGACAAATTCAAGGCACGTTTAGTTGCCAAAGGTTATTCTCAAGTTGCTGGCGTTGATTATCATGAAACCTTTTCACTAGTTGTTCGCATTACTAGTATTCGGGTTTTATTGGCATTTGCTGTTCAATTTGACTTAGAAATTCATCAGATGGACGTGCGCACAGCTTTCTTGAATGGAGATTTGAATGAAGAAATTTACATGAAACAGCCAGAAGGATTTGTTATTGCAGGGAAGGAAGATCTTGTTGCTCGTCTTCATAGGGCTTTATATGGTCTTAAATAAGCTTCAGGGGCCTGGTACATCAAGTTTTATCTTTTTCTTACCTCCCATGGCTTTCTCTCTTGCTCTTCTGATCCCAACTTATTTACTAAACACCAAAATGGTAGTTTTGTAATCCTTGCCCTTTATGTGGATGATACAATCCTTGTTTCCAATGATTTGGGATTTCTACACCAAAGTAAGCAGTTGTTATCTTCGGCATTTGATATGGTGGATCTTGGAGAGCTTCACTCGTGTCTTGGCATTCAGATTCAAAGGGATCGTAGTAAAGATATTTTATTACTTCGACAGTCAAAGTTTATTGAAGATACTATTAAGAAGTTTGGTTTGGAATCTGCACATTCAGCAACTACTCCTTGTCTTGCGAGTTCCATGAAAAACACTTCTGATGGTGGTGGCCAGCTTGTTACAAATCAACCATATGCTAATTTGGTTGGATGTCTTCAAGTTGTTAGTTTGAACACTCGTCCTGACATTTTGTTTATTGCTAACTATCTCGGGCAACACCTTGCATGTCCTTCTCTTAAGCATTGGTCTTCAGCAAAGCGCGTGTTGAAATACTTGAAAGGCACTATAGATTATGGTTTGGTTTATCAACGACAATTCACATCCAACTCCATTCCATCTCTTTCTCTTTTGGGTTACACAGATGCAGATTGGGCCAGCTCACATTTATCTATGCGATCTACTAGTGGCAATTGTTTCTTCATTAATGGTTGTCTTATTTCTTGGACCAGCAAGAAACAACGTTGTGTTGCAGTTTCTACGACTGAATCTGAATATGTTGCGGCATCACTTGCAGCTCGTGAACTCATTTGGATTCGACAAGTGTTGACAGATATTGGCCATTCTCCTCTTTCTAGTACACCCTTGCGGTGTGATAATCAGAGTGCTATTAGTCTTGCAAAAGACTATGTCCAACATAACAAGTCAAAACATATTGCTGTGCATTACCATTATGTTTGATACGAAGTACGCAAAGGCACTATCATGATTGAACATTGTCCAAGTGACCAGATGATTGCAGATATTCTTACCAAAGGTCTCAATGAGTCACGCTTCATTCTCTTGCGCTTAGAGCTTGGAGTTGCCTCGGGCTCACTCTTTCTAGATTAGGCTCTTTACTCTTATGGTAGCTTTGTACATATATCGTTGTAATCTTCTAGACACCATGCACTTTGCACATTCCACAATTGCTCACTATGACCTCTTGGTCCTTTTGTATATTTGTACATAGATGCACAATGCACTTTCACATCATTACTTCTGGTTCATATTTTCACATTTGTATAGGGGCTTGGGTTTTTCCCTTGTACTCCCCAAGGGTTTTTTCATCCATAGCTAGAGACCCTTGTTTGAGTGGGGGTGTTGGAGCTCTATATATGGCTCACTCTACCTAACTTGGTCTCACCTATATATATGTATCTTGTCCTCAATATGAATCAGTCTTTGGGAGCGTACATGATGTGTCTCTTGTCTCGTCTCTTTCTATCTACATTTCAACACTAGGTGTCTGCTTCAAGCCATACAAGTCTTTGCATGACCTGCACACAAAATCTAGATGTGGATGACTCTCCAACTTGGTTGCTGTATCATGTACACTTCTTACAAATCACCATGCAAGAAAGCATTATTTACATCCATTTGATGTAAAGACAAACCCTTCGCTACATCCATAGCAATGATAACTCTCATGGTTGCCATTCATTAGGGGAAGGTTGAGGTCTTTAGGGACCCTTTAAGCTGCCATATTATGATTTTAATGACTTTTTGTTAAAATGTTAAGTTTCTTTGACTTTAGATACCTTCTTATTCTTCAAATGGCTAGAAGTTTGAATTTTAAAGTTTCCCGCCAAAATTGAATTTAAAATTGAGTGGACAAAACCATATCATGTGACATATCTATGGAAAGAGCTCAGCGAGTGGATCTCTAATCTCTGACAAATTTTGAGCTCATGTATGTAGAAGTTATGGATGTCTAAAATTTCAAAACCTTTCCCCCCACTTTTTGGGAATGAAAAGTACAAAAAGGCATCTTCTAGAGAATCTTTTGACCACCTTTAATCACCCAACATTTTTGTATACATGGCATCACATGATTGGCCCTTTCCCTTAATAACCTTTTAATCACATGGCATATTAAAGGACCTTCCCCTAATGCTTACAACCGAGCTGAATATCTCCTCATAGTCTATGCCATAAGTCTGCGCATAGCCCTTGGCAACCAATCTTGCCTTGTACCTTCTCACTGAACCTGCTCACTGAACCATCAACATCGTGCTTGACTTAATACACCCACTTACATCCAATAGACTTCTTTTCCTAGGCAAAGGCACTAATTTCCATGTTACATTTGCATCAAATGCTGCCATCCCACATCTATGACATCTTCCCATTTCTTATTTCCAATTGCGTGTTCAAAGCAAGTGGGCTCAACCTCCTGTATTACTTTTAGCATGTAAGCATAATGATGGGCTTTATATCCATCATATCTCAACCTGTCAATAGGGTATCTAATCCTCGTAGATGCACGTACACCTGGATTACTACTAGGTGTCCTCAAAACAGCCCTAGCTCTCCTTACACTAGGAGTAACCATAGACAGAATGCCAAGCTCCTTATCAAGGCTCTGCTCAGATCCATTAGAGTCACCATCCACATATGAGTGACTTGCTGACAGATGAGGCACAAAAGGTTGATCTACCTTTTTCTTCCCTTTTCGTGATGATACATGTGTACTTGCATCATTCCTCAACCTACTTGATCATGGGCTAACAATTGATCTGATTGCTGCTCCACATGTCGTGCAACATCAACACTTCTTACATATGCATCTTCTTTTACCTTCACTAGTGCATACCAGTTACTCATCTCATCGAAGACACCATCTCTGCTTACTCGCATCTCACAAAGTGGTAGGGTTATATCATCTATAACCTTTTTTCTCCATAGCATAACCAATGAAGATGCATTTCTCTGCCTTTGGATCCAACTTTGTTCTCACTTTATCAGGAACATGTACATATGTAGTACACCCAAACAGTTTCAAGTGAGACACATCCGATCTTATGCCTGTAAACTTCTATTCAAGAGTCATACCATGAACAACTACCGTGAGTGTCTTGTTTATAATGTACACAGTAGTTGCTACTACTTCTACCCAAAAGTAATGTGGCATATTCTTTTCAGCCCCATAAAGGCACGTGCCACTTTTGCAATGTGCCAGTTTTTTCTTTCTGCAACACCATTTTGTTGCGGAGTGTACCTGCACGTAAACTGCCTCTTGATTCCTTGCTTTCTGATATGAGGCAATTGTTGAACTCATTGGAGAAATATTCTACCCCACCATTTGATCTTAGAAATTTTATTTGCATGCCTTTTTCCTTCTTAACCAAGGCTTTAAATCTCTGGAAGTGAGCAAACACCTCACTTTTCTCCTTCATGAGATAAACCCACACTTTCCTAGTGTGGTCATCAATGAATGTAACATAGTACTTGCAACTTGCAATTGTTACAATCTTGGTCAGTCCCCATACATATGAATGTATGACATCCAATGGCCTTGCACTGACATGCTTTTCATGTGTGAAAGCATATTTAGCCTACTTACCAAGCTGGCATGCTTCACATACCTTATGGTGGATACCGTTAACCTTAAACTTTTGCAAACCTACAACAATAATTTAGGCCTGCATAGATTTCAGTTGTTGTACATTCACATGACCAATGTGCTTGTGCCATATGCCAATATGTGCAATGACGACACATGTTTCATATGCAAACATGGGTGCCTTTATCTCAGGCATGCTCACATCCAATTGTTCACATCCACCAAAGTAAATATCCTACCATTTTTGTTACCCTTTGCAACCAAGCGACACTTATTTTTAAAGTCTTCCATAAAAAATCCTTGAGGATTAAACTCACTTGCATACCCTATTCAACCATCTGTCCAATAGAAACTAGGTTCTTTGTAATATTCAAAACATGAAGTACATCAGCCAAATACTTCATTTTGCCATCCTACCATTTTTGTTACCCTTTGCAACCAAGCGACACTTATTTTTGAAGTCTTCCATAAAAAATCCTTGAGGATTAAACTCACTTGCATACCTTGCTCAACCATCTGTCCAACGGAAACCAAGTTCTTTGTAATATTCATAACATGAAGTACATTAGCCAAATACTTCATTTTGCCATCCTGCATAGACAATGAAATTTTACTAACATGCACAATGGGATGCACAGTATCATCACTTGTTTCTACATAACTTGGTTTTTTCATTATTTGCATGTCTTAACCACTCAACATGACTGGTCATGTGGTTAGAAGTGCAAGAATCCACATACCGTATATCTTGAGATCCTAACACATCCCCTCTTATGGAACTAAGCATGTGCTGCATCACAAATAGCTGCTAACTTCTGTCACCTCCATGTTTGCTAGATGATGCATAGCTACCTTGTTGCAACTTCCCACTTTTAATGTCATTCGGCTTTTTGTAGTAGTCCTTTGCCATGTGTCCTAGTTAGCCACACTATTATCACTCTATGCTATTTGCATTTTGATTTTTTCGCCAACCACCTCAGCCTCTTTGTCTCCCCCTGCTAGACTGGCCTTTTCCACCTATGTATGATTGTTGCTGTGAATCATTGGATTGTTGTCCTCTAGAATTCCGATTTCCTTGTCGGCCACCACCTTGGTCTTGACCAGGGCCTCTACCTCTGCCTCTACTTGAATTAGAGAAGAAGGCCTGTTCCGATGTGTTCTTGCTTTGTGAAGAAGAATCCTCACATAAAGCCTTTTCTTCTATGATCAGCATAGATATCAAGTCTCGAAAGTTGAAAATATTCTCCCTAACTACAATGGAGGTCCTAAATGGCTTGTACTCTTTGCCAAGCCTATTGAGACAGATGCTCACCAAATCATCATCCTCCACTGATACATTGATAGACCCAAGGGATTCCTTGATCTTTAAGGCATATTCATTGATGTACATGCTTTTCTTTTCCACAGTATGCAACTCTTGCTTTAACTACAACTTCCTTGCCTTTGTGTGTTAGTTTGGAACATCTAAACCAAACATTAGGGGAAGGTTGAGGTCTATAGGGGCCCTTTAAGCTGCCATATTATGATTTGATGACTTTTTGTTAAAATGTTAAGTTTCTTTGACTTTAGATACCTTCTTATTCTTCAAATGGCTAGAAGTTTGAATTTCAAAGTTTCCCGGCAAAATTGAATTTAAAATTGAGTGGGCAAAACCATATCATGTGAAATATCTATGGAAAGAGCTCAGTGAGTAGATTCTGCATCTCTAATCTCCGACAAATTTTGAGCTCATATGTAGAAGTTATGGATGTCCGAAATTTCAAAAACTTCCCCCCCCCACTTTTTGCTTCTAAAGATTCTTTTGACCACCTTTAATCTTGTATACATGGCATCAAATGATTGGATCTTTTCCTTAATAACCTTTTAATCACATGGCATCTTAAAGGGCCCCTATCCTTCCCCTAATGTTTTGCCATGCAACTGTTGGAGTGTTTGCATCCTGTATATGTGTCCTATTGTAGTGTCTGTGACACTAATTGAAAGTCAATACATGACTTTTCTTGCACCCTGATTCAAATCCTTGAATGCCTTTATATCTGTAGGAGTGGCATTCTCCTCAGATAGCTCTGGAGGCTCCTCATTGTCTCCTTCTACATAATCCCAAAATCCTTTACCCCCATTAGGAAATTGGTCATTCTGAACTTCCAGGCATGGAAGTTATTCTTATCCAGCTTCTCACTAACAATCTGATTAATTTTGTCAGACATGTTTTCCTAAAGCAATCAAATAAGTTGCAAATAGACAACTTCTATATGCAGCTTGTAATACAACAATATCTCTTGTAGCTGTGCTGTAGCTATGCTGCTATACCATCGATACTTCAGTATAGCCTATGTGTCACCAAATGTTACTAGAGTACATGTACAATCTACACTTCCAAAATGCATTGTTGCAGTGCAATAACCAGATTTGGAGCAGAAATAGTTCTCTACTATAACTTTCAAAAAACTACCGAAAATACCCGTAGTTGACGAAACGGGACCTGTAACTTGCCTGAAACGCGAATCTAGCTAAAAAACATGTTTTCCAGTAGAAGAATATACCTACCCTATAGCTCCTCTCCCATGAAGAGAGCTCCTCAATTAGAGATGTGTAGCTCCCAAAGCTACTGAGGGGGTGTTACCTAAACCAAGAAGGGAAAAGAGATGATGGTGCTCTTACCCATATGTAGTACCGCTTCCTTCCTTGAGTGTTCTTGCCTCTTGCTTGTCTCCTTAGCTCTCACACAAACGAGGCTCTGATACCATAAAGAGAATGTGGGGGGAGAGAGGGAGACCTTCAAACCCTAGCAAGCAAACACACACACACACAAGAGAGAGTAAGACACAAGAGAGAAGGATAGCTAAATTTTCTTCTATCTTCTTCTTCTCTACTTAACCAACAGAACATAAAGATAAGAGTACACACTATATGGGCTAGTAATCAACTACTATAACATACAAGGGTCGGTCCATAATGTGAGCCCGACTAAATGAGCTGGCGCTATAACTATGTCAGTCTCTGTAATCCAAAATGGTTGTCACACAGCCTGTCATCCCATTGGCTGCATATCACCCATAATCTCACCAACCATGCCAGTGGTGTAGATGTGGAAGCTATCACCCAACCGGGTCATCAATGTCCGCCATAGCACTAGTTGAGCTCGATATCTCAACACAAATCCAGATCCGGAGAATGTCCAACGAACAGAATTCGAGTCCAATCAAGAGCGAAAGAATTTTCAACAAGCAGAATCTGAGTCCAGTCAAGGTCAAAAATCCGGATAGGATTTTGGAGAATATAAAAATAGAAAAGAAAAAAATCCAAATTAGGCAGCATTACATATGTGAATATGATTACAGTCTACACAGAGAATGAGAAGCCAGTTGGTAGTGACGTGGAGTTGGTGTGAAACTCGAGGTTTCGACCCCTAAAAAGAGTGCATGGATGGAAAGAGAAATGTGTCACATTATCCTTGCCTATTCTTAGCCTAGCCATTAATGACCTCGCAAATAGTGCAACTGGCACTCATGGTCAGATTTTAAAAGGGATTTGGAAAAATCATGGAGATGTCGAGAAGTTATGGCAGCCTTACCTAGGGGAGACGTGCATCATGACATTGACTAGATACCTCTCCATTAAAGGCTTGATTTGCAAGTCACTTTTGTGCAAAAATTATTTGCTACATTGCACCCTTAACTCTTCAACTCCTAAACTCTACTTTCACCCCTTCCTTCTGTCCCTCAATCCCAACACACTCAAAGCTGAAAGGACGGTGGAATTTGAATACCTCTTGTCCACCTTATACAATGAGGTGGATAGGCATGCCCAAATTATGGCTCAAAAAGATGGGATTAAAAGAGTTTGTGGAGCTGCCTTGAGAGGCATTTTAGCACAACTTCAAGACTTTGGAGCAATTGAAGCAGCTGCAAAAGTCAAACATTATCATGCTCCCATTAGGTGAGAAGAGAACATTCAACCCTCTGTATGTTGTTGAAGTATTCAAAATGCCGGCTGAGGGGGAGGTTAAGATCAAGCCATTCGATGACAAAGTCCTAATTAAGGAGCTTGACTTGCTAGAGGGCAAAGCCAAGGAGTTGAAGATCATGGGCATAGTAAACAAACACAGAAAAAAGAAAATGCATTTTGTGGTGGAGATGATCAATCTCATCCACAAACCATATTACATGACAAGGAAAACCTTTGGGATGGTGAAGGCCGTGGAAGTTGGAATGAAGGTGGCATGGTCAGAGGTGTTGTATCACAACCTGAAGGAGTAGTTAGATAAACCCAATCACCTAAACATAAAAATAATAAATTAGCATGTATTTGACTGTCTTGTTTAAGCCACAACCAGGAGCCAGAAAGAATAAGGAGGAAGGCCATAAAGAGGATGCAAGGGAAAAAGGAGGATGCAGGTCACAGGGAGGATGTAGGCTCCAAAGAAGACACTACAAAGAGAAGGCATCATTAGCGATGCTTATTTGCAGCATTTTAGCAATGTTTTACATTACATCATTATAAGCATCATTTTAGTGCCATTGGATAAGCGCCACTATTAGTGGCACCACTACTACATGTTAGCCTAATACCGGCGCTTATACCGACGTCATTTAAAAAAGCCCCGTCATCGGTATAAATGCCGGTATAGGCGCCGGAACCATGACGTCGGTATAGGCATCGGGGAACAATACCGGCGCCTATACCGGTGTCTATACCGACGTCTCACCGGTGCTAATACCGACGGCTATTCTGGCGTCTATACCAGCTACTATACTAGCACTTATACCGGGGTGTATACCTGTGGCTATACCGACCTTCACTGGCATCTATACCGACGGCAGTACTGACAGATATACCAATGAATATACCGGTGTATATACCGGGGAATATATCGACGCTGTACCAGAAATTTTTTTTTGGGCAGAATAGTGTTGCCTGGCTGTTGCCTGGCTGCCTGCAATGAACAGGATCAACAACAGCAAACAGACAGCGCCATTCTGTCTAAAATAGAGCACAAAAACAACCGTGCTCGTTTTTTTTTTTTCCAGATCGATAAACAAGAAATTAAACTAAACATTAATACTCAAGAATGTTTTGATCATATACCATTAGTTTGAAGGTCATCTTACATCATGGTAATGCCTCCCAATTGACGGTCTCTCCTTCTTCTTCAAGCATCTCAAATAGGGCCACAAGGCCATGTTTGTGAGCGTACTTCTCCTCTCGCCTACTTGGTGGGCGATTCATGGCCAACTCCTACATAAACGATTAACAATTATAACTTTTAGAAATCAACATTTAGCCCACATACATACATTTACATAAATAAAATTGCTACAAATACTTACGAATTTATGGCTCATGGTTTCGTAACCACCACTCCAAAGATGAGAAGCCCCTACTGTTTGGAGTCTTGCCCTTGCCGCCTCTCTTTGTTGTTGAAACCTCTCTGGTGTCTCTGTGAGCTCCTGAGCAATGGCTGCCCACTCCCTGTCATCTAGCCAAACAGGTTTCTCTTTCCCCTCTCTAAATGCATCCCTCGCCTCTGACCTACGATGCCCCATCAAAATGCGAGCTGTATACTGTATCCACTCATTAGAGACGACATTCATAGGGTCAGATGGCTGAAACTCTTGCTTTATCTTTGTATTTATATAAATTTTTTTCCCCTTATCTTGTTGATCCCATTTAGTCATGACAGAGTCGTGAAACTATATAGTGCACAATTATCGAATGCGTGTCTTCATTGCCTTCCCTGCACTATTCATTATTAGTGCCCCATTCCTAATTGTCACTACAAGACAATGCTGCCATACACGCGTTTCATACACGCAATAAATTACGAATGCGTGTATGGTCGTGCCTGTATTTGAATAGAATCGAGCACGTGTATTTTAGCATTTAAGTTCGCGTGTATATTTGCATTTATCAACGCGTTTATATACACGCAGTAATACACGCATCTATACACGATAATATTCACGGATTAATACACGCTATTATACACAGATTAATACACGCCACTATACACGGATTAATACACGCATGGCAGAGAAAAACTGAAGAAAAACTGAATTCCTTTACAAAATTAAAAACTATTTTCTTTAAACCATCTCATAGTACATTACAGTATACATCATTACACAATCCCACTACATGCATTTACAACAATGAAATATATTCAAAAATAAATTATGCATATGAGATGATAGAAATGTCATCAATTTAGAACGTACAGTGACAGATTGGTTAGGGTTCGATCTCATCTTCAATAAGATCCATCCTTGCCAAACGATCAACATCAATATCCATTTGATCAATTTGTAAGGCTACGATTAAATTTATTCCACTATCAATATTCTGTACTCCATTGATAATGGTATCGATGTCCTGATCATCCTCATCAACATCACCATCATCCTCAATGGTAGGGTCATTCTCATGATCATGAGAAATGGCATGCTCATCCTCATTATCATGATCATCTCTTATTTCTTGATCATCGATCACAACATCTTCAATGGCATGTTCGACATCATCTTCATTGCGGCTTGTTACATCCTCCATATGCTCCATATCAGTGAATGTATTATACATCACTTTGGAACGTGGTGCAATAGGGATGACGTACCACCATTTGATGTCATGCACCATTGGTAGATAGATAACCTACTCAAATACACATAGTACAGTAATTAATTAGCATATCAAAAGTCAAGGGGTACGCGAGCTTAGATATATATGTACATGAAACACATTAGTAAAAAAATGCATACCTGCTTACATTGTTGTGGCAATACGAGCCTATCTTTCTTTGTTTGCCAGAACTTTGTAGAGTCAATAGTTACATATCCACTTGCATGGCGTTTTATCATTGCATCAGGCCCTTTTTCCACCACGTTCATTTGCCATTTGACATCCAGAACATACACAAAGAAGCGACGAAAGTCAAGCCTAAATATGTCTTGGATTATGCCACAATAATTATCCATTTTTCCATTAGCTCCCTCAAAGCTACTAATGACACCGCAATCTTGTGTATTTCTCTTTTCATCAATTCTTTGTGTTCGAAAATGCTTGCCTTCACACCATATAGCATTGAACATAGTGCACTGGACCAAAATAGAAGCAATATTTGTGTAAGCAATGTGAATAAATATTAAAAGCAAATCACTTACAACTAATGCAAAACATTAGTTCTATGTACCTTTGACATGCATCCTCGTGCATACTCCCATTCTTCCGCCGTGATATGCAGCCCCTCGTCGCTCTCTGCTCTCTCCATTTCCTCATGCAACCAATCAACATGGATATCATTCGGAAGTGTTGCTAGATGCTTATTAGGGTACGCCTTCCGAGAGCCATGTTGCCTCCGAAAGAGAGCTCTTTCTGCTTGCCTTTTTGTCTTTGCATCCTCATATCTTGTAACCCATCTGCTCATCACATCACTATTAAGGATACAAGTGAAATTGAGATCATCAATCAATGTTCTGTCAATTACTTTACTCTGTCCTTTTCCTTGAGGCACAATAGAGGTCATCCTCAAGTCCTCTTCATTGCTCCATAGTCGTGGCAAAGAGTTGTCCACCTGACCAAGAAATTCTTAAATATATACAAGAGACTCTTGTATCAACCAACCCTCGGCCATGCTTCCTTCAGGCCTTGCACTTTGCCTCACAAAGTCTTTTAAGGTCTTCATGAAGCGCTCTAGGAAGAACATCCAACGTGCATGCACAGTACCACATAAAGCGATTTCGTCCACTAAATGCACAATGAGATGTAGTTGACTTGTGAGAATGGTTCGCGAAAAAGTCTCCTCTACCAAACAAACCACCTCCACTGCTATAACACGCGCATCATCCAACGTGGCTGGATCAATTGCTTTGAAACTAACATATCTGAAAAATAAATAAATAGTACGTTATACCTCATACACGTTCATTTTGCAAGGTATAATGAAGGGTGATCTGAGCATGGGTTTTACATACCTCACAAGCTCGCCCATCTTATAAATACATTTTTTCAAACTCTTATTTGCACAATGGTTGATGCTAGTAGGGTAGTATGAACTGCGCACATAAGAGCACATGTATGTATGGTTTATGGCATTACAAAATTTATTTCAACGTACGTACAAGACTTGGAAAACATTTACTTGAAGCATCTTGTGCCAATCGTGGGACTTCAACCCATATAGTTGCTCAACGCCTCTTTTCTTAGTGGTTGTTGTAAAGGCTCCCTTCAATGATCTCATGCATCCAGTGGGAGTACGCAAAGTGGTGATGGCCTGCTTTACCTGCTTCTCCTCTTTCTTTGATATAATCCATGGTGCAGGCGGAAGACAAACGTGCCCACCCACCGCTCGTGGCCAAGCTTGACGCATACATCCTGCGACCCGCAAGTCCTCACGTACGCTAACATTGTCTCGTTTACCAATAATATATTCCCAAATACCAGATCCCATATTCTTGAAGATGTGCATGGGATCAAGAAGATGGTTGATCTTAAGATGGGTCCAATATGGTAGCCGAAAAAAAATGGAGTACCTACACAAGGGATTGCTCTATGTGACCTTTAATCCAATTAGAGACTACACAAAACAAGATTGAAAAAACATTACTATACCTGTTCATGCCATCTGGAGGAAGAATAGTTGTAGACTCCCAAATACGCTTCCAATCTTTTGCACGAAGTGTTTGTGGAGGAATGTTACTCTTACTAGCAACATATTTAGGATGATCTGAGGGGAGAAATCGATGATGATTATCGAATATAGTCTTACACAAACCGTCAGCATACTCATGTACTAACGAAGGGCCACAAACAGGACATGCATGTTTACCCGATGTTTTCAAACCTGTTAAAATATAAATAAAAGTTAGAATAATAAAGTCAATATGTATAATTAATATATATAGCCAATAGTAATAGAGTAGGGAGGTAATTAGAATTCTTACCAGAACAATCGCTGTATCCTGGAAAGTCATGCATTGTCCACATCAACACTGCTTTTAAGTCGAAGTGTCGAGAGGAGGGAGGCCTACTAATGTCCACCACCGCAACACCTCTCCATAGTTCCTCCAACTCATCAATCAATGGTTCAAGATAAACATCCATATGCTTGACTTTATGTTTCCCTGAAATTAGAAGGGATAACATAAGATGTCCCTTCTTGATCGCCATTGATGGTGGAAGGTTGTCATTCACCAACACAACTGGCCACACGCTGTATGCGGTGCATTTGAAACCAAATGGATTCACTCCATCCATACCCAGGCCAAGTCTCAAGTTTCTGGGCTCTGTTTTAAAGCTGGGCCACTCATCTTCAATATGCTTCCAAGCAGGAGTGTCTGCGGGAATTCTCCACATGCCATCATCCGATCGATGTGAGGAATGCCATGTCATGAGCTCTGGTATGGATTTGCACTTGAACATGTGTTTGATGCGAGGAATTATAGGAAAGTGTCGCAAGACTTTACGAGGTACATCAAAACTCTTCATATCTATTCTGTACCTTGCTTCACCACAAGTGGGACAATGTAGAGCCTCCTTATGTGTCCCACGAAAGAGAATGCAATCATTGACGCATGCATGTATGCGATCATAATCCAGTCCTCCAAGAGATGTCACATAGCGCCTCGCTATGTCTCTTGAGGTGGGTAGTCTATTTTCCTTTGGAAGCATGTTTGATAATAGCCTGCATCCAATATCATCAATTATAATTAGTCTTAAATCCTAAACCTTAAACCACTAGTTAAAATTTGTAAGTTAGAATGCTTACTTCAACAATGCATCAAGACTTGCATTGCTCCATCCATAAACTGTTTGTATATTAAGTAGTTCAAGTGAAGCACGTAAAACAGAGAATGTGCACCCTTCAAACACCAGTGTCGATGAAGCCTTATAAAGATGCTCTTGTTCCATATCATCGTCGTCCATACCTTTGGGATCATCCTTAAAAAGATTCTGCACCATATCATCAAGCACCTCCTCTTCCACAACTTCGTGGGGTGCAGGGCTATTATCATCCCTTTCCCACTCATCTCTGACAATAGATCCCAAAGCTCCAGCATCATCTCGTCGACGCTTTGCGTGCTCTCGTCGCGCGTAGGGTACCATGTTAGGGTGTGGTACTGCATCCTGCTTCAATTAGAGTTTATATATTACAACTCTATTAATTTAATTTGGATACCATGAGTCATTTGAATACCATCAATTTACATCTACTCACCTCTAAACCTGTTTGATTCCATTCTCCATACATGGAGATGTGATTCAAGGTAATTCGACGTGCTCGTACAATGCATCCTTGACATCGATTACACATACATTTGATCCGTTGTCCCAACCACACATCGCGATTACGATGACGCATTGTCTTATCTTCCCTAGAACTGCTTGAAGAGGTTGATGACATCCTATGTACAAACCAGAAAACATAAAATCATAATATGTTTTTAATGAAAGTATAAAAATCGCGTGTATTGACGCGGCTATTTCCTAAAAATTGCGTGTATTAACGCGGCTATTTCCTAAAAATTGCGTGTATTAACGCGGGTAATTTCTGCAAAACGCGTGTATAAACGCAGCTAAAATATCATACACGCAAATATACACGCGTTTATAAACGCGACGGTATGTTTAAACTAAAAATAGCCCGCCTTCCCCAAATATAGATTTTGAACTAACATATCAACAGTGCTTTCGTTTTCGCCTCTTCCAACAGTAACGAAACCTAAGTGCAAGGAGGGAGCAGAGAAGGAGCACACACGAAAGAAGGAGGGAGCAGAGAAGGAGCAGAGAAGACTCACTTTTTCAAAGAGGTGAGTCAATTTGTCCTGTGCCTTGTCTCTTTCCTCAGATTTGTTTATGCTATTTGCTCTTTGCTTTTTGGGTTTGTCTCCGTCCTTTTGCTTCTGTGCACACGATTGGGTGAATGATTCTGACAGGGGCGACAATGGTCCTTTTATAAGGACACTTTGTCTTTGTCGGAGGTCGGTCCTTTTGAAAAAAAATTTTCGCAGGTCGCATGTAGAAACGCGTGTACTCTGTCTGCAGAGTCTGTTCACGCGAATATACACGCGTTTCTGGACGGGTGTATACACGCGTTTTTGATGGGTGTATACACGCGTTTCTGCATGGGTGTATACACGAGACTGCGTTTCAAAATTCATGATTTGCAAGCAACACAACTGACTTGAATGATGATATTTGTGTGAGTCAAGAGATAGCCAATGATGTACATGAAGATGTTTGTTGCAGGTTCTTTATGGATATTCCAGGTTCTTCATCCGATCCATTTGCGTACAGCAATTGGCTGATGGAGGAGACATACCTCGTCCCAGACACACTCACGTACACCCTGACAGCCACCATCACGTGCTCCCTCAGAGCCACCGTCACGTCAGGGCTCACAGCCACCGTCACGTAGACAATCCCCCAGTCGTGACTCCACCCGCAGCAGTAGGAAGAGTCGGAGTGGAGGATGCGGCAGGTGCTTTGGTGGGGGAGGTGGGGGAGGTGGGGGAGGTAGTAGGGCACGCAGTGAGAGAGGAGATAGAGGGAGAAGAGTTAGAGGAGACAGTTCGGAAGAGGAGGAGATGAGAGAGATGGAGAGAGTGGTCTGCTATGATGTGACGGATAGGGGCGGGATAGTGATGGATGCGAGGGGGAGGGAGGTAATGGAGTACATGCGTGGGGTAGTATCAAACTCATATAGAAATTGTTTTATTAAATTTAAAGATCAAAATAGCCGATTAGTTGGGGAGGTGATAGAGGTTGTACATAGTCGGTACCCCAATCCCCCACATGCTATGTAAGATTCCTCCCCCACCCCCTTTTTGATGTCTAGTATCTTTCCCTGTAATCAATCCCTCTTCAGAAATATAAAGACCTTGTTTCTATCTGTTTTAGCCTAGAGAGAGAAAAATATTCTAGAGAGAGAATATTCAGATTTTGAATATTTTTGGATAGAAAAATATCTCTTCTAATTCAGATGAGTTCCCCTGAAACAGAAATTCAAAAAGAATTTTCCAATGTGCAATTGGAATTAATTGAAAATAGGTATAAAGAACCTTAGCCTAAGGGTCTAGATTTTCAGAAATCTTTAGACTATGGTCCAATTAAGGTTCCTATGGACCAATAGCATCAATCCATGTGTAGGGAGGAGATAAATCCAACTTGTAAAAAGAAAATACCCAAAAATGAGTAAATTCTCACATGAGGTGAAGAGTTGAAAATGTACAAGGTTTATTAGTAAAAAACTATGTGCAATATTAAAAATATGAGATATTTTGGGAATAATGATTTTATTATGACACATATGTAAGGAAGGAGAGTCCCTTAAATGCTCACATAAGATGAAGAGTTGAAAATGTACAAGGTTTATTAGTAAAAAACTATGAGCAATATTAAAATGATTCCATTATGACACATATGTAAGAAAGGGGAGTTCTTTAAAGGATGTGCATATTTCACATAAGATGAAGAGTTGAAAATGTACAAGGTTTATTAGTAAAAAACTATGAGCAATATTAAAATGATTCCATTATGACACATATGTAAGGAAAGAGAGTTCTTTAAAGGAGGTGCATATTTCACATGCTTGAATGAGTTTTAAACTCATAAAAATTGAGATATTTCATCTCTCCTCTCTCCTCATTTAAGTCTAGTTCCAAAAAGTTAGCTTAACTGACCTAAAAATGGTCAAATATTGACCAAACTGATTTAGAAAATTCTAGAATCAGTTTGTTTGGTTAGGAGCTCAATTTTTCCTATAAATAGAAGCCTCCCCCTTGTTGAAAAAGATATAGTGTTTATGCATCGTTACTCTACTCCACCTAAGCCAAGAACTGTGAATTCATTTAATAATTCACTAGTTTTTGGAGCTTCTCTCTTTCTTCAATCCCCATTAGTGGCTCCATCAACATACTTAACCAATTGATTGGTTGGGGGCCTCTACCGTGAACAAAGAATCAAGCAATTTGTAAGGTAATTAGTGAATATTGATCTTTCTATAATTTCTCAATGTTTCTCTCTTCTCAACCCCTCTCAAGCTTGAGAAGTTTAATTGGTATGGTTTTTTTTAAATGCTAATGAAGTTTGAATAGTAGTGAAGAGTTACATAATGCTATTGAAGTTAATTTTCATTTATGTTTAAATTCTAATGATTCTTATGTAAATTCCCTCTCTCACTCAAGAAATGGTCATACTCATGACCCATTCTCAATCCAAATCAAGCTTTTCATAAAGCTTTTCCTTAACCCAAGATTAAACTATGCTTGAGGCCAAATTAATGGCTTTTTCTTATGCTTTTAGTTTATGTATATTGATGATTCAATCCATTATGGATTGAGGATCCAATTAGAGAATCATTTTAATTATTTCCTTAATGATAAGCTTTATCCCTTAGAAAAATTGAGATTTATCAGTCATAGCAGCGGAGCTATGGCAAAATTTTTATAAAAATTATGCATAAAAAATTTTCATTCAAAGCATAAAAAGAGGACTTCCTACCATATTCTAGGAATCATCATCCTAGATTAATTGAAAGAATTTCATTATAATCATGGAGAAATTGAATTTTAATATTATGCATAAAGGATAAATTTTTATATCAAAAGTGTTATTTTTACCATTTTTATTTTCATGCATAGAAGTATGCATAATGGATAAATTTTTATATCAAAAGTGTTACTTTTATCATTTTTATTTCATACATAAAAGTATGCATAAAAGAAAATTTTTATATCAAAAGTGTTACTTTTATCATTTTTAATTTTCATGCATAGAAGTATGCATAAAGGAAAATTTTTATATCAAAAGTGTTACTTTTATCATTTTTAATTTTCATGCATAGAAGTATGCATAAAGGAAAAATTTTTATATCAAAAGTGTTACTTTTATCATATTGGATTTCATGCATATAGATATGCATAAAAGATATTCTTTTTATACTAAAAGTATGATTTTCCTCATAAATGGATTTTATGCTTAACTTAGATGCATAAGAGAAATTCTTTTATTCTAAAAGTATAATTCCCTACCAAATTGAAATCATGCATAAGAAGATGCATAAAAGATTGATTTTAATTTCGAAAGTGTTAGTCTCCTTAAATGGAATTTATGTATAAATAAATGTGTAGAGAAATCTTATATCAAATAAAAGAATTCTCTTTTTTTTTTAAAAAAAGATATGAAATGTGATAAGATGTGATAAGAGGTGTATGAGATGTGATAAGAATTGATAAGATGCGTATGGAAAGTGATAGGATGTGATAAGAGGTGTGATAAGAGGTGATAAGATGCTTATGAAATAAGTTAGGATGTGATAAGATGAATTAAGATGTGTATGAGGGGATGAGGTAAGAAGTGTATGTGATAGGATAAGATGTATATGGGTTGTGATAGGGCGAGAATGGATGTGATGAGATGTGAAGGTATATGGGGTTATATAAATGGGAATGTGAAAATGGATGTATGTATGTGGATGTGTGGATATGGAGATGGGAGTGTGGATGTATGAACATGAAAATGGATATATGCATGAAGATGTATATGCATAGATGTAAATGTGGATGTAGATGTGGATGTATAGATGTGAATGGATGTGGATGTATAGATGTGAATAGAAATGTGGATGTGGATGTATGTGAATGTGGATGTAGATGTGGATGTATAGATGTGAATGTGGAATGTGGATGTGGATGTATGTATGTATGTGGATGTAGATGTGGATGTATAGATGTGAATGGGAATGGAGATGTGGATGTATGTGAATGTGAATGTAGATGTGGATGTATGTGAATGTGAATGTAGATGTGAATGTGGAATGTGGATGTATAGATGTGGATGTATGGGAATGTGGATGTGGATGTATGTGAATGTGAATGTAGATGTGGATGTATAGATGTGGATGTATGGGAATGTGGATGTGGATGTATGTGAATGTGAATGTAGATGTGGATGTATAGATGTGAATGTGGATGTGGATGTATGTGAATGTGAATGTAGATGTGGATGTATAGATGTGAATGTGGAATGTGGATGTGGATGTATGTATGTATGTGGATGTAGATGTGGATGTATGGATGTGTATGTATGAATGTGGATATGGGATGTGGATGTATAAATGAGGATGTGAAAATGGAGATAAGCATGTAGATGTGGATGTATGGATGTGAATGTGGATGTATGGATGTGGATATGGATGTGAATATATGATATGTGATGTGAAGGAATCTGAAGTGAAGAGATGGAAAAGGAGGTGATTGGATGAGTACACATATACATGGAATGTGGAATAAGTAATGTGGATTAATGAGGGATAATGTGGAAAAATGAGAGTTAATATAGAAACTGTATTTGTAAACTGTTTGTAAATGGCTGTTTTATGTCAAGAATGCTGGGGAAGCATTTTGACCGTCTTGTGATTAAGGTCATGGAGACCTAACTGATAAAGTTGCAACTGCTGACGGAGAGTCAATGGAGGACGTCTCGCGTAGCAAGGTCGACCGAGGTCTTGACCAGCCTCGGTTCGATTAAAATGGTGAGCTTCCGGTACGGTGGATGAGGGACCAAGGAAGCGGCCTATGAGTGAAGCGCTAGGTCACCTGCGAAGGATCCTAGAGGGTGCTGACCATACGGTGCTCGGGCTCTGGGTCGCCTAGGATACCCACGCGTGCGTCGAGGAAGATGTTAGAACAAGGAGTAAGAGTTGTTTTGTGAAACCGGGCATGGATCTGGTTGATTGACCTTGCTGGTCTTCAATGGATGAGTCCATGGCTCTTTATATGGATCTGTTGGTTGATCTTGCTGATCTTCAACGAGAGTCCATCTTGATTTTTATAAGTGATTATATTGCCGAGTATTATGGGCTAGGAACTATTGAAAAGGCCCCTGTGTGGACAGGTGGTGAGCGTTCTAGTTGCCAATGATGCCATAGATACTCTGATGAAGGAATGATGGGAAATTATGAATCAACCGGATAAATTGGAAGATTATGATCAGTGGTACTATGGTTTCATTAAAGGATTGTTTTAAAGTTAGTTGATGCTAAGAAAAAGGCAATTTCATATTGGGTGTGTAAGTGGTGTGGCTAGTTCTATGTTTGCATGAACTTCCGGCTAGGGGGCCTTGGAACTCTTTTCCTTGGTACCCGGGACAAAACCTAACCAAATTCCAAAATTGGATCCCATCACTACAGTGGTTGGGCGGTTGGCTAACCCATGGGATCGGATGGGGTTAGGCTGGACTGATGGATCCGTAAATCGAGATTTAATTTCTATTATTACGATAGATGAAGTAAATCCCGAATAGAAATTGTTCTATGGATAGGAATCAACGGCTGTGCCTCTTGATGGGGAAAAAAGCGTTGATCCCAATGATCCAAGTGCAAGTTCTTCCTTGATTTGACCAAGTACCGTTAAAGGTGCAGTCAGATCAGTTTGATCAGTAATGATCTTGACTACGTTAGAGTAAGAGTTATCTTGGTGGAATCGCCCGTGCTTTCCGAGTAAAGGAAGTTTTTCCGGTTTCGGTTTTGGACAAACCGACGGATTAGTCTCTTGTCCGGATATCCGTGGGCGAGGCCCCGAGTGTTGGACCCCTGTCCCGCGCGAGAAGTGCTACTTCCGCTGCTAGTACCCCGAATCCGTTGCTCGGTGGGAATAGGGATCTCACAGTTGGTATCAGAGCATTTGGTTAATAAAGATCAATTGAGAAGACAAATAGGTCAGAAATTTATCAAGAAACACAAAAAGGTTGTAATTGTGTGATATAATTCATACAATTTGATATTCAAATTGAAATTCGTAATTTGGTAATTGGGTCTTCAGATGGAAGTACCGCAATTGTATGGAACCCTGGCTTGCTTTAGACCTAGACATGATGGTATTTACCTTATAGTTTCGAGTATCATGACTATCCGTATATACCGAGGGTATAACTGCAGCTCTTTACCGACAGTATATACGAGTAAATCTAAGACTTGAAATTATAAGTGTTAATGCTATCCAGATGATGATTTCGAATGTGGTTGATATGATTTTTAATTCTGTTTGAGAATTGATGAATTGAATTGGATTCTGATTGAAAAATGACGATTTCCGAAATTTAGTTGAAATGTAATAAGCTGAGCGAAACCATAATGAGGATGAATGGGACGAGTCCCAGTGATGATATTCATAACTGGAATGATGATAATGATTTCAGCAAATCACTATGAGATTAGTGGATTGTGCTGTCAGATTGCTACTGTTAACACTTGAGACGGTAGATTAAGTTAAGGGATGACAAATTGAGAACTTGCTTAACTAAAATTCCTGTGGAGGAATGTTCAGAAGAAAAATTTTCAGACTAATGAACCATTATCGTGTTAAAGATATGAATGATATGATCTGAATGAATTGTTATTTAATGATGAGTTCTATATAAGGGATAATTATCCCCGTATTCTGTTGGGTTGACCATAATATAAGGAACCCCAGAATAAATTGGATCTTAAGAAAAAGAGTTGTCCTCTACCTTGCGAGATGAGGACATCTCGCACTTTTCAAGTGGGGTAGAATGTAAGATTCTCCCCCAGCCTTCGAGGTATACAGGAGTAAGAATCTCCCTTTCTGATCTTATAATTATTCTCTCTCTAAAAAAAAAAGAAAGATTCTGTTTAAAAAAGGAAGAACCTTTTCCCTGAATACTTCTCAAGAGTCCCACCTGTTTTAAGATTCAGAACAATGAGTTCAGAAGTGAGAATCGATGTTTTAGATATCAAGGTTTTGGTCTTCATTCGAGTACGGCCCAAAAGAAGTTCTTTATCTCTTGGGAAGTATAAGAAGTTATCTCCCAGATATTGTGGACCAAAGAAAGTAGGTGATTTAGCTTACGAACTTCTTTTATCCCCTCATCTCAAAGTTCTAAATGCCTTCTATAGAAAAATATGCCAAACCCAAATCATGGAAAGACGGTAAAACTTCAATGGCAAGTTACCGTTGGCTTCTAAGTTACGCTAGCTCCTTCCTTTATATAAGTCGTAACTTTTACTTGTCGTTCACAGTAATCTTACTCCCATCGATCTCCTTTCTTTCTTAATCTCCTTCATGACTTGGCAACAAGAATTAGTTTTATCCATAATGATTCCTCACCTTCAAGACGCAAGTGAGTCTGTGAAGAAGGATTTTATAGAACAGTATGAGCGCTCACTTTTTCCTCACCTAGGAACTTCTGTAGCGCAGACCAAATGGCGGACCTATCAAGACATAACTAGGGTAACACCCTGGGGTCAGCAGCACTTCCGTAACAATGTCCGCTTGGCCATGGTTATTGAAGCTTTGGGTTTGGGTCCCCGATACTACTGCGTCATGAGATCAAGACATCCTGGGTTTTCTGAGCGGGTCTTCTTACTGGCGTGTTTTCTTCCTCATGAGAAGATATGCCTTTACCCCGTTTTTGGCTTGCCTCTCAGAGGTCCTTTTGTTAGAACACCTCATACCACTGAGATAGGCGCAGCAATAACCCACAGAATCATTCCCATAGATGAGTTACCTTATACTTGTGCAGCTTGTGAGGACTGCTTTTGTGATCATATGATGGACGGACTCATGGAAGTGTAAAGAGTTCTTCTAGCTTTACTGTATAAGTTCCGAGAATGAATAAAGTTTAAATCTTGTTCTTATTTTGAATCTTGCTCTCTTTAAGACGTTTCTTGGTGGTTAATCTTGATTAAAATTTTTCTCTAAGTCTCATATTCGTGCATCTTGAGAAATTATCCCAGTTTGCGAGATGAGGACATCTCGCATTTTTTAAGTGGGGTAGAATGTAAGATTCCTCCCCCACCCCCTTTTTGATGTCTAGTATCTTTCCCTGTAATCAATCCCTCTTCAGAAATATAAAGACCTTGTTTCTATCTGTTTTAGCCTAGAGAGAGAAAAATATTCTAGAGAGAGAATATTCAGATTTTGAATATTTTTGGATAGAAAAATATCTCTTCTAATTCAGATGAGTTCCCCTGAAACAGAAATTCAAAAAGAATTTTCCAATGTGCAATTGGAATTAATTGAAAATAGGTATAAAGAACCTTAGCCTAAGGGTCTAGATTTTCAGAAATCTTTAGACTATGGTCCAATTAAGGTTCCTATGGACCAATAGCATCAATCCATGTGTAGGGAGGAGATAAATCCAACTTGTAAAAAGAAAATACCCAAAAATGAGTAAATTCTCACATGAGGTGAAGAGTTGAAAATGTACAAGGTTTATTAGTAAAAAACTATGTGCAATATTAAAAATATGAGATATTTTGGGAATAATGATTTTATTATGACACATATGTAAGGAAGGAGAGTCCCTTAAATGCTCACATAAGATGAAGAGTTGAAAATGTACAAGGTTTATTAGTAAAAAACTATGAGCAATATTAAAATGATTCCATTATGACACATATGTAAGAAAGGGGAGTTCTTTAAAGGATGTGCATATTTCACATAAGATGAAGAGTTGAAAATGTACAAGGTTTATTAGTAAAAAACTATGAGCAATATTAAAATGATTCCATTATGACACATATGTAAGGAAAGAGAGTTCTTTAAAGGAGGTGCATATTTCACATGCTTGAATGAGTTTTAAACTCATAAAAATTGAGATATTTCATCTCTCCTCTCTCCTCATTTAAGTCTAGTTCCAAAAAGTTAGCTTAACTGACCTAAAAATGGTCAAATATTGACCAAACTGATTTAGAAAATTCTAGAATCAGTTTGTTTGGTTAGGAGCTCAATTTTTCCTATAAATAGAAGCCTCCCCCTTGTTGAAAAAGATATAGTGTTTATGCATCGTTACTCTACTCCACCTAAGCCAAGAACTGTGAATTCATTTAATAATTCACTAGTTTTTGGAGCTTCTCTCTTTCTTCAATCCCCATTAGTGGCTCCATCAACATACTTAACCAATTGATTGGTTGGGGGCCTCTACCGTGAACAAAGAATCAAGCAATTTGTAAGGTAATTAGTGAATATTGATCTTTCTATAATTTCTCAATGTTTCTCTCTTCTCAACCCCTCTCAAGCTTGAGAAGTTTAATTGGTATGGTTTTTTTTAAATGCTAATGAAGTTTGAATAGTAGTGAAGAGTTACATAATGCTATTGAAGTTAATTTTCATTTATGTTTAAATTCTAATGATTCTTATGTAAATTCCCTCTCTCACTCAAGAAATGGTCATACTCATGACCCATTCTCAATCCAAATCAAGCTTTTCATAAAGCTTTTCCTTAACCCAAGATTAAACTATGCTTGAGGCCAAATTAATGGCTTTTTCTTATGCTTTTAGTTTATGTATATTGATGATTCAATCCATTATGGATTGAGGATCCAATTAGAGAATCATTTTAATTATTTCCTTAATGATAAGCTTTATCCCTTAGAAAAATTGAGATTTATCAGTCATAGCAGCGGAGCTATGGCAAAATTTTTATAAAAATTATGCATAAAAAATTTTCATTCAAAGCATAAAAAGAGGACTTCCTACCATATTCTAGGAATCATCATCCTAGATTAATTGAAAGAATTTCATTATAATCATGGAGAAATTGAATTTTAATATTATGCATAAAGGATAAATTTTTATATCAAAAGTGTTATTTTTACCATTTTTATTTTCATGCATAGAAGTATGCATAATGGATAAATTTTTATATCAAAAGTGTTACTTTTATCATTTTTATTTCATACATAAAAGTATGCATAAAAGAAAATTTTTATATCAAAAGTGTTACTTTTATCATTTTTAATTTTCATGCATAGAAGTATGCATAAAGGAAAATTTTTATATCAAAAGTGTTACTTTTATCATTTTTAATTTTCATGCATAGAAGTATGCATAAAGGAAAAATTTTTATATCAAAAGTGTTACTTTTATCATATTGGATTTCATGCATATAGATATGCATAAAAGATATTCTTTTTATACTAAAAGTATGATTTTCCTCATAAATGGATTTTATGCTTAACTTAGATGCATAAGAGAAATTCTTTTATTCTAAAAGTATAATTCCCTACCAAATTGAAATCATGCATAAGAAGATGCATAAAAGATTGATTTTAATTTCGAAAGTGTTAGTCTCCTTAAATGGAATTTATGTATAAATAAATGTGTAGAGAAATCTTATATCAAATAAAAGAATTCTCTTTTTTTTTAAAAAAAAGATATGAAATGTGATAAGATGTGATAAGAGGTGTATGAGATGTGATAAGAATTGATAAGATGCGTATGGAAAGTGATAGGATGTGATAAGAGGTGTGATAAGAGGTGATAAGATGCTTATGAAATAAGTTAGGATGTGATAAGATGAATTAAGATGTGTATGAGGGGATGAGGTAAGAAGTGTATGTGATAGGATAAGATGTATATGGGTTGTGATAGGGCGAGAATGGATGTGATGAGATGTGAAGGTATATGGGGTTATATAAATGGGAATGTGAAAATGGATGTATGTATGTGGATGTGTGGATATGGAGATGGGAGTGTGGATGTATGAACATGAAAATGGATATATGCATGAAGATGTATATGCATAGATGTAAATGTGGATGTAGATGTGGATGTATAGATGTGAATGGATGTGGATGTATAGATGTGAATAGAAATGTGGATGTGGATGTATGTGAATGTGGATGTAGATGTGGATGTATAGATGTGAATGTGGAATGTGGATGTGGATGTATGTATGTATGTGGATGTAGATGTGGATGTATAGATGTGAATGGGAATGGAGATGTGGATGTATGTGAATGTGAATGTAGATGTGGATGTATGTGAATGTGAATGTAGATGTGAATGTGGAATGTGGATGTATAGATGTGGATGTATGGGAATGTGGATGTGGATGTATGTGAATGTGAATGTAGATGTGGATGTATAGATGTGGATGTATGGGAATGTGGATGTGGATGTATGTGAATGTGAATGTAGATGTGGATGTATAGATGTGAATGTGGATGTGGATGTATGTGAATGTGAATGTAGATGTGGATGTATAGATGTGAATGTGGAATGTGGATGTGGATGTATGTATGTATGTGGATGTAGATGTGGATGTATGGATGTGTATGTATGAATGTGGATATGGGATGTGGATGTATAAATGAGGATGTGAAAATGGAGATAAGCATGTAGATGTGGATGTATGGATGTGAATGTGGATGTATGGATGTGGATATGGATGTGAATATATGATATGTGATGTGAAGGAATCTGAAGTGAAGAGATGGAAAAGGAGGTGATTGGATGAGTACACATATACATGGAATGTGGAATAAGTAATGTGGATTAATGAGGGATAATGTGGAAAAATGAGAGTTAATATAGAAACTGTATTTGTAAACTGTTTGTAAATGCTGTTTGTAAATGGCTGTTTTATGTCAAGAATGCTGGGGAAGCATTTTGACCGTCTTGTGATTAAGGTCATGGAGACCTAACTGATAAAGTCAACTGCTGACGGAGAGTCAATGGAGGACGTCTCGCGTAGCAAGGTCGACCGAGGTCTTGACCAGCCTCGGTTCGATTAAAATGGTGAGCTTCCGGTACGGTGGATGAGGGACCAAGGAAGCGGCCTATGAGTGAAGCGCTAGGTCACCTGCGAAGGATCCTAGAGGGTGCTGACCATACGGTGCTCGGGCTCTGGGTCGCCTAGGATACCCACGCGTGCGTCGAGGAAGATGTTAGAACAAGGAGTAAGAGTTGTTTTGTGAAACCGGGCATGGATCTGGTTGATTGACCTTGCTGGTCTTCAATGGATGAGTCCATGGCTCTTTATATGGATCTGTTGGTTGATCTTGCTGATCTTCAACGAGAGTCCATCTTGATTTTTATAAGTGATTATATTGCCGAGTATTATGGGCTAGGAACTATTGAAAAGGCCCCTGTGTGGACAGGTGGTGAGCGTTCTAGTTGCCAATGATGCCATAGATACTCTGATGAAGGAATGATGGGAAATTATGAATCAACCGGATAAATTGGAAGATTATGATCAGTGGTACTATGGTTTCATTAAAGGATTGTTTTAAAGTTAGTTGATGCTAAGAAAAAGGCAATTTCATATTGGGTGTGTAAGTGGTGTGGCTAGTTCTATGTTTGCATGAACTTCCGGCTAGGGGGCCTTGGAACTCTTTTCCTTGGTACCCGGGACAAAACCTAACCAAATTCCAAAATTGGATCCCATCACTACAGTGGTTGGGCGGTTGGCTAACCCATGGGATCGGATGGGGTTAGGCTGGACTGATGGATCCGTAAATCGAGATTTAATTTCTATTATTACGATAGATGAAGTAAATCCCGAATAGAAATTGTTCTATGGATAGGAATCAACGGCTGTGCCTCTTGATGGGGAAAAAAGCGTTGATCCCAATGATCCAAGTGCAAGTTCTTCCTTGATTTGACCAAGTACCGTTAAAGGTGCAGTCAGATCAGTTTGATCAGTAATGATCTTGACTACGTTAGAGTAAGAGTTATCTTGGTGGAATCGCCCGTGCTTTCCGAGTAAAGGAAGTTTTTCCGGTTTCGGTTTTGGACAAACCGACGGATTAGTCTCTTGTCCGGATATCCGTGGGCGAGGCCCCGAGTGTTGGACCCCTGTCCCGCGCGAGAAGTGCTACTTCCGCTGCTAGTACCCCGAATCCGTTGCTCGGTGGGAATAGGGATCTCACATGCTACATTCTCGGATGTATGGGGAAGGACGCGAATAAGGGAGATCTTAAGTAATAAAAGATTTCACCTTAAAAAACCTCGCGTACGATGACCGGCTAAATGTAGCTGCGGGTGGCTATCCTGCCGAGAAACCTGCCACTGCGCACAAACACGAGTGGAAGGAGGCAAAGAAACGAGCAGAGGGTGGCGTGAAGAGCAGGCAGCATGTGGAGACACGACGGATCCAGATGGAGACCATTGGATCTTTGCATTTCGGATCTGGCGGCGTCGAGTCATGGGAGGCAGAGTTCGTAAGTATCTTGCCACTTTATTTGATTGTTTACTTAATTCATTGATTCTATGATTGTTTTAATCTTACAAATTGTGTTGATTATGATACAGCGAGACGGGTTACGGGGAGGAAGTCCACAACCCACGATACTGTGTATGCTCGCCGGCATAGCAGACGTGACACGTGGGCCATCTTCAGAGCCGAGGGACATATTACGGACGCGCAGTTTGAGATGGCCATGAGACCATACGGTCGACAAGTACTTGAAAATTCTAAAATTACATATATATATACTTATATACTATATATTACTTGAACAGGCACAAGCTGCTGATGATCCACCCGCCGCCAACCACTGCAGAGGGTGGACGTGAGCACTACTCATCGGACATTCCGACCGATGTGAGCTCATCTGAGCATGGAGGGAGTACCGAGTCATCATCTGGGTCTGAGTAGTACTCAGACTTATAGTATCACATTCCATATTGAGGATGTGGTTGTATATATTTTTTTGTAAACTGAAGCCATGGGCTACTTCGAGATATGGACTCCCTTGTATACATGTATGAAATCTTGATAGTAATATTGAATTGATTGATCGATAGTATTACATTCATGTCTGTCTTGAATCGTGTATTGACAATGTATGCATTCATGTCGTTCTTGTCTTAATCTCCCTCGTGCATATGTTCTTCGTGGATGGTCTAATGGGATGGTCTAATGCACAAAAAAAAAAAATCCAGAGAGTGTTATTGGGTGCTGGAATGCTGGAACAGTATTCAGGCACCAAATAGCACTCTCTGGATTTTTTTTTTGCTCTCTGTTCGCGTGTATAAACGCGTCAGAACTGCTAAAACTCGCGTGTATTTACGCGGATACTCTGTAAAATACGCGTGTATTAATGCGTGAAAACTGACAATTACGCGTGTATAAGCGCATCTAAATTAAAGAAACGCGTGTATAGACACAGGTATCAACGCGTCTGAGACATCTGAACAGAACGCGGCTATACACCCGTGTATAAGCGCGTCTAATTTATAAAAAGGTGTGTATAGCCGCATGTATCAACGCGTCTGTGAAAAGAACGCGGCTACAAACCCGTGTATAAGCGCGACTGAGGGGTCCTATACATGCGCTTTTACACGCATGTCTGTGACCGCGATGATACACGCGCTGATACACGGGCCCGCTACTTTTTTTCACAAGTCATTTTTAGCGGCTAGGAGCGCGGGTATGAGCCCGATCCCTTGTAGTGTGTGTATATCTTGCTGTTGTCATGGTCATGTGCACCCCAGGGAGTGGAAGGTGACCCTATGGGTGTGCTATCAACAGATGAGAGCGAAGGACGACGCTCACGTGGTGGTGGTGTCACAGCATCTGTGGCAAGACATGCATTGTAACCCGATATAGACAAACCTGAGCATTCTCCATAGCCAGGCCAATCATGCATTGTCCACATGAGAATACCTTGCACAGTTGTAAGTCTTTGGCCACTCTGCTGCTTTGACATGTCCCTCACTTCAATTCCTTTCCACAAGGTGCGTAACTCATCAATGAGTGGTGCCAAATATACATCCATGTTCTTCACCTTATACTTTCCTGGAACTATTAATGAGAGCAACAAATGACCTTTCTTTATTACTAACCATGGCGGAAGATTATAATTCACAAGGCAAACAGGCCATGTGCTCCATGAAGAGCTCCTTAAACCAAAAGGGTTTACACCATCCATTGCTAGGCCAAGACGGAGGTTTCGAGGTTCTTCCTTAAAAGCCGGCCATTTCTCTTCAATGTGTCTCCATGGGGGTGAATCAGCAGGCACACGCATCACTTCATCTGTGGATCGAGTTGTGGCATGCCATGTCATCAAGCTTGCTATAGATTTGCACCTGAACATGCTTTTTATTCTTGGGATGATTAGAAAGTGCCTAAGAACCTTTACCGAGATAGCTTCCCCCTGAACATCTTCTCTATATCTGTTAGAGCCACAATGGGGACATTCTTGCAAATGCTCATAAGAGATGCACGCAATACAGATATGTTGGTACCATTGTATAATGGAAGGCGTGCAAGTTTACGCATGGCCTCTTCCTCTGGTTCATAATTTGACCGTTGAGAATGTCGTGGTTGATGATCTTCATGTTCATGCTCCTCGAAGAGAGCTTCTTGTTGCTCGATGAAGGCATCCAACATTTCTTCCATTGGACCTTCTTCCATTTCCTAACCTTCTTCCATTCCCTCGGGTGCTGTTAATTAAGCTCCATCTGTCACTCCCTCCTGCGATATCCTCATCCTTTGTTGGGGATGAGAATTCACAGGCGCAATGTTATCAAGATGCGGCTACACACTTGCTTGATTGTACGATTGAAACCGTAAATTTTGCAAGCGCTCCATTGGAAATATGCCAGCGTCATGAACATGCCGGTTGCAAATCCTTTGTTTTCGAAAGATTTGGTACTTACATCGCATACATGGACACGCTATTCTCTCTTCAAGATTGAGAGGCTCCATCTAGCAGGATAACATGTATATGTAGCTCATTAAATACATATCATTATGCATTACACAAAGCATTATGTAAACCATAAAACAGGGCTTCTTTTCCCCAGCCGTGAGGGAGATTTTAAAAAATAACATTTAAAGCATCAAACGGGCTTCTTTTCCCCAGCCGTTGAGGGAGACTTTAAAAATATTTAAAAAAACGTCAAACGGGCTTCTTTTCCCCAGCCGTTGAGGGAGATTTTAAAAATAACTTATACATTAGCTTATCTTCTCTCCATACAAAATTAAGAAGGTAATTAGAAAAAGGATGGAGAGAGAAGCTATCTCTATTCATAAATAGCTATTTATAAAGGCCTTATGCAAAAATCTATATGCATAGATTCTGTAAATAGAGCCTACACATTGAGCTCTATGCATAGAAGCCTACACCTAAAGCTGAACGCATAGAGTCTTATGCATAAAGCCTATGCATAATGATCTATACATAAGCTTATGTGTAATGCTCTATACGTAAGTCTTATGCAAGCTTTATGAATAAGGTTTATGCAATCGTATGCATAGTAAGGCTTGCAAGCCTTAAGTATAAGCTTGCATAATAAGGCTGCAAGACTTATGCATAAGCTCTATGCATAAGCCATATGCATAAGTCTTATGCATAAGCTCTATGCATAAGTCTTATGCATACGCTCTATGCATAAGCCATATGCACAAGTCTTATGCATAAGCTCTATGCAAGACTTATGCATAAGCTCTATGCATAAGCCATATGCATAAGTCTTATGCATAAGCTCTATGCTATAAGCCTTATGCACTATGCTAACCCTTAATCCCATCACCCAATGGTGTAATAAACATGATCTTGTCTTACATGGATAAGAGATCTTACCTTGATAACATATATAAACTCTATGAATAAAGAGAATACCTTATGTTATATGTATAAGAGAGTATAAACATTCAAAAAGATTATGCTCTCCATCCATGCAAGGCACTCTACATCAAAAAAAGCTTTATGCATAAAAACATAACGCATGTGAAGTCTTATGCATAAAGCTCATCCATAAGATTTATACATAAAACATTATGTATTAAGCTTTATGCATAGATCTTAATTCATGCATTCAACTAGATTCATATAGCTGAATGCATAGATCTTAATTCATGCATTCAGCTAGATTCATATAGCTCTATGCATAAACTCTATGTATAGAGCTTGCATAAGCTTACAAGCCCTATGTATAGAGCTTTCATAATCTTACAACCTCTATGTATAAAGCCTATACATAGAGCATATGCATTAAGCTTTTACAAGAAGGCTATGCATAGAGCTTTCAACAAGAAGGCTATGCAAGCTCTATGTACAATGTCCATGCAAGCTTTCAAGAAGAAGGCTATGCAAGCTCTATGTACAATGTCCATGGAAGCTTTCAAGAAACCTATGCATAGAGATTTTATAAGCTTGCAAACTCTATGCATAAAGCCTATGCATAGAGCTTATGCATAGAGATTTCACAAGCTCGCAAGCTCTATGAATAGAGCTTATGCATAAAGCTTGCAAGAAGGCTATGCATAGAGATTGCAAGCTTATGATAGGTTTTATGCATAGATCTTGAATTAATCCTATGTATAAGCTTACAAGAACCCTAAACTAACCCTAAACCATAAAACAGGGATGCAATAATACGTAGAAAAAAGCATAAACAAGGAAAATCGAAAGAGGATCTACCTCTTTTTTGCGAAGCTGAAGGAGAGGATTGGTGAAAGATTGGTGAAAGAGCTGCAAAATAAAATATTAAACAAAATAATTAGTAAATTAAACACAAGAATAAGAACTAATACAAAACCCTAAAATCTCTATGCATGCATTAGGAGATCTATGCATACATAGAGAGCTCTCAACATGCATAGAGAGCCAAAAAAAACACAAAACCCTAAACGTCCTATATCCTAAATTAAAAAGAAAAAGCAAGAACATATTAGTAAAAGTGGAGAAGGAAAAGAAGAGAAAAGAAGAAAGAAGGAGAAAAGAAGAAAGAAGGAGAAAAGAGGAGAGAGGAGAAAAGAGGAGACGGAGAGAAAAGAGACGACGCATACCTTCTCTGCAACGCCGCGGAAAACAAAGAAAATACGCTCTCGGCTGTAAAAAACTTACGAGCGTCGGTATGTGCGTCGGTATCAGCGTCGATATATACTTCGGAATATGCATCGGTATATACTTCGAAATATGCGTCGGTATGTGCTTCGGTATATGCGTCGGTATACGAAAATTTCAAATTACCCCGCCCGACTTGTCTCCTCTAAGATTACGACGGGCATACCGACGTTCAACATTTGCATCGGTATTTTAACGTCGGTATGCCCTCAAGCTCTAGTAGTGCACCTTATTAAATGCCGCTCAATGACGTTGTATAAGTGTCGTTCAGTGGCGTTATATAAACGCAGCTATAAGGGCTAGTATAAACCCTGCTGGAGCAACACTCGGAAAACTACAATACTGAAATTGCATGGAAATAAAAACTTAAAATAAATTAAAACCCAAAAAATATTCATAAACACCCAAATACATTCGTTATATAAACTGATCAATGTGTACATATGTTATGATGATATATATTTAAATTATACCATCATCATATCTATCTTGCAATAAATCCATGCATGCCAATTGGTTTATCAAATACATCATTTTGATGGCTCCTATATCAATACAAGATGGACCACAAATTGGACATGCACTATATCCTGTAGTTGTGAGACCTATGAAAATGGCATGTAAGAATTGAAAGTTAATAGACATAACAACACATTAGAGTTATAAATGAATCATTTGTGCAATCTTAGATAAAAATCAATTTATGCCTACAGCATACTTGACACTCCGTATAGCCCAAAAAATCTTACATAGTCCATATTAAGATACCCTTGTTGACCATTGCATTGCGGCATGAAATTGGACGAGAAACATCATGCACCCTTATGCCTCTCCATACTTTTTCGACCTCTCCATACTTTCTCGGGCTCAAGGTATACATCCATATTCTTTACCTTGGCTTCTCAGGCACAAGAAGTACAAGCATCACATGACCCTTCTTGATGGACATCCATGGAGGAATATTGTAATTCACAACAACAATGGAGTTGAATTTTCAGCAATGTGATGGGCTATGGTGGATTAAATGCAAGAATCAACATGATTAGAAAGCAATTAAAAAGTGATTAAAGTAAGATTAGTGCACAATTAATCTAATAGCATAATGTAGGCATGTATACTAAAAACCCAACAAATTCTCATTAGGCCAATGCCTCAATTTATAGCTTTTACATCCACAAGGTTCAAAAAGAACCCACTCCCCACCAGTGATTTCTCCTTGATTTGTGTCACCTCCCCTACATTTGGGGGAACCTTTTCCTAGAATCTTTCCACACCCTTATATTCACTCATGCTACCCTTGATTCTCTCATCCAGTAGATTCTTCTCAAGTTTTCACTACTACCCACTCAATATTACAGACTCCCTTTTACAATCTCTAGCTAAGGGCTTGTTCCCACACACACCCATTCACTTGCATATTTCAACACCTCCCCTCAAGTGAATAATTCTAGCACACGTGGACCTATACCAAGTTTCCCTCTTACTTGGTAGCCTGCGAACCAGTGCCTCAAGTCCCTAATTCATAGTCCTTGACACTCTCTCTCTATTTTCCAAGGCTACTACAAGTGCTCGTAACTTTGACTAAAGTGCTCACACATACATCTACCACATGGCCTACATCATCGTCGCTGGCTCAAAGGTGTTTTTACTCTATTGGGGC
Organism: Cibotium barometz; assembly: GCF_041138505.1. Taxonomy (NCBI): domain Eukaryota; kingdom Viridiplantae; phylum Streptophyta; class Polypodiopsida; order Cyatheales; family Cibotiaceae; genus Cibotium; species Cibotium barometz. The sequence continues at coordinate 45,492,623 of NC_141067.1, read as the reverse complement.
AGGTTACATTGGGTTGTGGGGTTTCTCTCTTTCTCTCTCAGAGAAGATGTTCTGACTCCTCTTCCTTAAGAGTCTCCAAGAAGTTTGTTGATGCTGATACTTCTTCATTTGGTTTGTTGTAGCAGTCTCTAGCCATATGTTCTGGCTTCCCACAATTGTGGCCAGTGAAGGTCCTTTCTCCTCCTCTGCCCCTTCCTCATTCTCGTCCTCATGCGAGGCCTCCTCGAGCGTAGCACCTCTCGAGTTGTTGGTCCAATCCTTTTCTCTCTTTGACCTTGTTCTCTTGCTCTCGTAGAGCTCCTTCTATCTCATGCAACTTCAAATCTTGTACATTCTTTATGGTTGCCACAATGTTCTCATTACTCTCCCTTGTCCACACTCTTTAGAAGCACTGCTAGTGCCTCGTCATCTTCTACTTTCTTCCCAATGGCTGCAAGTTGTTGTTTGATGATTTTGTATTTGTTCAAGTGTGTGGCTAGAGGTTCACTTTCCTTTATGTCAATTTTGTAGAATTGCATTAGCAGATTTATCTTTGAATTCTTTGCTTGAGTGCCAAATAATTTGTTAACTTCATCCCATGCATCTTTAGCTTGTTGTATCCCCGTAATGTGGTGAATGATTTCATCATTTAAGCTAAGTGCAATGAGTACTAATGCTTTCTCATTTTTTCTCTTCCACTCATCCTTCACATGCTCCTCTAGACATTCATCTCTTCCCTCAACTACCCCCCATAGATTCTTCCTCATGAGCAAATACATGGTTTTTGCTTGCCATGTATGAAATTGCTCCCCGTTGAATTTAGCTACTTCTTGTGCAATGCTCATGATAATGTGAAGGGATCCTTACCTCTTGATCCAATTCAAGATTCAAGGGTAGTGTCTATGCTTTTACAACTCCAATTTGGTGTATAATGATGATTACAACAAGTTTACAAGCATGAATATACCAAAAACTTCAGAAAGACAAAGATAGTTGGTTTTGTATTGGATGGTTGGGACATCAAACCAGCTTCAAATTGCAATCTAAAGTGATAGAGATCTATATTAGATGCCCAATGGTAAGTTGGAACCATCAATTGCATCAAATTTTAGTGATTAGTGTTAATTAATTCACTAATTAGTGAGATTAATCTCCTATTTTGTGTGCCTTGGAGTTCATATGAGCTCAAATCCTTTTAAGGGAATCAATATCACTTATTCTAGTAGTTGCGGATCAAGCCCAAAAACATAAGGTTTGACCAAATAATGAATGCTGAATCTCTGAATTACCAAAGTCACTTGCAAATTTGATCTAGAGCTTGATGTAGCTTCTCCTTAATGAATTTCAAAATTCAGAGGGCACCAGCGTGTTCAACACAACCAAAAGCCCCTTGGGTTAGCTCTCCAATGGTTCCAATTTAAGGTTGTGATGGCAATTTGTAAATTTTCTAAAAAACATGGCACCAGTAAATCGACGTTTCCTGGTTGCATTCGTTGACGGTTTGAGCTTCTGAGGTACCACGCCTAGGTGCCAAGATGTTGGAAAGAGGGTGTGTGAATTTTGTAGGCAATGGAGCTGTGTGGAGGAAGAGATCTCTAAGCTCCACTGAGTGTGGGTACTTCAAAAAGTGAAAAATGGCTTATAAGGCTATTAGCACCTAATTAGTAATGAAAAAGGTGGTTAGGCTTAAAACAACAGCTGAATGCTAAGCTAGGCTTTGATACCAAGTTGAATTTTTAGCAATGTGATAGGCTATAATTGATCAAATGCAAGAATCAACATGATTAGCAAGCAATTAAAAAGTGATTAAAGCAAGATTAGCAAGCAATTAGAAAGTGATTAAAGCAAGATTAGTGCAGAATTAATTTAATAGCATATTGTAGGCATGGATACTAAAAAACTAGCGAATTCTCATTAGGCCAATGCCTCAATTTATAGCTTTTACATCCACAAGGTGTGCCAAGCACCCACTCCCCACACTGATTTCTCCTTGATTTGTGCCATCTCCCCTACATCTGGGGCACCTTTTCCTAGAATCTTTCCACACTCCTATATTCACTAATGCTACCCTTTACTCATAGATTCTTCTCACCTTTTCACTGCTATCCACTCAATTATTGACTCTCTTTTACAATCTCTAGCTAAGGGCTTATTCCCGCACACACCATTCACTTGTATATTTCAACAAATGGGCCATGTGAACCATGATGTAGACCTAGATCTAAATGGGTTCACCCAATCCAAGCTGTAAATTACGAGACTCATCTTTTAACTCTGGCCATTCATCCTCATGTGAGCCTAAGCCAGTCAGTCAACATTGAATATGAGGTAAATAGGAAAGTTTCTCAATACCTTTTGTAAATTTTTTGCACCCTATAAATCCATCTTGTGTAACGATCCTCTCCACAAATTGGACATTGCCTGACATTAGCAAAGGCACCCCTGAATAGTATACAATCATTACAACATGCATGAATTTGAGTGTAATCCATACCAATCTTGGAAAGTATTTTTTGAGCATCACTTTTTCTTTCCGACATAAAATTGTTTGTTCGGAACATCTTCTTTAATAATCAGAATAGGCTATTCACACTATTTTTGCTCCATCCATATATTGTTTGTAAGTTCAGGAATTTCAAGCATGCCCATTAAGTTGAGTACTTTCCACCCTCATACAATGATGTGTTAGCCTCCTTGGGTAACACATCCTCTCTTTCATGTGTTTCAAAGTTAGGTGTCTCTTCCTCACCCCCCTTGCTTTGAAAAAAGTGAGTGATCATCTCCTCCATAACATCTTGTTCCTCTATCTCATGTGAAGGAGATCCTAGGTCTTCGCATGTGAAGGAGATCCTAGGTCTTCGCAATGTACTAAACACACTCAACTTTCAAAGTGCTCCTTATGATGCTTGTACTCCTTTCTCAACTTTCAAAGTGCTCCTTATGACGCTTGTAATCCTTCCTCAAGTTTCTTCCAATGACAAAATAATAAGGCATATTGTGTAATACTTGTACATGAATGTCCATGCCCTCCTCATTCTAATGAACCATATTTAAAAATGATACTCAACATTATATAGGGCAAACCATGAGTTTACATTTCATCTCATAAGTTTATATACTAACTGAGAAATTGCCTTGCATCATCAAGCTGGCTGGTATTGGTTCAAACCATCCCCATTTTTTGATATGCTCCAATGTCACTCGACGTTCATGTACACAAACATTCTTGCATCTTGCATATGATCAAGGGATTCTTCTTTGCAACCACTCTAGACCTCCAATTATTGAAGACCCATCACTACTTGAACTAGTAGAAGACATTTATATTGGGCAAAAAGTATGCAATTAAAAAACTGAATATGAATACATGTACTGAAACTAGCAGTGTCAATGATATATCTATAAGTTTTCTCTCTGGAATTTGTCCATTGTTTTTCTATAGGCGATGTCATAAGTATTGTTAAAGCATCGTTAATGCATTTCTAGGAATCATTTTTAGTAATACATTTACTGAACTCTACCTACCAAACATAAGAGACATACAAAAGACCAATACACATTAAGCATAGACACAAAAAGGAGAAGGAGAAGAAGCAAAAGAAGGTCAGTATTCTATGCATTAATCCTAATCACATTGTGAGATCCCCCTGTTCCCACCGAGCAACGGATTCGGGTACTAGCAGCGGAAGTAGCACTTCTCGCACGAGACAGGGGTCCCACATTCGGGGCCTCGTCCACGGATATCCGGACAAGAGACTAATCCGTCGGTTTTTCCAAAACCGAACCCGGAAAAAACTTCCCTTACCCGGAAAGCACCGGCGATTCCACCAGGATAATTTTTTACTCTAACGTAGTCAAGATCATTACTGATCACGCTGATCCAACTGCACCTATAAAGATACTCGGTCGGATCAAGGAAGAAACTTGCACTTGGATCATTGGGATCAACGCTTTTTTCCCCATCAAGAGGCACAGCCGTTGATTCCTATCCATAGAACAATTACTATCCGGGACTTACTTCATCTATCGTAATAACAGAAATTGAGTCTCGGTTTACGGATCCATCAGTCCAGCCTAACCCCATCCGATCCTATGGGTTAGCCAACCGCCCAACCACTGTAGTGATGGGATCCAATTTGGAATTTGGTTAGGTTTTGTCCCGGGTACCAAGGAAAAGAGTTCCAAGGCCCCCTAGCCGGTATTTCATGCAAACATAAAACTAGCCACACCACTTACACACCCAATATGAAAATTGCCTTTTTCTTAGCATCAGCTAATTTTAAAACAATCCTTTAATGAAACCATAGTACCACTGATCACAATCTCCCAATTTATCCAGTTGATTCATAATTTCCCATCATTCCTTCATCAGAGTATCTATGGCATCATTGGCAACTAGAACGCTCACCACCTGTCCACACAGAGGCCGTTTCCATAGTTCCTAGCCCATAATACTCGGCAATATAATCACTTATCAAGATGGACTCTCGTTGAAGATCAGCAAGATCAACCAACAGATCCATATAAAAGAGCCATGGACTCATCCGTTGAGGACCAGCAAGGTCAGTCAACCAGATCCATGCCCGGTTTCACAAAACAACTCTTACTCCTTGTTCCAATATCATTTTAAGATCAAAAAGGGAGATTCTTACTCCTGTATGCCTCGAAGGCTGGGGAGGAATCTTCCTCGACGCACGCGTGGGTATCCTAGGCGACCCAGAGCCCGAGCACCGTATGGTCAGCACCCTCTAGGATCCTTCGCAGGTGACCTAGCGCTTCACTCATAGGCCGCTTCCTTGGTCCCTCATCCACCGTACCGGAAGCTCACCATTTTAATCGAACCGAGGCTGGTCAAGACCTCGGTCGACCTTGCTACGCGAGACGTCCTCCATTGACTCTCCGTCAGCAGTTGCAACTTTATCAGTTAGGTCTCCACGACCTTAATCACAAGACGGTCAAAATGCTTCCCCAGCATTCTTGACATAAAACAGCCATTTACAAACAGCATTTACAAACAGTTTACAAATACAGTTTCTATATTAACTCTCATTTTTCCACATTATCCCTCATTAATCCACATTACTTATTCCACATTCCATGTATATGTGTACTCATCCAATCACCTCCTTTTCCATCTCTTCACTTCAGATTCCTTCACATCACATATCATATATTCACATCCATATCCACATCCATACATCCATACATCCACATCTACATGCTTATCTCCATTTTCACATCCTCATTTATACATCCACATCCCATATCCACATTCATACATACACATCCATATCCACATCCACATCCACATCCACATTCACATCCATGCATCCACATCTACATGCTTACCTCCATTTTCACATCCTCTTTTATACATCCACATCCCATATCCACATTCATACATACACATCCATACATCCACATCTACATCCACATACATACATACATCCACATCCACATTCCACATTCACATCTATACATCCACATCTACATTCACATTCACATACATCCACATCCACATTCCCATACATCCACATCTATACATCCACATTCCACATTCACATCTACATTCACATTCACATACATGCATCCACATCTACATGCTTACCTCCATTTTCACATCCTCATTTATACATCCACATCCCATATCCACATTCATACATACACATCCATATCCACATCCACATCCACATCCACATTCACATTCACATACATCCACATCCACATTTCCATTCACATCTATACATCCACATCCATTCACATCTATACATCCACATCTACATCCACATTTACATCTATGCATATACATCTTCATGCATATATCCATTTTCATGTTCATACATCCACACTCCCATCTCCATATCCACACATCCACATACATACATCCATTTTCACATTCCCATTTATATAACCCCATATACCTTCACATCTAATCTTTTACATCACATCCATTCTCGCCCTATCACAACCCATATACATCTTATCCTATCACATACACTTCTTACCTCATCCCCCCATACACATCTTAATTCATCTTATCACATCCTAACTTATTTCATAAGCATCTTATCACCTCTTATCACATCCTATCACTTTCCATACGCATCTTATCAATTCTTATCACATCTCATACACCTCTTATCACATCTTATCACATTTCATATCTTTTTTTTTTAAAAAGAGAATTCTTTTATTTGATATAAGATTTCTCTACACATTTATTTATACATAAATTCCATTTAAGGAGAGTAACACTTTTGAAATTAAAATCAATCTTTTATGCATCTTCTTATGCATGATTTCAATTTGGTAGGGAATTATACTTTTAGAATAAAAGAATTTCTCTTATGCATCTAAGTTAAGCATAAAATCCATTTATGAGGAAAATCATACTTTTAGTATAAAAAGAATATCTTTTATGCATACCTATATGCATGAAATCCAATATGATAAAAGTAACACTTTTGATATAAAAATTTTTCCTTTATGCCTACTTCTATGCATGAAAATTAAAAATGATAAAAGTAACACTTTTGATATAAAAATTTTCCTTTATGCATACTTCTATGCATGAAAATTAAAAATGATAAAAGTAACACTTTTGATATAAAAATTTTCTTTTATGCATACTTTTATGTATGAAATAAAAATGATAAAAGTAACACTTTTGATATAAAAATTTATCCTTTATGCATACTTCTATGCATGAAAATAAAAATGGTAAAAATAACACTTTTGATATAAAAATTTATCCTTTATGCATACTTCTATGCATGAAAGTAAAAATGATAAAAGTAACACTTTTGATATAAAAATTTATCCATTATGCATACTTCTATGCATGAAAATAAAAATGGTAAAAACAACACTTTTGATATAAAAATTTATCCTTTATGCATAATATTAAAATTCAATTTCTCCATGATTATAATGAAATTCTTTCAATTAATCTAGGATGATGATTCCTAGAATATGGTAGGAAGTCCTCTTTTTATGCTTTGAATGAAAATTTTTTATGCATAATTTTTATAAAAATTTTGCCATAGCTCCGCTGCTATGACTGATAAATCTCAATTTTTCTAAGGGATAAAGCTTATCATTAAGGAAATAATTAAAATGATTCTCTAATTGGATCCTTAATCCATAATGGATTGAATCATCAATATACATAAACTAAAAGCATAAGAAAAAGGCATTAATTTGGCCTCAAGCATAGCTTAATCTTGGGTTAAGGAAAAGCTTTATGAAAAGCTTGATTTGGATTGAGAATGGGTCATGAGTATGACCATTTCTTGAGTGAGAGAGAGAATTTACATAAGAATAATTAGAATTTAAACATAAATGAAAATTAACTTCAATAGCATTTATTAATTATGTAACTCTTCACTACTATTCAAACTTCAATAGCATTTAAAAAAAACCATACCAATTAAACTTCTCAAGCTTGAGAGGGGTTGAGAAGAGAGAAACATTGAGAAATTATAGAAAGATGAATATTCACTAATTACCTTACAACTTGCTTGATTCTTTGTTCACGGTAGAGGCCCCCAACCAATCAATTGGTTAAGTATGTTGATGGAGCCACTAATGGGGATTGAAGAAAGAGGGAAGCTCCAAAAACTAGTGAATTATTAAATGAATTCACAGTTCTTGGCTTAGGTGGAGTAGAGTAACGATGCATAAACACTATATATTTTTCAACAAGGGTGAGGCTTCTATTTATAGGAAAAATTGAGCTCCTAACCAAACAAACTGATTCTAGAATTTTCTAAATCAGTTTGGTCAATATTTGACCATTTTTAGGTCAGTTAAGCTAACTTTTTGGAACTAGACTTGAATGAGGAGAGAGGAGAGATGAAATATCTCAATTTTTATGAGTTTAAAACTCATTCAAGCATGTGAAATATGCACCTCCTTTAAAGAACTCCCCTTCCTTACATATGTCATATTTTTAATATTGCTCATAGTTTTTTACTAATAAACCTTGTACATTTTCAACTCTTCATCTTATGTGAAATATGCACCTCCTTTAAAGAACTCCCCTTCCTTACATATGTCATACTTTTAATATTGCTCATAATTTTTTTACTAATAAACCTTGTACATTTTCAACTCTTCATCTTATGTGAAATATGCACCTCCTTTAAAGAACTCCCCTTCCTTACATATGTCATACTTTTAATATTGCTCATAATTTTTTACTAATAAACCTTGTACATTTTCAACTCTTCATCTTATGTGAAATATGCACCTCCTTTAAAGAACTCCTCTTCCTTACATATGTCATACTTTTAATATTGCTCATAATTTTTTACTAATAAACCTTGTACATTTTCAACTCTTCATCTTATGTGAGTATTTACTCATTTTTGGGTATCTTCTTTTTCAAATTGGATTTATCTCCTCCCTACACATGGATTGATGCTATTGGTCCATAGGAACCTTAATTGGACCATAATCCAAAAATTTCTGAAAATCTAGACCCTTAGACTAAGGTCCTTTATACACATTTCCAATTAATTCCAATTGCACATTGGAAAGTTCTTTTTGAATTTCTGTTTCAGGGAAACTTATTTTAATAAGATGAGATAATTTTCTATCCAAAAATATTAAAAATCTGAATATTCTCTCTCTAGAATATTTTCTCTCTCTAGGTTAAAACAGTTAGAAACAAGTCTTTTATATTTCTGAAGAGGGATTGATTATAGAAGAAGATACTAGACATCAAAAAGGGGTTTGGGGGAGGAATCTTACATTTATGATTTGATATTGGAACAAGGAGTAAGAGTTGTTTTGTGAAACCGGGCATGGATCTGGTTGACTGACCTTGCTGGTCCTCAACGGATGAGTCCATGGCTCTTTTATATGGATCTGTTGGTTGATCTTGCTGATCTTCAACGAGAGTCCATCTTGATAAGTGATTATATTGCCGAGTATTATGGGCTAGGAACTATGGAAACGGCCTCTGTGTGGACAGGTGGTGAGCGTTCTAGTTGCCAATGATGCCATAGATACTCTGATGAAGGAATGATGGGAAATTATGAATCAACTGGATAAATTGGGAGATTGTGATCAGTGGTACTATGGTTTCATTAAAGGATTGTTTTAAAATTAGCTGATGCTAAGAAAAAGGCAATTTTCATATTGGGTGTGTAAGTGGTGTGGCTAGTTTTATGTTTGCATGAAATTCCGGCTAGGGGGCCTTGGAACTCTTTTCCTTGGTACCCGGGACAAAACCTAACCAAATTCCAAATTGGATCCCATCACTACAGTGGTTGGGCGGTTGGCTAACCCATGGGATCGGATGGGGTTAGGCTGGACTGATGGATCCGTAAACCGAGACTCAATTTCTGTTATTACGATAGATGAAGTAAGTCCCGGATAGTAATTGTTCTATGGATAGGAATCAACGGCTGTGCCTCTTGATGGGGAAAAAAGCGTTGATCCCAATGATCCAAGTGCAAGTTTCTTCCTTGATCCGACCGAGTATCTTTATAGGTGCAGTTGGATCAGCGAGATCAGTAATGATCTTGACTACGTTAGAGTAAAAAATTATCCTGGTGGAATCGCCGGTGCTTTCCGGGTAAGGGAAGTTTTTTCCGGGTTCGGTTTTGGAAAAACCAACGGATTAGTCTCTTGTCCGGATATCCGTGGACGAGGCCCCGAATGTGGGACCCCTGTCTCGTGCGAGAAGTGCTACTTCCGCTGCTAGTACCCGAATCCGTTGCTCGGTGGGAACAGGGGGATCTCACAGTTGGTATCAGAGCATTTGGTTAATAAAGATCAATTGAGAAGACAAATAGGTCAGAAATTTATCAAGAAACACAAAAAGGTTGTAATTGTGTGATATAATTCATACAATTTGATATTCAAATTGAAATTCGTAATTTGGTAATTGGGTCTTCAGATGGAAGTACCACAATTATATAGAATCCTTGGCTTGCTTGAGGCCTAGACATGATGGTATTTACCTTATAATTCCAAGGGCCGTGACTATCCGTATATACCGAGAGTATAACTGCAGCTCTTTACTGACAGTATATACGAGTAAATCTAAGACTTGAAATTATAAGCGTTAATGCTATCCAGATGATGAATTTGAATGTGGTTGATATGATTTTTAATTCTGTTTGGGAACTGATGAATTGATTGGGATTCTGATTGAAAAATGATGATTTTTGAAATTTAGTTGAAATATAATAACTTGAGCAAAACCGCAATGAGGATGAATGGGACGAGTCCCTGTAATGATAAATGATGATAATGATTTCAACAAATCACTATGAGATTAGTGGATTGTGCTGTCAAAGTACTACTGTTAACACTTGACTCGGTATATCAAGTTAAGGGATGACAAATTGAAAACTTGCTTGACTGAAATTCCCGTGGAGGAATGTTCAGAAAGAAAAAATTTCGATCTGATGGACCATTATCGTGTTAAAGATATGAATGATATGATCTGAAATGAATTTATTTAATGATGAGTTCTATATAAGGGATATTTATCCCCGTATTCTGTTGGGTTGACCAGAATATAAGGAACCCTAGAATAAATTGGATCTTAAGAAAAAGAGTTGTCCTCTACTTGGCGAGATGAGGACATCTCACACTTTTTTAAGTGGGGTAGAATGTAAGATTCCTCCCCAGCCTTCGAGGCATACAGGAGTAAGAATCTCCCTTTTTGATCTTAAAATTATTCCCTCTCAAAAATAAAAGAAAGATTCTATTTAAAAAAAGGAAGACCCTTTCCCTAGAATACTTCTCAGGAGTCACGCTGTTTTAAGGATTCAGAACAATGAGTTCAGAAGTGAAAATCGGTGTTTTGGATACCAAGGTTTTGGTCTTCATTCGAGTACGGCACAAAAGAAGTTCTTTATCTATTGGGGAGTTTAAGAAGTTATCCCCCAGATATTGTGAGCCTTATCTGACTTCAAAGAAAGTAAGTGACTTAGCTTACGAGCTTCTTTTATCTCCTCATCTCTAAGTTCTTAATGCCTTCTATAGAAAATTGTGCCAAACCCAAATCATGGAAAGACGGTAAAACTTCAGTGGCAAGCTACCGTTGGCTTCTAAGTTACGCTAGCTCCTTCCTTTATATAAGTCGTAACTTTTACTTGTCGCTCACAGTAATCTTACTCCCATCGATCTCCTTTCTTCCTAATCTCCTTCATGGATTGGCAACAAGAATTAGTTTTATCCATAATGATTCCTCACCTTCAAGACGCAAGTGAGTCTGTGAAGAAGGATTTTATAGAACAGTATGAGCGCTCACTTTTCCCTCACTTGGGAACTTCTGTAGCGCAGACCAAATGGCGGACCTATCAAGACATAACTAGGGTAACACCCTGGGGTCAGCAGCACTTCCGTAACAATGTCCGCTTGGCCATGGTTATTGAAGCTTTGGGTTTGGGTCCCCGATACTACTGCGTCATGAGATCAAGACATCCTGGGTTTTCTGAGCGGGTCTTCTTACTGGCGTGTTTTCTTCCTCATGAGAAGATATGCCTTTACCCCGTTTTTGGCTTGCCTCTCAGAGGTCCTTTTGTTAGAACACCTCATACCACTGAGATAGGCGCAGCAATAACCCACAGAATCATTCCCATAGATGAGTTACCTTATACTTGTGCAGCTTGTGAGGACTGCTTTTGTGACCATATGATGGACGGGCTTATGGAAGTGTAAAGAGTTCCTCTATCTTTACTGTATAAGTTCCGAGAATGAATAAAGTTTAAATCTTGTTCGTATTTTGAATCTTGCTCTCTTTAAGACTTATCTTGGTGGTTAATCTTGATTAAAATTTTTCTCTAAGTCTCATATTCGTGAATCTTGCGAAATTATCACAAGTTGCGAGATGAGGACATCTCGCGTTTTTTAAGTGGGGTAGAATGTAAGATTCCTCCCCCAAACCCCTTTTTGATGTCTAGTATCTTCTTCTATAATCAATCCCTCTTCAGAAATATAAAAGACTTGTTTCTAACTGTTTTAACCTAGAGAGAGAAAATATTCTAGAGAGAGAATATTCAGATTTTTAATATTTTTGGATAGAAAATTATCTCATCTTATTAAAATAAGTTTCCCTGAAACAGAAATTCAAAAAGAACTTTCCAATGTGCAATTGGAATTAATTGGAAATGTGTATAAAGGACCTTAGTCTAAGGGTCTAGATTTTCAGAAATTTTTGGATTATGGTCCAATTAAGGTTCCTATGGACCAATAGCATCAATCCATGTGTAGGGAGGAGATAAATCCAATTTGAAAAAGAAGATACCCAAAAATGAGTAAATACTCACATAAGATGAAGAGTTGAAAATGTACAAGGTTTATTAGTAAAAAATTATGAGCAATATTAAAAGTATGACATATGTAAGGAAGAGGAGTTCTTTAAAGGAGGTGCATATTTCACATAAGATGAAGAGTTGAAAATGTACAAGGTTTATTAGTAAAAAATTATGAGCAATATTAAAAGTATGACATATGTAAGGAAGGGGAGTTCTTTAAAGGAGGTGCATATTTCACATAAGATGAAGAGTTGAAAATGTACAAGGTTTATTAGTAAAAAAATTATGAGCAATATTAAAAGTATGACATATGTAAGGAAGGGGAGTTCTTTAAAGGAGGTGCATATTTCACATAAGATGAAGAGTTGAAAATGTACAAGGTTTATTAGTAAAAAACTATGAGCAATATTAAAAATATGACATATGTAAGGAAGGGGAGTTCTTTAAAGGAGGTGCATATTTCACATGCTTGAATGAGTTTTAAACTCATAAAAATTGAGATATTTCATCTCTCCTCTCTCCTCATTCAAGTCTAGTTCCAAAAAGTTAGCTTAACTGACCTAAAAATGGTCAAATATTGACCAAACTGATTTAGAAAATTCTAGAATCAGTTTGTTTGGTTAGGAGCTCAATTTTTCCTATAAATAGAAGCCTCACCCTTGTTGAAAAATATATAGTGTTTATGCATCGTTACTCTACTCCACCTAAGCCAAGAACTGTGAATTCATTTAATAATTCACTAGTTTTTGGAGCTTCCCTCTTTCTTCAATCCCCATTAGTGGCTCCATCAACATACTTAACCAATTGATTGGTTGGGGGCCTCTACCGTGAACAAAGAATCAAGCAAGTTGTAAGGTAATTAGTGAATATTCATCTTTCTATAATTTCTCAATGTTTCTCTCTTCTCAACCCCTCTCAAGCTTGAGAAGTTTAATTGGTATGGTTTTTTTTAAATGCTATTGAAGTTTGAATAGTAGTGAAGAGTTACATAATTAATAAATGCTATTGAAGTTAATTTTCATTTATGTTTAAATTCTAATTATTCTTATGTAAATTCTCTCTCTCACTCAAGAAATGGTCATACTCATGACCCATTCTCAATCCAAATCAAGCTTTTCATAAAGCTTTTCCTTAACCCAAGATTAAGCTATGCTTGAGGCCAAATTAATGCCTTTTTCTTATGCTTTTAGTTTATGTATATTGATGATTCAATCCATTATGGATTAAGGATCCAATTAGAGAATCATTTTAATTATTTCCTTAATGATAAGCTTTATCCCTTAGAAAAATTGAGATTTATCAGTCATAGCAGCGGAGCTATGGCAAAATTTTTATAAAAATTATGCATAAAAAATTTTCATTCAAAGCATAAAAAGAGGACTTCCTACCATATTCTAGGAATCATCATCCTAGATTAATTGAAAGAATTTCATTATAATCATGGAGAAATTGAATTTTAATATTATGCATAAAGGATAAATTTTTATATCAAAAGTGTTGTTTTTACCATTTTTATTTTCATGCATAGAAGTATGCATAATGGATAAATTTTTATATCAAAAGTGTTACTTTTATCATTTTTACTTTCATGCATAGAAGTATGCATAAAGGATAAATTTTTATATCAAAAGTGTTATTTTTACCATTTTTATTTTCATGCATAGAAGTATGCATAAAGGATAAATTTTTATATCAAAAGTGTTACTTTTATCATTTTTATTTCATACATAAAAGTATGCATAAAAGAAAATTTTTATATCAAAAGTGTTACTTTTATCATTTTTAATTTTCATGCATAGAAGTATGCATAAAGGAAAATTTTTATATCAAAAGTGTTACTTTTATCATTTTTAATTTTCATGCATAGAAGTAGGCATAAAGGAAAAATTTTTATATCAAAAGTGTTACTTTTATCATATTGGATTTCATGCATATAGGTATGCATAAAAGATATTCTTTTTATACTAAAAGTATGATTTTCCTCATAAATGGATTTTATGCTTAACTTAGATGCATAAGAGAAATTCTTTTATTCTAAAAGTATAATTCCCTACCAAATTGAAATCATGCATAAGAAGATGCATAAAAGATTGATTTTAATTTCGAAAGTGTTACTCTCCTTAAATGGAATTTATGTATAAATAAATGTGTAGAGAAATCTTATATCAAATAAAAGAATTCTCTTTTTAAAAAAAAAAGATATGAAATGTGATAAGATGTGATAAGAGGTGTATGAGATGTGATAAGAATTGATAAGATGCGTATGGAAAGTGATAGGATGTGATAAGAGGTGATAAGATGCTTATGAAATAAGTTAGGATGTGATAAGATGAATTAAGATGTGTATGGGGGGATGAGGTAAGAAGTGTATGTGATAGGATAAGATGTATATGGGTTGTGATAGGGCGAGAATGGATGTGATGTAAAAGATTAGATGTGAAGGTATATGGGGTTATATAAATGGGAATGTGAAAATGGATGTATGTATGTGGATGTGTGGATATGGAGATGGGAGTGTGGATGTATGAACATGAAAATGGATATATGCATGAAGATGTATATGCATAGATGTAAATGTGGATGTAGATGTGGATGTATAGATGTGAATGGATGTGGATGTATAGATGTGAATGGAAATGTGGATGTGGATGTATGTGAATGTGAATGTGGATGTGGATGTGGATGTGGATATGGATGTGTATGTATGAATGTGGATATGGGATGTGGATGTATAAATGAGGATGTGAAAATGGAGGTAAGCATGTAGATGTGGATGCATGTATGTGAATGTGAATGTAGATGTGAATGTGGAATGTGGATGTATAGATGTGGATGTATGGGAATGTGGATGTGGATGTATGTGAATGTGAATGTAGATGTGGATGTATAGATGTGAATGTGGAATGTGGATGTGGATGTATGTATGTATGTGGATGTAGATGTGGATGTATGGATGTGTATGTATGAATGTGGATATGGGATGTGGATGTATAAAAGAGGATGTGAAAATGGAGGTAAGCATGTAGATGTGGATGCATGGATGTGAATGTGGATGTGGATGTGGATGTGGATATGGATGTGTATGTATGAATGTGGATATGGGATGTGGATGTATAAATGAGGATGTGAAAATGGAGATAAGCATGTAGATGTGGATGTATGGATGTATGGATGTGGATATGGATGTGAATATATGATATGTGATGTGAAGGAATCTGAAGTGAAGAGATGGAAAAGGAGGTGATTGGATGAGTACACATATACATGGAATGTGGAATAAGTAATGTGGATTAATGAGGGATAATGTGGAAAAATGAGAGTTAATATAGAAACTGTATTTGTAAACTGTTTGTAAATGCTGTTTGTAAATGGCTGTTTTATGTCAAGAATGCTGGGGAAGCATTTTGACCGTCTTGTGATTAAGGTCGTGGAGACCTAACTGATAAAGTTGCAACTGCTAACGGAGAGTCAATGGAGGACGTCTCGCGTAGCAAGGTCGACCGAGGTCTTGACCAGCCTCGGTTCGATTAAAATGGTGAGCTTCCGGTACGGTGGATGAGGGACCAAGGAAGCGGCCTATGAGTGAAGCGCTAGGTCACCTGCGAAGGATCCTAGAGGGTGCTGACCATACGGTGCTCGGGCTCTGGGTCGCCTAGGATACCCACGCGTGCGTCGAGGAAGATATTGGAACAAGGAGTAAGAGTTGTTTTGTGAAACCGGGCATGGATCTGGTTGACTGACCTTGCTGGTCCTCAACGGATGAGTCCATGGCTCTTTTATATGGATCTGTTGGTTGATCTTGCTGATCTTCAACGAGAGTCCATCTTGATAAGTGATTATATTGCCGAGTATTATGGGCTAGGAACTATGGAAACGGCCTCTGTGTGGACAGGTGGTGAGCGTTCTAGTTGCCAATGATGCCATAGATACTCTGATGAAGGAATGATGGGAAATTATGAATCAACTGGATAAATTGGGAGATTGTGATCAGTGGTACTATGGTTTCATTAAAGGATTGTTTTAAAATTAGCTGATGCTAAGAAAAAGGCAATTTTCATATTGGGTGTGTAAGTGGTGTGGCTAGTTTTATGTTTGCATGAAATTCCGGCTAGGGGGCCTTGGAACTCTTTTCCTTGGTACCCGGGACAAAACCTAACCAAATTCCAAATTGGATCCCATCACTACAGTGGTTGGGCGGTTGGCTAACCCATGGGATCGGATGGGGTTAGGCTGGACTGATGGATCCGTAAACCGAGACTCAATTTCTGTTATTACGATAGATGAAGTAAGTCCCGGATAGTAATTGTTCTATGGATAGGAATCAACGGCTGTGCCTCTTGATGGGGAAAAAAGCGTTGATCCCAATGATCCAAGTGCAAGTTTCTTCCTTGATCCGACCGAGTATCTTTATAGGTGCAGTTGGATCAGCGTGATCAGTAATGATCTTGACTACGTTAGAGTAAAAAATTATCCTGGTGGAATCGCCGGTGCTTTCCGGGTAAGGGAAGTTTTTTCCGGGTTCGGTTTTGGAAAAACCGACGGATTAGTCTCTTGTCCGGATATCCGTGGACGAGGCCCCGAATGTGGGACCCCTGTCTCGTGCGAGAAGTGCTACTTCCGCTGCTAGTACCCGAATCCGTTGCTCGGTGGGAACAGGGGGATCTCACACACATTATGTTTCTTATTAATCATTAGGTTAAGCATGATAGAAGCAAACCCTAATCATTAGGTCACACCATAACTTGTAGAGTGATGGATAGGAAAAGAAAGAGAAATAAGAAGGGGAAGTTGAAGAAGAAGAAGAACCCTAAACAAATACATTAGAATAAAACATAATAGAAAAATACCTTCAATAGCTTACACCATAGACATATAGTGATAAAGAGAAAGAGTCGCATGAAGAAAAAGAGGAAGGTTATGTTTGGTAGGTAGAGTTCATTAAATGTGTTACTAATAAATCTTTTGCCTTTTTATGTTGTGTAGGTCTTGTACTAATTATCTCTTTTTGTAATATGTGAAAGCTTCGGAGAAGAATCGATAACTTCAATACTCATAATTCAGCACTCTTTTCGCATAGCTCCTGAAAAGGTCCAAAGCTCCTAAAAGACAACTTTGGGCATCGCTTGCCCACCTTCTTTAATCTTTGCTTCATAATCCAAAGATAAATCCAATCCCATTTCTGAAAACTTCATATTCCTTCAGTCTTTATTGGCCTGTCGAGTGTAGGCCTCTTGCACTTTAGCCAATCTGTCTTTTACTGACTCTAAGATCTCTTGGTAAGACTCCATAACTCTGTTTGCCTCCAGTACTGAAGACGATGTCCTGGTTAACGACTGGAAAGGTTTGCCAAACGCTGCCTCATATGGAATCCTGCCAAAGGTACCTTATATGGAGTCCTCCCAAAGTTGAAGAGAAAAAGAGTCATTCAAAACAGCTTGAACTAAAGGTAAATACGATTCCCACTTACTTTGCTGATCGTGGACATAACACTTCACCACATCAAAGTCCAACTGGTTCTATATCTCTGTTTGGCCGTCTGTTTGTGGGTGGAATGCACTAGAAATATTCAACTTAGTGCCAAAATTATCAAACAATGCCCTCTAAAAATGATTGGTAAACTTGGCATCTCAGTCTCTATGGTCCTAGGAATCCCACCAATCGGGTAACAATGCCGAATGAATAACTGGGCAACATCCTCGGTGGTCACATTGGCCCTGCAAGGAATAAGCATAAAAAATTTGCTAAACCTATCAACAATAGTTAAGCACTGTGTATTACGCTTACTCGGACTCGGGGGCAGATTAATAACAAAGTCCATCGAAATGTCTTGGAAAGGACCCTCAGGAATTGGCAAGGGCTATAACAACCCTATCTTCTTTCAACGAGAAGCTTTCACCTTTTGACAAATGTCACAGCGTTGTACACATGTAAACACATCACGCCTCATCTTTGGCCAATAGTATTGCAGTTCCAATTTCTCCAGAGTTAAATTCATGTCCCTATGACCACCTATAATGGCATCATGGGCATTATGGAGAAGAGTTGCCGCCTTGAACGACTTCATGACACATAGTCGGCCCTTGTAGAAAATCCAACCATCGTGTCTCAGAAAATGGAATATCTTGTGGCATCCAATGCCTGTTCCCACTGTGTACTGAACTCCTCGGAATCCGTGTACATGTGCTTCATGTTATCTAGTCCTATACCAACAAGATCAAGTCTAGTGGTCTCAATTGTAGACACTTGTTCCTTCCTGCTCAAAGCGTCAACCACCAGTGCACTTGCCTTTCCTAGAAGGTATTTAATCATACCACCGAAACTGCTAGAATATCTTACTCTAGCGGTGTTGTCGATCACTCCATTGTGCACTTGGCATCGTATGAATCCAGCATAATACATGATGGTTAGTGTAAACCTCGACGTCGGCCATACAGGAAATGTTTCCGATGTTTCAAGGCCTGTAGTACTACTTGGAGTTCACGATCATAGACTGAGTAGTTCTTCTCGGTGGGCAGTAACTTACGAGACATGTAAGCTACTGGATGATCATTCTGTTATAAAACACCTCCAATTGCGATGTTACTTGCATTGGTATCACTTGAAATGGTTCCTCCCACGAGGGAAGTGCTAAACAAGGCACTTCTGACAAAGCCACCTTGAGGTTCTGGAATGCCTCCAATGCTCATGGAGTCATTCAAATATTTTGCCTTCTTGTTTTCACCCCCTTTAGCAGATCGGTGAGATCTGCCTCGAGAGGTCAAAAAACTTGTCGATGTGGGTGGAATATGCCGGGCATATACCCACAAATGATCTAATGTCATAGGCTATTTGAGGTACTTCCCAGTTGCAATGTCGGCCACTTTAGTCAGATCAAGTCAAATGCCTTCAACACTAATTATATATCCCAAGTAATGCAACTTGAATTGATAAAATTTTGACTTCTTTTCATTGACATAGAGCTCATTGCTTTCCAGCAACTTAAGGACTTTCTCCACATCAATGTCATGCTGTTCAACCGTAGCTGACAATACCAGTATGTCATCCAAAAATATGAACACACTGTCCAATCAAATCCCAAAAAACACGCATCATCATGCAGTTAAATGTAGCTAGGGCGTTTGTCAAGCCAAATGGCATGACCACAAATTCATAAGTGGGCCCGTTCTGTACAGAGAGGCTATCTTGGGGATGTTCCCCTCCATAATCCGCACCTGGTCATACCCACTCTTTAAATCCAATTTTGAGAACACCTTTGCTCCATTCAGCCTCTCAAGAATATAGTCAATTCGAGACATCGGGAATGTACTCTTGATAGTCAGCTTGTTGAGTGTATGATAATCAACACACAAACGGGAAGACCCATCTTTCTTCTTGACAAACAAGATCGGTGCTGCATGGCGACACGCTGGGGTGGATGAAGCACAGCTTGCAACAATTCTTGGAGTTAGCGGTTGAACTCTGATTCCATTGCCTTGGAAAGTTGATACGGAAACTTGCTCGGGGGTTCGGAGCCTAGGAGGAGGTCAATCCTGTGATCCTCCAGTCTGGACAAGGGGAGCTGGGGAGGGAGGCTATCCCGAAGAAAAATCTTCTTGAGCTTTTCATGGAGAACCGAGTACTTCTCGTCGGAAGCACTGGCCACCGTCTGGGCTGGATGTAAATCATCGCACACTGTGCACCTTTCCTGACTGCTCACTTATCCTGCAAGTGGCTTATGAGTAGAAAGTTCAAAATTCCTAGCTCACACTTAATTGTCACCGAGGCATTTGACACATTTCGATTGATGTGGAACGTGTGCTTGTCCCACTTGACATCAGGGAGAAACTTGTGAAACCACTGCATACCTAAAATTATGTCTGCTCCCAAGAGGGGCAACCATAAAATCACGTACAAACTCTATGCCCTGAATAACTAACTTAGCACCTAGAGCTTCATACTTGACGCTCATTGTCATGCCTATGCTGAAACCCTCAACCTATTTGTCCATCGAAGTTAGCTCAAAACGGGCACACCTAGCAGCTTGTTCCGTGTGACCATATCCTCTGTGCTGCTGCTGTCAAACAAGACAATGACTCTCTGGCCACCTATGTAGCCAAAGGACTTGAGCAATTCATTGCGCTCTACTCGTCGTGTCATGGGCACGCTTCTGCTTATCTTCGAGCTCCCGGCTAATAATTGCTCCAACTGAAGCACCGGGGTTTGAAGAACTAGGGGTAGCCATTGGGGTCTGTGTGGGAGTGGAGCTCACCTCCACCCCACGAAAGCTATGGAGGCGGCGACGGTGGGCTTTGGAGGTTTCTTCGGACAATCCCGAGAAGTGTGGCCTTTTGTATGACAAAAGAAACATCTACCCTCCTCCTTGTACTGAGAAAGCTCCTCAACACTTAACTTGCCACCTATCTTGCCTGCCTCCGCTTTCTGGTCTGGAGTATGCTTAGACACATTGTTTGAGTTCTTGGAGCCAAAGGATCCCGAGCTCTCTCCTGGGGACCCCGTCTGGTTCTGGCCTTTGCCCCCCAAGGGCGGTAGCCCTGGGAGAAGCCTGCTGGGAAGTCTTCGGCTTGCCACCATTATGTTTCATTTATACACTCTGCGCAAGCGAGAGTGCGTCTTCAAAAGTGGCTGGCCTAAACATACGGACCTCCCATTGGATTTGCATGTCAAGGCCATACAAAAATTACCCTTTCTTGTCCATATCAGTCAGATAAGCCTAATTGCAGACATAAAGTCAAAATTCTATTGGCAAACTGAAGGACTGGTTGCGCGTTTTAACGCGCTCCCCTGAACTCGTCTTCGAGTCGCTCAAGGTAGTGGGGCGATAGAAAAACCATTGCTTAAGGACGCGGACTGTTGAAAAATAGGTAGGGGGAGAGGAGACACACACACAGGAGTAAACCCTAATGTATATTGCAAACCCTAACCATGGAGAGAAGCCATCTCCCTTCTCACACAATGCACAAAGCCATAATCCATAATACACACAACTCACTATAAGTTGTGTCCACACACATCTAACCCTAGCTAATGTCCACACCCTATGACCAGCTGGACATGGTCATTTGTCTCACACATGTTCCTACCTAACATGCCAGCACATAGCATAGCTGGCTTACACTGACATCGAGCTTGAATCTCAACAGCCCCTCTCAAGCTCATGATGTACTACCATAGATGAAGATGTAGATGAGCTTGGGATATCAAGGCTCTCAACACTTCCCCTCAAGCTCATCCCATGTACTCCCAACATAGTAAGGAAGTCCTCAAACTTCTCCCTGCTAAGTGGCTTTGTAAAGATGTCTCATCAGTCTTCACATACTGTAGATCAATTGTACCATCTAGCACCTTCTCTCTGACAAAGTGATAATGGACCTCTATGTGTTTGGTCCTCGCATGAAATACTGGATTCTTGGCCAACTGTATGGCCAACTGTATACTGCTCATGTTGTCACAATGAATGACAACTTTGCCATCAATAGGCTCATCCAAATCTACCAAAAGATTCTTTAACCATACTGCCGCACAAGTAGCAATGGCTGCACCCCTGTATTCAGCCTCTGTACTAAATATAGCAACTGTAGGTTGCTTCTTACTACTCCAACTCACCACAGCACTTCCAAGTGTAAAAGCATAACCACTAGTAGACCTCCTGTCATATGAGCTACGTGCCCAATCAGCATCTGTGTAGCCATATATATCCAAGCCTTTGCCACTCTCATAAAGTAGACCATAATGTGCAGTGGTCTTAACATATCGCATGATGCGTCTCACTGCATCCAAATGAGGTTTTTCTGGGGCTCTACATAAACTGGCTTACTAGCCCCACAGCATAACTCAAATCCGGGCGTGTGATAGTCATGTAAATGAGACTACCACAACCAACATAGATGGATCATCCAGCTCCTCACCATAATCAGCCCGTAACTTCACATTTTGCTCCAAAGGTGTACTCATAGGCTTACACCCTGTCGTGCCATATTTTGCCAACATATCCAATGCATATTGGCGTTGCACTAACCATGTACCTGCATGGTCTTTGATCACTTCAATTCCAAGAAAGTATCTCAACTCACCAAGGTCTTTCATGTCAAATTTCCCACTCAATGCTTTCTTGACATGCATCCAATCTGTACCATGATCACCTGTGATAATCAAGTCATCCACATAGATGACAAGTAAAACAATCCCATGATCTGTTTTCTTCACATAGAGTGAAGAATCTGCTGTAGAAACTTGAAATCCAAGAGAGATAAGATATCTACTCATCTTATCACTCCAAGCACGAGGTGCTTGCTTCAAACCATATAATGCCTTTTTCAATCTGCATACATGAGTGGGATACCTTGGGTGTACATACCCTTCTGGCTATGCCATATACACTTCTTCTTGTAAATCACCATTTAGAAATGTATTTTTGACATCCATTTGATGCATTTCCCAACCATTAGCTGCAGCCATAGCAATGACTGCTCTCACTGTTCCCATCTTTGCCACTGGACTAAATGTTTCATCATAGTCCAAACCTTGGGTTTGTGCATAACCCTTAGCTACCAATCTTGCTTTATGTCGCTCAATGGAACCATCAGACTTGCACTTCACTTTGTAAACCCATTTACAACCAATGACATTTTTATCTTGTGGTAGTGCAACCAAATCCCATGTGTCATTATGAACCAATGCGTCCATCTAAACATCCATTGCTTTCTCCCATACATGCTTTCCAATAGCTTCTGTATAGCATGTAGGTTCCATATTCTTCACCAAAGAAGTCATATATGCATAATGCATAGCAAAATCTCGATATGTCAACCTGTCAACCCGATATCTAACCCTTTGGGATCTCCGCAATGCATGCGGATCACTATGTACACTTGTCACTCTAGCATGTGGTGGCACATATCTATCCTACCTAGCACCAGGTGTGCGTAAAACAGGTATGCCAAGCTCCTCATCCAAACTCTCTGAACTCGATGACTCATAACCTGTAATTCCAATGCCTTCAACCTTCTTCTTTCCTTTATCCACAGCACTACTCCTAGTGCTCACACTCTCATGTCTCAAACGTCCTGACCATGGACGTACACTGCTGCTCTCAGCTTCTGTTGGCCCAGACATAGAAGTACAACTAGAACCTGCTTGTGGCAAGTTCACATGCACATCAGCTTCAATTGACTCAATGACACCCTCATCCTTTGCTTTGTACCAACTAGCAAGCTCATCAAACTAGCAATGACACCCTCATTCTTTGCTTTGTACCTTTGCTTTGTGCCAACTAGCAAGCTCATCAAACACCACATCTCGTGAGATGACCACTTGTCTAGTTTGTGGATTGTAACATTTGTATGCCTTCTTTCGATCCTGTGCATATCCAACAAATACACACTTTTTTACCTTAGGATCCAACTTCCTTCTTGTTTCATCAGGCACATGTACATAAGCTATGCATCCAAAAACTTTGAGGTGTCCAATGTCTGGCCTATAACCTGTAAGTCGCATCTCTGGCGTACTTTCATGAATGGCTGCTGTAGGTGTTTTGTTCAGTATATACATTGCAGTAGCACAAGCTTCTGCCCAATAATAATCTTGCATGCACTTTTCATTGAGCATTGCCCTGGCCACTTCACATATGACTCTATTCTTTCTCTCAGCCACACCATTCTGCTGAGGTGTATAACTGCAAGTCAATTGTCTTCTTATACCATGCTTTCTCAAGAAATGCTCAAAAGCATTTGAGGTGTATTCACCACCTCCATCTGTCCTCAAACATTTAATCCAACAGCCATATTGCTTTTCTGTAAAAGCTTTGAAATCCATAAACTTTTCGAACACTTCACTCTTCTCTCTAAGAAAGTATATCCATGTCATCCTGCTGAAATCATCTATGAATGTCACATAGTATAAACTGCCTTTGATAGATGGGTTTTGTGCAGGACCCCATACATCACTATGTACTATCTCAAGTGGCCTGCTACTCATATTTTCTTCTCTAGGAAACCGCAACCTTGCCTGCTTTCCAAATTGATAGGCTTCACAAACATGCATATGCCCATCATACTTGAATCTAGGCAGCCCACTGATAATGCCTCTTGTCTGCATGTTCTTTAACATTTGTATATTGACATGTCCAATCCTCTTATGCAACATATCAATGTCCTGTACCACATTTTTGCTTTTAGAGAACATGGCTGATTTTAACTCAGGAATTCCAGCATCCAGCTTAAACAACCTGCCTTCTTTCTTGCCTTTAGCAATGACTCTATATGCATTTGTCATCATAGATCCAACAACATGTTTCATGGCAAACAAGTGATTTGCGGTGCCATCATTACTGCTTGATGCATAATTTCCACCATGTTGTGCATAATGTCCACCACGATGTGCTCTACCCCCTCTCAAATCATTCTATTTGCGGAAACAATCTCTTGCCATATGACCAAATTTCCCACAGTAATGGCATTCCACATCTTGCATAGATGTTTGTTGGCCTTGCCAATGTCCTCTACCACGAGGATTACCTCTGCCTCTCTGAGGTGCATATCCACGACCACCTCTAACACCAAATGTGGGCTGAAAATTTTGTTGTTGTGATGACCTGTCCTGCCATCCCAGACCATTACCACCACGGCCACGTGATGCGAATCTCCCCTACCTCTAAAACCTCTTTGCGAGTAGAAAGCCTGATTTCTGCCATTATCATCATGGCTAGTAGATGTATCCTGAAATGAATCACTGAGTTTGATTTCCTCAACAAGCAAGAGTGAGACCAACTCATCAAAGTCTGGTAAACCTGTACTCTGAACCGAGATGGATGTATCAAAAGATTTATATTCCTTGTTACCAAGACCACACAAGGTAATATCCACCAAATCATCATCAGTCATGGGGGCATTTATTGTTGCCAATGCATCTGCAAACTTCTTGATTTCTTGCACATAATCATGGATGCTCCTTCTTTTTCGCTTCACATTATGTATCTGTTGTCACAACTGAGACTTGCGAGCACTCATGTCTGTATCAAACAACTTCACCAATGTATCCCATGCATCCTTGGGATTCTCAGCATCATGTATGTGTATGAGCATAGCATCCGAAATACATATAGACAAATAATGCAACACTTTGAATGCTCTTTCTGACCATTGCTTATGAGCTATAACCTGCTGCTGTGTAGGTTGTCGGGGTAGTTCAGGCTCTGGCGGCTCAGCACCTGTAATGAGATTCCAAAAACCTTTTCCCTTCAAGAAACTTTCGATCCTGTACTTCCATGCCTGGAAGTTCTTCCTATCCAGCTTTTCACCAACAATCTGTACTGGATTATCCGACATATTTGCTCAATGCAAAACACCTTCCGCACACTTCAAATCTATAAGCGAGCCTTCCTCAGCTTAACCACACTCCAATGGATGTTCCAGATACTCCAAAGTAGCCAACAATCTTCAAATTTGATGTAGGAAATCAACCTGTATGTATCCAAAATGAACTGGCTCATGCAGTCCAAGATACCCTGCTTTGATGCACTTTCCAAGGCTCCAAATTGCAATGTAGTGGTGTAATAAAGTATGGGTAACCTTCATTGACACCTAAAAAACCTCAATGTTGAATATCAACACCATCCAACATGTGTACATATCAATTTTGTCAAACCCCTTTCTCTGTTTTGTGAAAAACAAGAAAAATCAGTAAAACCAGTAGCAAATTTTCTCTAATTTCTTCAATATTTGTCCAAATTGAGCAACCAGGCATTCATTAGCTAGGCAATGATTTCCACTAACTCCATGTAAGAGGAATCACTCCAATTATTTAAGACCAATGAGTAATTGTTCAATTAAACTCACTCTATTTCTCTGCAACCAGTAGATAGGCTTTTTAATTAGCTCATTCCCAGCTCAATTAGGCATAATTGATCAAACCAACCATGCAGCATCCTTCTCACTAGTATGTACCACAAGTTTGCTAAACCAATTTTGAAAGATGTCAAGCACTAGTGTTGATTTTGATCCTCCACTTTGCAAAATATTCAAAAATTACCCTATTTCTGCTATCCAATCTACGCCGCCTGCTCGACAGTGATTTGGGAGTGATTGTAGTACTAATTGATGATGGGTTGTTTGAGTCCCCAACACACCTAGGTATGTGTGCAACCATTCAATTCTTGGATTTTTTCCAAAAACATGCTCCAAATGCATCAAATTTTGACCTCCTTTTCTCTGTTTTGTGAGAGCTCAAAAACTAGAATTTTTCACTCATTCAAATGCATGTAAAATGCTCCAAAATCAGCTTAGGGCTTGCATAGGAGTTGCCAATACATTCCTTCTTGTCAGATACATGTGTCTTTTGCCAGATTTACTTCAATTTCCACCATACATCACCGCTTCCAAGCTTTAATGGAAAGCTTCCAAAAAACTAGAATTTTTCTTTGCTTGAGTTGCCCTGAATTTCTTTGTTTCTGCCTGAATCACCTGCAATCTTCTCAAGGATGTTTAGAAGACCTTACACGGTAGGCCAACCTCTCAGATCTGATAGAAATCGGTGTGCTCCAAGCTTCACAGCATCAATGGCAAGCTTCACAGCTTTTCTTCACAACTTCTTCTCCCTCTTCTCTCACTCACTCATAAACCCTAATAGACAGCACAAGGCTCTGATACCATGTTGAAAAATAGGTAGAGGGAGAGGAGACACACACACAGGAGCAAACCCTAATTTATATTACAAACCTAACCATGGAGGGAAGCCATCTCCCTTCTCACACAATGCACAAAGCCATAATCCATAATACACACAACAGTTGTGTCCACACACATCTAACCTTAGCTAATGTCCACATACTATGACCAGTTGGACGCAGTCATTTATGTCACACATGTTCCTACCTAACATGCCAGCACATAGCATAGCTGGCTCACACTGACATCAAGCTTGAATCTCAACACGGACAAACTCGTCCCACACATAAGCTGCCATACCTGCTCTGGTGTGGGCATGAGCCCACTGAGTCCACAAGGGAATGGCCTCACCTTCCAAGTACCAACTGGCTAAGATCACTCAGTCAATATCTGTTTTCCTAATTGCGGCAAAGTAAGCTTCAAATTGATGTAACCATGAATAGAGAGTTGTGGGATCGAGTTTACCATTATACTTACTGAAATTCATTTTCTAGAGAAAATGATTCGAGGGGACCACCGGTGTCAATCTGGCATCCAATGCTTTGAGATAACGCTCGTGTTCCATGCATCGCATGGCTTCGTCTTCTCATTTTGTCAGATCTCCAATGCACACATCTACAACTCAAGCAAAGAGATTTTGGCTGTGGCTATGACCCTGTGAGAGGGTTCCTGTGTTGAGGATCTGGTATTTGGGATACGAAAGGAGAGAGGAGGAGATGGAAAATACGACCACTGGAGAGTGGGTACGCTCCTCCAGAGCCAAGATCTGTGCCTTTTGCTCATCCAACTTGGCTATCTGTTCTACGATTGCTCGCATCATCTATTGGAACATGTCTGTGACACTCAAACCTGGTGCACTCTGGTCCCATGGTTCTTGGTCTCTCTCGTCGTCAAAGCTTGCCATAGCAGAAAAATGCACTTCCTTTCCGAAATGCAATCTGACCATCCACTATCTGTGTGGGAGACATCCGGAGGCTAAAAACCAACCATCCTTGTGTAATACTTGTACATGAATGTCCATGCCCTCCTCATCCTAATGAACCATATTTAAAAATGATAACATTATATAGGGCAAACCATAAGTTTACATTTCATCTCATAAGTTTATATACTAACTGAGGAATTGCCTTGCATCATCAAGCTGGCTGGTATTGGTTCAAACCATCCCCATTTTTTGATATGCTCTAATGTCACTCGACGTTCACGTACACAAACATTCTTGCATCTTGCATATGATCAAGGGATTCTTCTTTGCAACCGCTCTAGACCTCCAATTAATGGTGACCCATCACTACTTGAACTAGTAGAAGACATCTATATTGGGCAAAAAGTATGCATTAAAAAAATTGAATATGAATACATGTACTGAAACTAGCAGTGTCAATGATATATGTATAAGTTTTCTCTCTGGAATTTGTCCATTGTTTTTCTATAGGCGATGTCATAAGTATTGTTAAAGCATCGTTAATGCATTTCTAGGAATCATTTTTAGCGACGCTTATAGAAACGTAGATAAAATTAACTTTTCAAACTTGTGGCACCGTCGATGCCCCCCTAAAAAATTCCCTCCAGTCCTTTCCTTAAGTTTCTGCACCACCTCCTCCGCTTCATCAATCTATCTCTCCTCACATGCATCTGTATTCTTTATATTCCCCTTCCTCTTTCTCTTCATGCGACTCTTTCTCTTTATCACTATATTCCCCTTCCTCTTTCTCTTCATGCGACTCTTTCTCTTTATCACTATATGTCTATGGTGTAAGCTATTGAAGGTATTTTTCTATTATGTTTTATTCTAATGTATTTGTTTAGGGTTCTTCTTCTTCTTCACCTTCCCCTTCTTATTTCTCTTTCTTTTCCTATCCATCACTCTACAAGTTATGGTGTGACCTAATGATTAGGGTTTGCTTCTATTATGCTTAACCTAATGATTAATAAGAAACATAATGTGATTAGGATTAATGCATAGAATACTGACCTTCTTTTCCTTCTTCTCCTTCTCCTTTTTGTGTCTATGCTTAATGTGTATTGGTCTTTTGTATGTCTCTTATGTTTGGTAGGTAGAGTTCAGTAAATGTATTACTAATCACTCTTTTTCCTTTTTATGTTATGTAGATCTTGCACTAATCATTTCTTTTAGCTTGATAATATAGAGGTAAGCTCTCTTTTGTATGTCTCTTATGTTTGGTAGGTAGAGTTCATTAAATGTGTTACTAATCAATCTTTTGCCTTTTTATGTTATGTAGGTCTTGTACTAATTATCTCTCTTTGTAATATGCGAAAGCTTTGGAGAAGAATCGGTAACTTCAATACTCATAATTCAGCACTCTTTTTGCGTAGCTCTTGAAAAGGTCCGAAGCTCTTGAAAGACAATTTTGGGCATCGCTTGCCCACCTTCTTCAATCTTTGTGTCATAATCCGAAGATAAACCAAATCCCCTTTCTGAAAACTTCATATTCCTTCGGTCTTTATTGGCCTGTCGAGTGTAGGCCTCTTGCACTTTAGCTACTCTGTCTTTTACTGACTCTAAGATCTCCTGGTAAGACTCCATCACTCTGTTTGCCTCCGATAACTGAAGACGATGTCCTGGTTAACGACTGGAAAGGTTTGCCAAACGTTGCCTCATATGGAGTCCTGCCAAAGTTACCTCATATGGAGTCCTCCCAAAGCTGAAGAGAAAAAGAGTCATTCAAAACAGCTTGAACTAAAGGTAAATACGATTCCCACTTACCTTGCTGATCGTGGACATAACACTTCACCACATCAAAGGCCAACTGGTTCTATATCTCTATCTGGCCGTCTATTTGTGGGTGGAATGCACTAGAAAAATTCAACTTAGTACAAAAATTATCAAACAATGCCCTGTAAACTTGGCATCTCGGTTTGACACTATGGTCCTAGGAATCCCGCTAGTCGGGTACCAATGCCGAATGAATAACTGGGCAATATCCTCGGTGGTCACATTGGCCCTGCAAGGAATAAGCATAAAAAATTTGCTAAACCTATCAACAATAGTTAAGCACTATGTATTACGCTTACTCGGACTCGGGGGCAGATTTGTGACAAAGTCCATCGAAATGTCTTGGAAAGGACCCTCAGGAATTCGCAAGGGCTATAACAACCCTATCTTCTTTCAATGAGGAGCTTTCACCTTTTGACAAATGTCACAGTGTTGTACATATGTAAACACATCACGCCTCATCTTTGGCCAATAGTATTGCCGTTCCAATTTCTCTAGAGTCAAATTCATGTCCCTATGACCACCTATAATGGCATCATGGGCATAATGGAGAAGAGTTGCCGCCCTGAACGACTTCACAACACATAGTCGGCCCTTGTAGAAAATCCAACCATCGCGTATCAGAAAATGGCATGGTCTTGTGGCATCCAATGCCTATTCCCACTGTGTACTGAACTCCTTAGAATCCGTGTACATGTGCTTCATGTTATCTAGTCCTATACCAACAAGATCAAGTCTAGTGGTCTCAATCGTAGAGACTTGTTCCTTCCTGCTCAAAGCGTCAGCCACCACTGGATTGGCCTTTCCTGGAAGGTATTTAATCATACCACCGGAACTGCTGGAATACTCTATGCGTTGGGCAAGGAGGCTAGCAAAACAGTGGGGTAGACACCAGTAAAGAAAAAGATCTGCAGTTGAAAAATGAGCAGCTGTAGCAAGAATTAGTGGTCTTGGAAAGGAGGTTCACCATCTTTAAGGGGGGAGACAAAAAGAAGCCAGTCACGCAGTGAGAAGGGAAAGGAAAGGAAATTATTTTATGGAAAGGTTCATCAATGGACCTGATCCACGGCGAAGAGCTGAAAGAATATGCATGGGTAGCTACAAAGAAACTAGAGGAAAAGTAAAACGATGAGGCTATGCCAAATTTCAAATTAAAGAGTTAGAGACACTCATCGAAGAATTTAAAGAGAAGTAGAAACAAGAAGAAAAAACAATAAATGCTCTAAAAAAGGAGGTAGAGGTAGCTACGCCTACAAGGGTGACAAGAGGAAAAGGGGGGGAAATGACCGTGAGCTGAAGGTCACCTTGACAACATCCCCCCACACTGACCTCAGGAATAGATAAGATCAAATGGATGCCATGACAAGGGTACATGTAGAGGAAATGCGAGCAAAGGAAAAAATGAGAAGACTTCCAAAGCTAGGCAAAAAGGGAAAAAAAGAGCAAAATATCACCTGCAGAAAAGAATCCAAGAAGAAATGGGCCAAAGAAGCATGGGCATCTGGAAAGAGATTCCTCTTAAATGTATGCAAAATTTAATCTAGACAGCTTAGTAGGCACATTCCATGAGACCTTCTAACTTGGATGAAATTGCAAAATTCATGAACCAGTTAGAAATGCCTAAGTCAGAGAGACAGGGCCAAAGTAGCTCCTAGGCACGTAAGAGCATCAGGATAGGAAAGAAACCCCTCCCCCAGATCTAGAGCAGTGCATGGAAGAAACGGCCTCTTATGACAACTGGATCCGAGTAAGGAGGCCACAACTCATTGGAAGAGAGACTCTACTAATTCCCGTGGCCAACAAAGTCACCAAGAAAAAAGGGGAAGGGGAGTGCCGAAGAAGACTAAACCTACATGCATACCACCCTATGGGTGGAAATGGCAGCGAGGCGGGAAAAGAAGGCCCAGGGAACTTGAGTAGACCATCTTCGAAGAAGATATCATCACCCTAGAGCAATCAGAGCCCCATGCCTTCACACCAGGCATGGCTATGGACACAATGAAGAGGGCAAGGCAAAGGTATCGAGAGGAACGACCCATTCATGTGCAATTTCAATAGGCCCATGAGAGGACAGGCACAAGGCATAAGACCTGAAATGGAAATTGGTCCTATGTGTAGTGGAAAGATGTTTCCAATGGTGACCCAAGCTCTTAAGTTCAAATCCTCTTTTGCACATAACATCTTGGTCCAAAATTTTCTAAGTCTGAAACCCAAATTCACCCTCATTCCATGATATACCTGCTGGTGCTGAGTACACTGCGCATTGCAGTGCACGGGCCAGCTCTGGATTGTGCTACAATGCACTCACACACTCTTATACACGAACCAACTTGGCCAAGCACCCAACCGCCTGGCAAAATTTAGGAGGATTTTACGGGCAACTGCCTGGGAGTTTAGAAATTGAAAGACAAATTGGAAAGAGGCCTTCTTAAGAAAAAAGCATACCCTACTTGGAAAAAAACACTGGTCCCAACCGCCTGGCGAAGTCTAGGAGGATTTTACGGGCGTGAGTCCCGTGCACTTATTTTGCAACTTGCAATCGCTAGTGCACTTATTCTAACGCGGTGACTTGAACGCAAGGGTGCTTCCATAACTTCATCATGAATGATGGCACCCGTACCAAATTTCAAAACTTATAATATTAGTATGGAGGAACTGTACAAAAGGTACCAAAAATACCATGGGCCAAAGACTATGAGCTAGAGACTATTCCAACTCATTTACATTGCAATTTCGCAGCTTACATAACATATCCTGTCGATCATCTTCCCACACACAAATGAGGATAGGCTCCAAGACACTTGTTGATACCCAAGCTACATGCATGCAATCATCATAGCTTCAGTGGTGCATCCTTTAGGGGCCAGCCTTTCCAACACATACTTGCCAGTCCACACCTTGACCCACTGGTCTGGTCCCCTAGGGGTTCTCACAAATGTTTCATTACAATGCTTTTCCTTGAGGTACCATCTTTTGGTCTTTGGCCCAAATTTGAGAGGCCTAGTCCTCACATCATATCCTAATCAATCTTGCATGCACGCAAATATTAGACAACCTAGTATGTACAAGGGTCTGCTGATCAACTGATCCTAGTTTGCAAAGAGTATAATGCCTAAAAAATATTAGCATCATTTAGCTTGCTAGAATAGTATATATATTAACACAAACGAGTACAGTTATACACAATTCAACCACATTTAGACCAATATTCTCCCCTTTCTGAAACACAATACTATTTCTAGATACCCATATTTCCTATAAGCAGCCATATCTAATAATATTAAAAACCAAGTTAGTGACATCTTCAGATTCCACCCCCCTACCTAGAACCCAATCCCCCTAGTGACATCTTCAGATTCCACCCCCCTACCTAAAACCCAATCCCCCTATAAGCAGCCATATTAAAAACCAAGTTAGTGACATCTTCAGATTCCACCCCCTACCTAGAACCCAATCCCCCTAGTGACCCTAAACACCTAAGGACTTGGCTACCTATTTTCCAATTCTAACCCAAGAGTCCCAGATAGTAGGGTGATCCAAGAAAGCATGCCTTCCATCTTCCAGAGTTGATCTGCACCTGGGGTAGCAACCTAAAGTGAAGCTCCTTTGACGGAGTTTAGACCCAATGAATTCCCATAGTCGAGACCTTTCCACGTAAGGTACCCCTCAGGACTAAGTGCCACGAGGTCTTGAAGACCCTTGTCAGATGACATCAATGGATGACATTGATCGAAATCGCGATGCCTTTTTGGACTGTTCAAATAAAGTAAACTAGGTCTAGTAAACTAGGGTTGAAAAACATAGAATATAATGGCTTGAAACTACATTTTTGTTGTTGCTTGAAGGTATAGTGTAGTGGTAAGATGTTTCCAATGGTGACCTAAGCTCTTAAGTTCAAATCCTCTTTTGCACATATCTTGCTCCAAAATTTTCTAAGTCCAAAACCCAAATTCACCCTCATTCCATGATGTAAACTAAGAAGTAAACTACGATTTTCTTAGTAAACTAGGAAGTAAACTATGCCCGTTTACTAAACTAGAAAGTAAACTAGGAAGTAAACTATGCCCGTTTACTAAACTAGGAAGTAAACTATGATCGCTTAGTAACCTAGTTTACTGGCCCTAGTTTACTGTATCCGACTACCCAAAAAAGGCGTCGTGATTTTTTATCAATGACATCCATTGGTGTCACACCTGACAAGGGTCTTTAAGGCCCCGTGGCACTTAGTCCTGAGGCAAGGTACCCCATTGTTGATATCTGACCCACAAAAAACTTTATTAAAAAAGATTGGAGTCCAGTGTTCGTAGAAATTATTTTTCCAACAATTCAAAAAACCTTCAACCTCAAATTTTGTAGGTTTTTTTCTAAATTTTAAAAATTTCTAAGAACTAAAATCCCTTAAGGTTTTTAGGTTTTTGTGGATTGTTATTTTAAAATTTGAGGGTTATTTTTTCAAAATTTGCCATTCACCTGACACTCAACCTCAGTTTTTCATGAACACTGCTCGAGTCGTATTCACGAAAAACCTAGGTTTAGTGTAATGTGAATTGTTAAAATTCAGATTTAGACTAAAAAAATATAATTAAAATGTTTTTATGAATTGTAATTTTTAGAGTCATTTAATTATTTGACCTTTATTTAAAATTTTGAACATTTAAAAAATGTTAAATATCTTAGCTTCAAAGAGTTTTAAATTTTTAATATAATTCTTATAATTTTTTAATCGATATTAATTCTAATTTTTAATATTAATTAATAATTACTAATTAGTAAATTAGTTAAAAATTAATAGTTATTAATAATTAGTAATCTCTAATTTAATAATGTGATATTAGATAATGTTAACTTGGGCCAATGGGCCCAAGTTATTAATAATTAGTAATCTCTAATTAATAATGTGATATTAGATAATGTTAACTTGGACCAATGGGCCAGCGATTCAATTCAGATTAATGGGAGTGCACCAGCCTTCGACTCGTCACTCTCAAGTCATATTGTATACAGTTGACCCTCATAGTCACAAAAGTAGCACCTTACCAAACCGCAACCACTTAGGTATATAAGAACACTTCTACGTTTATAATGGAAAAGAAGGCTTTGGGAATGGTCAAGGGAGTGTGGAGAATGATGCTTTGCAATCTCAGCCTCTCTCTTGGGTAGAAGATAAGTTGAGCTTAACTAAGTGCAAGTGATTAATAGCTTAAGACTAGTATAATGTGAGGTAAGGGAGATGAATGCTAAGCTATAGGAAGCAAGAACAAGGCTATGATACCATGTTGAAAGCATGGATCAAGCTCTCCTAAACAACTTCCTAATAACAAGACATTTACTTAATCATAAACTAATCCTACACTAATGATAACCATAATCCAAGGTGAATAAAAATGAACAATACGCATGGTGATGAGTGTGTGCTAATTAAGTTTAGACTCAAGTTTAGTTAGGTTACAAGATGGAAACTTGTACTAAAAAAAAGACTTGAGATGTGCTTGATTTCATTGCTTGAAAATGGCCCCTTTTATATGAGGAGAGTACAACCAAGCTATGATAGCTCATGTGGGATAAATTGGCTAAGTGACTTGGCACTCTAGGAACACTCATTTCAACACAAATAGAACTAAGCTGGCTGCCAAAAGCAAGAAATGTATATTCCTTGGATATAGCATAGAGTCAAAGGCTTATCGTTTGATCTAGAGGCTAAGAAGATAATGGTCAGCTACTACCGGAGATGTGGTGTTTGTGGAGCATCCTTGGAAATTCAGTGGAGGACAGGGATCCATCCACTTTATCCACAAATGTAGAAGAAGCTTTGGCAGATCCAAAGTGGAAGGCAGCAATGGAGTCAGAGTATGATAGCATCATTAAAAAAACACTTTGGAGTTGGTAGATCGGCCACCAAAACAAAAGGTAATTGCCACCAAGTGGGTGTGGAAAGCTAAGTATAAATCTGATGGTTCATTAGACAAATGCAAAGCTAGGCTAGTTGCACAAGGTTTTTCATAGGTTGAAGGTTTGGATGTCAGTGAGACCTTTTCCCCAACAGCTCGAATGACCACTATTCGCACAGTACTTACCTTGGCTGCTGCTAATAAGAAGTGGCCAGTTTTTCAAATGGATGTCACATTGATGGGTGGTGAGCCACGTGAATGCAGCGTAGCCGCCCACATCTTGTGCGCATCCACCGCACTACCTGTAGCACTATAAATGGACATAGTTGGCACAAGCAAAGGCATCCAATGCTTGTTGAGAAAACGTGGTGCTCATGCTAGATCAAGTGTGTGGAGGAAAAGAACTCACAAAATACAAGAACAATATCTTGCTTATTAAGTTGTTTATGAATACAACTAGGCCTTGCTTCATACAAAATGCCTCATAGCTCCACCTTTAAATAGATGAGCTAGTGGACCTTAAGTCCATTCACACTCACACCCTTCTCTTCCCCTTCTACATAACCTTAGTCTCTTAATACCCCCCCTCAATACCAACTATGAAAGAATGGAATAGGTGGTATTGGACATAGGATGCCTTTATAAATTAGGCATACAAGGGTTGGAATATAGGTGTGATTACATTGAGAATTAAAACAATTTCTCAGTAGAGGTAGAGGTTGATACAAAGTTTGCCTCTGACTCTTTGTTAGAACATTTAGATGTGATATGTCCCGTTTGTTTACATTTGTTACATTTCATTTTGTTGGGATATTTGATCCAACAAT
The DNA here is from genome assembly GCF_041138505.1 of Cibotium barometz. NCBI lineage: Eukaryota > Viridiplantae > Streptophyta > Polypodiopsida > Cyatheales > Cibotiaceae > Cibotium > Cibotium barometz. Next base: position 45,456,254 of record NC_141067.1, on the reverse strand, counting down.
TATTTGCCAAATGACCCACCTTTTTGCAATGGGCACATCTTACTTTGACCATTTGATGTGACAAAGCTTGTTCGATAGTCGATGAAGTGGATGCATTTGAAGATTCAGCTCCTCCCTTTGGCCTCTTTTCTTCATCAAGACAAGATTGAATGACTCCTTCGTGGGTGGAATTAGGTATGTTCTTCAGGGTGGTGACTAAGGTGGGGTACACCTTCTTGACTGCTTTGAGCAAAACAGTCACTGCATCATCTTCATCCATTCTCGCATTCAGTCACTAATGCAAGTTGAGCCATAAGGCCCTTCAAGTGAGAGATGAAGGCTCCAATGCCATCTCCCTCTTTGAGTTCCAAGCTAAAAAATTCAATTTTGAGTGAGATCTTGGAATTCTTACCACGAGCTCCATAGAGCTTATCAAGCTCATCCCATTTCTCCTTTGCAGTTAGAAGCTGGTCCACATGCTGAATGAGTGCCTCATCAAGATGAAGCATGATGATGGCTTGTGCCCTCTCATCATCTTCAATATCTTCAGCCTTTGTCGGAGATGAATGGCCAAAAGCCTTTGGACATCATCTTGTACTTGACAAGGACTTGCCAAGTGTGGAAGCCCTCTCCCGAGAACTTCTTGATTTGAGTGTTTTCCTTTGACATTGGGTATTGAAAGAGTTATGAGAGAGTAATGGGATGATTTATGAAGATGAAAAAACCAAAAATTTATGATATTTAAGCTTAATTAGAAAGAGAGAGGCTTATGAGAGTGCAACAACCTTAATCAAGTCAAGAATGTTCCATAAATAGGAGATTAAAATAGTAATTTTTATGGTTTAGCACTTAGGGTTTGTGCCCAATTACTAATTTTGATGGGGATTAGCTTCATTAGTGTAAAGAACACTTTGGTTGGTGATTAAGATCACCATTAGTGTTTAAAAAAATATAATTAGTGCTTAAAAGCATATTTTTAGTATCTAATGACACTTATTTTGGTGATTAGATTCACCATTAGTGTTTAATAACACTCTTAGTGTTTAAAAACACTTTATAATAACTTCCCTTGTTGAATTAAAAGCTTCATTAGTGTTAATCAACACTATTAGTGCTTTCACAAGCGCATTTTGAAAAACTTTGAAAGCTTGAAAGTGGTGTTGATGATGGAACTTAATGGGAATGAGGCTTATGGATACCTCATGTGGTTGGCCAGCACTTCAAAATCAAGAGGTAGATCAGAAACAAGCTTCTCATAACATCACTTGGATGATAAGAGCAAGGAGGGAAGGATTAGAGCAAGAAAAACACAATTATGAAGCTTTAATGGTGAGCTTCATGAAAAAAGACAGCGATCGCCTGGTTTGTTTGCCTCCCACGCACGTTTTACGCCTCCATTGTAGTTATAAATTGAGCTGTAGACTCATGAGGCTTAGGGCTTCAAAAGCCCTAAGCTAATGTGGCTTAGGATGTACCACAGAAGGCGTATTCACGTACGACCTCCAACTGTGCTACAGAAACCCGATGCCGGCGCACTCAGACGACAATGCCACAACAAAGAGAAATGCTACCCAGCAATTGGTCATACAAATGCATGTGCCCAGGCCTCCTCTTCATTTCCCATGAAGAAATATTTGAGATTTATAGCCTCCACGAGCTGCTAGAGCTCCTCCAATGGCTGGGGATTGAGCTCCACAAGTGAAGAGATAAGAAAAATGAAGAAAAATGACCTAATCTACACCACAAGGGACCTAATCAACCTAGGCTCTGAATACCATGTTGAGAAAACGTGGTGCTCATGCTAGATCAAGTGTGTGGAGGAAAAGAACTCACAAAATACAAGAACAATATCTTGCTTATTAAGTTGTTTATGAATACAACTAGGCCTTGCTCCATACAAAATGCCTCATAGCTCCACCTTTAAATAGATGAGCTAGTGGACCTTAAGTCCATTCACACTCACCCTTCTCTTCCCCTTCTACATAACCTTAGTTTCTTAATATGTAGCACTATAAATGGACATAGTTGGCACAAGCAAAGGCATCCAATGATTGTGAGCATATATTCCCTATACTCTTAGTACGTCCTCCATAGTCTACCTAGATCGCCATCTAAGCTCTACACTAGAGTACATGGGTGGATATCAACATCATATTGTACATATCTCTTGTTTGGTATAATCATAATTGTAAAATTCTCTCCATTCTCTCTATTGCATTGTCTAGTGTACTTTCTCTTGTTGTATCTATTTCTGTTGTGCCATATTCTTACACTTCACTATTAGAGGCTCTCCTTATGTTTGGAATATTAGTGTGAGTGAAGAGCCATTTAACAGTCTCATGACTCCATTTGGAACATGTGCTGCACCTATCCAACAACAGTTCATTTTTTGATTAAGCACATTATAATATAATGTGTCCACTCATATCCATTGCATAGCTTAAGGCTCTATTCATCAAGCTAATGCTGATTCTTTCCAATTTTTGATGTTTCAGAACCTCTGCCTCATCCAAACAAAAATGAGTTTACCACTTGTATTCTCCATTGACATTTCATACACCTTCACCATTGCAGTCTGAACTTTTTTAACATCAACCTAGATATTATTATACTCATCATACTGAAATGAGTGCACATTTGTCACATTTTTGTTTTTCTTTGGGACGAGATTCTTCAAAGGCATGCTTGTGTGTCTATACTCACCAAAGCACTTCGATAATAGTCATATTCTGATTCTATCTTCCTACTGCAACTTTATGTGGACAGGGAAGACCAAACACATAGAAACGGTGTGGTCTAATGCAATTTACCAATAACTTGGAAATAGCACGATAACCATTTCTGCTAATGGAAGTTTATGGTCTTTAAGAATCTTAGGGATATCATTTATGTGCAAAGTTAATTTGATCATTGAGATTCTTTACTCCCCCCCACATTCTTGCAATCCAAACCACTTATTGTCCTTAAGTATTTCATTCTTCTTTTCCTACCAGCCCTATCTCTTACTAAGCTGGTAATGCTCTTGAATTTTCCTTGATGCTCCATAAGAACAAGAGGAGTACATTTGACCTTTTTCTTAGTAGCTTTTAGTTGTTCCTCAAGCTTAGCTATACATTTTTTTTAATCCTCTATAAGTTTTGTTTGTTCTGCACAAGCTTTTTCCAATGCTAAAACTTCCACTCTATGTTCACTTTGGACTGCTAGAAGTTGTACTCTACTTGTTTGTTGCAGAGCAACATGTTGATGAATTAGATGATGATAATAACCTAATAGTACAACTTTTCCATCTCCGATAAACCTTATAATATCATGAAAGGTGGAAAATGGAGGTGGCTTACTAGTTATTAGCGGATCAAGTGGGTATAGTTTTCCTTTAACCCAAAGATCAATACTCTTTTTTCCTTCACTACGCAATCTTGTAGCTTCACTCGTATCTTGCAAAACTCTACGATGAGAACTCTTCCATGTTGCATACTCTTCATCCAACTCCAAGCAGATTTGAAAATTTCTCTTCAATGGTGTCTCTCGCTCCATGGTGTTGTTGGCATTTCTATTCTTATTGCTCCATGTTGATACTTACTTAGATTTGGTGATTAACTAACTGGCACACAATTTAATGATGATACCACCAAATTTAAAATTGTGACACCGCCAAATTTATCCCTTGGATATGCCTCTATTCTAACTAGTTGAGTTTTGATTAGTGTTTTAATCACTTTCCTTTACAGGGCCCTTTTTTTATTAACTTTTGGCCATTAGTCAATAAATTGGGTGTGGAGTGTCAGCAGCATGTCATGGACAGTCGGTAGTATAGATAGTCGACTACTATCAGCAGTAGGTCATCAAGACAGGTTGTGGACTATGGCTAATAAAAAAATAAGCATAAAGGGGACAAGCCTTAAAAGGCCCATTTTGCATCAACAAAGTTTGTCTCTATAGTGGGGGCACTCTAAGGTGAGTCTTTAGAGACAATGTTGGCTTCATTAGTGAAGTACCTATCTTCCAAATGTTCTAGTTTTCCACAATATTTGTGTTGCAGCTTTGGCTTACTTTTGTACTTGCAATTTTCATTACATGACCAATTTTACCACAATGAGCGCAGCTAGTGTTTTTCCCATCGTTATTGAAGAAATCTCCATCTTCAAGTCCATGGTTATTAAGGCTCACCCTAACCCTCCTTGAAACACATCCAAAAAAAGAGATTACCTGGTGAGCTGCAACTGTTGTGAGGATCTTTCCAATGGGGCCGAGCTTGTAACCCTTGAGGTCTCCAAGCTCTACAACTCCTTGAGAAGCAATTCCACTGTGTCTCCCGCGAGCATTGTCACACTGCCGCGTTGCACTACGGGTCCTCGTCCCTCCTCTCACCTCACCTCACTTCACTCACACACACTCACTAGCATGCCTTAGGGAAAGACATGCACAGGTACCCAACTTTGACGAACACTGTAATTTGTTTGCCAATGTGCTTGGTGTTGTTGAGGCTTTCTTTATGCAAGCTTAGGGGACTTTGTGATGCGGACCCAAGATTTGGTATTTCTTTGGTAGTACCCTTGTGCTTATATAGCAGTGTTTTTGGTACCCACACTTGTTGCATTGGTGGAGTTCTTTGAGGAACTTACATCATAGGCTTTTGTGGACGTTGTTGTGGATTACTTTTCTTCTTCCTTGGCTTTCGTTGAGGAAGATGTTTTGACTGTTGAGACACCCAAATTTGATTGGCACCTTCATAGTAGCCTTAAGCTGTTGGAGATGGAGGCGATAGCATGAGAGAGAGATGAGAGAGAAGCACACGAGACACAAGACTGAGTCCCCAAAGTGTGTGGAATACACACAATAGATGAGTATATATAGAGGAGATCCTAGGGCTATATATATAGAGACATTCTATATATAGCCAACACCCCCACTCAAAGAAGGGTCTCTAACTGTGGATGAAAAAACCCTTGGGGGCTCAAGGGAAAAACCCATAGCTCTATATACACCTACCGCTATATTAAATTATTTTATAGTTACAAAGTATTATTCAAAGGAGCTACATCACTCCCATATATACAATAGCCATGAAGGCTGCGAAGGAGCTACATCACTCCCATATACACAATATCCATGAAGGAGCTACATCACTCCCATATATACAATAGCCATGAAGGAGCTACATCACTCCCATATATACTTCATCACTCTTATGTGTACAATAGCCATAAAGGCTTTGAAGGAGTCATCGTCATCCATCTTCATGTTGTCTTGATCCATTCATGTAGGTTGAGTGCAAGTCTATCTTCGTGTGACGATGCCAAATAATACTTTTGTAGTCTCTTCTCTATATTGAAGCTCAACAATATCCAAATACAATCCTGATCCATAAACCCTGTAATATGGAAGAAGTCTCCGTAACAAATGGAAAACCATAATTTTGTTATAGAAATATGAGATGTACACGAAGAAATAGACATAAAGGTATCTATTATATGGTTGCTTAGGAGTATAGTCCATCCGCAAGGACATGCATGGCAATGTCAACTTGTGGAAGATCATCCAATCAATGTTAAATGAACTAGATTTGGTAAGAGAATCTGGTTACTTGGAGAAGTTGACTTGGAAGATTGACCTGTCAATAAACACTAAAATAGAAAATGACACTCATTCTAGTTAGTAAGGATATCATGGAAAGCTAGAATCATATCTTTGCCATGGAAAAAATCTATGACATAAGATCAAACCTCCAATATTATGAGTCAAGATAATGAGACAACTATAACTTGGATCAAACCTCCAGGATGACATGATATGAAAGTAAACCTCATAAGATGATAGGACGAGAAATCAAACCTTTGGACACGTGGTGAGCGTTCTAGTTGCCAATGATGCCATAGGTACACCGATGAAGGAATGAATGGAAATTGGAATTATGATCACTGATTCTATTGTTTTTATTAAAAGATTGTTTTAAAGATAGCTGAATCTGTGAAACAGGCAATTTCATATTGGGTGTGTAAGTGGTGTGACTAGCTTGAAGTTTGCATGAAGAGACTATCCGGACAAGAGACTAATCCCTCAGTTCTCCCATTGCTACTTTGCCTCTCCAAGACCTCCAAGTTGAGGTCTTCCATGACCATTGACATGGCCTTCATGGCCTCCAAATCAGCATGCTTTTCCTTCAATGCATGCATCCATTCATGGTGCTTCTTCACAAGTTTCTTATAAGAACCAAGGTGCATAAACATGTGGAAACTACCAAGGTTTCCATCCCCTTCTTTTCTCTCCTTCATTGAGAAAACATTCACAAGCGCATCCTCTTCTTGATGCACACACATGTGAACTCCATTGAGTTCGCTATCTCACTTGCCATCATCTTGACAAGCATGCACCTCCACACAAGACTCATGGGATACAAAAATCCCATACATAGCAACCCTTCATAGAGCAATTTTCCATGCTCAAACACAAAACTTTGAGGCAAAACTTCACAAAACCAACCTTCTTGAGGCATATGAAAAACGGGTAGAGGGAGAGGAGACACACACATAGGAGAAAACCCTAATGTATATTGCAAACCCTAACTATAGAGGGAAGCCATCTCCCTTCTCACACAATGCATAAAGCCATAATCCATAATGCCTTACCAACGTCCTCTACCACGAGAATTACCTCTGTCTCTCTGAGGTGTATATCCACGACCACCTCTAGCACCATAACGAAAACACTTCACTACTACAAATATGTGATACATTGGAAAAAGGCACATGAGCTATAAGAACTAGGGTACAAAATGATGTGATGTGCATGTAAAAATTGTATCTCTTCAATAGAATGGTAATATTATAAGTTGTGATTTTAAACTCATAAAATTAAGTCAATCAAAATTTAATGTGTAATACTCATGATGTCATGCATTCATTAAGAATTAGAATCTTGGACATAGAATTAAGGGGATACTAAAAATCATGATATTATTGATGTAAGTCTAAAAAGAAGGATGCATTATCATTATCATAGGAAATATTTTGTCCATAGTTAATTAGACCTTGAAACATTAACAGTAAGTAAACACTTCTATAATAATATGTAGGACATTAGACAAAGCTGTGTGAGCTATAGAAATCAACATGGAAAATCTTATCTTATCTTGCAAAAGAAGATGTTCTTGAGACCATTATTGCATGGTCAAAATAATATTTACATTTTCTTTACACTATCAATATTATTATCCTATTTTTACTTATTCTTCCTTGCATGTTTTAGATGAAATTTGAAATTGAAGTCATCTCAATGAGAATTCTTACCTAATGTAGTTTCTATATTTGACCAAAATACTATGTGACATAGTTTTGTAATTCATTGTAAAGATCAATAATCATATTTGTAGATATAAAAAAAGATTAATAACCTCATGAAAAGTACGTAGCGTGGATGTTTATTGAGGTGAGCCTAAGTGAATAAATCAGAAATATAACGTCATTATCTCTGCATTTATTCACAAAATGGAAGTAGGGAAATTTCATGGCACACAAAACATGTATAGAAATTCAATAGTTATGAATTGAATTTGTAGCCTTTGTCTACACTTAGAAAACCCACAGCATTCTTTGATGGGTGAATATTCATTATTTATATTACCATAAACTACATCTTACAAGGAAAGGAAAAGAAAGTAGAAAAAGACTACCTACATGTCCCAAAGATGACACACTTGAGTGTTTACATGGAGCAAGTGCCAGACTACAGCGTGCAAACTTCAAAGGGATGTGAGCATCCTTGAGGGCAAGTTGCATTTTTATTATCATTACAATAATTCATGTTGTTCTCATTACTCTAATATTATACCCTATCCTTAGCCCCTCCTTAAATTCTTTATCTATACTTGTAGAAATATAGCACACATAAGAGTCCTAAAATACTACTCTATATAATGCAAAAGGAAGAAGTAGTACAAACTAAACTCAAGTACAAGATGTAATCTGAGCTTTATGACCTATTATACACTCATGGAGAGCTTAGAAGAGGAAGAAAGAGGTTCAAAATAAGATTTCCAAACCTAGAGTATGTTGGGGGGAAGTTTGAGAAAGGGAAAACACACTTTTGGGAAAAAATTAAAAATTTTTAATTTTTAGGATTTTTAATCTACGTGATTCTAGGTGGGGGGACCTCTAAGTTTGGGCCCAGGAGGAGGTAGGGGGACAAGAGTAGTAATTAGGCCCTATTAGCAAACCAAAGCCTAGGCCCCCTAGGGTCAAAGAAGTCAAAAATGTACACCCAACCCTCTTCCTATTGGTCCATTCCTAATCAAACGTTAATCCAAGAGGCCCTCTTTGGGTCCAAAAAATTCCTAATGAAAAGTAGATGCATGTCTATCCACTTTATCTAAATAAAAATATGAATGCAATGAACATATTCAAGACATTGACATATAACCATATTAATGAACCTGCTAAAACATTAAAAAAATGAAAAGTAAGTAGTCCTTGCTAGAGATTTGACATCAAATATTTTGTTAATGTAACATGAAGGATCTTTTCAAAACTATATTACAATGTCATGGAAAAAGTACTAGGTACTCTTGCTGCTACTGAACATTCTCATTAGGTACTTCTTTTTTGGGGTGGGTTGATGTATAAACATATTATGGTTCACATATAACCCAAAGATACGCAAATATACAAAGTAAAGGTGCTTCCATGCACAATATGGTCATTCAACACCTACCCTGACTTGAAAATCATGACATGTTTATGATGGATTCTTTCCCATAGTCACCTAGTATTTTTCATTGCATACTAGTGATTCCTTAGTCTCAATTACAAACACTTCCATCTACCTGACCTTAATGACTAGATGCTCAAAGACCATAGCTGTACTTGAAATTGATGAATCTTTTCTCTTGGGGGACTACCATATCTGATATCCACTTCTCTACCTTGTTGACTGTTGCAGGCAAATGAAGATCAATACAAGGATGCCAAGGATGCAACAAAAAAGATACTTAGGGCTCTTGTAAAGAGTTCCACTTTGTAGATGAATGTGGGAGAGGGCTTCACAATAATCCCACATGGGAACTTTTGAGAGTTCTAGAATTTTTGTATAAAAGGTGGCTCATTTGAGAGCATGGACACATTGGGCAAACTCATGTTTGAGCTCTCTTGAGACTAGCTCTCCCTCTTCTTCCATAGAGGTGCAAGCTCTTCTCACTCCCTATCTACATTGTTGTAAGTTCTATTCTTTTGTTAATTCAATGCAATGAGTTGATATTTGTCTCTCTTCTTTTGTCAATTCTCTAGTATGCATGTTTCTTATTGATAGCTTCAAGAGTTGTGTGCATGCTAGGGAAATGATTATTTGAGAATGAAGAATGCTTGATCTTGTGTAAGCAATAGCTAGGCTTTCTTCTTGTTTGGATGTATGGATGAATGGAATGTGGAGTTGAGCAATAGCAAGATTGAGCTTGAGTGTGTGTTGAGTCTATGTCAATAGTAGTAGTTTTCTTCACATTCTCTCCATCAAATGGATAAGCTTTTGTGCACCGGTACGGGTTGAATCCCTAGCTCCGAAAGGGATGCAAATCCCATTGGATTGAGCTAAGTGTGGATCATACTACTCTTGCTACAAGTGAGAGAGTTATTTCCGTCTCTCCATTGGCGCCGCTGCCGGGGAGAAGACTCAAATCCGGTTGAGAGTGTGTGGAAACCACCACTATTTCCTCTTTTGGTTGCAAAACCATTGAGTGATTAGGTTAAGTTTGGGTGTGTGATCCCGGTGTGAGTGGATAAGGTTAACCATTGAGCGGTTGAGGTTTCTCCCGCATTGTTTTTTTTTATGTTTCATTGCTTTTATGCTTTTTCAAGTACCGTTCATTATGCTTACATTCATTGTTTTCTTTTGCCATTTCATGCTTTCATGCTTTTCGCTAAACATGTAATTAGTGAAAAATAAAAAAATAAAAAAAATAAAAGAAGTGCGTTGCTAAGCTCTTCCATAGCTTATGCAAGCTCCATGGACTCCCAAGCGTGAAGCCCGCTTAAGAAAGAGAGGAGAGAGGGAAAGAGAGGGAAAGAGAAGGGAGAGAGGAAGAGAGGAGAGGTTGAAAATTTGTTTTTTATTTTTTATTTTTTTTTTGAGAATTTTGCATTGATCTTCACTCTGGCCGCACGTCACTCAAGGCGCAGCAAAAAGAATTAAAGAAGAAATGCTAGCTTGGAGAGGCGGCCTTAAAAAAAATATACATCTACATCTATATATATATATAGATTTATATTTCTATTTTTTACAGTGGCAGCATCGTGGAGGAGACGGCTTTTAAGAGAAAAAAACAATTATATATATATATATATATATATAATTGTTTTAATCGTTTTTACGATTGGCAACTGCAGCTGACGAGCATCGTGGAAGGCGCCAAGCTGTAGGAGAGCAGCAAAGAAAACTATATATATATATATATATATATATATATATATAGTTTCGCTAAGGCTTTGGAGGCCGGCAGTGGAGGTGGCCGAAGGCGGTAGCTTCGTCTGCAAGCAGGTGGTGGCCGTCGGCTGCTGTGGGCGAAGAGCGCAAGCTGGCGGTGAAGGAAGCGAGAGGGCGGTTGTTGGCGGGCACGAAGGAGGCAGCTACGAGGAGGGAAGGATCTCAGTCGGCTGACAGAAGAAGGCTAAAGAAATAAATATATATATATTTATTCGTTGAAGCGTTGTCGTGCTGTGGCACGTCTATGCAGTGAAAGCATGTTCATGGAACAACTTATGTGGAATCTGGGCCTTGAGCAGCAAGGACAGATATGGAAGGTATTCACTCAGATACAGTGGCATTGGAAGCTGTATGAAGATGTACAGGATGGGACACTCCAATTCATGTGGATGCGGCCAGCGGTGGTTTTGTGGTACCATTTTTGTACCCGGAGATAAAGTGGGATTTTAGGTTACCATGTGTGAGGAGCATTGATGTGAGTGGCAGGCAAGAAAAATAAATGAAATATATGATACAAGTGGCCAATAATATAAAGGGCCACATGGAAGCTTTGTGAGGGGCCAACGTAGCTGCCAGCACGTAGCCTAGAAGCTGGCGAAAAATCCAGAAGGTGGCCGCCCAGAGAGGAATCCGGCTGTCGTGGACGAAGGGAGGGGGCTCGCCTACTCGAAAGAAGGGGGGGGCGCCGAATCCAGGAGGAGGAAGGGTTCTCAGGGCGGCTGCTGCAGCAAAAAAGAGAGGTAGCCGCCGTGAAGTTGCAGGGCTGGATATTTGTACAGAGGAGGGCAGAGACGAGGAGCTGCTGGAGCCATACCTGCGATTCGAAGGCAATAATGCAGCGATGGAGCTTTTCCCTCTCCTCATCACGAGCAACACGAAGGGTTCAGGTCCATCTTTGAAGTTTTCTGCAGGAATGGCAGCTGTTAGCAAGACTGTTTAGGGCCTCTGTGGAGTTCATTGTGTGCTTCCCATGCCCCGGAACCCTAGTTATGCCATCAATTCTTCAGCGGAAGTGTTATACATAGTACATCAAATTAGGGTTTTTGTGGAATACTCGGAGAATTTCGTATGTCTGATACCCTCGCACTGTACTGTACTTAATAAGGGGCATACTCCTGATACCAATGTCTCTCAAAGTTGATCAGTTCTTGGCATTATCATCATCACACACAGGCAGGTGGGATACTGCAAAGATTGAGTTCTTGTCAAAGAAATGCATACAGCCTCATCATACTCACTTACCATCGAGAAGTCTGTATGCTGACAGCTACATAACTAGCCTCTCTGAACATGGAAAGAACAGGGGAAAGTCCATCAAAGAATGGCCTACACTGTTAGGCTTAACCAGTGAAGGCAGTGGCTTTTCTGATGATTTGCCAAGGAAGAGCTATCTAGATAATGGTGCTGTAGGACATGATGCCCTGGGGAAAAGAACTATAGATGTTACCACTTTTGGCAATCTGTGTGTTGATATTGTGTTGAAAGTGCCGTCACTGCCACCATCTTCTTTTCAAGAGAAGCTTGCATACATGCAAAAACTTGCTGAGTCGTCACCAGATGAGAAATTCTGGGAAGCTGGAGGCAATTTCAATTTTGCAATAGCAGCAGCAAGGCTTGGACTACATTGTGCTGCATTAGGACATGTTGGTGATGCCAGCATATGCAATGGGTCGTCATGATTCGGTTAAATGGTCAAGTGTGCAGGTGGCTTGAAGAAGCCCAGTTTTAAGACAAAGAGAGACTTTCAAGACTGTATGAAGAAGTGTGTGCTTTGCCTTGTACATGCGCCTTTGAGAGAGGAGGGAGAAGGTTTGGCAGGATTTATTTTCTCTGAAGAATCAAATCAAGTGAATTACAAAACACCAAACTCTCACAGCTAGACACCCAGTGTGTTCCCGGCTATACCGCCCACGTCACGACAACTTTGGTGAACCCGACGTGAAACAGCTGGGGTGAGAGTAGAAGGGGAATCATGGGTGATCAACAGGAGCAGCAAGGATTTCGTCCGGACGTCAACACCATGCAGATGTTTCAGGCGTTTGTGCTCTACATGCAACAGCAACAGGCAGTCGAAAGAAGGCTGGGTGAAACAAAGGTAATGTTATCTGATTTGAATGCTGGATGAAAAACGATATGATATCTGGAATGTATGGATACATGCAAGATGACATACAAATCAAGATGATGCTTGAGGGAAATTAGAGCAAATAGATACACAATCAGGGCTTTCTGAAAGGCAGGTACAAAAATGAAGGAAATATACTATAATGATGCTATATCTTAGCTGCTTGGAGAACTTCTAAAGCATGACAAGGATGCAAAGGAGGTAAAAATAATGGCAGACAAAGCAAAGAAGGCTATAGGGGCCTATGACACTGATGCATTTCTCGAAAAGAGAGAGCCAGGAGCTTATAGGACTTGTAGTCTTCCATAATAAAACTATTAAGGAAGAAGAAGGATTACAAGGGCTTATGACACTTGTTCACCTCAGGAGAAGGGGGTGGCAAGGAGCTTGTATAGACTTGTAGTTCTCTCTTAGGACTGTAGAATGGGCAACAAGGGCTTGTGACACTCATCCTTCTTGACAGCTGAGGAAGGAGAGGAGCTTGCAATGACTTGATCCATTCTTGCCACTTCAAGGGCCTATGACACTCATCTATTCCAATAACCAAGGATAGAGAGGAGCTTGTAGTGACTTGAAGCTAACCCTTTGTCTCAAGGGCTTACGACACTCGACCTTTCTGATAGCTGAGGAAGGTGAGGAGCTTGTATTGACTTGAGGTCTTCCCTACAAGTTGCAAAACAGATAGAATGCTCAAGATCTCATGAATGCCGGAAAGGTGGACACTTCTTTGTACTCTGATTGTCAGGATATCTGAAAGAAACTCTTTGAAAAACAGGGCTAAATGTATGCAATGATAATCTGATTGAATGGTTCGACATAGAGAAAGCCCAAAACATCAGAAGGATAAAAGGAATGCCAATGCAGAATGCTGTAGAATTGAGTGTATGAACATGGAGATTAAAGCTCTCTTCGTTGTTCAGAACATGTGTTACTGCTTTAGCTGTCGGTGTTCGACACTTTGAGCTGGGTTGTCTGAGAAGCTTACAGATGATCCCCGCCCGCCGCCAGTTGAGTTGGAGGACCATCAGTTCTGGTGTGAGAAGAAGGTTGGGCGTAACCCGCCACTATCATGTCATGTAGTCACGTTACATCCATATGTAGACCAAAGATGGATGTCAAGCAGGTATGGTTTGCCAATTTAGGTTGATATATTCTGTAGCTTGCAGGGCAACATCATAAAAAACTGCATGGGTTTAGATGTATCATATGGTGGCTTGGAGGGCCGCAGAAGCAAACACGCTGAAACATTTCACACATGAAGAGCGGCATCAACATGCCATAGCTACAAGAGCAAAATCATGCACAAAATGGCAGGGTATTCTTTCTGTGTTAAAAAAAATGTGTTACCCTTTCCGAGAGCAAACGCCTCCATTCACACATCAGAAGATTGGGGCTAGAGCAAGATACCTTCCTGGCCAACCTTCTTGTCAGTATGTACGGCAAGCTCAGGGCATTAGATGATGCCCGCCATGTCTTCAATGGTCTGAGACATCGTGATGTCGTCTCTTGGAATGCCATCATTACGGCTTATGTACGGCAGGGTTATCACAAGCAAGCTCTCCAACTTTTCATGACTATGCAGCTGGAAAATGTCATACCAAACAGGGTCACGTACTTAAGTGCTCTCAGTGCATGTGGAAACACAGAAGTCCTGAGGAAGGGCAAGGAGATCCATGTAGGCCTAATCAGTAACAGCCTTGAATTAGATGTAGCCGTTGGGACTGCCATTGTCAGCATGTATGGTAAGCTAGGAGATGTGGATGCCGCAAGGTGCACATTTGTCAGATCACATCAACACAACCTGATCTATTGGACAGCCATGATCACGGTGTATGCTCAACAATGCTGTGGCAAGGAGGCTCTTCAACTATTCTGGAGACTGGAGCAAGAGAGCATGAATCCGGATGAAGTCACTCTTGTTAGTGCACTTAGTGCTTGTTCAACGTTGGCGGCCCTTAAAGATGCGTGATGTGGTCTCATGGACAGCCATGATAACATCTTGTGCTCATTATGGTCATAGCAAAGAAGCCTTTCAGATGTTCAAGCAAATGCAATATGAGGGAGTGAAGCCAAACAAGGTTACATTTGTCAGCATTCTCAGTGCATGTTCAGGCCTCAAAGCTATGGCAGAGGGTGCACTAATCCATGCATGTGTTGCTGAGATGGGCTTAGAGCAAGATGTGATTATTGGAACTGCCTTAATAAATCTGTATGGCAAGAGTGGATCCATGGAGGATGCATGTATGGCATTTGACATGATTCAACAGCGGAATGTGGTTGCTTGGAATGCGATGCTGACAGTTTTTGTGGAGCAGGAATACTATGAGGAGGCCATTGAGCTTTTCCAGCACATGCAGGGACAATGCATGAGGCCTGATGATGTTACCTTCGTAGGCATTCTGAGCTCATGTGGCAGTGTGGCAGCGTTAGAAGAGGGTATATTTATCCATGCATGGGTTGTTAGCAGCAAATTGGAGTCCAATATTGTCGTGCTGACTGCCCTTATCACCATGTATGGAAAATGTGGGGCCATGGATGATGCAGTTTCTACTTTTAACAAAATCTGTCGACAGGATGTTGCCTCTATGAATACCGTGATTGCAGCATACAGTCAACAAGGTCATGCTAAGGCGGCCATGCATGTCTTTCTGCAAATGACAGAAGAAAATGTGAAACCAAATAATGCAACTTTCACGAGCCTTCTCTCTGCCTGCAGTCATGCTGGCCTGGTTGATGAGGGCTACTGCTGCTTTACTTCCATGAGTGCAGATTATGGCCTCAGTCCAACAATGGAGCACCAGGCATGTATGGTTGACCTTATTGGAAGAGTTGGATGTCTTGATGAAGCAGAGAACCTTCTAGATGGGATGCCGCTTCAACCTAATGCCTTTGTATTGATGGGGTTACTCAGTGCATGTAGAATGCACGGTGATATGAAGCGTGGAAAGTCTGTCACCAAATGTGCTATTGATTTGGATCCACAATATACAGCACCTTATGTGATACTTTCAAGCATGTATGCTGCAGAGGGAAGGTGGGATGATGCAGTCAGTATTGGAAATCAAATGATAAGGAGTTTTTCAAGAGAGAAGCTGCCAAATAGCTCGCCTGATGTTGGGAATATGGTGCATCAATCTTCTGGAAAGTTTGAGTCAGGGTGGACTTCAATTGCATTGTATGCAGATATGGAGGAGGTCGTTTAACACAATCAAGTTTTGCTTCATGGGTTTTATGGCAGTGCAGCTTCATGACTCCATTACCACCATCCTTGAAGCATTTGAGAGTGCACAATGGTCTTTCCACCTTAATGGAGCATTGAGAACAAGGCGCTTTGTTGCCTTTGTATGAAGGGGAAATGGGGTCAGGAACACAGTCTACAACTTGAACAACTATCCCTTCTCCTTTTCACACACTACTTCAGACACTCAACAGTTTGTTAGAACTCACGGCTCCACCTGCAGGTGATTCAACATGCTCAGTTGTATGTAAGGCAAACCTTATGAGGAGAATCCATCCAAGAAACCACAATGAAGGAATGACTTTCAGATGCTTATAGCAGCTGGTAGAGAGACTCAATTGTGGCCAGCCAGCTTAGCATACAGGGATTCAGCATGGGAGGGGTGAGGAGACTCTCCATCTTTTTGAGCAAATGCTGCGGGAAGGGATGGAGCCAAAGGATACCATTTTTGTTAGTGCTTTGAAAGCTTGCGCCAGTACATCAGCTGATCATAGGGGTAATTTCATTCATGGATATGTTGTCGAAAGTGGTTATGATGAAGATGCACGCTTGCATCATGGGAAGTGCCTTTGAGCAGGATGATCAATACAGGAAATTCAACCAGTCAGAAAAGCCTTGATGAGAATGTGGGTTCAGAGGATGAAAAAGCTGAAGATAACGTGCCAAAATTTGATAAAGATGAAGGCAAATCAGTATAGATTTGAAGAAGATTAGCCTACATAGCAACTTGGTGGCACATACCGGAGGATGTGCAGGTTTAGAGGGGGTGGATGTCGTGCTGTGGCACGTCTATGCAGTGAAAGCATGTTCATGGAACAACTTATGTGGAATCTGGGCCTTGAGCAGCAAGGACAGATATGGAAGGTATTCACTCAGATACAGTGGCATTGGAAGCTGTATGAAGATGTACAGGATGGGACACTCCAATTCATGTGGATGCGGCCAGCGGTGGTTTTGTGGTACCATTTTTGTACCCGGAGATAAAGTGGGATTTTAGGTTACCATGTGTGAGGAGCATTGATGTGAGTGGCAGGCAAGAAAAATAAATGAAATATATGATACAAGTGGCCAATAATATAAAGGGCCACATGGAAGCTTTGTGAGGGGCCAACGTAGCTGCCAGCACGTAGCCTAGAAGCTGGCGAAAAATCCAGAAGGTGGCCGCCCAGAGAGGAATCCGGCTGTCGTGGACGAAGGGAGGGGGCTCGCCTACTCGAAAGAAGGGGGGGGCGCCGAATCCAGGAGGAGGAAGGGTTCTCAGGGCGGCTGCTGCAGCAAAAAAGAGAGGTAGCCGCCGTGAAGTTGCAGGGCTGGATATTTGTACAGAGGAGGGCAGAGACGAGGAGCTGCTGGAGCCATACCTGCGATTCGAAGGCAATAATGCAGCGATGGAGCTTTTCCCTCTCCTCATCACGAGCAACACGAAGGGTTCAGGTCCATCTTTGAAGTTTTCTGCAGGAATGGCAGCTGTTAGCAAGACTGTTTAGGGCCTCTGTGGAGTTCATTGTGTGCTTCCCATGCCCCGGAACCCTAGTTATGCCATCAATTCTTCAGCGGAAGTGTTATACATAGTACATCAAATTAGGGTTTTTGTGGAATACTCGGAGAATTTCGTATGTCTGATACCCTCGCACTGTACTGTACTTAATAAGGGGCATACTCCTGATACCAATGTCTCTCAAAGTTGATCAGTTCTTGGCATTATCATCATCACACACAGGCAGGTGGGATACTGCAAAGATTGAGTTCTTGTCAAAGAAATGCATACAGCCTCATCATACTCACTTACCATCGAGAAGTCTGTATGCTGACAGCTACATAACTAGCCTCTCTGAACATGGAAAGAACAGGGGAAAGTCCATCAAAGAATGGCCTACACTGTTAGGCTTAACCAGTGAAGGCAGTGGCTTTTCTGATGATTTGCCAAGGAAGAGCTATCTAGATAATGGTGCTGTAGGACATGATGCCCTGGGGAAAAGAACTATAGATGTTACCACTTTTGGCAATCTGTGTGTTGATATTGTGTTGAAAGTGCCGTCACTGCCACCATCTTCTTTTCAAGAGAAGCTTGCATACATGCAAAAACTTGCTGAGTCGTCACCAGATGAGAAATTCTGGGAAGCTGGAGGCAATTTCAATTTTGCAATAGCAGCAGCAAGGCTTGGACTACATTGTGCTGCATTAGGACATGTTGGTGATGCCAGCATATGCAATGGGTCGTCATGATTCGGTTAAATGGTCAAGTGTGCAGGTGGCTTGAAGAAGCCCAGTTTTAAGACAAAGAGAGACTTTCAAGACTGTATGAAGAAGTGTGTGCTTTGCCTTGTACATGCGCCTTTGAGAGAGGAGGGAGAAGGTTTGGCAGGATTTATTTTCTCTGAAGAATCAAATCAAGTGAATTACAAAACACCAAACTCTCACAGCTAGACACCCAGTGTGTTCCCGGCTATACCGCCCACGTCACGACAGCGTGGCAGCAGGCAGAGCTCTGTGGGGAGACGTCTTCATCGAGTGCTGAAGCTGAGGGAGAGCAGCCTTCAGGTCGTGCGCTGCAGCTGACGTGGCGGCTGGCAGAAGCGTGGAGGCGGAAGAGGTGGAGTGGAGAGGCGCTGTGGGGGGGGCGTTTTCATCGGCAGCAGTAGCAGCAGAGGCGTGGGCGAAGCTGGTGTAGGCGGGTAGGAGAGCAGACGAGAGGCGGCAAATCTGGCGAAGGCTAGCTTGAAGGCTGCTGCAGCCAGGGCAAGGAGCGCAACCAGAGCAGAGCAAAGAAGGCGGTGGGGTGAAGACGAGCAGCTGGCACAGCTGGCGCGTTGAAGACGACCACGTGCGCCAGCGGCAAATCCGGCGAACGGCGAGGGAAAGATAAGGTTGGTGGGATTTTTTATTTTTTTTGTTTTTTTTAATTTTTTTAAATTTTCATGATTTTTGTATTTTTTTAAAAAAAAATAATAAAAAAATAAAACAATAAAACAATAAATATATATATATATATATTTTTAAAAAAAAAGAATTAAAAAAAAAGGGAAAAAAAGAAAACAATTAAATTTTAAAAAAAAATAGAGAGAAGAAAGGAAAAAAAATAAAAATAAAAAAATAAAAAAAAATATTTATTTTTAGGAGTCCATATTATTTGCATAATTTTTATTTTTTCATTTCTGTAATTTTTAGCATAATTAGAGTAATTTGCATTGTTTTAAATTTTTGTAGCCAAAAAAAAAATAAAAATAAAAAAACAAAACAAAACAAAAAGAAAAAAAAAGGAAAAGAAAAAGAAAAAAAACAATTTTTATTTCGAAATCATTGTTCATCATTTAAATTTTTGCATAATTAAAGAAGTTTGCATTTTTTATTTTTATTTTTTAGAAGTATGTAAATGATGCATAATTAGTAAACTCATATTTTTTGGCACGAAATTTATTTTTTTTTAAAAAAAATAAAATAAAATAGAATAAAAATAAAAACAAACAAACTAACAAACAATAAAAACCAAAAAAAAAGGAGGAAAAAACAAAAGAAGACAAAAGAAAATTTTTTGATTTTTTAGGAGTCTACTTTTTTGCATAATTTGTAATTCTTCATTCTTTAATTTTTTGCATAATTAGTTTAACCTACATTTTTTTTTCATTTTTGTAACTTTGTGCATAATTAGTATTTTAGTGTGATTCATAATTTTTGTGTTAAAAAAAAGTAAAAATCATAAAAACATAAAATCATTAAAAAAAACATTTAAAAAAAACAAATAACAAAAAAATAGGGTAGATAGTTACGCCACACAGACCCATTTTTAGTTGCCTTTAGTGATTAGGTAGGTTAAATAAAATATATATATATATATTACACAAAAAAACCAAAACCAAAACAAAACAAAAACACATAACAAAACCAAAACAAAATTTTGACCTTATGCACTTGCGGTCGGGACGTCGTGTAGATTCTGCCATAGGACCTAGGGCACCTTCTCGAGTACCTACGCAAGAAAGTGGGACCCAATCGGTAGGCAATTTGGCAGATATTGCTGAAACCCTTTCAGAATCCCAATCCGATACCCTTTCCTCTAGAACAACTAGTTCATTGTCCATGGACAATCTAGGGCCGACAAATAGTCATCCCGTAGCCCCAAATAGGACACCCTCAAGATCCTTTAATCCATTTGAAGCCGACACCATGGGGTTAACACTCAATGTGAGACTCCAATATGTCTACACAAATGCTCAAGGAGCTGAGATCTTTAGGGACCCACAACAACGGTATCTTGTTAAGATCGCCGACATTTTCTCAGAACTTGATAGAGCACCTCTCGTCAATGACCAGGGTAACATGTATATGGGTGGAGATGGTGTTCGCTACGAAGTCACCTACCATCCAGAAAAGGTAGACAAATTAGGGGAGCTCTCTAAAACCGAGTTCTTAGACTTATCAGAACTTTCCAGAGCAAGGGAGTTTAGAAATGACTGGCTCATCGAGCCGGACATGCCTGGACCATCCAATGCCCAGTCCTCAAAGCCATCCATAGATGATTTACTTCTTGTAGATCTAAATTTGGAAAGGGATAGGAAAGGCAAGAGCAAACTGGTTCAGGGGGTTGAATGCCAATGGGAGTTTGTACGACAAATTCCTGTGACTAAGGTCTTACAGGATGACCCACTTCAAGAGGTCTATAAGGACTCGTTAGAGGGATATTATGCCACGACTAAATTGCCACAGCTAGATCTTCCTCTAGCTCATGTGGTGGTAGTTGAGAAGCTTGCAGGACACATGAACAGAATAATTGATAAATGGGCCAATGAATACCGAACCTTAGATTGGAAGGAGATTCGGGAACTCACGTGGAAAGGACAACCATTATTTATGGAAGTGTTATCAACAAATACAGCCAAACCAGGAGAGACAGCCTTTCTTGGAGAAACTGTTGCTCCTCCCCTACGAGAGTTCACTAGAGAGGGACCTTCAACATCTAAGTGGACCACTGCTAGTAGCCCAACTCTAGCACCAAGATATTGTCCTACACCAAATGTGCGACCACCGGTCACACCACAACAACATCTTTCTCATTATAACAATCGGAGGATAGGGGAGCCAACTCGGCCTCCTATAAATGCACCTCCTGAAATGAGGGTGACAAGATCTTTGGAGGGGTTTGGTGAGGCTGGTAATAGGGTACCCACACCAATTTTGGAAACATGTGGACCATCTTTCCAAAGAGAGGAACAATTCCCACTCAGAGCGAGAGGCCGTAGGCCCTATGACGAGTATTCAAGACAAGTAAGGCCATCAACTCTTCAGAAATTGGTAAAGAAATATGAAGGGTCGGGAGATCCATACGACCATGTAGCAGCTTTTAGGCAAGCAGTTCGAGCTGAGCAAGTTGCTGATAAGCATACTCAAATAGAAGGGTTTGGACTCACTCTTGAAGGAAAAGCCCTTGCTTGGTTTCAGGCATTAGAAGCTTCAGACAAAACTTCTTTACGAGTTTTGGAAGAGAGATTCATTGCTGCTTTTTCCTTGATGGGAATTCAACATGACACGGTAGCACACATCTACTCTTTCAAGCAAGGCGAGAATGAGAGTGTCAGAGACTGTGTAAATAGAATGAAGCAGTACATTAATCGTTGCCCAGAAGATGAGAAGCCCGCCCAAAGTCGATTAATTTCTCTCTTCTTAAAAGGCCTCAAAAATTCGACACTGCATACACATCTCTATACGAAGAAG
Source organism: Cibotium barometz (assembly GCF_041138505.1). Lineage (NCBI taxonomy): Eukaryota > Viridiplantae > Streptophyta > Polypodiopsida > Cyatheales > Cibotiaceae > Cibotium > Cibotium barometz. Next base: position 45,434,736 of record NC_141067.1, on the reverse strand, counting down.
CATACAAGTTTCAATGAGTGTTGCCATGATGCTATGGATTTCACCGATAACTTCAAATTCCAGGATGGTTCTGGCCCTGAGGTGAAACCTAGAGATCAGTGGGGTGATGACCAAAGATCAGGGTCTAGCGCGCTAGTAAATCCAGACCAGATAGCTAACCTAGTACTAAGGAGATTAGGACAAACCTATCGTCCACCCATGCAGCCACAACAACAGCAGCAGAGAATGAGGAGTGTACTTCCTACAGGCCCTCATCTTTGTGGAGCATGTGGCGGTGACCATAAAACAGAGGACTGTAATACCTTTTCTCCTCTAGTCACAAACCAACCCACAAAGAAGTGGTGCCAAGCCTGTGCTTGGAACTTTACTCACACCACACAGGATTGTACTCGCATTGCGAGAATGAGACAGGAACGTGAGCAGCCGAGGGGTGGAGTGGCTCCACAAATGTATCAACAGTATACTAGTTTTGAACGTAAGCCACCGATGACACAAGAACAAGCACGACCTGTTCTTGGTGCTCAACCTCCTGCTCCAGGGACTGCTCCTGTAAGGGTTGTGGACTATGACAATTCAAATATGTGTAGAGAATTGGTAAACCCAGGCTATGTGGAAGAAGAATACGCATCATATTCATCCAAAGATAATCTCTTTGAAAGTCCCGCATACCCAAGCCCAGCAATGGACGTTCAACCAGGGGAACAAAACTCTTTAATGTTGCTAGGCGGCTACCAACCTAGGACTCCAGGCCCCTCAGGTCAATGGCAGCCAAGGAAAGTAGAAGCCAAACCAATGGGCCCCTGTTATGAGTGCGGAGAACCCCATTGGGCTCGTGATTGTCCACATCGCTCAAGGCAAGTATCTCGATCCAATACAACAGTACAACAGTTTCCACCAATTGAAAGATATTGTCTAGGGTGTTGTGTTGAACACTTCCCAAAAGATTGTCTGCTGAAACCACATGAGGAAGGCACCTCTCAACCAAAGGTTTCACTCAACCTTGTAGGCACAGTTCCATCGCCACCTTCATCTGAGAATGAGGATGTCGTGCCACTTAGAGTCATGACTCGATCACAGACAAGAAACGCTGAAATACAAACTGATGAGACACCTCGAACTCGGGACGCAAAGACAAATCTAGTGGACAAGACCCTACAGTCTAGTAGAAATCAAACCACTCGGAGGAAGAAGAACCGAGACAAACAAACTAAAAGTACATCCACTAGTTCTCAGGAAACCTCTAAACAAAACATAAGGGATAAAACTTTTACATCCCAAGAAGTGCGTGAGGAACATCAACCTCAACCTGAGCCTAGTGCTAAACAAAATGAGGCTAGTACGACTGAGGATAGTTCTGGGGGTTCTGTTTTTGTGGATAAAGTGAATGAGACTCTAGAGGCCATCATTGATGCTCATAGAAGTCGCATTGCAGCTTTATTTGAGCTACCCAAGAAGCTTCAAGAATACCCAAACCCTCGTGAGGAGAAGATCAATCTAGCTGTACATCAGCAACTCATTAGGGAAGCTCAGTCAATACTTGAGGGACCACCACCACCTATTCCTCGGGGCCCAACCTCTCTTAAGCCAACATTAGAAACCATACCGGAAGTGTCATCAAGTCGGGAAATGAAAAGTGAGCTCATTTCACAAGCTCATAGCGAAAGGTCTGCACCAATTGACACTCCATTGAAAGAAGAAAATCTGTCACCACCTAGCCTTGTCTTCCCATACAATGATGAAGTTATTGATGCTAATGAGGACATGGCAAATGAGATGTGGGCTGCAGTTCACGAGAAAGTTCATGAGCACATGTCTTCCATTAGTTCGCCTCCATTCTCTGAGGTGGATTTTTCCAGGGGCACGGAAAACAAATTTAGACACCCAAGCATCCCGGAGGAAGTTCAAACAATTGTTTCTCCTAGAAGTAAGCATACAATGAAAACCTTACCATCATATCTGGGAGAATATGAGAACTGTTCTCAAACCTTGAGGATACCCTCCATGCATAAAAGGTTGACAAAGGAGAAAGATATGAGTATGGTGCAGGCTATTTTGTCAGCACCAGTGGCTTGTACCTTACCTTTGCTTGAGTTGATAAAGCTTAAACCTGAGTTGTGGAATGATATTGCCACATGTTTGTCAGAGCAGGTATTGCTACAAAAGGGTCACCATGAGTGTACTATACACCAAGAGACAAAGCATGTAATGCTAGTTCCTATCAACAAAGTAGGAAAATTTTGTGAAGACGATCAGGGAAATGCTACCCTCCCATTAGAAGTGCGAAAAGTATCTTCAACTGCAATACTTGATAGTGGTGCAGGAGTGGGCATTGTGACAAGGTCCATTTGGGAAAAATGGGGCAAACCAGCTATTAGGAGTACCAGGATGCGCTTGCAGCTAGCAGATGGAAGCTTAGAACATCCCCTTGGGCTGCTTGAGAACATATTGGTCACCACATGTGGGATTGAATATGAGCACACCTTTGCAGTAGTGGATTTCGGAAAGCATCCAAACTATGAAGTGATATTGGGTAGACCATTCATGCGACAATTTAAAATGATTCAAGATTGGGGATACAATTACTTGTACCTCCGACATGATTCTGTCATCACAAGGGTCAACCTAAGGAATCACTCATATCGTGATGTAACAAGGTCTCCAATAGATGAGTTTGATTCTGCTTCATCTGAGGGCTCAAAAGTTACATTGTCAGATGGGCGAGAAGATCTATGGATGTGTGGAGCCTCATGTAGGGATTTCAACACTGAGAGACTTAAGGGTAATCGAAGTGTATCAGATGAGGCATACATTCCACAACCCTTCCCTGAGCATTTAATTGATCCATTAGAATGGAGTCATGTCCTTGCAACATTATCGACATGTGCTTTACCGAAGCCAATTCAATTCTGTGACTCAGATGGATATGACATTATACCTATACGAATGGTACAACCACGTGCTCTTCTAGATCATTTGTACTATAGGGATACATCCAAAACAACAGCTATGCATATAGAGAAAGTCTCTGCTACTCCACGAGCTATATCGTGTCAAAAGGGTGGTGTTTCTACCCTACACAACCCACTTTCAAAATCTGCTCTTGCAGCTCCAAAACAAATGATGTGGATAATTGATGAGTACTCAAGTGAGGGCCACGGCTGGCATGTTCCAACTACTCTAGTTGCTGCTCAAAGAAGGCCAGGTAAGAAGGAATTATCAATGTGGCTACCAAAAGCTGCGTACAAACTTGTACCATCTAGTCCAGTTGCTAAGCCTCTTAAGAAGCACATCATTTCCAAGCCCAAACCTCGGATTGTTACTCGATGGGTCCCAAAACAGGTGCTCAAAGCACAAGGCTATTATGAGGGTGCAACATCAATTTGGCTTCCAAAATGCCATGGATTGCTAAAGGTAAAAGAGTGTTTCAGAAAGGTTCCAAGAGCCTCCCTTAATTTTTCATATCAGTGGGTACAAAAGAAATCAACACAAACTCTTCAAGAAAGGAAAGGTGGCTGTGATAGCACCCACAAAACAACTTGTGTTGATCTTCCTAAAACATGTATTGAGACACCTGTTGTCCCTATTTCTCCTTGTTTCACAATTCAACCATCAACTGGTGTACCTAAGGCAAGTCCAAAGGAGTCTCATTTGAGCATAGATTCTGGTATTCCAATGCCTAAATCCTCTTATCTTGCTCAAATTCCTCGACAATTGATAAAATTCCCACCCAAGAAGGACATACCTAAAACCAAAGATAAGGCATTAACACTACAAATGAAGCTCTTTGGTCGATCAATGTTTGAATAGTGTGGTGCCTTACGCCTTTAAAGGATTATGTTCTTTTTGAGATAATCTCCACCACCAGCGCAAGGGTAAGTTCAACGACTCCACAATAAGATCGACAAGCCAGGGCACTTTTCTCCCATTGGGTTTTTTCCCCTCGGCTATATTCGGTGATTGGCACCACTAACAAATTTTATTCCTTTGTTTTCCTTTTTGTTAATAAAACTTTTTGCAGAGATCTCAGCTTAAAAAGAGCATCAAACACGCCCCAATAGTCCACCTATCGTGCACACAAATTAGGAAGGGGGGAGACATGCTACGCTTACAAAGATCAAGGAGGAGTAATCTGCACCAAAATCAGCAAATGCATCAATGCAAACGAACAACATCAACAGGGCACTACAACAGGTGTATTCAAATCTTAATCTTTATTTCTTTAAGTGCCTTTATCTTTTGAATACATGGTTTGCATGTTCGTACAATGTTGGCTGGTTAAGTTTTTGATTAGTTGTTAAAATATGGTGAGTGAATTCTAGAGTCTTAGAAGACTTAGTAAAAGATATTTCTATCTAAAGACAGTGTAGGATATATACCAATGGAGTATGCCAAGTACTTATGTTTTCAAGGTATATTAGTTATCCCTAGTGGTAGTTACCTCTTAGATATGAGCTAGGTGCTAGGAGTCATAAAAATTTATGAAAATATACCCTAAAAAATATATATATATACAAAGTGAATTGAGACATGACGTGTCTACAGCCATGTGAAATGCTTGGTAGGACCTGAGGTTGTCTTAGCACCTTGGGGCCGATGCCTTGGTTTCCATGGGGTGAACACTGATGTCTAAAAACTTCAGAAGAAGAACTTTGAGGAATCTATCGCCTTGATAGATGTTGGTAGGACTCGGGGGTACACTATGGGCCCTCAAGACCGATGCTTTCATCTTCAAGGGGTACTCCTTAGGTCATAACAGAAAGAAAAAGGGTCTGTCGCCCTTGGGATACTTAGCGGTCTTTAGATTCTCTTGGCGGAGGTCTCTTGGCCATTGCTTGGGTCTCTTTGGGATAGAACCTTAATCTTCATCAAATTCTACCCACATATCAAAAAAAAAAAAAAAACGAGAGTTCCAATCACCTGTGCTCATATTTAGGAGTAGGTTTGCCACTTAGGAATAACTTACATACTAGTAGGACATTGAGACTGCGGTCATAACCGGCGGTGTACAAAGCACACTTGCCTTTGCATAGCATTATCTACCACTTAAGTCTCACTTTGACTGGTCTTTACTCACCTATTTTAGTACTCATTAAAACTTTAATCAGCCTTGCACTTGTATGCTCACGTGTGTAATATCATTGCTGGTTTTTCTTTTCTTTTCTTTTTTTTCAATAAGAGACTTTATTTGTATCCATGTTTTTTTTGTTGCAGCTCTTGCTACTACCGCGCTCGAGGACGTGCGCAAAATAGGAAGGGGGGAGTGTTGCAGGCAAATGAAGATCAATACAAGGATGCCAAGGATGCAACAAAAAAGATACTTAGGGCTCTTGTAAAGAGTTCCACTTTGTAGATGAATGTGGGAGAGGGCTTCACAATAATCCCACATGGGAACTTTTGAGAGTTCTAGAATTTTTGTATAAAAGGTGGCTCATTTGAGAGCATGGACACATTGGGCAAACTCATGTTTGAGCTCTCTTGAGACTAGCTCTCCCTCTTCTTCCATAGAGGTGCAAGCTCTTCTCACTCCCTATCTACATTGTTGTAAGTTCTATTCTTTTGTTAATTCAATGCAATGAGTTGATATTTGTCTCTCTTCTTTTGTCAATTCTCTAGTATGCATGTTTCTTATTGATAGCTTCAAGAGTTGTGTGCATGCTAGGGAAATGATTATTTGAGAATGAAGAATGCTTGATCTTGTGTAAGCAATAGCTAGGCTTTCTTCTTGTTTGGATGTATGGATGAATGGAATGTGGAGTTGAGCAATAGCAAGATTGAGCTTGAGTGTGTGTTGAGTCTATGTCAATAGTAGTAGTTTTCTTCACATTCTCTCCATCAAATGGATAAGCTTTTGTGCACCGGTACGGGTTGAATCCCTAGCTCCGAAAGGGATGCAAATCCCATTGGATTGAGCTAAGTGTGGATCATACTACTCTTGCTACAAGTGAGAGAGTTATTTCCGTCTCTCCATTGACCATTGGCCTACATCATTTGGAAAACAAATTCTAAATCTAAACACTAATTCTATAAATAATTTTTTTTTTGTAAAATTTATACTCATTTTAAAAAAATAATCATTATTTTGAAAAACATAAAAACATTCTCCCAATCATTATAAATAATGTCATTCATACACAAAATCTAAAATTCGTTTTCAATAATTATACTATATAATAAATACTTGCATAACTATCTCTCATTTAATGATTATTCCATACCTTACTCCTATATAATGATTATTCCATAACTAACTCTAGTGCAATATGGGAAAGAGATCTGGACTTGAGAAAAACAAGACTCTATGAATAACAACTAAGTAGAAGGAGAAAAAAATGATTATGAGATTTTTTTTTTCTAGAAGAGAGTAACCTTGCTTTCAACCCCAAGGGTAAGGAGTTCGTTTTTGGACCTTCAAGGTGTGTATATAGTAATTACAAGGGTTTTTCTTAGCTTTGACTCATTTGGTTGCCCAAGCATTGATTTCATGTGGTTGGCTTGCCTTGGTGCACATCGTTCTTGTCTTTATGCTTACCTCTTGAAAGAGATTTTTTGGGTTGTTTTCTTCTTGGTTTTGTTAGGTTTGTTGTTGGCTTGTTTGCTTTAATTACCTTGCTTCTCCACTTTTTCTTTTTCCTTCTCTTCTCCTTCTTATTCTTCTTCTCCTTCTCCTCCACTTTAATCATAGAAAATTATAGCCCCACCTTAATCATAGAAAATTGAAAGAGGGGAGTGGTTGGGGGTCCTTAATAAAAATAATGGATGAGATGTGTGTTTTTAATGGTGGGTAGAAAGGTGTGTCCTTAATGGTGGGTAGAGAGGGGAGGATTTTAAATAAAAAAAGGTTGTTGTCGCTTTTAGAGAGAGAGAGAGACGTTTTGCTTTTAGAGAGGAGGGAGCGGGGAGAGAGTGGGCCGTTTTAACGCATAGGGGGGGTTTGTTGCCACCGCCGAGGGAGTGAAGCATTTAATTTGTGGGGCGGGGGTGGAGACTAAGGGTCACCAACTAAGGGCGATAGTCGCCATTAGTTGGTGACCCCCACCAACTAAGGGCCACTAATGGCGACCAACGCCCTTAGTTGGTGATCCGATTGATAGTTGCCCTTAGTTCACCAACTAACGGTGACCGTCATCCTTAGTTGGTGACCTAAGCGATGGCCGAGGTCACCAACTAAGGGCGATGGTCACTCTTAGTTGCAGATATGGGTGGGCAACTAAGGGTGACAATCGCCCTTAGTTGGTGACCCGTGTCCCCTACTATAAGGGTGAACCATTTGGGGAAACTTGGACTATGAAATGGCCCTTGTAAGAAGTCCTAATTTTTAGTAATCTTTTGATTAAAAATGCTAATTTTGACCCCATAGTGGGAGACAAAGCAAATGATTCCCCTTTTTTTTATAAACTTTTTAGGTCCTACCATCTACATTTTATCCACTCCTACACTAGCTTTTCGTACTTTTATAGTCTATAGTTTTGGAATATTTTAACCCACTACTTTTAGATGCAAGTTGCATCACCATTCCCAAGGTTTTACTTTTCGGCCATAAGGGAGGCCCAAAATTTGACTTTTTTAAAATTTTCATTTTTTTGAATTTTTCCATAAAAAAACTTTCCTTATACATATATAAACCCAAAAAGTGAACTTTTTATATCATCTCTGAGTCATAACTACCTCATAACAATCTTGTCATATCTTTCTAACTTCTATGAGATCTAATGATTTCAAGATACATTCTAATATTTTATACCAAAAATAGAAGAGCGTTTATTGAGTCCTCTTAAAAAATAACTTTTTGATATTTTTTACATTCTAGTGTATTTTCATGTAAAACTTTCCTTCCAAATATATATATATATATATATATTAAAAAAAGTATTTTTTAATGTCATTTTCAAACCATAACTCCCAAATTTATCTCCTCCCTACATTTGGATTAATCTTATTGGTCCATAGGAACCTTAATTGGACCATAGTCTAAAAATTTCTGAAAATCTGGACCCTTAGGCTAAGGTCCTTTATACCTATTTTCAATTAATTCCAATTACACATTGGAAAGTTATTTTTGAATTTTTATTTCAGGGGAAACCATTTTAGACACTAGGAGGAGTTTTATATCCAAAAATATCTCAATTTTGAATTACCTCCCTCTAGACATTTTCTCTCTCTCTCCAGACCAAAACAAGGTAAAACAGGATCTTTCTTTTATCTCAGAGAGGCGAATAATTCTAAGATTAGAAGGGGAGGTTCTTATACCTGCACACCTCAAAAGGTGTAGGAAGGAATCTTACAAATGAAGAGATGTGATGTGATGTAAATGGATGTGGATGTGGATGTGATAAGATGTAAATGGATGTGGATGTGGATGTGAAAGGATGTGATGTGATCTAAATGAATGTGGATGTGGATGTGATGTGGATGTGGATGTGGATATGAATGTGATGAGATGTGGATGAAATGAGATGTGATGTGAATATATATGGATGTGAATGTGAATGTATGGATGGATGTGGACGGACGTGATGAGATATGGATGGATATGGATGTGATGTAATATGGATAGAATGTATGTGATGGGATGGGAATGCAACGAATGTGATGGATGTGAATATGTGAATGGATGTGAATAGATGCAATGAATGTGATGAATGTGAATAGATGCGATGAGATGTGAATGGATGTGAATGTGACGTGATTTAAATAGATGTGAATGTGATGTGATGTGATGTGATGTAAATCGGGATAGATGTGAATGGGTGAGATGTGATGTGGATGTGATGTGATGTGATGTGAATGGATGGGATGTGATGTGAATGGATGTGATGTGAATCAGAATAGATGTGAATGAATGAGATGTGATGTGATATGATGTTAATCGAGATAGATGTGAATGAATGAGATGTGATGTGAATGGATGCGATGTGATCAATGTGATGTGGATTGGGATAGTTATGAATAGATGAGATGTGATGTGAATGGATGTGATGTGATGTGATGTGATGTGATGTGGATATAGGTAGATGAGAATGGATGAGATGATATGATGAGGATATATGTGGATAGATGTGATGGGATGTAATACAATGTGATTGGATATGTGATTGGATGAGAATGGATGAAGGACGATGGGAATACATATGATTGGATGTGGATTCAGCAAAGTGAATTGATTTAGAAGAATGTGGAATAACGAGAAATGATGTGGAACAATGTGAAAAGATGAGATTTCGTTAGAAACTGTATTTATCATACCTGTTTTTAGATGACTATTTTATGTCAAGAATGCTAGGAAAGCATTTTGACCATCTTGTGAATGAGGTCATGGAGACAAAAGTGTTAAAGTTGCAACAATAGGTGATGGAGAGTCAACGGAGGACATCTCACGTAGCAAGGTCGGCCGAGGTCTTGACTAGCCTCGGTTCGATTTAAATGGTGAGCTTTTGGTATGGTGGATGAGGGACCAAGGAAGCAGCCTATGAGTGAAGCGCTAGAATGATCCTAGAGGGTGCTGACCATACTGTGCTTGGTCGCTAAAGATACCCACGTGTGCGTCGAGGGAAAAAATGGAACAAGGTGTTAAAGTTGTTTTCTGAATTCGGGCATGGATTTGGTTGATTAACCTTGCTGGTCCTCAATGGATGAGTCGATGGCTCTTTTATATGGATCTGTTGGTGTGGTTGATCTTACTGATCTTTAATGGAAAGTCCATCTGGATTTTTATAAGTGAATATATTTTCAGGTATTATGAGCTAGGAACTATTGAAAAGACCCCTGGACACGTGGTGAGCGTTCTAGTTGCCAATGATGCCATAGGTACACCGATGAAGGAATGAATGGAAATTGGAATTATGATCACTGATTCTATTGTTTTTATTAAAAGATTGTTTTAAAGATAGCTGAATCTGTGAAACAGGCAATTTCATATTGGGTGTGTAAGTGGTGTGACTAGCTTGAAGTTTGCATGAAGATCTGGCTAGGGGACCTGGGAACTCTTTTCCCTGGTACTCGGGCTGGTACTCGGGACAAAACCGAACCAAATTCCTAAATGGATCCCATCACTACAGTGGTTGGGCAATTGGCTAATCCATGGGATTAGATGGGGTTAGGCTGGATTGATGGATCCCTAACATAAGGCTCAAATCTGTTATGGTACGATATATGAAGTAAATCCCGGATAGTCCTTGTTCTATGGAAAAGAATCAACGGCTATGCCGCCTCTCGCGATGAGGAAAAAGTGTTGGTCTCTATGATCCAAGTGCAAGTCTTTTCCTTAATCTGACCATGTGACTTACGGGTTCGGTCGGATCCGTTTGGTTAATTAAGGCTCTTGACTACGTTAAAATAAAGATATCCTGGAGGAATCGCCCTTGCTTTCTAGGCGAGGGAAGTTTTTTCGGATTCGGTTTTGGGAGAACTGGTGGTGGGTGAAGCCCTGAGTGAGAGGCTCTGCCCTGTGCAAGAAGTGCTACTTCCACTACTAGCACCCCCAAATTCGTTGCGTAGAGGGGGCAAAGATCTTTCAGTGCTGCCAAGATATATATCAACAACACCCATGACTTGACAAGTAGTGTCATATCAGCAAGATACACCAATTTCTTAATTGGAAGAGCATGATAATTATGAAGCCACTGAGATTGGCAAAGTCATATTACTAGTAGAACTAGAATCAACCATAAAAAGAGAACCATCCATAACAAAAAGTACTCTTCTAGGAGAAATATTATGATGAACACAACTTACCTCTTAATGATTATGTTCATCACTACTTGTATGTTCAGTAGCATATGCGCGATTAACATCAAGTAATGAAAAACAACAACAAAAATCATGCAAACGACAACTCAAGAAAAAACCCAAAAATGTACCTTTGTTTTAAATTTATGGAGATTAAAGATACACTTTCATGTCAAACATTAAAAAAACACTACTTTTGTGAAACAAATGCATAAAACATTACTTACATTTTACTCTAAACCCAAAAACATCCAATTAAAAAAAGAATTACAAAAGAGAAGAAACTCTTCCCATCAACTATGAGAGTGATTGGACCTTTTGCTTAAAATATCAATTACTTTATAGTGCAAGTGTCAATAAGTTTTTTAACTCAAATCCATACACAACAATTTCTATATCATGCAAATTAAGCATGTCCACACATCGACAAACTTCACTTTTCGTTCCTTTTTTGCTTTGTTTAAGCATCTCTAGATCACACTTTTCCCTGAGCATGGATAAGTTTTGTACCAATACACATTTCTACACTTCGTGTTGTACGTGGTAGCATGTTATCAACAAACTCATAGGTGATAAAATTGACATTACTATTAGACCCAATATAATTTGATGAAACTCTTACATGGGTTAGTGCATTGTTTAAGAAAATAAATTTTCTTTGTATACAAAGTTGATCCAATGGTTAAATTTAAGCATATTTTGATATTAAGTTGATCCAATGGTTGAATTTAAGCATATTTTGATATTAAGATATGTAGGTTTATGGAGTCCATGGCCATAGAAGAGGTTTATCGAAAGAAAAGATGTCTCTAGATTTAGATAGAAATCCAATGATCCAAACGGTCAAATTTTATGGTAGTAAGTACTATAATTTATCAGCTTACTTTATTTTGATTTAATAGTTCAATTTAGAGTTATAGTCTTTGTAAAAATAGTTTTCAGATTTTGAGCCATGAAAATGATAACAATTGTCGTTTTAAAAAACTGATGGAAATTTAGATTTCACTTTGCTGACAAAGTGGATTCTGGAATCCAAATTTCCATTGAGACTAACATTTCTATTGTGACATCGAAATTTTCATTTTTAAGAAAAAAAGAAATTTTAGTCCATAATGAACGAAAAACTTTGTCGATGAAAAAAATTTCCATCAAAAAACTCCATCAATGGAAAAAATTCCCACCAAAAAATTTCCGTCACAATGGAGAAAATTTCATCGAACGGAATTTCATTTTTGTCATTCAAAATTTGAATCCATTCGACGAAAATTTGGATTCCAGAATCCACTTGGATTCTTGTATATTCCAAGTAGATTTCAGAATCCAAGTGGATTCTAGTATATTCCAAGTGGATTTTGGTATATTCCAAATTTTTTTCACGATGGAATTTTTTCGTCAAACGAAATTTTTGACAGAATTGTTTTTAGTCAATGAAATTTTTGATGGATTTTTTTTTATTGATAAATTTTTTGATGAAATTTTTTCCATCGACGAATTTTTTGACAGAAATTTTTTGGTCGTCGTAAATTTTTTCATCCAATAAAAGTGAATTTTTTATGCATTATGAAGCAAAATATATTTTTTTGGATGAAAATTTCACTCTCACAATAGAAACGTGACTGTGTCCAAAATTTTGGATTCTATTATCTATTTTGTCAACAAAGTGAATTTTCGAATCCAAATTGTCATCAAGTTTTCAAAACGACAGATGTCATTTTCACGCCTCAAAATTTGACTATTATAAACTAAAAACTGTGTTTTTTGAAAGACGATAACTCTAAATCAAATTGGTAGATCAAAATAAAGTAAATTGACAGATTGTAGCACTCACTACCATCTAAAATTTGACTATTTGGATCGTTAGTTTTCTATTTGAATCTAGAGAAATTGTTTCTTTCCATAAGCCTCTTCTATGGCCATGGACTCCATATTCTCTAATTCAATGATTAGATGAGGTGCAATGATGGGGATGAAGTTAGTTAAATTTTTGGAGAAGAAAAAGTATATTTTAGTGATTCTAAGTAAAGAATACATTATATATTACATAGACATGCGTGAATTATTAGTAGTATTAAAGAATATTAGATCTTCAATTGACTTTGTTTTTTCCATTTTGTTATTTGCCACGAAAAGTGAATTTTTTTAACCTTTAAATTAGCAATATGTACATTTTTAAAAAGAAGTTTAAAAGTATGCTTATTTTGTAAAATTCCTAAATGCATTTCTCTTTAATGTCTCTACAAGAGTAAAATTGATCAATATCTAGGACCAGTAAAAAATCAAGACAGCTTGTTGCAAATGACAACTCATGACTCATTGTCATTTTTCATGACTTATTGTTGATTATTGTGATCTTGATCATATCGTCTTCTGAAACAACGATGAGATGGATGATTTGTATGACCACAATAGTCACAACAAGGAGTATGATTTTTGGAGGAATTCGAATGAGGTTGCTGGTGGTAATGCCATGTTCCTCATCATATTAACATGCCCAACAATCAGAGACAGTATGACCATTCTTATCACAATAGGAAAAATGTTTATTGGGATAGGAAAGTTGAGAAGAATTACTACCTTGATAAGAGCAACCACCATGAGTGAAACACGAAAAGGAACACTTACAAGAAATACAAGCCATTTCGGAATCTTCAGCTTCTTATGTATTCAAAACAGTGTCAGAATTCTCTGTATGACATTCATATCATTGAGAATATTCAACGAGAGAAATACAAGCAGTTTCAAAATCAATGCCATCTTGTTAGACAAAATAGTGACAATATTATCATATGAAGGATCCTTGTCCATATAAAGAAGATGTGTAACCAATTGATTTCATGCAATAGGAGCTGGCACCATCAGCAACAGTAGCAAGTTGATTGATGATGTCTTTGAAGGATTCAATATGTGAAGTCATAGGAGTACCGATTTTGTATTTTAAATTGTTCAAGAGATTACGAAGATAAAGAATTTCAGTAACAGATTTCTTCTCAAAAGAAGTAAGAAGATATTGTTAGATATCATGAGAAGTAGGAAGATTGAATGCATCCAGCATAAGAGAGTCATGAAGAGCAGATAAGATATACCGAAACGAGCAGCTTTATCCAACGGATCCAATTCGAGTATTAGTTTGCCATTGCTCAAAAATAGGACCGACAGTAACAAGAGCATTATCCTTTTCTGCATCAATAGGTTGAGATGGACAGACAAGATTTTCCAAAACAATATCAGAAAGATTGTCACCTTCAAGTATTAACATTATCTTGGCCTTCCATCTGGGAAATCCTTAGCACGAAAGATGAGCAAAATTATGTTGCACGAAAAACACCATAACTTTCAACTCCAAACTTTGATAAAGCCAAGCAAATACTCAGAATTTACCGCACAAGCTGCACGTTGCCTGTTTTCCTCTTTTAAGTGGTGTTTACCCTAAATGACATAACTTTTGATAGGAATATCAGAGTTTTGGTACCAATTGTGTTTCTACAATACAATTCCAATTAGGATAAGATAGGGTGGTCTAGATCAACCATCCAAGGACCTGCATAAACTTGTTAACACAGTGATTAATCACTAGAATTCTACAAAACATGAATAAAAGATTGAATGAAACATAGAACATGCACATGAATGGACTTAACATAATTGATACTTCCTTTCTCTTCTCTTCACAATAGCAAGATCCATAATGCTTTGATACCATGTTGGGCATACACAAACACGAAGAGATAGGGATAGAGAGACTTAGAGAGAGAGAGAGAGAAGAAGGAAGAGTGTTACACCATATACGCTCCCAAAAGACTTGTTCATATTAATTATGAGTTTGTATATATAGGTGAGATCTAAGTCAAGTTAGGGTGTAATATATATAGCTCCAACAAGAAATGCTCAAGTAAGCCCCTTTGACCACTTAGCAGTCAAACCAATTGACAAAGAGAGCTTGGGCAAGATACTTTTTAGACTTTTATCAATACTTTTTTTCCAACATCAAGGATGAAGTCTCTATATTTTTTCTCTACTCGCAAATGTGTATTCACCAGTAGATTCTAACTCATAGATGTTGAGCTATGAATTATCAAATTTTAGAGAATCTTAGGGTACTAAAATATTTCATATTCTATGGGAATCTTTTCCATATCCAACTATAGTTGTGAATGGGGAGACACATTATGCATCCCAACATATCTATGATTAAATCACTCAATTCATCCATAAGTGTAGGATTCATTGTTGTGGTAAGTGTCATATAATATTTTTACTAATTCCACAAAAATCTATGCCTTGGATCTTACGAAATAGATTCCCCAGTTTGTCTTCAGGATAAACAATCTCCGAGAAAGTATTGTAAATCAGTGTGCAGCCTTGTTCTCAAAATATAATAAAAAGTGAATATTATCTTTTGCACACACACACACACATACATACATACATACATACATACATACATACATATATATATATATATATATATATATAGAGAGAGAGAGAGAGAGAGAGAGAGAGAGAAAGATTATACAATAGTCCACCATATACATAATCTCTAATAATTTTCTTCCCATATATATAAAATTAAGATTTTTTGAATCTTTTATTTCACTACTTGGATAAGAATAAAATTTTACTATGGATCCTATTTTTTTCTATGTGCTTGCAAGCTTTAAATTATTATAAACACCTCATGTGAACAAAAGGCTCGTTACAAAATACCCAAAGAAGAGAGAATTATTACGGATGTTAACTCTTCTAGGTTGTTTTTTAAGACTTGTATCCCACCTAATGTACTCTTTTGCAAAGTCCACGTAGGTTGCTCTTACTTAGGTCCTACACTCAACCATGTTATGAATGTAACATCTACTTTCTTGTCACTTGTGTGTAATTTCAAATTTTCCACAATCATGTGGATTGCATAACATCTTAATTGTCATTATGTAGATGCATGTCTCCCATGGTTAAACAAGTTTTATCTTTATATTAAGGAAGTGATTTAACTTTAGTATACTTTGGACTTCACACACCATCAAGGCCAAACAAAACGCATGACATGAATAATAGCTACATGAAACCACCACCACTCAACTTGATTTAGTATTGTGTATAATGATGGAATCAAAGGCAAGTAGCATTACAAAGATCCAATATATATAGGTGATAAAAATATGTGACTAACAAACAAGAATATGTAACTTAATCCATTCATATCAATTAAGACTCATCCAAAGAAAATTCCAAATTTATGCAAACAAAACAAAGATGAAATATTTAGTGTCTGAATCCCTTTATTATTGACAAAACAACGATGCAATATTTAGTGTCTACCCTTGAATCCCTTTATTATGTCAAAACAACAATGCAATATTTAGTCTCTACCCTTGAATCCCTCTATTATTAACAATATCATTTGATTAAGGCTTTCCTAGAAGTCTCTCAATGTCCTTGCATAAGGTATGATAAAGAAGAGGTTAGAAAAAAAGTAGCTATATTTTATCTTACTCGCTAATTAATATGTGGGAACATGGAATCACCAAAATAATCCATCACATCAAATAGAGGTAGTTAATAAAGATTTAATAAGAGTAGTCACATAATAGAAGAATATCCTTCAAGAAGAATATTCTAGTCCATATCTACACATTTTGGATGCTTTCTATAGCTTGGATGGCATTACATCTATGAGAGGGATAGCATGTCGTATTACTCCACATTGGATGGAAACAACTCCAACCTAGGACCACGAAAATAATGGTGAAATGTCAGAAACATGGTTCATTAGCTTTTTTGACTTGTGAGCATGGAAATAATGGAGATGTTTACCTCTAAGAAATTTTATGTATCACGTGCATTTAATGGGTATTTTATAAATCCCTTACACTTACATACTTTTATAAATAAAATGATCCCTTTTTCTTCATAAACTTATGGTTTTTTTCCAAATTGGTTTAAAAAACCCTTCTTGTAAATGTAGTTCTGTAACTTTTTTTAATTAATATACCCCTCCTGATTGACTCACGTGTGTTACACTTACATATTTTTAGGTGAACCCCCCAAGCGTTTAATGCACATAGATTGTAAGTCAAGCAGGTTAATGCACATACTTTGGGGTACTATAATGCGGTGCTTAAACAAGATTCCCAAACATCCCTTCATGCCAAGAAAAATACCTCTACTGAACCTAGAGGTATCAGTCACAGTTTGTGAGATGAGCACACCCGCAAGGCTTTACTTTCTGCATTGGATGTCAAGCAACATCCCAAGACTACAAAAAATGTGGAGAAAATTGTAGAGGTAAAGTAGTATCCCAAAACTAAAAGAAGGGCGGAGGCCCCTGCAGACGAACTTATTGAGAAAATAGAGAGCTTCCTTCCACAAACACCTGCCGGACGAACTTATTGAGAAAATAGAGAGCTTCCTTCCACTAGCTTCCTCCCTCTTGATTTGATGAGGACTCTGGATCCATGGGTGGAAGATTTAAAAATGTTAATCCCATTTTGGATTAACAAGTATGCTCCTTCAATTGAGGAAATTAATAAGTGACATGAAAAGGCACTATAAAAGTTGTATATTATGAGATATTGGCCACCTAAGTTCTTAAGTAAGTTTTGGACGCCCAAGTGTGAATAATGGCCAAACGTATATAAGGCGTTTTCTCATAATGAATAGAGACAATCCCCTTTGTGCTATTGAGAGCTCTTCTTTGTGTCTTGAGAGAGAGTATTCTAGCACTTGTACCTCTTCTATTCTTGTATGTTTCTTGCTTGTGTGGGAGAGTGAGAGAGAGTGATTGCCTTATGCAATGGTGCGAGCGACTCTACGGTGATAGCATGGAGGTGGAGCTTAACAAGTGAGTTTGGAGGCCTCAAGGGACTCAAGTTCGAAGCATTGGTAAGTGCCATGTAACAGTTGTGTTCTATTGCTCGTCCTTTAGGTGAATGCATTGGGTTCCCTCTTGGAGGTGTGGTAGCCTATAACATTTTTGGAGCCACTGTCAGGGAAACACCTTTGTTTCTTTCTTCCTCTTAGAGTTTCAGTTCCCATTACATAAGATTCATGATTGCCTTTACATTTTGGTAGTAGTGCATTATGTAGGAAATGAATGGATAAGATTTGTGTGGAAGTGAAAAATTGGTTGTGTTTGTTGTGTATTTGTGTGGTGGAGTGGTCATGGAAGAGAGATTCACTGTTTTTTCTAGTTAAATTTGATGTTTACATCACTCGAATCATCAACGTGAACGAGCACGTTGGTGTTCTGTTTTTTCTACTTTTCAAAAATTAAAAAAATATGGAGCCATTGACTATGCCTTGAACTTGTATTATACTCCTTAGGCGTGGCAAAATCATTTTGGAAACAATTGGATAAGTATTTTTCACCCAAAATCACCTTAGTCGACACGAGAAGTTCCCACATGAAACTGCAAGAAAATCATTCACGATGTGAACCGTTTTGTACAACTTCATGCTGTGAACAGTGTTAGCACTAGTTTGGTACCAAAACACGACACTTGAGTGTCCTTTTATGGGGGTTGCGAAAAAAAAAAATCAAACTCCTAATGTAGGCTTTAAAAACCAAAATGCTTCATTGGGCATGTAGAACATAACCCTATGCTTATGTAAAAAATGCTAAACATATAAAATGCCTTTTTATTTGGAAGTACATAAGCAACAAAGTAGCATATGTCTTGAAAATGAACATTTTTCAAGATTTTTCCAAATATGCAAGCATCATTCTCTCGAAAAAAAATCCAATGATATCAATAGCATTTTTCCCAAGATATTTTGATAGCATACATCAGTCCAAGGAGGTAGAAGTTCACCAAAAAAATCATTTTCCTTTCCTGGAATTTTTTCCAAAAAAGTTGCATAAAATCAGCAAAAGTAACGCGTATTATCAAAACTCAATCACGCCACTAAAAAATAATGTAGCCCTATCAATGATAATGTTGGTTATTGGTTTTTATACTTGAGATGAGATAAATAAGGCATAATTTGATGTGTATGACACTAACTTAGCCTCCACTTAAGTAGGTTCTTATTGCCTGGTTCTAAAAAAACTATAAAAAATAAAAATATAAAATTTGATCATCTTTTATCAAAAACTAATCATAACTATGCTTGCACAAGTAGTCTACACCTATAGTTACAACAAATAATGCACTTACACGGCTTTCCTCTTTGATAAAAATCAAAATTAGGCTCATAATTAGACATTTTATGTATTAAAAACAGGTTGCGCAAAAGGCCGTGTATGAGAAGAGGCCCAAAAAGTGGCTCTAAAGTTTTGGAAAATTGAAAACAAAGTAGTATTTACCCTATATAACATGGGTGCACCTCAAGTTTTACATTATTAGCTTGAATATGGAAGGAGAAAAATTCATGCTCCACCTGTATAAAAAACGTCATTTCAATATTAGCGAGTCAAAAATTTATCCAATAATTATTGTTTGATGATTCCAAGATTTAGTTTACATCATGGGATTTCCATCAAGCCAAGTTTCATGATCAAACTATGTCGCTTCTAAAAGTTATGTCTAAATTACTACTATTTTGAAAACAGGAAAAATCATGCGTTTTATCAGCATGTGTCTAAGAAAGTTAAAATATTGCCTTGCAAAAGCTAAGAAAAGTGCAATTTAAAAAATCTCAAGGATTTTTTGGGTCTTGAGGAACATCTGTGGATGCTAAGCATTTCAAAACTCTTAATAGATTGCCCACAAAAATTCAAGAAAGATGCTAACTTTTCAGGACACTTAAGTGTCCAATTACAGAACTAGTGCTAAGCATCAACGCCATGATTAATGCCGCAACTCATGGGATTACCTTGCAAAAAATAGGTATCCTTATCCTGACACCTCTCACACCACGAGGTTTAACAAACTAAAAAATCGTGAACGTGCAAAAAATCGTTCATGATGTGAACTATTTTAGAGCACTTCATGGCATCATGAACCATTTTTAGTTCACGACGTGAACCATTTTAGAATCCTTCATGTTATGAATCATTTCTAGTTCACGATGTGAACTAATTAATTTTCATGACGTCGAACCTTAACTCTTCACGACGTGAACTTTTTTTGTAGTTTCATGCCTTGATCAAATCACACTCTCGAACTTAGTATAGTCAGATTAAGGGTTGAGGACCTAAACTAATTTTTGACACTTCACGCCGTGAACAGTCCTCTACAATCTCACGGCCTCAGAAACAAGTCGACAAAATTTGACTAAAATTTAATAGGGACAACAAAATAGCTTATCAAATCATATATACATGCACTTGAGGTCTTGAAAGCTCATCGGAGATGACCTCACTCCTGACAACATTGCATCAAATCACCCAGGATATTCCTATCAAAAAAGTGTGGGTTCAAGCCACTCAGTAATAAGCACTCAATTGTCTTTAGGAATTTGACCAATGTTGAAACTAGTAGTGAAGAATCCATGGAAGAAGGGCTACGATACTCTAGGTTTGGGGAAGAGAAGAAACCACCCTCTCTAACCAAATCGAGCGGTATCATTGATATAATCCGGGGATTTTTTGGTTTCCAAACCAGCAATGACGAAGAAGCGCAATTTGCAGGCATGGGTCCATCAACCAATGCTGAACTTGGTCCAAGGCAAGAAGTATCTATCTTAACTTCAAATTCGAGGCTATCAAACACGGGCAACCCCCCAAATGAGAAGAGACATGGAAAGTGTGGCCAGGACGGGTCAAGTATTCTTCGTGACCTTAGAGGAAGTAGCGTTAGATCTGAAAAGGATCGAGGTGGAACGAAAGCTATATGAGAGTTGAGCTTAAGGAAACAAGAGCTCGATACTCAAAGGGAAAAAGCCGAATAAAAGGAGATGGGGAGTGTAAAATTACTCCAATCACACGGGGTAAAGAGCCAAAAATAGTCATGGGAAGAAGTAAGTCAGGAATTCCAAACTTAGAACCCATAAATGAAGAGCCCAGAGCAGAGGAAGGGTTTGTAAACCTAGAAGAAGAGGATAACCTACCAAGAGTGGTGAGAAAAGTGAAAGCTTGCCTGTACACCAAAAAAGACATCGAGAAAATGATCAAACATCCTACATTTCTACATAACATGAAACTCTTAATTATGCAAAGGCATAAAGAAGCGACTTATGATGAGCCATTCTAAAATGAAGTGGCAAGACCATCCCATTAATCGGAGATTCCTAGAAGAGCCAACATAAGAAGAGGAAGAGGTCTAGGTAGGGGGGGAAGCAATTCCTCAAAGACCAAGGGTGGATCCAACCATCGATCTTAATGTAGCCACGAATCTATTGAGTATGGCTATGGAAATGGGATGAGGAATGGTCGAGGAGCTAGGCACTGCCCTAGAATTGTGACCCTCTTAAATGAAACCACACATCATTTCCAAGCTCGTTCAAAAATTCTATGGGGATGGAAATCCTATTCAACATCATGTAGAGATTTTTCAATCCACATGCAAAACCTGTGGGCCAATTAGTGAATATGTAACAATGATTCAGGCTTTCTCATTGACCCTAGAAGGGAAAGCGCATCAGTGGTTCCAAACCCTCAAACCCGAGGATAAGATTAACTTCACACGACTCAAGAATCTGTTTGTTCCTAGCTTTGCAAGAAGTGGCAGATGGAGTCGATGAGAGACTATGTGTCTCTACTAAAGCACTTAAATTCAAGGTGCAAACTATGGGAGATTCTAATTAATGATCAGTTTATGACCACAAGATGCATGATTATCTAGTATTAGCCCAACCAGCTACTCTAGATGCTTGTTTGTAAATTGGCAATTGAATATGAAGATAATATGCTAGAATGGCCACAACTGGAAGATGTCAGAATATCTTCGACAACAATGACTTCGCGTGTTTTGAGTCACCAAGAGATTGGAACTCAGAGAAAAAAAGTTGGAAACATGAATGTGGAAGAGCTTAGTAATGCAATACTAGATAAATTGAAGGTAAAGGAGGGAAAAGAAACATCTGAGCATGGGCATACCCATCTTTACCCCCGTAGAGAATTGGTGTGGTGCTTGATGTGTAGATTGAATCACACTGCTACCAAATGCCCACAGTTAAGAGCAAGGCCACTACTACTCTATTGTGCACACTGTGTTAAATTAGGGAATCATGGCACTTCCATGTACAGATATCCAAGGTTCCAAATATCTGCACAGCTTCTGACACCTAGAGCTCCATTGGCCTTACCAATACCACCTGTGCAAATTAGTGTAGTTGAAGGACAGCCAAACTCTTCCTATTTACCTAGGGGGATGTTTTAGGTGTACGAAACTTCACCTCTACCACCAGCTGTTCTACCACCGCAACCACCACAAGCTAAAATCAACCAAGTATTGATTAGAGATCCATGAGAAGATATTGATATGGTGTGTGAAGTAGAACTTAGTGAAGAGTACTATGAGGAAGCTGCAGAGATCGCACCAAAATTCTATGTCCTATAGAATAACATGCCGATACTCGTGTTTCAAACCACGGTACAGTGGAAGGGTAAGGACATAAACTCTAACATGAATAGAGGTCCTCTATAATGTTTTAGCTGTGGTGGGCTGCATCAAATCGCTGAGTGTCCAAACAAGAATGTGGTTCATATGCACCAACCCCAACAATTGACTTCTCAGCCCAATGACATGCTAGTACTTACTTGTACTAAATGTGACCTTGATCATTTGATCAAGGATTTTTTATACCGCGTAGGTGGTTTGACTTCCACTTCTAACCAGGCCACCATCATCTGGACCATTAGTAAGTAGCTTGGAAATATCACACTACTCAATGTCCTGACATGAGCCTAGGCCCAATTGGGGGACAAGGGGAAGAACTGGGCAGATGCGACCACTTCCAAAACTAGTCGGAGAAGAAGAGTGAAAAAAGTGGGTAAGGGTGACACCAGGGTCACAATCCAAGATGGAGCCAAGGAAGATACGATTTACACTGGATCCACCCAATCGAGAGAAGAAGGGGATCAAGTGGTCAACCAAAAAGAGCCTTACCTAGAGGTGCAAGGGAAAATATGCTGAAAAACAGGTAGAGGGAAAGGAGACACACACACAGGAGCAAACCCTAATGTATATTGCAAACCCTAACCAGAGAGGGAAGCCATCTCCCTTCTCACACAATGCATAAAGCCATAATCCATAATACACAAGACACACTATGTGTTGTGTCTACACTCAGCTAACCTTAGCTAATGTCCACACACTCACTATGACCAGCTAGACGTGGTCATAAATGACCAGCTAGACGCGGTCATTTATGTCTCACACATGCTGCTACCTAACATGCCAGCACATAGTGCAGCTGGCACACACTGACATCAAGCTTGAATCTCAGCAGCCCCCTGTCAAGCTCATGATGTACTTCCATAGATAAAGATGTAGATGAACTTGGGCTATCAAAGCTCTCAACACTCCCCCTCAAGCTCATCCCACGTACTCCCAACATAGTGCAGAAGTACTCAAACTTCTCCTTGCTAAGTGGCTTTGTAAAGATGTGTGCCACACCTGCTCTTCAGTCTTCACATACTGTAAATCCACTTGTTGGGGTAAATAAACAAAAACACAAATACAACAAGCAGACACAATTTCTCCACAAGAAACATGTTGATTAGGCGAAAACACAAATTCAGACACAGCAGAAACTTAATGCACAGACATAAATTCGATAGAGCAAAGTCACACAAGAGAGATAAAACCCTATAAATCTGCGTCATTCTCTCCTCTTCACATTACATTACTTCCCCTTCTTTTCTACCTTGCTCAAAAAATGTTACTCTTTCCCCAAAATGTTATTCTTGAATAAACGTTACATATCTTAACTTCCAAGATACCAAGAAATTCATCATACATTCCTACCACCTTATAATTCTGACTTACACAGATCCGACTTACTAAATATCCGACTTACTACATATCCGACTTAACAACATTCAACCTAGGAGAACTATGCCTTCAACACATGGCACGTCCTGGTGGTAGATTTCAAAGAAATCTGACTCGGATCCACATATCCCTTGATCAGCTCAAAATGTCAGACAAAAGTAAAATCATGCTGCTTCATCAAATAGTCTGGTCCACCTCCTTCATAACATCAGGTTCAGCAACCTGAACATCCTTGTCTGTTGCTGCTACATCCACACTTTGTAATGAAACTGGTTCCTTGAATTGCTCACCAACCTGTATCTGCTTTGCACCATGCATCTCTACATCAGGCACTTGGTCTGCAACTATCTCAACTGATTCTGCCAGCAAATCTGTAACTTGTGTCTTGAAACTCTAGTTCTTCTCCAGGTCGCACTTTTTGCATTGAAGGTGCTCCTCCATAAAGTAACATCACTCTTAGTGGGCATGCAGTCCCCAACTTAAAAACTCCGAGCCAGTAAAGTCTGAGAGGCAACGACCAATTTGAAGTTCGGCAGCCTTGTGAAATTGCTTAAATTGCTTAAAAACAGATAACGCCTTGTGAAATTGCTTAAAAACAGATAACGCCTCAGATTTTTGTCGAAGCAAGAAAACAACTGTATACCGTGAGTAATCATCAATAAATGTAATGAAATAACGATGTTGTGTTCTCGATGGAGGCAAAGGTCCACAAATGTCGGTATGAACAAGATCCAATAAATCATGAGAATGAACTGAATTTGAGAGAGGAAAGGGTTTACGATTGTGTTTGCCAAGAGCACAAAACTCACAGATTCCCATATGAGGATGAGCTTTAAGATCCATGCCACGTACAAGACCTTGACGATGAAGATCAAGAAGCTTTGAGAAATCAGCATGAACAAAGCGATGATGCCATATCTTGCAATCATGATCACCTAGAGCAGTGACAACATTTGCTACAGCATCATTGAGAGAGAGCTCAAACAAATTACCATTACGAGAAGCAGTTGCAAAAATAATCTGTCCATCTTTCTCAATGTGGCATTTGGTGTGGTCGAATCCAACAAACAAACCAAGATCAACAAGTCTTGCAACTGAAAGAAGATTACGTTGAAGTTCTGGGACATGTAAAACCCCTCGCAAAACTCGAGTTGAAGAAGATAAGGTGCCAAGATATAAATCTCCAATGCCCTTGACTTGACAAGTTGTATCATCAGCAAGATAAACAACACGCTTAACAGGTAAAGAATGATAGTTATGTAGCCACTTAGATTCATATGTCATATTTCCTGTAGCACTAGAATCAATAATGAAAAGTGAACCATCACGTACATGAAGTATTCTGTCTGGGGGAACTGAACATAAAACACAACTTGTTTCAGGCACATCATTATCATGATGCTCGGCTGCATATGCTCGATTTCGATCTACATCAAAGCGACGCTTAAAGCACATGGAAGAGGGATGATCAGATTTTCCACAATAATCACAAGAAGAAGAATCTCTAGATAAACGTGGTTGTTTTGTGGTAATGTTGTGTTCTTCATCATATTGACGTGCCCAACACTCATCTTCAGTATGACCATTCCTATTGTAGTAAGAACAATGCTTGTTAGGAAATTTGAGATGAGAGAAACTACCACCACCACGACCACCTCTGCGGTTTCCTCGTTGAAAAGGAAGCTTTCGCACATAAAAGGCCCGTTCCAACTGTTGGGACTCAGGCTACTCTTGTTGTGAAAACATAGCTGCATCATGACCAATGCTACGTCATTGTTGACGTTGAGAATACTCAATCAAAGATATGCAAGTTTGGTCAAAATCAAGACCGTCCTTGTTAGAAAGAATGGTAACAATGTTGTCATAAGACGGATCCTTCATCGTATCAAGAAGAATTGTAATAAGTTGCTTTCGTGGAACAGGATCACCCGTAGCAGCAAGTTGATTAATAATAGATTTGAAAGAATCAATATGCCCCGTCATAGCAGTACCAACTTCATACTGTAACTTTGAAAGCAAACCTCTGAAATAAAGTGTTTCTGTAACAGACTTTTTCTGAAAATTTGCTATAAGATACTCCCATACGTCATGGGAAGTAGGAAAGTCATACACATCAAGCATGAGAGAATCACTAAGAGCATAAAGAATGTACCGACAAGCTGCTTTATCACGCCTCTACCAATCCATATAAGCAAGAGACCATGCATCAAAAATAGGGCCTTCCGTGATAAGAACGTTGTCAGAATCCGGAATAGTAGGCTGAGACGGACATAGAGAATCGCCAATAACAACATTTGAAAGCTCATCGCCATCAAGAATTAACAGCATCTTTGCTTTCCAACCGGGAAACCCTTGGCCTTGAAAAGAAGGAATAGAACGTTGGCCAGAAGGAAAACCATTGACAAGAACAGTCATAGCCATATCTATCTGCGAGAAGACGTATAAGATAAAATCACAAAATCTGCACACGATAGACAAGGACGACCGCAAGAGATAAGAGACGTCAATAAGAAAAGAGTCCTCAAAATAGCAAGACGTGGGACGCAAGATTCATTGATAGACACGATGAAAAAGCTAGATTGGTCGTTTTGCTAAAAATAGCAAAATAATAAGAGACGCTGGATGAAAAGGCTAGATTTGGCGGTTTGCTAAAAACGCTTGACGAAGAAGCTAGATTTGGCGGTTTGCTAAAGACGCTTGACAAAGACGAAACCTGTGTGCTCACAAAGATGCTTGACGAAGACGAAACCTGTGTGCTCACACAAAGAACCTGTTTGCTTATTCAAAGAACCTGTTTTGCTATTACAGATGCAGTTTGAACTGTCATAACTTTTGACTCACAACTCCGTTTGACAAACTTTTTTGATAGGATTCACTAGCACAATACAATCTACGCACCTGCACTGGTTTTGGTTTTAAGGATGCGATTAAGAAACAACTCTAATTACAACAAGTTAAGCTATAAAATCATGTAGACAACACATAATCAAAGAACAATCTTGTAAGACATGAAATTATAATCATGAATTTAACAAGAAGATATAGATGCTTCCCTTATAGATGCTCTGATACCATGTTGAAATGTAGAGAGAAAGAGACGAGACAAGAGACACATCATGTACACTCCCAAAGACTGATTCATATTGAGGACAAGATACATATATATAGGTGAGACCAAGTTAGGTAGAGTGAGCCATATATAGAGCTCCAACACTTGCTACTCCAACTCACCACCACGGCACTTCCAAGTGTAAAGGCATAACCACTAGTAGACCTCCTCTCATATGAGCTACCTCCCTAATCTGCGTCAGTGTAGCCATGTATATCCAAGCCTACTGTTGGCAAGGTTGTCATTCATTGTGACAACATGAGCAGCATACAATTGGCAAAGAATCCAGTGTTTCATGCGCAGACCAAACACATAGAGGTCCATTATCATTTTGTCAGAGAGAAAGTGCTGGATGGTACAGTGGTGTTGAAGGCATAGTTTTCTTAGGTTGAATGTTGCTAAGTCGGATATGTAGTAAGTCGGATATTTAGTAAGTCGAATATGTGCTAAGTCGGAATTATAAGGTGGTAGGAATGTATGATGAATTTCTTGGGATCTTGGAAGTTAAGATATGTAACGGTTATTCAAGAATAACGTTTTGGGGAAAGAGTAACATTTTTTGAGCAAGGTAGAAAAGAAGGGGAAGCAATGTAATGTGAAGAGGAGAGAATGAAGCAGATTTTTAGGGTTTTATCTCTCTTGTGTGACTTTGCTCTACCGAGTTTATGTCTGTGCATTAAGTTTCTGCTGTGTCTGAATTTCTGTTTTTGCCTAATCAACATGTTTCTTGTGGAGAAATTGTATCTGCGTGTTGTATTTGTGTTTGTGTTGATTTACCCCAACACAATTGGTGATTCCTGCTGCGTTTTCAACCTTGTTAGGCTGCGATCTACGTGGTTGCTTGGAGCGGGCCCAACGATGGTGCAGTTTAAGCCATTCCAGAAATCAAAGTTCCACATCTGAACCTGCTACAGACTGCTTTGAACCTATTGCAAACTGCTGTGATTCTGGAGACTGCTTTGATCTTGCAGTAGACTACTCAGAACCTGCAGCAAAAAGTGGAGCAGAATCAGAATATGCAAGTGCAGCAGAATCAGAACCTACAGGTGGAGCAGAATGAGAATCTGCAAGTGCAGCAGAATCAGAATTTGTAGGTGCAGCAGAATCAGAATCTGCATATCCTTGGATGGGATGGTGGAATTCCTCATTCAAAGTGCTACTTCACATTGGAGGCTGACGTGTTCCAAGTAAGCCATCATTCAGATTTTGCATAATAAACACCTAAAATTTTGATTTTAGCAATGTTTGAGCACCTATTTGTTATGAGGGGTGGATCTCGATATAGCACCACAGCTCTCCATTCCATGCATACATGTGGGCTTTATTTGTTGTGGTGCATTGAATATGAGAGCTCACATAGCTATCTAATTTCTAACTTCAAATATTGGCAAGAAGAAGAGGAAGAAGTGCCAAATTTGTACAAAAAATAGCCATGAAACCTATGAGTGTCCATACACATGTGACGAGTGTCAAAAGGGAGATGAGTGCAAGTAGTTTTGCATGGTTGAGTTGAGCACAAAACTTCATAACATAATTCAAAAATTTCATCATGCATCCAAGAAGGGTTCCTTTGATAAGATGGAGAGAGCTTAGTGAAAGGCTAGATGCATTTGAAGGTATGCTAGATGATGGATATGCATATCATGAGACGCATGAGGGTCGGAAGAAGAGAACTTGTTCAAGCATGAAGAGAATTGAGAGGTTGCAAAGAGCATGTGAAGCATTACATGAGAAGTATGAAGATTTTGAATGCGAATCAAGTGAGAGTGATGACGATGATGAGTGGGGATACCCAATGGGAGTGTCGATGATTGAGGGAAAGGGAGTACAAATGGGAGTGAGCCAAAGATGCCACCAAGAACCCATAGATACCCCCAAGCCAACATCAAGCATTCAACCAAATGGGGAAATTCTTCACCACACGCATCCCAACAACCAAGATGATGATGAAATCATGTGCATGAGCAATGTTTTTGCATCACAAAACTCCAACTTTGAATTTTCAAAATTCCATGTTTTTTGCAAGTTTCCTTCACCTAGTGGTGCAAGGTGAAGAGCAGGTCTCAAATGATGCCCAAGATCATGAAGATGGGGCTGAAATGCATCAAATTTCAAATCAGAGAAGTAACTCTAAATGTCCCAGAATTCAAATTTTATGCAAATCAGCAGATCATGACAAGGTGGATGTGCATGTTAATGAAGTGTTTGATGTTGTTTTTGATATTCATGTGATGAAGATGATGTCATACATAGTTTTCTTCATTTTTGTGATGATGTTGATGCCAAAAGTGGGTATCTTGTTCATGATGATAATCATATGCATCAAATGCATGATTGTGATAAGCATGATGACATTGAGAAGTTTTTACTTTCACTTGATGAGGGATGTGATGATCTCTTTGATGTTGGAGAGCCCTCTGATGTTGCAAAACCCATCCTTTTTGTAAGTTTCCTTGACCTAATGATGCAAGGTGATGAGAAAGTGATGAGCAATGCTCAATCTCAGCAAGTTGGGGCTAAAAATAAGCAAAATTCAGATCAGGGTAGTCACCTTGAATGCCAAAATTTTTCAATTTCATGCAAAACAAATGAAAACAAAGCTAACATGTTTGATGTTGATCCTTTGCAACATTCTATTCCAACTCTCATGGCTGAAAATGACTGTGATCCCATGGATCAAAATGGGGATTCTTTGATAGTTGAGGTGGATCAAAACCAATTTTCCACTCTCTAATCCATGTTTTAGCATTCAAAAGAATTTTTACAGCAAGTAGGTGCAAATCTCATTCAAAGAGGGTGCTGTGTTGGATTCTTGGTATGACCAATTATTGACATTTCTGACTGACGACACTATTCCAGGTGAGTTTACTATGCAGATCAGAGGAGGAAGTTTGCTTTGAAGAGAAGACCTTTTTGGTGATTGCAGGGGCATTATATAGGAAGGGCATTGATCAAGTCATCAGAAGGTGTGTTTTAGATTTTAAACAGAATGCTGTTATTCAAGAAGCACATTCTGGTGCAGCAGGTGGACATTTCTTAGGAGATATAATAGGAAAGAAAATTCTCCAGGCTGGATTGTGGTGGCCCATAGTTTTGAAGGATGCACATGAGTATGCTAAGAGGTGTGTCATATATCAAAAGACTGGTCAGCCATATAATGATAGAATGACAGATCATCCTATTCTGCCACTAGAGCCTTTCCAGAAGTGGGGGATGGATTTTGTGGGACTTGTGAAGCCTACAACAAGGAAAGGATGCAGGTATATTTTGGTTGCAACAGACTATTGTACTAAATGGGTAGAAGCTGTAGCTTTGAAGGATAATAAAGCTTCAAGTGTTGCAAGATTCTTGTATCACAACATAATGACCAGGTTTGGGTGTCCTGTGGAGCTTGTGAGTGATAGGGGATCTCATTTCTTAAATGAGGTGATAGATGAATTGACTAAAACCCATATGATTATGCACAAAAAGTCTACAGCTTACCATCCTCAAGCTAATGGGCACGCTGAAAGTACTAACAAAACATTGGTTGGAATTTTGAAGAAGATAGTGGTAGACAATCATAAGGATTGGGATGACAAATTGGACTTAGCATTAGAATAGCCTTTAAGGTAACAACAGGGATGACACCATTTAGATTGGTGTATGGATTAGAAGCTGGGTGCCTACAAAGTTTGTGGTGCCAAGTATTAGAATCACAGCTGAGAAGATGTCTTCTAAATTATCAGTTCAGCACAGGAGTAAATATGCAGTTGGAAGAAGACAGGTTGGTGAGTTCATATATCACTAAGGTGATCCAGAAGAGACGACATGCATGGGTGAGTATGAATGTCAAATGTAAAGTGTTTCACGTTGGTGACTGGGTGATGGTGTACAACTCTAGATTGGGACCTCATACAGGGAAGTTGACACTTAGATATAAAGGACCTTATCAAATTGTGGAGGATTTGGGTCAAGGAACCTTTATTGTGGCAGATGTCTTTGGAACAAGGGTAGAGAAGCCAATCAATGGTTTTAGGCTGAAGAAGTTTCAAGGGAAACCACCACATCTTGATTGGCCAGTTTCAGCTTTTGTGCATGTTGAGGAAGTCAGATCCGACTCACCAAAAGTTAACACAACATAGAGATGGATGTTCTTAAGGAAGAACATAGGTGTTGAGATGATGGTAAGAAGCTTAATTGTTGGCACAGGTTGTTTTGATCAGTTGTTGTAGAGCTTCAAATTTGCTGAAGCTTTTGTCAGGGTTTGTTTGACTGAATTGTGCTATGTTGGAACTTCGCAGCGATAATGGTGGAGAATATGTCTCGTGAGTTTGAGAGTTATTGTACGGACCATGGTATTCATCATGAACATACTATTCCATATTCACCTCAACAGAATGGTGTTGCTGAACATAAGAATCGCACTATTATCAATGCTATACGATGTATGCTGATTCATTCTGGGTTATCTCATGTTTTCTGGAGTGAAGCTCTCTTGACAGTAGTCTTTGTTCAAAATCATTTCCTACTACTGCTCCTTCTGGTAAGATACCCATCACAGCATGGACAGGTGAAATTCCTTTTGTATCTCATTTTCGAACCTTTGGATGTATTGCTTATATTCATGTTCCTAAAGAAACACGAGCAAAGCTTGATGCTCCTGGGCTTAAAGTTATTTTTATTGGGTATTCTGACACTTCCAAAGGCTACAAATTCTATGACCCGTCCTCCAAGAAAGTGTGAATCGTGATGCTATTTTCAATGAACAGCTTATGGGCGGTACATGGTCCACGGATGATTCTGATGATACTAAATATTTGCTTCAAGCTTTTCCATTCTTGTGTGATGATGAATCTTCTTCTATAGAGCAACTTTCCTCTTCACAACCATCTAAAGAGCAACTTTCCTCTTCACAACCATTGATTCTGAATGCTATCATTGATGATGTTGATATTTTTATTGATCTGCCTATTGATTTTTAGCATGGTTCTTGTCATGTTTATGATGGAGATTTTGATGCTGATGTTTTCTCTACTTCTGAAGATCCTGCCACGTACAGTGATGCTATATGTTCTCCACAAAAGGATCAATGGCAAGAGGCTATGGAAGAAGAGTACGATTCTCTTATCTCTAAAGGTACATGGATACTCACTGCCTCCTGGCCGTACTGCCATTAAGTGGTGTAAGTGGGTATATAAGACAAAATTTAAAGCAGATGGATCTTTTGACAAATTCAAGGCACGTTTAGTTGCCAAAGGTTATTCTCAAGTTGCTGGCGTTGATTATCATGAAACCTTTTCACCAGTTGTTCGCATAACTAGTATTCGGGTTTTATTGGCATTTGCTGTTCAATTCGACTTAGAAATTCATCAGATGGACATGCGCACAGCTTTCTTGAATGGAGATTTGAATGAAGAAATTTACATGGAGTAGCCAGAAGGATTTGTTATTGCAGGTAAGGAAGATCTTGTTGCTCGTCTTCATAGGGCCTTATATGGTCTTAAACAAGCTTCACGGGCTTGGTACATCAAGTTTGATCTTTTTCTTACCTCCCATGGCTTTCTCTCTTGCTCTTCTGATCCCAACTTATTTACCAAACACCAAAATGGTAGTTTTGTAATCCTTGCCCTTTATGTGGATGATACAATCCTTGTTTCCAATGATTTGGAATTTTTACACCAAAATAAGCAGTTGTTATCTTTGGCATTTGATATGGTGGATCTTGGAGAGCTTCACTCGTGTCTTAGCATTCAGATTCAAAGGGATCGCAGCAAAGGTATTTTATTACTTCGACAGTCAAAGTTTATTGAAGATACTATTAAGAAGTTTGGTTTGGAATCTGCACATTCAGCAACTACTCCTTGTCTTGCGAGTTCCATGAAAAACACTTCTGATGGTGGTGGCCAGCTTGTTACAAATCAACCATATGCTAATTTGGTTGGATGTCTTCAAGTTGTTGGTTTGAACACTCGTCCTGACATTTTGTTTATTGCTAACTATCTCGGGCAACATCTTGCATGTCCTTCTCTTAAGCATTGGTCTTCAGCAAAACGCGTGTTGAAATACTTGAAAGGCACTGCAGATTATGGTTTGGTTTATCAACGACAATTCACATCCGACTCCATTCCATCTCTTTCTCTTTTGGGTTACACAGATGCAGATTGAGCCAGCTCACATTTATCTATGCGATCTACTAGTGGCAATTGTTTCTTCATTAATGGTTGTCTTATTTCTTGGACCAGCAAGAAACAACGTTGTGTTGCAGTTTCTACAACCGAATCTGAATATGTTGCGGCATCACTTGCAGCTCGTGAACTCATTTGGCTTCGACAAGTGTTGACAGATATTGGCCATTCTCCTCTTTCTAGTACACCCTTGCGGTGTGATAATCAGAGTGCTATTAGTCTTGCAAAAGACTATGTCCAACATAACAAGTCAAAACATATTGCTGTGCATTACCATTATGTTCGATACGAAGTACGCAAAGGCACTATCATGATTGAACATTGTCCAAGTGACAAAATGATTGCAGATATTCTTACCAAAGGTCTCAATGAGTCACGCTTCATTCTCTTGTGCTCAGAGCTTGGAGTTGCCTCGGGCTCATTCTTTCTAGATTAGGCTCTTTACTCTTATGGTAGCTTTGTACATATATCGTTGTAATCTTCTAGACACCATGCACTTTGCACATTTCACAATTGCACACTATGACCTCTTGGTCCTTTTGTATATTTGTACATAGATGCACAATGCACTTTCACATCATTACTTCTGGTTCATATTTTCATATTTGTATAGGGGCTTGGGTTTTTCCCTTGTACTCCCCAAGGGTTTTTTCATCCATAGCTAGAGACCGATGTTGGAGCTCTATATATGGCTCACTCTACCTAACTTGGTCTCACCTATATATATGTATCTTGTCCTCAATATGAATCAGTCTTTGGGAGCGTACATGATGTGTCTCTTGTCTCGTCTCTTTCTCTCTACATTTCAACAGCAAGAAGCAACCTACTATTGCTTTATCTAGTACAGAGGCTGAAAATTCTGTTGTGGTGGTGACCTATCCTGCAATCCACGACCATTACCACGGCCATGTGATGCAAATCTCCCCCTGCCTCTAAATCCTCTTGCGAATAGAAAGCCTGATTTATGCCATTATCATCATGGCTAGTAGCTGCATCATTAACACTAGTTCTGTAATTGGACACTAAAGTGTCCCGAGGACACTAAAGTGTCCCGAGGACACTAAAGTGTCCCGAGGACACTTTAGTGTCCTATTTCTCACCAAAACTTTGGAATTTTTTGGGGAACCTAAAAACAACATTTCTACACCTTGTTTCAACCATAGGTCGGTTAAAAGTCAAAAAATAAAGGAGATTTTTCATGATGTCAAAACACAAGCTATAAACACCATATTAGATAATTTGGGAAAAATCCCATTCCCATTTGAAAAATGGGATCATGGTGAACCTATCCAAGCTTTTGTCAAAACCCCATCATGTGACATATCATTAGAAAGATCTTGAAGAGTAGGATCTAGATCTATAATGTCCAACAAATTTGGAGTTAATATGCTCAAGATATGGCCAAAACCATGTTGAAAAGGTAATTCTCAAAGTATGATATTTTTCCCAAATTATCTAATATTGTCTTTATATTAGAAATTTGACAAAAAAACTCTAACTTGAAATTTTCATTGAAATTTGAAGCTGTTTTGTCAAAAATCCCATAAAATGCCTATAACTTCTTGAATAAATCATGTTTTTCATGTTTATAAAAGTCAATTGGTAGAACTTGGGGTTTCAAAACAACAAAATCTCCTTTAGGTCCTAGTTCCTAAGCTACTTGTGAACTATAACAAAAATCTCATAATTACCAAGATGCTGAAAAAAAGGAAAATTTTGGCCTTCCAAAGGTACTTCCATAAAACTAGGGTTATGTTAGTGCAAATTGGCAATAAAAAATGATTATATAGTTCAAAACCAAGTTAATACATATTTTTTGGGATCCTTGAGCGCTATCTTAGTTTTTCAATCGTGCTACATTTTTCAAAATTTCTAAATTCTCTCTCAACAACCATGAAACAAAGGTTTTAAGTGCCCAAATTATGTTTGTATAATGTACCTTAGCGGAATTATTCTATACAAACAAAATGTTACAAGTTTACTAAGGAATGTAATGCGTATGACTCAAGAATTTAAATCTAGAATCTTTGTTGTGTGCAGTTTTGACATTTTGAAACAATTAATATTTGTAGCTTACTAAGGGACTTTTACATATAACTTTAAAATCTCAATGGATAGAGTAAGCATTGTATCACCTTAAAAAACTTGCAAACACATTAAAACCATTGGTTTGGATACAAATGGATGCTAAAAAGTGGTGTATCAAACACACACAACTTCCTACTATTTTAGACACTCTCAATTGAATTTTATTTAATGTGAAACTTGGCAAAATCTTTGACACAAATATGAAATAATTACTTGGAATGTTTCACGGGGCTTAGTGATTTTTTTCTCTAAGCTTATAAGGCGGTTTTCTCAAACCTGAGTTGCAGTCTCATGCAAGTCCAAAGCTACTTGCACTTTAAACACTTGAAATTCCTTTTTTAATGCATCTCTCATCCACAAGGTTTACACGCATTTCTCCATTAGCTATCTCTTTTGGTCGTGGATAAGAGTCAACCAAGGCATACATTTCATCAACCCCATATGCTTTCAAAAATCTTCCCACTCAGGAATGAAGATGGACATAAAATCTTTAAGTTGGCCAAGACCGCATTGTCCCCAAGGAATCCATTAGCAATGTGCAATACTCTTTTTGATACCCTATTGCAATTAAAAGGTCAAAACCTATGGCACGCCTCTCAATTTGAACTCCTCTCTGAAATGATCATCTTTGATGGATGCTCTAAGTGCTGCAAGTTGGCCATTCTTTGATCCATATTTGGGGATCAAAGAAAAACCCTTGCTATCATGTTGCTATGCATTCATGTCAATCAAAGGATCCATAATGAATTCGAGTTCCATAGCACAAATTGTTGCAGTTACCAAACCAAAACAAAATTGTGACATCAACAAAATCATTTCGAAAAGCAAGACTCAAGTGTGTAACAAATTTCCGTGACATCAACAAAATCATTTTGAAAAGCAAGACTCAAGTGTGTAAGATGCTCTAGCAAGTCGCAAAGAAAGTTCAAACTATATATGACCTCAAACTTGCATACTCTCTGAAAAAGACCAAAGTTCTCAACCTTGAGAAATTCCAACAAAGGCTCCAAAGCCTCAGTTGTAGTACACATCACCCTATGCTGACTTAGCCCCCAACGAACTTTATGAATACCCTTTATATGCAATGTAAGGAAATCAAAATCTTCTTCTAATTTGGCCAATTTAACAATACGAGTGGGACTTTTTTTAAGAGCCAACATCATTCAAAGTTGCATCAATTTTACGAGCATAATCACTATGCTTTGTTGCATCTCCTGCACATAAATGGGTTCGATATGCCACATATTGGATAGACATGAGATAAGGACTTCTTTAAAAGTGTTGTAAGGCCATTATCTTTACCAACCATGAGACAGATGCCCTTTTTTACCCAAAGCTAACAAATTTTGACACATCTGTTTCATGCAATCTAAAGAAAGCATCCAACGAAGCATACAATCCTTTAGCTGTTTTATCTTCATTAACCTCTAACAAACAAAGAAAATATGCATGTGGTTATAGCTACCATAAACTATCAAGTGCTCTACTTCTGAAATATCTATAGACTCATCCACATAGATGCCAAACACAAGGCTTTGCTTTAGCCAGCAAATTGTTTCCATTTTTATAGAATCTGCCATAAAACCAACAAAAACTATAGCAACCTTATATAGATTCCATGCTTGATGTTGTAGGCCATGAGATGTATTCATTCCTAGATGGGTTTAGTGGATATAATCAAGTTTAAATGGCCCCAAAAGATCGAGATAAATCAGCTTTCATCACAGAATGGGGAGCTTTTGCATCAAACATCATGACTTTTGGGCCTCAAGAATGCTCTCGCCACATTTGAGTGCATGGTCCAGGAAATTTTGCTAATTTCTTGACCACCTTTATGAGAGTATTCATTGATGACTTTAGTGTTTTTGGCAAAACATCTCAAGATTTGATGTACCTACCTACAACTATGCTTGGCCAAATGTAGACTCTCCAAATTAAGCCTAAATCTAGCAAAATGTGCCTTTGCTATCCAAAGCGGAATGCTATTAGGCCACTTTGCTATCCAAAGCGGAATGCTACTAGGCCACATCATTTCCAAGGAAGGAATAGCAGTCGACCTGGACAAGGTCGAGGTGATCCAGAAAGCCCCAACTCCAACAAATGAGAAAGAGTTGAGAAGATTGCAGGGATAAGTCAGATGGCACAACCAAATGCTCAGATACCTTGCCCCTATAGTAGCAGCCCCAATGAATCAAAGGATGGTGCAGATCAAAACACCTCTGACCAAGCAGTTAAGGTATAAAAATTTCAACTAGATAGAGGAATGCAACATCACATTCTGGCATCTCAAGATCATGTTATCAGAAGCACCAGTTGTCCAACCTCCAAACTGGGACATGCACTTTCATGTCTTTATGGATGCCTCTAATGTTGCAATTGGCAGTGTGCTGATGCAAGAGGCCAAGAAGAAATGGTTCTAGTTGTCTACTATGCCAGCCGAAGGCTCTCTAATGATGAGCGTAACTACTTAACCACAGACAGAGAAGCCCTTGGCATGATCTACTCAGTAACCTAGTTCTGGCACTACCTATTGGGTAATAAATTTACCTTTCATGTGGATCACTCCGCCTTGCTGTATTTGGTAGATAAGCAGAGTCTAGTAGGAAAGCTAGCCAGGTGGATACTAATACTCCAAGAATTTGAGTTCACAATAGTGCACACCCCACGTTGTCGTGACGTGTGCGGTCTAGCCGGGAACACACTGGGTGTCTGGCTGTGAGAGTTTGGTGTAGTCTAATTTTCTGATGCCCGTGTCTTGTACCTTGATGTCCGCCTTGTGAAAGCAACTACCATAGAGCAATTTCCTATAGCCTACGATAGCGAGTCGCAACTCTTTAACATAAATTTGTTGCATAAGATCCCTAGATACAGTATTGGCAGCCGCATTGAATCCCTCTTGAGAGCGGTAATCACAAGCTGGGTCCACCTGGCAATGTCTTGTGAGCCACTGAATCCAAGCATGCTGTCTCATACAAATCCAATTGTGTAGGAGCCCATGATTCATAGAATCTCGAAAGGACCACTGCAACTAGAGCGATCCGTGCCATGAACCAGAACATATTGTACAAACATGGGTGCACTGTAACCGTTCTTCAGTATGGAGCCCACAGTCCTCTCTCCCAAAGCACACAGCTTTCCCTTCCTTGCTTGTCAGACACGCGCCACATCTTCCCCCCCCCTCCCCATCGTCTGCAGCGGCTACCCTCCCTTTTTCCCCTTTGTTGCGGTTGTCCCAGCCCTACCCTACATTCCCCTCCTTTCTTACAGTACCGCCCTCCTTATATCCTCGAAAACCGCCAGCACTTGGCATGCTTCTTCCCCCTTCCTGGAATCGTTTTTGTATGGCAGTTATCCCCCCTGACGATTCTCCCTCCCCGGGCGATTCTACCCCCACACACAAGGTGGCTGGCCTTTCTTCAACGCCTACTCCCATCTACCAGGCGTCTCCAGTAAACCACTAGGCGGCCACCTCTTTTTACCAGCCTTGCGCCTCTGGTTGTCAACCCCGCTTTTCACCAGCCCGGCCCTTCCTCGCCTCTGCACTGTAACAAGCTCCCAGTCTGAATTGGGCTGCTTCGACTGCGCCTCTGCTCTGCGCTTCTAGACGACCACCACCTCTTGCGCTGCTCTTCACACCTCCCTTTTCCTACAGTTCGATCAGAGCCCCCCTAGCTGTTCCACCCCAGGCGGTCACCTTTCAAGATCACCTTTTTTTTTTCTTCGCTGCTCTGCGCCCCAGGCTTCAGCTGCTCCAAGGGCGGCGGCCTCTCCACGTCATCGCCACCCCAGCTCCAGCCACCAGTCCGTCGACCAGCAGTGCCACGTTCACCAGGCAGCTCACCTTCACGTGCATGCTAATATAGGCATTTGACACGGCCTTCATTCAACGTGTCTCATTATATCATGCTTACCTCAAAGCATTCGTGAGGTGGTTCCCATGCGTAGTGGCTGACATGCTTCTCATTCATGACCAGTACAGCATGTGAACACTTTTCTAGCAAACCCTTTTTACACAAGACCCTTGCTCCGGGTATAAGTCCCAAGTGAGGCTAACAGAGCATCTACCTGGCCCATCACGTTTATCTAGCTTTATTGCCCGTTTAAAAGTCCATCTCCTAGCATCATCTTCTACCCATTTTTCGCTTGGCACCCAAGAGGTACGCCAATCCTTGTCTTCATGCCCCTAAGGTCAACCATGCCAGTGTAATATTTTGTCTTGGATCCACGTCCATAATTGAGCTCATATTCATAGGGAGTGCTTGGTCTTTTGCTAGTAGACCTTGGTGACTACACATATTAATTGCTCCAACACATGCCACTGTATCTGAGTGGATACCTTCCATATCTGTCCTTGCTGCTCAGGGCCCAGATTCCACATAAGTTGTTCCATGAACATGCTTTCACTGCATAGACGTGCCACAGCACGACAACGTGCCAATCATACAATGGCAAATTATTTATCCCGGCTTGAGTTCGGAGAAGCCCCAACCCCAGATGACCTACCAGATGCTGAGCTATTCACAAAATTGACACAATCATCCCCATCCCCCAGACATGGTATGATGAAACGCTAACATTTTTTATCACAGGTTTGATGGAGGATAATCTTTCTAGAGATCAACGGAAGTGGATTGCAATCCGCTGCCGGCACTTCCAAGTCATAACCGACCAGCTATACAAGAAAGGGATCGACCAAATCCTCCAAAGCAAGAAAGGGATCGACCAAATCCTCCAAAGGTGTATCCCACCACATGAGTAGGATGCTATCCTCAGAGAAGCTCACCAAGGAATCAATGGAGGTCACTTCTCTGGAGAAATCACCAGGAAGAAAATCCTCCAAGCAGGTCTCTGGTGGCCAATAGTACTTGGTGATGCCCCATTTTTGAAATTTCATAAACACTCCATGATGTCAATGATGTCAGTCATAAACACTCCATAGTGAACTATCTGCAAGCCAATGGTCAAGCTGAATTGACTAACAAAATCCTCAAGAAGATCCTCACAAAGTTGGTCAATCAAAATTAGAATGACTGGGATGAAAGTATTTATTCAGCTTTATGGGCATTCCGCATAGTCTACAAGATTTTGACCGAAATGACCCCAATCAAACTAGTTTATGGCACTGAGGCAATTGTACGAATGGAATTCCTAGTGCCAAGTCTCTGCATCACCATTGCAAAAAAGTTAAGCTCGAAAGATTTCCTTCACCATCACCTGGACCAGCTCCTTGCATTGGACGAAGCTCGCTTCAAGAGTTTCTATATCACCATAGTCGTCCACAAAAGAAGGAAGAAATGGGTCGATCACCACTCCAAGTTCTCAATGTTCAAGGAAGAAGATCCAGTCCTCTTATTTCAATCTTGTATGGGTCCACATCCTGGAAAACTGAAGCTCTAGGGTGGACAGGACCATTCTGGATCATCGAAAAGTTCTATTGATGGCACTTTTCTTCTCGGCATGCTCATCGACATGGTTCCTAAAGCCAGTCTCAATGACTACCGCCTGTAACCCTACCACGCACCGATGTCGCCAAATCCCTTCATTAAGGTGACAGAACCACCAATCCACTACCTGAGCATCCATCACCATTATGACAGTGGCCCTCTCCAAACAATCATGAAAGATTCGCCTCAAGTCCTGAGTGACATGACGCAGTCTCATCAAGAATTTTCAACCGCTGCGTGCCAATGCTACATGGTATCTTTTTTTTAAACCACCCCAAAATCTAACTAATCTTGGTGTATTTATTTATTTCCATGCAGAAACCCTTGTCGCCCCAAGCCATAACCCTTTGCCTGCAATGACCTTCTACACTTTCTCTCGCCTTACACATGCTTTGCACACAGCCATGAAGAAAACCATATATTTGCCCAAAGGCCAACTTCTAACCCTAGAAAATCCAACCCCCATGTCCGAAATTAAAGTACAACCTGTCTGTACATCCACACCCCATGAGATACAACACACTCCCAAAACCCAACAGCTCCTAGTTCCTTCTTCTATCTATGTTTACACAAGCTGAAGTTACCATTACCCTGAAAAGGAAGCCAGGTCCTCGTAGAAATTTCTACAATGAAGTCCATTCATCTGGCAGCGACGGTAAAGATCCTTACAACAAAAGTAGAAGCCAAGGTCCTCGTAGAAATTTCTACAATGAAGGCCATTCATCTGGCAGCGACAATAAAGATCCTTACAACAAAAGTAGAAGCCAATGACAGCTAGAAAGAGAACCACCTTCTTCGCAACACTGGAGATCAAAGAATGGGTTTCAAAAGCTCACTCCTAGCTATGCCAATAGCCAGTAGGATAGTCATAGCTCTGATGACAAAGACAATTACTCTGGTGTGAGAGGACAAAGAACCCACCATTCTCAAAGATGGAGATGCAGCAACAATGACACTAGAAGAGCATTTACAAGAAGACAGTCTGGTTTTGAAGTTACTACCACCAATTGTAAACAAGGAGGAACATGCAAACATAATGGCTCATATTTAAGGATCATGGGCAACTCCTCTATCTCCCATCTTTGTGCTCCTACCTCATATAGCTGGGATATCACTAGCAAAGGCAGAGCCATCCTCACGTCAGAGCATCACTTTAGACGTGCATGCTACCACAACATTTAGGATTCGGCCTCTATAAGCGTTGAACCAGAGGTCATCACTAACACCTCCATTAACTGTGATCAAAACTCACCCACCAGAAGCTAAAAGGCATCTAACAGTCCAGAAGATGACAACATTGTGGGTTCGAGTTATCAGATTGGGAATCCGACACACTCGGGTGTGCCAAGTGTTAGTAGTAGGCTAGCTTGAGCCATGGGCCAGTGTCGTCATAGCAGTGCCAGACAGCCGCATGTCAGCACCGTCAACCGTCATTGCCTACCTACTTTATTGCAAGAAACGGCGCTTCCTTAAACACTCAGTCGATGCATCTTATCATCAGAGTACTGACAAATACTGCAAGCAGTCATTATAAATCGATGCGTCCTGAGCCTTATTACAAAAGGTTGGCTGCTGATTGTATCACTTGCTACTTTTTTAAAATATAAGGAAGACAGCTCTTTTTTGTTATCTTCCTCTTTTACAATCATCTTCCTGTTACGTCTCTATGTATTTCAGTTCTGTTTCATACGTTATGATCGTTAACGTTATCCATTAAGGTATCATGTTTCTACAATGTTTATTAGGCGATCAGCCCAGTTAGTGTTCAGTGATACAGTGTGTTGTGTTTGTTTGTTTTGCGTTAGATCCGTACTTGTTTGGTGTATGCAGCTGGAATAAGCGGTCATATTCCATGCCAACACTCAAGTTGGCCATCGTTTGTTCACAAATAGTCATTAGAGCACACTTATGAGAGTTAGCAACTTAGCAAAGCAGAGACTCAACGAGTCTGGAGACTTCCGGTGGCAGGGCGGGTCGACTTACTTGACTTAAAGGAAGGAGTGAGACCCCCGCCTCAATATTGTTGCTTTGTGAATTCAGGCCGAGGTATTATTATTCAGCCTGCTAAATATTTTAGAATTGCTCGATGCTTGAAAAACAGGGGTGATTGACCATGAAGATAAACGCAGAAGTGTTCTTGATATACGTGAGTGGCTGCAGCTCGGTAAGCTACTGCTGCTGTGACTATGAGGGTTGACTATATACAATATGACTCGAGAGTGACGAGTCGAAGGCTGGCGCACTTGCATTAATCCGAATTGAATCACTGGCCAAGTTGACATTATCTAATATCGCATTATTAATTTGTAAATTAGTAATTACTAATTATTAATAACTATTAAGTTTTAACTAATTTACTAATTAGTCTTTATGAATTAATATTAAAAATCTATATTTAATATCAATTAAAAATTTATAAAAACTATATTAAAAATTTAAAACTCTTTGAAGCTTAGATATTTAATATTTTTTAAATGTTTAAAATTTTAAATAAAGATCAAATAATTATATACCTCTAAAAATTACAATTCATAAAAACCTTCTAATTACATTTTTTAAAGGTTAAATCTCAATTTTAACAATTCACATTACACTAAACCCAAGTTTTTCATGAACACAACTCGAGCAGTGTTCACAAAAAACCGAGGTTGAGTGTCCAGGTTAATGGCAAATTTTGAAAAATAACATTCAAATTTTATAATAACAATTCACAAAAAAAACCTACAAAAATTTGAGGTTGAAGATTTTTTGAATTGTTAGGAAAAATATTTTCTACCAGCCAACATTGGACTTGAATCTTTTTTTAATAAAGTTTTTTGTGGGTCGGATACAGCGCTAGAATTTAAAGGTTGGAGTAAGGGAGTCAAAACCTTCACAAGAAAGGTAAAAACACAATTACCTTTAAAAGAAGGGAAGGGTTTTGGAGGAAATTTAGTTATAGGCCCTTCCAATCTCTTCATAAAGAAAAGCTAGTTAAAGAAAAGCCCCTTTTAAAAAAACAAAAACAAAAAGGGTAACCTTCAAATTCTAAGCCTGGTCGGATATAGACAAGGGGGGGACAAGTGCGTGGAAAGGTCGGATATAGACAAGCGTGGAAAGGTCGTGACTATGGGGATTACTCTGGATTCCGGAGTCTGGAAGTTTTTTTTTTAATGCAAAGAAATTTAAATTAAGTATCAAAAAAGATACAGCACCCTAACGTGAACACTGGAGCTTATGGACTTTCCTAAGCAGTAGATCCACACAGTAGCTTTAATCTTCCCTCTCTCCCTAGTCCTTGCTAATACAAGACCTTCTACCACTAGATTCCTTGCTCTCCCTATGGATCTATAGTCACAGCTGGAACCCTTGTGTAGTATAGCATTCCTAGATTCCCATATCCTGCTTAGTATCAA
This sequence comes from Cibotium barometz, assembly GCF_041138505.1. NCBI lineage: Eukaryota > Viridiplantae > Streptophyta > Polypodiopsida > Cyatheales > Cibotiaceae > Cibotium > Cibotium barometz. Next base: position 45,390,936 of record NC_141067.1, on the reverse strand, counting down.
GCCTCTCAGTGTTTGCCACACTTGATATATGGCAGGGTTCATCCTGCCCTTGCATCCAATGACTGCTTGCTTCCAGTTGACCTTGTCAAGCACTCCACAGTCACTGAGGATTCTGCTGACTGCTGCCCACACAGGGTACACCTCCTTGCACTCCCAAAAGGCATGCCTCATAGATTCCTTATGGGTTTTGCACCTGGGATAGTAAGGGTTCCCTTGGCTCCACTTGCTGGTTATGCCCCTAACTGGTAGTTTCCTATTCAATATTCTCCACAGGAGTAGGTCCAATCTGCCTGAGCCTGTAGAGCCCCATGTCTGCCTAGCTCTCTGCCTGCAATACTCCACTGTCAGAGTGCAGTTTTCCTTCTTCCAGGCAACAGCTATTCTCATAGCCCATTTCTGTCTAGACACCTTGGGTCTTATGCTTGGGAGGGACCAATACTTGAAGCTAACCCTTGTGGTCACCATTGGGGAGGTGGGCCATTCCCTCCTGATATTGCTCAGTACATGAAGCATCAGTCTTTGCTCTACATTGTTAAGTGCATTCCATCTACCAGCAGGGATCAGCCATTGTTTAGTAGTGGAGCACCAGATGTCCTTGAACTTTGCCAAACCCTTTGCTTCCAGCCTTTTTGCTACTCTGGGGTTAGCTTCCACTACTGGGACACCATTTTGCATTGCATCTTTGCAAAGCCATATGCTCTGCTCAAGGGATGAGTCAAACCGGGAACCCATCCATACTGCCTCCTTAGTTGTTGCTTTCCAGCTGTTTACTAGCTTCATGGTAAGGGAGGAGTTCCAGCCCTTTAGCTTGTCAGGGTGCATTAGCTTATCAATCCAGCTTGTATTGAGCCATTGGGAGCCTTTAAGTGAGGCCTGCTCAATTCTCCACTTAATGATCTGTGCCCAAGGTTGTGGGCTGTCCAGTTTGGGGATCCATTTGTTAAGCAGGCCTTGAGCCTTAGCTATGATATCAGGGATCCCCCAGCCCCCTTCCTCCCTAGGAGAGCAGATCTGCTCCCATGAAATAAAGGACCATGACCTCTTATCTGCAAAACTCCAGAGGAATTCTCTGAACTGCATTGCAAGCTTATTCCAGTCATTACCTGAGAACTTCAGTAGTGTGGCAACATACACAGGAAGTGCCATGAGGATGTGCCTTAGTGCAATGATTCTGCCAGCCAAGCTGAGTCTTAAATGGGCCCTGGCTTTGATTTTCCCTCTGATTCTATCACTAAACCAGGTAAAACATTGGTGGGGAGTCAGCCCCAGCCCTATAGGGCAGCCCAAATATCTGATAATCTTCCCAGGACCCAAGTCCTTCAGCCCCAAAGAGGCCAAACAGTCAGCCCTATCAGAGAAGCTCAGTTTAACACACTCTGTTTTGTGAGGGGCAATTTTGGAGCCTGACACAGCACAGAAGTTGTCATACATTTGCATCAATCCCTTGATAGATTCTTCACTGCACTGCACTATGTTGCAATTGTCATCTGCAAAGAGTTGAGTGGAGAAGGGTTGACCTTGGGGCAGCACAGAGGCTTCAAGGTACCCTTCTGGATCAGTTTGTCTACATTTCTCAACAGAGGGTCAGTTGCTAGGGCAAAGAGCAGGGGGGCCAATGGGCACCCTTGTCTCACAGATCTTGCTAGTTTAAAGCCCTCAGACACATACCCATTGATTTGAATCTGTGCACATGCATTGCTGAAAAGTGTCCTGACCATTCCAAGAAACTGCATGCCAAAGCCCATTTTCTCCACAACTGCTAGTAGGTATTCCCAGCCTACCCTGTCATAAGCCTTCTCTAAATCCATATTGATCATTACATGTTCAACCCCTTGATCAGAAGCCCACTCCATGGCTATGATTACATTTAGGATGGCTTCATGGATACTCCTCCCCTGAACAAACCCAAACTGCATAGGGTGAACTACTCTAGCCACAGTGGCTTTAATCCTGTATGCCATGGCTTTAGCCATAACCTTGTAAACTGAGTTGAGCATGGTCAAGGGCCTGTAGTTTTTTATCTCCAACCTGTCACCTCCCTTGGGTATCAGCTTGATCAGCCCTGTGTTAATGTCCTGCGGGATATCACCATTAGCTCTGAATGCATTAAGCAGGTCACACAGATCATCCTTAGCATACTTGATAAGCTCTTGGAGGACTTCTGCCTGGATACCATCAGGACCAGGAGCTTTCTCCTTTTTCATAGAGAGGACTACATGCTCCACCTCATATGAAGAGAAAGGTCTGCCAAGTAAAGCTTGGGTTGCCACAGGGATAGTGCTTTCCACTGGCTCCAAGAACTCCTGGAGTTTGGCCATATAGCTGTCCTCAATACATAAAGGTGAGCCCACAATATTAGAGAGGGTCTGGACAAAGAGTTTATTCACACTTTTTTCATCTGTAACTGTGGTCCCATCTGGGCCTCTGACTGCAGCTATAAACTCATTGTCCTTCTTGGCTCTAAGTGTTTTGAAAAATACCCTAGATGGAGTGTCACCTGTTTTGAGCCAATACAAGCCTATCTGTACTCTTGCTGCATCTGCCCTTTCCATTTCAATGGCCTTAGCTTTATCCTCAAGAGTGTGGAGCAGCGTATTGAGAATGGAATCATCTGAGTTGTGACCACAAGCAAGTCTTATCTTCTCAAGTGCAGACTCTAGCCCCATTGAGTCTGCTCTCCTTTCCTTGGCTCTTGTCTTGCCCGTCTTTTTGGCCAGGTTGATTACTGCCTCCATCCCTTTCTGCCATCTGACAATGGGGTTTGGAACACCAAATACTGCTTGCAGCCAAGCTTTTTCCATCTCCCCACAAAAGGCTACATCCTTCAAGAATGAAACATTGAACTTAAAGGGTGGGGGTCCTTTGCTGACTTTCCTGTCTATTTTACATTTGAGGCTTATGGATACTGGAGTGTGGTCAGAAACTGTGTGGGAGTGTAGCAACTTCCCCTTAATTTCATGATGGGTCCACGACCCTTGCTCAGAGAGGTACACTCTATCCAATCTTCTTGCAATGAGTCTCTGCAAGGTGTGCCTATTGTTCCATGTTGGGAGCATGCATGGTTCACAACCTTTCAATTCTGCAACATCTCTGATGTCAAACTTCCTGGCCCAATTATCCCACTGTGGGGGGATGGAGCATCAACTGCTGGTTCAAAGTTCCAGTCACCTGCAAAGCAAATGGGGACATCCCAGTCCAGCTGGTAAAGCAAATCCCACACCAGTCTTCGCTCTGGTTCAGAATTGGGTGCATACACATTAATGAGACCAATCACTTCACCTTCCACATGGACCTTACAAGCAATCATTCTACCACAGGGGGGCCTGATTAACTCCTTAACTCTATGTCTCCTGTTCACTAGTGTCATACAGCCCCCAGTACCTCTGTCTGAGGTGCTTACCATACATTCAAACTGCTTCATGTTAAACAACGTGGAGCCTGTCTTGGTTTCCTGTCAGGGATTTAATATTCATGTGATCACAAGATTTTTTGTGATAATAACACATGTGAACAAGTTATTCACATGTTCTCATGTTACCATTCACAAAATAACAGGTGACTTGTCATTTGGGAACCCCTTAAAAGCTTGGCTACACATGGGAATAAGCTATTCACATGTTCTCATGTTACCATCTTCACATAATAGCAGGTCAGTGGCCACCTAAGAAGATTTTTTATGCCCGACAAAGATAATTTTTTTAGGCCCTTGTGAAAGCTTTGTGAATATAACATGTGATCACAAGATTTTTTGTGTTATTAACATATGTTATTAACATGTTCACATGTTCTCATTTACGTCAGTGAAATCCCTGTTTCCTGTAGGAACAAAAAATCAGGCTTCTCCTGACTGAGCAAGTGCCTGACATAGCCTTGCCTGGCTGGGCTACACATACCCCTTACATTCCAGGAGATTAGTTTTAAGGGTCTTGAGTACATATTATCCATCAGCAAGATTGATAGTAACCTCATCCTCTTGACTATCCAAGAGTACAGCAAACTCCCTAGACCTATTCCGAGCTGCCTTTTTAATACTGCCCTTGAGCCTGATTCTGTTGGTGGTGTCATGAAAGGCTTTGCCTGTGCTGCTACTGCCTGCCTTAGTGGTTGTTTTCTTTTGTTTGGCTTGTTGCCAGCCATCATTTTGCTGCGTCTCCACCATCTCCTTATCCTGGTTTGTAGCAGTGACTTTACCCTTGCCTTTGTCTTGAGGAGCTGCTGGAGGAGGGACCTGAGCGCTCCCTTCTTTAGATTGCGCCTGGGGAAGGGCCTGCTCTGCTGGTCAGGTTTTTGCTGGGCCTGAGGTGGGACCTTGGGGTTCCCTGGGTGAGTTGTCTGCTCTTGACATTCCCTTGCAAAGTGGCCTTGCCCTCTACATTTGTAACAAGAGTCTGGGAAGGCTTGGAATCTGACTGCAATATCCACTTTATGACCCCCCAGTGTGAACTGTACCACATCTGGAACCTCAACCCTTTTGTCCCAGAGAACACAAGCCCTCTTAGCTGACTTACTTTCATGCATGCCTTCCTTATGAGTGTACAGGACCTTCCCCAGAGCTCCTGCCATGACTTTGACTTGGTCCCACAAGTAGTATGGCAGCTCAGGGAACTCAATCCATACAGGGCACTGGTATTGAAGCATCTCTTCTGGTTTGATGGAGGGGGCCCATGGCACAGTATACACCAGGTTGCCTTTAAAAGCTGCAACTGTCCCAAGCACATAGTCCCTATGGGCTTCAGTCTCCATAATGGCCTGGAAGAAGCCTTTGCCTGCGAAGTGTGACTTACTGAGTCCAGCCCTGCCCCCATACACCTCTGCAAACCATCTTCTGAACTCATCCTCAGAGGGTGGTTTCCCCATAAAATACATGTATACCCCACAAGACATTGCTTTGTGCAGCCCTGCAATTGCCTTCTCCATAGACAGTTCCACCTTAGTCTGGAAGACCTTCTTGCCTTCCCCATTCCTGGCAGATAGCTTCTCCATGTCCTGAGCCATCTCTTGATACAAGGAGGCTTGGGTCTCCTCAGAGATACCCCCATACTGCAATTTTTCAGCATAGGTCTGCTCCATATTACAGAAGGCCTGAACTAGACATGAACGCTTCCTGCTTGGCGCCACTATGCACTCACTCTCCCGAGCTGTAGCTTCCCGAGTCACCTCTCCGCAAAATACAAGGTCAATTCGGTTGGACTAACCAAGAGGTTGGAGAATGCAGTGCTGCCAATCCTCATCCAACATGAACACCCTCAGACCTCTAGAGGCGACGCTTCACACTTGCTTAAACAGCAGCACAAGCCTAACCCAACAACCACACTCTTCTTCTTCCGAAATTGCGAGCGAGACTTGAACAGAGATGAAACCCTTACCTTGCAGCAAGCTTTGTGGCCTTTTCTCGGAAGGCGAGCTCGCAGTATTCCTTCAAAGCTTTTGAAGCCAAGTCTGGAAGTTATGGAAAAACGTACCTTGCGTGGAAGTTATGTAAAAACGTACCTTGGGTCTTCGTGATTTTTGTCCCTGGTAGAAATACCGTGTGCGCCCCAGGTAGAAAATGGGACCGCTGACAGGAACCCAAACCCCACCAATGGCAGTGACAGGAAAACCACTGGGTTCGACAGTGGTGGGGGTCCTGACTATAGGATTACTATGGAAATCATTTGGGTCTGCATGACCGGAGACGAAGAAGGGTGGTTGTCTCGCAGGCATTAATATATGCAAGTTGTTGCAAAGGCATCCAAATCCTGGGCGTTTTTTTGACGTGAAATATATATTTTGCAAAATGTTAGTTACACTTCGATACCCCCCGACCGCCCCCCCCCCCCCCAAAAAAAAACTTGTTATATTTTCACCAGGCTGTGGGGACTTGCGAGTGCTGGCCTAAAGATTGGTTCGTGTCTCTGTGCAGTGAGAGAGGTTGCTCAACTTGAGAAAAAATCGTCTCATATTCAAACATGTCTCCTCCGTCCAATTTCTTTTGGAAAAAATAAATGAAAACTGTGAAGAAAATGCTTGCCTTTTCCTCTTCAACTTCAACCGCCGATGGTGTCAGATTCGTTCAAATTTTTTTAAAAAACTAGTATTGGACCCGCGCGTTGCTGCACGGCGACCAAGGTTCCAGAAAAGAATTGGTTCTCTCTATAGCCATCTTTCTCTCTCTCTCTATATATATCACACACACACACATACACACGGCCCCCATCTCTCTCTCTCTCTTTTCCCGCCTCCAGGCATGTCCCCATCCCTCTCTCTCTCTCACACACATATAAATATTAGTATATACAATATTATGTTTTAGATACATATAGGTGAATTGAAAAATATAAATACACACACATACAAGATTTTAATTAATTTTGATTAATTTTAAATGTATGGAGATGGGTGGTAAGGTGTGCTCACTTTTAAATATATAGATAGATATATTATACACACACACATACACGCACACAAATATATAGTTCTATATATATATGTGTGTGTGTGTGTATACATTTACATATATATATATATATACGTATATACATACACACGCACACACACACACATCTGTACATACACACATATATATATCTGTATGTATGTATGTATAAACGTAAATAAAAACACACATATACATATATACTTTTAATTTAATTTATATTTTATTAAAAGCTACTTTTTATTCTCTATCTCTCACTCTCTTTCTCTCTCTTTTCAACCTCTCCCTCTTTGCACCTCTCTCTCTCTGTCCCTTTCCTCCAGGCCTGTCCCATCTTACTCTCTCTCAAGCACACACACATAGATGCAGATGTACGCACACGCATGCACTCTCTCTCTCCCTCTCTCTCTCTCTCTCTCACACACACACACACATGTAAACACCCACACATGCACTAATGCAAACACACACTCTCCTCCCACACAAACTATCTCACACATAGAAATTATCTCTCTCTCTCTTTCTCTCGCACAAACACTCTCTCTCTCTCTCTCTCTCTCTCTCTCTCTCTCTCTCTCACACACACACACACACACACACACACACAAGTTTAATTAATTAAATTTTAATGGTGGGGATGCATGGTGAGGTTTGTGCATGCACACATGCACATGCACACCCTCTCTCTCACACACATATACACGCACTTTCTCTCTTTCTCTCTCTCTCACACACACATGTACACACCTGCACATGCACTAATGCAAACACACTCCCCCTCCCCCTCCCTCCCCCCCCCACACACACTCTCACACATAGACTTCCATGTCCATGTCTCTCTCTCTCTCTCTCTCTCTCTCTCTCTCTCTCTCATACACACACAAACAAACACTCTCTTTGTCATGCACGCATGCACACACACTCTCACACATATATGTAAATATATGTTATCTACAATATTATGTTTTATTATATTTAGAGACATATATGTGTGAGTGTGTGTGCATATACCTATATACACATGTGCATTTACCTATATATACATGTGCATTTATAAAATAAATAAACACACATACACATATACTTTTAATTAATAATAAATTTTAATATGTAGGGATGCATGGTGAGGTGTGCTCACTCTTAAATAAGTGTATCTTACATAGAATGTCTTTTGTGTTTTCTTTTGCACGCTAATGTGTGTGTTTGTGTGTGCACATAAACACGTATACATGATTGTGTAATGTCGACTTCATGTGCGTGTGTGTCGTGCAAGTCTATTGATTGTGTGTATGGTATGAGTGTGTGTACGTGGTGTGTATGTTTGTGTTTGTGTGTATCCATGCGAATGTCTGTATGTACGGTGTATCCATGGTGTATCCATGCGAATGTGTGCATGTACATGTGTGTGACCATGTGAATATATTCATGTACATCTTTTTTTATATATGTGTGTGTATATGCATGTGCATATGTGTGTGTGAGTGTGTGCATGTACCATGTGCAAATGTGTATGAGCTTACATCTATGTATACATGTGTGTGCACATGTACTTGTGAATGTGAGTGTATGTATGTGTGTATATGTATGTGCTTGTGTGTGTGTATATGTATGTGCTTGTGTACATATACACGCATGTATGTGTATGTGAAAGCTTGAGTGTGTGTACATGTAAGTGTGCATATCTCTGTGTATATACGTGTGTCCATGAGTCGAGTGTGTGTGTTTGTGTGCATGTGTGCATGTATCATGTGCGTGTGTGTGCATGCACATACATATGTGCGTCGACATACATATATTATATATATACATGCTTACATACTTATACATACATACATACATATATATTATATATGTGTGTTTGTATGTATTTATCTATGTGTGTGTGTGTGTGTGTGTGTGTGTGTGTGTGGCAATATGAAATTTACATTTCATGTTACCCTAGATTTCCTTGAGTATGATGTCATCATTGACGGACCTTGGATAAGTGAATCATTGTATTCACTAGATGAATCCATGCAAACAGTCACCTTGTACACTCCTGCATGCAATGTACAATTGCTATATTACGGGAGGAAGAAGCCTTGCAGGAACTTCCAACATATCTTACTAAAAAGACCCCTAGGATTTTGGTTGGATTGGAAATTGCAAATAAAATCACCACAGCTCAAGCACAGTTTTATCCAACACGAGAACACAATCTCATGACCCTTCAGCTATGGGATTTCTTAGGTCAACCAACACTCACGACGGCACATCCTGAAAGGATTACCTTTACACAAGACTTGAACATGCCATGTTTGGGGTACTTTGAACATACAATGTATATTGAAACTAACCCCCTCACTTGCAAGTTTTTTGTGGTTGAGTATGTGTTGGAAGCATATTTAATCTTGGGGCATAAATGGACTGTTGCTGCCTAAGCACCACTGTGCTTTGTTAGTGATAGAGTCATCATGTCGATTAACGACAAAAAGTTGACAATACCATATTGCCAGGAAAAGGATCCAACTTTAATGGATATCTATGATGTTGAATGAAAAAGGATACAAGCCTCTTCCACAAAATGCCCTCTACACAAGGATCTACTATCTGCGTCAACAACTAACTCCAATAAAGCCTCTACTCCTTTAACCCCATCCTCACCTATGAAGTTCAATGCCAAAACCTCGGAATCATCAGCTATTCCTAAAGAGGTTCCCAGAGCCCAACCATCTATCTCTAACAGGAAACTCAAAGGAAAGGCCCCGGACCCTATGCATCTTTATCAACAACAAACCTCACCAAAGCAGACAACCACATGCTCAAAGGCCTCGTCCGACATCCACTCCACAAGAGACTCTAACCTCATCTCATCAACAATGCCAATGAGTCTCAAACCTACAACATAAGCACCCAACCAAAGTTAAGGAGGGCCCCAAACCTTCCACATCACTCCAAAAGAAAACTCCACCGCGAGACAACCACAATCAAGATATCTTAATAGTATCAAAATGTGGGTGGAAAAGTAGCTACTTGTAGCTTAAGGCTACTATGAAGGTGCCAATCAAATTTGGGTGCCTCGACAGTCAAAACATCTTCCTCAATGTAGCACTCGAAAGCCAAGGAAGATGGAAAAGCAACTACTTGTAGCTTAAGGCTACTATGAAGGTGCCAATCAAATTTGGGTGCCTCGGCAGTCAAAACATCTTCCTCAACGTAGCACTCGAAAGCCAAGGAAGAAGAAAAGTAATCCACAACAACGTCCACAAAAGCCTACGATGCAAGTTCCTCAAAGAACTCCACCAATGCAACAAGTGTGGGTACCAAAAACACTGCTGCAAGCACAAGGGTACTACCAAAGATATACCAAATCTTGGGTCCCCAAGCGTATCACAAAGTCCCCTAAGCTTGCATAAAGAAAGCCTCAACACCAAGCACATTGGCAAACAAATTACAGTGTTCGTCAAAGGTGGGTACTTGTGCATGTCCTTCAACAACAAGGATACTATGATGCTAATTCCATCATATGGTTGCCAAAATCGAACAATGTGAAGAAAACCTCACCACCAACTTCAACCCCAACAACTTCACCTAAAGTTCGACAAGAATGCAGGCCCAAGAAACAACAAGCAAATCCCTCAACCACTCTCGTGCATCCAGCACCAACAACACAAGAGCTTGTATGTTCAAGCAAACAATCAGCAGTCTTCCCTACTGCCTCGACATCATTTCAGCAACAAATTCAAGAGCTTGTGTTGTTGGTGCATCTAGTACCAACAACACAAGAGCTTGTATGTTCAAGCAAACAATCAATAGTCTTCGCTACTTCCTCGACATCATTTCAGCAACAAATTCAAGATCAAATACGGAGACTTAAGTGCACATCAAGAACAAAATAACAATGCGCTTGTCACCCCTCTGGAAATGATAAATGATCCATCCTAAGCATGTGCAAACACAATTGTAAAGTCACGGCCTATGTCAGTCCCCTGCAGTTTCACGTCTGCAGAGTCACGTCTTGGACATTCATGTCTGTAGATTCACGTCTTGGACTTTCACGTCTGGAGATTCACATCTTGGACTTTCACGTCTGCAGATTCACGTCTTGGACTTTCAGGTCTGCAGATTCACATCATGACTTTCATGTCTTGGATCCTCATGTCATGACTTTCATGTCTACAGATTCATGTCATGGCTTTCACGTCTTGGATTTTCACGTCTTGACTTTCACGTCTGGTCTTTCACGCCTCAGTATTTCACATCTTAGCAGTTCACGTAAAAAAAAACCGAGGTCAAAATTTACAAATTCAAGGAGTTCCATCTCAAGGCTTAACCTGCACTTTCACGATTTAAGTCTCATCATGGATTAAACCATATCACACAATAGCCACTATATATTTGTTAAGCTTATTGCTTTTACTATTATTTTATCTAAATTAATGTAGTAGCTGCTCCATGAGTACGAATCCATACTCATGCACTGAAGAACATTTGCACCAATGCATTACCATCAATAACTTCCAGGTACATCTCTCTGGATGGGGGGACCATGGTGGGCGAAAGCCTAGTCAATGGTACAACCCATCGCTTGGAATTTTCCTTCAAATTACAAAGCTCTCCAAACAATGCTACCATCTTCACAAATCAATGATCTTCAATCCTTAGTGAAGATATCTATATTAGCCTCACAAGTCGACGTAATTCTTTCAATCCTCACCCAACAAGTCGCTACTTCAACACACAGAGCAGTTCAATAAGAGTCTATATGACTCAATTCTTATACTTTATGAAAATCTGCTTCTAAGAGTACTTAAATATACATAAAAACATAAAAAGCACATGGGCAAAAGAAGACAGGATCAAGTCCTACTCAATAACATTTGACAAGAATCCTGCCATACACACAAAGGGACATCATGACAAGCCAATTACTTCAAATGATGAATGTCACTTCAATGAATCAAATGAGGAACTGAGAATCATCATCTAGTTCTGATGATTAATTCTACGTTCCTCCAGATCCTTCTCTCTCTTCTCTACCATTATTAATATCTCTTAGTGTCCCCACTAACAAAAATCACATGTAATCCGATGATTGCCAAAAACAAAGTAAGCAAAAAAAAAAGCGGCTCACACAAATATAAAAATGCAATCATTCGTAAAAATCCCCCACTCCATTAGGAATTTCCAATACATAAGTAACCTCTTCATTCATTAACTAGCTTTTCTTATTTCCTTTCGAAGGAACACAGACCATTGAACGTCATTCAACATCAAAGCCATCGACAAAGCTTGTTCATTCTCCCCACACAAAGGTCTTCAACACGATCACAAAGACGCGATCATCATCAGGAAGGGGAGAATGTTAATCCAATTCTAGGATTAACAAGAGCTACCGCCATTATCTTACATCACGGAGTCATGGTAGATACACCAAAGGGTCATACATTCAAGATATGAAGCAATACTGTCCAAAGTTACAACTTGGGCGGGTGCCTGTAATGGTGTGATGGAGTATTTATGGGTGGCAAATCCCGCTTCAAGAGTGTGTGGTAGCAAGTTAGGATGAAGTCCTAAGTGATGTACTTCATGGATATATTATGAGAGTAGTCATTTAATAGCATGAGGCCTCTTATGAGCCTAAAGTGTATGGCCGGCCATAGTTTAAGTGAGTGTGAACACTTATGGCCATGTATATAAGTTAAATTCACTCATAATACAAGGGACTCTCCCATTGTGCAATTGAGTCTTGCTCTTGCTAATCTCTCTCCCCCAAGGCATGCTAGTGAGTGTGTGTGAGTGAAGTGAGGTGAGAGGAGGGATGAGGGCCCATAGTGCAACGTGGCGGTGTGACAACGCTCACGGGAGACGCAGTGGAATTGCTTCTCAAGGAGTTGTAGAGCTTGGAGACCTCAAGGGTTACGAGCTCGGCCATTGGAAAGATCCTCACAGTTGCAGCTCACCAGGTAATCTCTTTTTTTGGATGTGTTTCAAGGAGGGTTAGGGTGAGTCTTAATAACCATGGACTTGAAGACGGAGAGTTCCTCAACAACGGTGGGAAAAACACTAGCTGCACTCATTGTGGTAAAATTGGTCATGTAATGAAAATTGCAAGTACAAAAGTAAGCCAAAGCTGCAACACAAATATTGTGGAAAACTAGGACACTTGGAAGATAGGTGCTTCATTAAGGCAAAGCAAATGAAGCCAACATTGTCTCTAAAGACTCACCTCAGAGTGCCCCCACTATAGAGGCAAACTTTGTTGATGCAGAATGGGCCTTTTAAGGCTTGTCCCCTTTATGCTTATTTTTTTATTTGCCATAATTGACCCATGGGGGGTGTTGGAAGATGGTTCATCCATGGTCTTCTCTACACTCATTAAAAACACATAGAAATGGTACATTTGATGGCTTGACCTTAGACATAGGATAATATTTTGGACATTTATTGTATTTGATATATTTGATAGATTTGGCATTAGAATAGTATAGTTTTATGGATGTTCAACTAGCAAGATTATGTAGGAAGACACAATCTCCTTAAGTGGGCATAGGAGAGATTCTCATGCGTATATTCTAGCAAGAATAGTCGACCTAACACAAGGCTAGGTGACATCATATGTACTAGTCAATTTTCGTGAGTAAACCAAAGCATAAATGTTTAGTTGAATCACCATTGTGGATGTTGTAAGCATAAGAGTCTGAATGAGTTAGGAAGAGTGACAAACCTAAAGCTATTTATCAACCTATGATTAAGCATATCATTACTACTAATTTCTCCTTTGCTTACTAATCACTTGGGGGGTGCACTATTAAGAAACCCTATGTATCACGTGCATTCAAGGGGTATTTAAAAAACCCCTTACCTATGAATTTTTTCATTAATAAAATGACCCTTTTTCTTTATATACTTAAGTCTTTTTTAGATTCAATAAAATAAACCCCTTGTGTAAATGTATTTCTATAATTTTACCTTAAATTTTTTAATTAAAAAACCCCCTCATTTGAACTCACATAGTATATTTACATATTTTTAGGTGAACCCCTGAGGCTAATCATATCGTAATCATGTTAATTACTATGATCCACCTTGAATATCTTTAATCTCTACACAACACCATGTAAATATGACATGGTATTAGAGTGAGGTTCGAGCGCGTTGGAGATTTTGCAAATCATACATGGGATACTAATGGCTACTATCCATTACTTACACTTATGTATGCCCACTGGTGTCATCAATCAACAGCAATATAAAGCCAGCCATGGGCCATATTAGTACCGCATATCCGATTTGAAATCTAGCACTACCTTTGTCTTCTTTCAAGTGCTACTACTACTGGTGCATGTGACAATCGGTGACCTACTGCTGAGACTATCTATAACATGCTACAACAATCCACAACATGCTATGATGACAAGTTGATGATCTATTATTGATTCTCCATGACATTCTACTCACTATCCACAATGTGTTGCTGACAAGTCCACGACATATTGCTAACTTTACATGAACACCGAGGTGGGATAGTCCACAACCTAGTACTCCTTACTATCCATGACATGTTGATAGTCCACAACCTGTCTCGATGACCTACTGCTGCTGATAGTAGTCAATTACCTATACTACTGACTATCCATGACATGCTGCTGACACTCCACACCCAGTTTATTGACTAATGGCCAAAAGTTAATAAAAAAGGGCCTATAAAGGAAAGTGATTAAAACACTAATCGGAACTCAACTAGTTAGAATAGAGGCATATCCAAGGGATAAATTTGGTGGTGTCACAATTTTAAATTTGGTGGTATCATCATTAAATTGTGTGCCAGTTAGTTATTCACCAAATCTAAGTTATTCTTCAAATATTTTTTGCATTAAATTTATATTTTTAGAAAATGTGCAAAATATTTCTTTCCCGCTTTCTCTTTTTCTCACTCCATTTTTCTTTCTTTCTATTTCTTCTCTCTCTATTTCTTCTCTCTCGGTTTCTTTCTGTGAATACCATAGCCAATAGAAACACCATGATAGAAGAAGATGGTGAAGGCATGCCTACAATAATACCATGTAGTACCAACAACAACACCATGGAGACCAACAACAATACCATGGTGTAACAACAATAGCAGCAACACCATGGAGTCCTATGGAGAAACACCATGGAGTTTCTTAGAGCAACACCATGGAGTCTCTTGGAGCAACAACATAACCATGGAGACCAACAAAAACATCATGGAGTAAGTAGCAACATGGAACAATAAGAACAGAAATGCCAACAACACCATGGAGTGAGAGACACCATTGAAGAGAAATTTTCAAATCCTCTTGGAGTTGGATGAAGAGTATGCAACATGGAAGAGTTCTCATCGTAGAGTTTTGCAAGATACGAGTGAAGCTACAAGATTGTGTAGTAAGGGAAAAAAGAGTATTGACCTTTGGGTTAAAGGACAACTATACCCACTCGATCCGCTAACTGGTAAGCCACCTCCATTTTCCACCTTTCATGATATTATAAGGTTTATCGGAGATGGAAAAGCTGTACTATTAGGTTATTATCATCGTCTAATTCATCAACATGTTGCTCTGCAAACAAGTAGAGTCCAACTTCTAGCAGTCCAAAGTGAACATAGAGTGGAAGTTTTAGCATTGGAAAAAGCTTGTGTAGAACAAACAAAACTTATAGAGGATTAAAAAAAATGTATAGCTAAGCTTGAGGAACAACTAAAAGCTACTAAGAAAAAGGTCAAATGTACTCCTCTTGTTCTTATGGAGCATCAAGGAAAATTCAAGTGCATTACCAGCTTAGTAAGAGATAGGGCTGGTAGGAAAAGAAGAATGAAATACTTAAGGACAACCATTAGTAGAAATGGTTATCATGCTATTTCCAAGTTATTGATGGTAAATTGCATTAGACCACATCGTTTATGTGTGTTTGGTCACATAGAGTTGCAATAGAAAGATAGAATCAGAATATGACTATTGTCGAAGTGCTTGGTGAGTATAGACACACTTTAGCTTGCATGCCTTTGAAGAGGAGCGGGGAGTGTGCGTGTGTGCGCGCGCACGCGCGCTTGCGTGCGTCTGTGTGCGTGTGTGCGTTGGCGCGGGTTGTGTCTGTGCGTATGGAGAGAGCCGGGCAAATCTAGGAGGCTCAAGGCAACACAGATGGGCTCAGAGAGCAACTTTGCAAGTCAGAAGAGGGGAGGCGGGCGATCGGAGAGTTTTGCAAAGTGGACGGGAGAGTCGAAAAAGCGAATCTGCCACTCCACACCTCATGCTTTTTGCACACCTCAGACACGCTCAGTCATTAGGGCCGCCATAGCCGGCTGCATAACAGAGCAGAATAAGCACGAACTGCCCTGCCACATAAGATGCCATGTGTCCACCCCCACCATACACATACAACCCCATACACCGTATGTAAGCCCGTATGTCTACAATCAGTTATGTCTTATGTGTCCACGGATTGCCTATGGCAATGGGGCGGCGGAATGGGGAGGTGACGTGGCTGATGAGTATAATAAATTCTAGGTTGATGTTAAAAAAGCTCAGACTGCAATGGTGAAGGTGTATGAAATGTCAATGGAGAATACAAGTGGTAAACTCATTTTTGTTTGGATGAGGCAGAGGTTCTGAAACATCAAAAAATGGAAAGAATTAGCATTAGCTTGATGAACAGAGCCTTAAGCTATGCAATGGATATGAGTGAAGACACGTTATATTACAATGTGCTTAATCAGAAAATGAACTGTGGTGGATAGGTGTAGCACATGTTCCAAATGGAGTCATGAGATTGTTAAATGGCTCTTCACTCACACTGATATTCCAGACATCATAGATGCTTAAAATAAAGGAGAGCCTCTAATAATGATGGGCGGTTACGCTACATTCACGTGGCTCACCACCCAATCAATGTGAGATACATGCTAAGAGGCACGAATTGAACATATACTAACACTCCCCCTCAATGTCCACCCAAAGATGAACTAAGAGTTTCTTGGCCCAATGCCAAGTCCATGAAGATGTCAAATGAGCTGGTGCTTCCCAAGAGCTTTGGTGAAGATGTTCACGTAGTTCTTCTCCGTAGAACAGTACTCTATCTCCATAATCTCATCCTTGATCAACTCCTGCCCATAATGATACTGAATCTCAATGTGCTTTGTGCGAGTATGAAACACAGGGTTCTTTGCAATGGCCATGCAACTTTTTTTGTCACATCGTAAGGTTGTGGCTGATCTCACTGGAACTCCCGTATCTACTAGAATCCTCAACCATATTGCCTCACAGGCAGCAAAACAAGTGGTCTTGTACTCTACTTTAGTTGAATAAAGTGCCACTATGGGTTGCTTCTTATTACTAATACAAAAGAACACACTAGATATCCAAGTGAGAAGCAATATCCAAAAATTGACTTTCTGGTGTCACTATCTCCAGCCCAATCGGAGTCACAATATCCCAAACATGTATGTAATTCTATACTCAAGAGTACCTTTGATTTACATGAGCACACACATTGCTTCATTCCAATGACTTTTCGTTGGTTTGTTAGAGAACTCCATTGGTGTACTTATTAGCTTGCAGTTTGTCATACCAAATGCCTTCAAGATCTCTATTGCATACTTTTGCTGAGAAATGAAGATCTTGTCAGACTTCTGCCAAATCTCAATCCCCAAAAAATAATGCAAGAGCCCCAAGTCTGTCATCTCAAACTCAAAGCCAAGCCTTTCTCTTGTTTGATGAATCAAGACTTCATGGCTGCTAGTGATAAATCAGGTCATCCACATAGAGAAAAACTATTACATATTTGCCATCCTTTTTGAGTACATACAAGTTAACATCAGATGCACTTCTAGAAACACCAATATTTTAGAAAAAAGTATCTATTCATTTGGTACCATGCCCTTGGGGCTTGTTTTAGTTTGTATAAAGCCTTATTCAACATGCAAACCTTATTTTCTGATTTGGGTAGCTCAATCCATGGGGGCTGAGCAACATACACCTCCTCCTTAAGATGTCCATTTAGAAAAGTTGATTTGACATCCATTTGAAAAATTGGCCACTTCTTATTAGCAGCCAAGGTAAGTACTGTGCGAATAGTGGTCATTCGAGCTGTTGGGGCAAAGGTCTCACTGACATCATAACCTTCAACTTGTGAAAAACCTTGTGCAACCAGCCTAGCTTTGCATTTGTCTAATGAACCATCAAATTTATACTTAGCTTTCCACACTTGTGGTGGCAATTACCTTTCGTTTTGGTGGCTGATCTACCAACTCCAAAGTGTTTTTTTAATGATGCTATCATACTCTGACTCCATTGCTGTGCCTTCCACTTTGGATCTGCCAAAGCTTCTTCTACATTTGTGGATAAAGAGGATGGATCCCTGTCCTCCACTAAATTTCCAAGGATGCTCCACACACCACATCTCCGGTAGCTGACCATTATCTTCTTAGCCTCTGGATCAAATAGTCGATAAGCCTTCGACTCTGTGCTGTATCCAAGGAATATACATTTCTTGCTTTTGGCAGCAAGCTTAGTTCTATTTGTGTTGAAATGAGTGATCCTAGAGTGCCAAGTCACCTAGCCAATTTATCCCATATGAGCTATCATAGCTTGGTTATACTCTCCTCATATAAAAGGGGCCATTTTCAAGCAATGAAATCAAGCACATCTCAAGTCTTTTTTTGAGTACAAGTTTCCATCTTGTAACCTAACTAAACTTGAGTCTAAACTTAATTAGCACACACTCATCACCATGCGTATTGTTCATTTTTATTCACCTTAGATTATGGTTGTCTCATTAGTGTAGGATTAGTTTATGATTAAGTAAATGTCTTGTTATTGGGAAGTTGTTTAGGAGAGCTCGATCCATGCTTTCAACATGGTATCATAGCCTTGTTCTTGCTTCCTATAGCTTAGCATTCGTCTCCCTTACCTCACATTATACTGGTCTTAAGCTATTAATCACTTGCACTTAGTTAAGCTCAACCTTATCTTCTACCCAAGAGAGAGGCTGAGATTGCAAAGCATCATTCTCCGCACTCCCTTGACCATTCCCAAAGCCTTCTTTTCCATTAACTCTCCATCCCAAGGCGTTTACGCTCACCAAAGCAATTTGTCAATAAATGCTACAGGTCACGATTTTTGCCCACCAGTGTTGACTGGTTTTTTTTTCTCATTGTACCTTGTTGCTTTGAACCAATGCAAGCCCTCTTGGCTGTAGATTAGCAATGACCTAATCTATCTACAACCCAAGTTTGATCCTCTTCCATTATGCACTAGTGTGCTCACAGGTGACTAGAAAACCAATCACACCGAAACGATGATTTCCATCAATTTTTGAGACAATTAAGCTCCCCTTTTAGTTCTAAGCAAAAGAACTAATCAAGGGGAATAAGGCAAAGCAAAAAGGCCCGGTCAAAAACACTACCAAATTTCTCAATTTCATCCTCCACTTTTCAGCTATGTTAATCACATTGATTAACACTTAATCACTATCACTAGCAACCATTTAGCAAAAATTGAGTTCAATCAAGGTCAAGAATTAAAAAGCTCGAGTGCTATTCCATTTTTGGAAACTCTTTGTTGCATCAAAATTTATCTCAACCACTTGCATTGCTTAAAATTAAGTGAATTTTCACCGCATTGGTAGTTTGCAAATCACTTGTAAAAGGGTAAGACACTGCCTAAGCAAACTAAAATCAGGGCTCAAGGAAAGACCCCCTTCCAATCATGGAGCATGTAGAAGTCATCTCAAGATTTAATGGGTAATGGTTTTTTCACATGGCAAAGCAAGACCATGTACTTGCTTATACGTAAGGGGCTTTGGCACCTTATTGAGGATGAAGAAGTGGAGGTTGAGCCACTTCAAAACAACAAAGCATTGGGCCTCATCACTCAAAATCTTGATGATTATATGATTAGTCACATTGCTGGCATCAAGGATGCAAAGTTGGCATATGGAAGGAACTTAACAAGATTTTCGGCACCGACTCAAAGAGCTCAAAGATCAACCTTCTCATGGAGTTCTACAAGCTCGACAAGAAGGAGATCGAGACAATGGTGTTAAGGAAATGTGGTGCTCATGCTAGATCAAGTGTGTGGAGGAAAAGAGCTCACAAAATACAAGAACAATCTCTTGCTTTATTAAGTTGTTTATGAATACAACTAGACCTTGCTCAATACAAAATGCCTCATAGTTCCACCTTTAAATAGATGAGCTAGTGGACCTTAAGTCCATTCACACTCACACCCTTCTCTTCCCCTTCTACATAACCTTAGTCCCTTAATACCCCCCCTCAATACCAACTATGAAAGGATGGAATAGGTGGTATTGGACATAGGATGCCTTTATAACATTAGTAGGCATACAAGGTTTGGAATATAGGTGTGATTACATTGAGAATTTAAAAAATTTCTCAACAGAGGTAGAGGCTGATACAAAGTTTGCCTCTGACTCTTTGTTAGGACATTTAGAAGTGATATGCCCCGTTTGTTTACACTTGTTACATTTCATTTTGTTGGGATATTTGATCCAACAATTATTTGCCAAATGACCCACCTTTTTGCAATGGGCACATTTTACTTTGACCACTTGATGTGACAAAGCTTGTTCGATAGTCGATGAAGTGGTTGCATTTGAAGATTCAGCTACTCCCTTTGGTCTCTTTTCTTCATCAAGACATGATTGAATGACTCCTTCGAGGGTGGGATTAGGTATGTTCTTCAGGGTGGTGACCAAGGTGGGGTACACCTTTTTGACTGCTTTGAGCAAAACAGCCACCACTGCATCATCTTCATCCATTCTCGCATTCACTGATGCAAGTTGAGCCATAAGGCCCTTCAAGTGAGAGATGAAGGCTCCAATGCCATCTCCCTCTTTGAGTTCCAAGCTTAAAAATTTGATTTTGAGTGAGATCTTGGAATTCTTACCATGAGCTCCATAGAGCTTATCAAGCTCATCCCATTTCTCCTTTGCAATCGGAAGCTGGTCCACATGGTGGATGAGTGCCTCATCAAGATGAAGCATGATGATGGATTGTGCCCTCTCATCATCTTCAACATCTTCAGCCTTTGTTCGATCAATAACCTTGGTGCGGGAGATGAATGGCCAAAAGCCTTTGGACATCATCTTGTACTTGACAAGGATTTGCCAAGTGTGGAAGCCCTCTCCCGAGAACTTCTTGATTTGAGTGTTGTCTTTTGACATTGGGTATTGAAAGAGATTATGAGAGAGTAATGGGCTGATTATGAAGAAGAAAAGACCAGAAATTTATGATATTTAAGCTTAATTAGAAAGAGAGAGGCTTATGAGAGTGCAACAACCCTAATCAAGTTGAGAATGTTGCATAAATAGGAGATTAAAATAGTAATTTTTATGGTTTAGCACTTAGGGTTTGTGCTTAATTACTAATTTTGATGGGGATTAGCTGCATTAGTGTTAAAGAACACTTTGGTTGGTGATTAAGATCACCATTAGTGTGTAGAAAACATAATTAGTGCTTAAGAGCACATTTTTAGTGTCTAATGATACTTATTTTGGTGATTAGTTTACCATTAGTGTTTAATAACACTATTAGTGTTTAAGAACACTTTATAATAACTTCTCTTTTTTGGATTAACAGATTAATTAGTGTTAAACAACACTATTAGTGCTCATAAGCACATTTTGAAAGCTTGAAAGTTGATGTTGATGATGGAGCTTGATGAGAATGAGGTTTATGGATACCTCATGTGGTTGGCACCGCTTCAAACTCAGAGAAAGGTTAGCAACAATCATTCACATCATCACTTGGATGATTAGAGCAAGGGAGAAGGTGATTAGAGCAAGAAAAAATCACTTATGAAGCTTTAATGGAAAGCTTCATGGAGAAGGAGAAGGGCAATTGGTTTTCATCTTCTAGCCGGCGCTCAAACTTGAGCTGTGGATTCCTCAATGAGTGGGCTATCAAAGCCCTCAAGCCCCATGCCTAATGATGGCCTACAACCGGCGTATGGCTATACGGCCATGACTGCTATAGTAACCAAGTGACACAATCAGAAGACAATGCGTAGTAGCGCAGCTACGATTTTGTCAATTGGCCATATGTCTGTGAACGCCCACGCATCCTCTACAAGTTCCTTGTTGAAGTCTCCATGAGATCTTGCCTCTACAAGCTGCTGGTAGAAAGCCTCCACCAGCAGAGGGTTGAGCTCCACACAAGAAGAGATAAGAAATATGAGGAGAAAATGACCTAATCTACACCACAAGAGTCCTAATCAACCTAGGCTTTAGATACCATGTTAAGGAAATGTGGTGCTCATGCTAGATCAAGTGTGTGGAGGAACAGAGCTCACAAAATACAAGAATAATCTCTTGCTTTATTAAGTTGTTTATGAATACAACTAGGCCTTGCTCAATACAAAATGCCTCATAGCTCCACCTTTAAATAGATGAGCTAGTGGACCTTAAGTCCATTCACACTCATAGCCTTCTCTTCCCCTTCTACATAACCTTAGTCCCTTAATAAATGGCACAACACATCAGTAAATTTAAAGGTATCAAACAACAACTTAGTGCATTAAAGAAAGTCATTTAGGAAGATGAATCTATTGTTGTATTGCCAAAGAACCTTATGAATCAATTGTTACTACACTTAAAAATGTGCCCAACACTAAACTTCAAGATGTAGAATCATCTCTACTTGAACAAGAATCCAAATTCAAAGATAAAGAATCATTCAAATCACATTCAAGTGAGCAAGCACTGTATAAAGGGTGGCAGATTTCAAAGGACAAATCAATCAACATCTCAACTTCCAAGATGCTATCACTGTGGAAAACTTGGTCATACCAAGAATTAATGTCGCAATAAAGATAAACCAAATCTTGTTTGTGAATATTTTGGAAGAAGATTGCTATCAAAAAAAGAAGCAGGAAAACTACATTGAGGACAAAGCTGTCCCTCAGCTGAAGATGTGCTCTTCTTGAGAAAGAACCATTGTACTTTTCACCCCTCTTTTCTCTACAGAAAGTGTGATGTAATAGCATCTGAGGCCATATGATGCACTCAAGCTGAAGTTCATAGCCAAAGTAGCTATAATGTTGCCAAAGTAGCATAAAGGCCAACATAGTCTAGCACACAAGGGGAGAGAGAGAAAGAGTGGACACCTAAAAATTATACACAATCTAGCATCAAGGGGGGGTGTTAAAATGAGTGATGCTAGAGTGCCAAGTCACCTAGCCAATTTATCCCACATGAGCTATCATAGCTTGGTTGTATGCTTGGTTGTACTCTCCTCATATAAAAGGGGCCATTTTCAATAAAATCAAGCAAAATATCTCAATTTATGTGAGTACAAGTTTCCATCTTGTAACCTAGCTAAACTTGAGTCTAAACTTAATTAGCACACACTCATCACCATGAGTATTGTTTATTTTTATCCACCTTAGATTAGGGTTGTCATTAGTGTAGACTTAATTTATGATTAAGTAAATGTCTTGTTATTAGGAAGTTGTTTTCGAGAGCTCGATCCATTATTTCAACAATTTGCATTTGGTATATGCATATAACATTCACAATCAAATGTTCAAAAATGAGAACATGAAGGCTTCTTACCCGAACAGGCCTCATATGGTGTGATTCCTTTGAGCACCTTTGTGTAGGATCTGTTGAGAATGTAAACTGTAGTGTTGACTACTTCAGCCCAGAAAGAGTCTCATAACCCTTTCCCTTTCATCATGCACCTTTCCATTTCCACGACTGTATGTTGTGGCATTCCATAACTCCATTTTGTTGAGGTGCATTTTGTATGTGTAGTAATGAGATGGCGCTTGATGCCATGCTCCTTGCAGTATTCATTGAATTCACCTGAAGTGAATTCTCCTCTTCAATCTGTCCCAGACTTCTTCACATCATGTCCTGTCTCATTCTCCACAAATTTATGACACTGTTTAAACTTACCAAAAACTTTAGCCTTATCATGGAGTAAATAAACCCACATCTTCCTACTGTAATCGTCAACTAACAGCATGAAGTAAGAAGATCCCCCTAACGCAACAGTAGACATCCTACCACAAATTTATGACACTGTTTAAACTTACCAAAAACTTTAGCCTTATCATGGAGTAAATAAACCCACATCTTCCTACTGTAATCGTCAACTAACAGCATGAAGTAAGAAGATCCCCCTAACGCAACAGTAGACATCCTACCACAAATATCAGCATGTACCAACTCTAGAGGAGACTTTGCTTGATTGTTACTGTCTTGTGGAAATGCCTTCCATTGTTCCTTGCCCATCATACAAGCCTTACATGGATCCTGAAATTCTGTAAATGCAGGCAAATTTTCCACCATCCCCATTTTCTACATCTCCTTTAGCACAACGTATCCGATGTGACCAAATTGCTCATGCCAAAGTTTTCTTGTGCCCTTTTCTGCAATAGCTGTAAGAGAACTCAACTCGTACAAATTGTTATTTCTCACACCTTTTCCAATTATCTTCCCCTCCATCTAGAATCTCTGCTCCTGTTTTCTTGAAGTGTACTTCAAGGCCATGATCTGTTATTGCAGCAACTGAGAGTGAGTTTCTTTTTATTTGAAACACATAGAGCACATTAGACAACTTCTTTTCTTCACCTATAACTGCCACAAATGAGATGGTTCTAGACCCTTCGACTGGACATTTAGCATTATTACTAATAATAACATTCATGGATTCCTGTAAAGGCTTTTAGGAACTATACTAGTTCTTTTTGCTGGTAATATATTGGGATGCCCCACTATCCAAAATCCATGAATAGTAAACAACTAGAGCCTGAGCAGATGAGCATACCTCTTCTATAATGACCGAGAGTTCCAACTTATCTTGGCGTTGTTGGCTAACTCCTTTCCCTTCCTCCTTTCCCTTCCATGAAGTTTTCATGTTGCCATTCTTCTCATCAACCTGCTTCTTTCTGTAGTCTTTGAGGTGACCCTTCTTGTCACAGTAATAGCACGTACCGAAAAACTTCTTCTTCTTGGGCTTTTCCTTCTTGTCTTCAGAAGTTGCCCCACCTTTTCCTTTTGCATTGGCCATAAATGCGGTGTCACCACCATCATGGGTCTTGAATCACATCTCCTCCTCAAATAGCATAGCACTAAGTTCTTCAAAAAAGAAAGAGGAGGTACTATGACCTGGGTGTTTAGTGCCATAACCAAGCCATCATACTTCTGCGGTAGAATTCGGATGCATTTTCGAGCCAACTCTTCGTTGGTCTTTATGATTCCCACAACAACCATCTAGTCTCATAGATTTTTGATCTGAGAGATAAATACTTCTACAGCCTCTCCTTCAACAAAGTTGTCAGCAGCAAGCTGATTCTCTAGGTTTTGAATCCTAATCTGATTCCGGGTCTCATACTGATTTCTCAATATGGTCCGAGCCATGGATGCCTTTGGTTGTGTATTGAATCAAAGTAAGAACAGAATCACTTACATTGGTAAACAATGCTACACAAAGTGCATCTGCATTGTGCCACTTCCATGCCCAAAGAAGAGCAATATCTTGTGAAATCATTCTTGTGTTATTGCTGGGGTCAATGGTTTCCACCGGCCATTCTCCCAAACTGGTCTCCAGTAGCTAATAGGAATCAAGGATAGAATTGATTTTGAACTTCCAAAGAGTCTAATTTGTCCTATCTAATTTTCCTTCGGTGAAGGCAGGTGGATGGATATGGAGCACTGGAATAGCAGAGCAGCAGCACTGGACCTTGAAAGCAAACATCACTCCAAACTACTTCTATGAAAAGAAGGACTATACTTTTTGTACTATTGTTTGCTACTAAGAGCACCTAGTGCTCTAATACCATGTAAGAATATGGCATAGTGGAAACAGATACATCAAGAGAAAGTACACTAGATGATACAATAGAGAGAATTTTAAAATTCTGATCATACCAAACAAGAGATGGGTACAATATGATGGTGATGTCCACTTGTGCACTCTAGTGTAGATCTTAGATGGCGATCTAGATAGAATATGGATGGAGGGCCTACTGAGAGTGTAGGGAATATATGCTCACAAGCATTGGATGCCTTTGCTTGTGCCAGCTATGTCCATTTATAGTGCTACAGGTAGTACGGTGGACTCATCCAAGACGTGGGTGGCTATGCTGCATTGATGCGGCTACGCTGCATTGACGCGGCTCACCACCCGCATATTCATAACGCATCCCCCACCAACCACCATCAATGCGGCTACGCTGCATTGACGCGGCTCACCACCCGCATATTCATAACGCATCCCCACCAACCACCGTCCACTACTAATGATGAATTTATCTCCTAAGGGAATATTCTAGGGAATAATCCCATCTAATGCTTGTACCCCTTAGCATCTCCTAATCATCAATGCTCACAACTACGACCCTTTCTAGCATCTAAGCTAGGGCTTCCACTAAAGATATGTGCACCAATGGCTTCTCCACAAAATGGGGGCCATAAAAATGTGCACCACACATCAATGTGAGATACATGCTAAGAGGCGGGCATTGAACATATACTAATATGGAGAACATTGGTTTATTCACTATAGAACGGCACATGAGTGCTAACCTCAAAGCTCTTGAATGCATGTTTGGAGTAGTTAAACATCAGGTCCAAATGCAGCATACCCATGTTTATACTACATGAAAGGACAAAAAGATAATTGTTGGTAGTTAACATCAAGTCCAAATGTAGCAGCATACCCATGTTTATACTACATGAAAGGACAAAAAGATAATTGTTGGTGTGACACATCAAGGAACCTAAGCCTACCTCCATTAAGGGATAAAGTGATGTTGATACAAGAAGCTTCAAGCCAACCTCTTTCAAAAATAGAAAATCAAAAGCAAGCTAAAGAGAAGTCTAGGAAAAAAACAAAAAACAAATAAAAACCATTACCAGTTTGGGATCCTATCTTCCCCATTAACCTTGAAAGGGTTCACATATGTACTTTACATGCAGAGCTGAGAATAATAGATAAACTAATCCGATTTAACTTGGACTATGCTTATTCAATCAAAAGCAAGGAAGGTCCTAGATTAACTAAATTGTCTGATGCATGCATAGAAAAATTTGAGGCTTTGTTATTATCAAAGATGGGTTTCCATGGAGGTCATATGGAGCGTAAGAAAGACTTAAAGAAGTTAAGAGAAACTAGTGATGTTATAGCTGATATCTCAATGGGTGGAGCAAAGGCAAGCAGGTTCTTGTCTAACTTTGAAGGTAAACAATTGAATGCAGTTTGGGAGTGCTGGAAAGAGTTACATAAATGCACCACAAATCAGGCAAGTGATCCAACAATGGACAAAAATAGAATGGAAGTATGGGTGCATTTAAATACTTTTGTTGTCAAGCTTCTCCAACAATCTAAAGCTAAATATGACTATGCCAAAAAATTCAAAAAGGATATCAAAGCTCTTGTAAACTCCATTGTGAAAGCATGGGAAAAAAAGGATATTACCTTTTATCTGGTAAGCCACAATAACTAATGTTAACAACCTTTTATTCTACATGATGCAAATAATAAAATGTTAAATAACTAGCATGACACCGTTTGTTTTATCTCGTAGCATATCCTGCTAAACCATAGTGTATTTTTTTGGAGACCTATGGACCACTTGCAGTATGGAATACACAAGGAATGGAAAAATCTCATTATCAAGCATGCACATGGTACTTCAAGACAACTCGTCTCACGGTGGTGGAACAACAAAAGCAAATTCATTTTGTGAGATGTTAAATACAATTTACAAAAAGTAGATTCGAAGACTGAAAGAGAGAGAGAGAGAGAGAGAGAGAGAGAGAGAGAGAGAGAGAGAGAGAGCCATAAAAACATTGAAGAAGTTCAGAATGATATTGCATGTAATGCATACATGAGAAAATACATATGTATATACATATATGCTTGGAATCACTTTCCCAAGGCTTATGAATCAAAAAGATTTTTCCAAGTACAACTCACGGATTTCCCCCCTTTCACGGGATTACCCCTCTCCGCCTGCACTTTTACGGTTTTAACACCTACACTTTCTCGGCCTGCACTTTCACGATTTTAACACTTGCACTTTCATGGTACTTAATTTGACCTTGTCATATCGCAGCTAACATACCTCATTTATTGTTCATAGCACTAATACCTTTCCCATCAGAATTAACCTTCTTACCAATTTAAAACAAAAAGGAAAAAAAACAAGGAGTGGCATATGCCCCACCTAACAGAGAAACCAGTGCTCACTACTGTAGAAATGCAAGAGGGACAAGATATCCTCCTAGAAACTAAGGCGATAATGAAGGAGATCAAGAGAGGAAGAAAAAAGAAGACTGAAAGAAAGATGAGAGGTGTCATACCATGTGGCTGAAGAAACACAAAGAATGAGGCTAAGCTTGCACAAGAAATCAAGTCGTACTAGGAAGTACTAGAGCATCTCAACGAGGCCACACAAGAAGAAGCACAACAAATGACTCCTCCTCAAAGCCCAGCTTAGTTAATCTTCAAAAACTTGTCTCCCCTAAAGAATTCTACTATGTTAGACACACCTGCGGGGATGCAGCCTCAGACTCAAGCAAAAGTAGTGCCCATAGAAGAACCCCAAGAACTTGAAGAAGCAACATCGCTCCCAGTGCAAGTCAGAGTAGCTCCATTATATATAGATAAAAGAACAAGGGCTGAAGATACACTCAGTCCAAGAAAAAGGAGGCATCTAGAGGAGGAAGAGGTGATACCAGAACTGTCATTCCTACATAATTTGGACTATGAAAAATCCTTTGAGGAAACTATGGAAGGACTGGATGAGCTACTAAATCTCTCGCATCCAAGACTGGAAGGGGCAGAGGCCACAAGTGCTTCACTATGGGACGACCAGTAATAATGAGTATAGTAGTGCCATCTCCTCACGACACATATGCTTCATGGTGATTGTAATGCCACACTCTGGAAGCAAGTTTAAGAAGCAAACAACTAAGTATAGACCTTGCAAGGACACTTAACAGCACCAAAGGCCACCCCATAAGAATGTGATCATGAAGAGTTTAAAGGCAACCGAGGAGCAAGAGGCCAGGTACCAAGCATTGGAAAATAATAATTTGGTTCTCAGCCAAATTATTGTGCGAAGAATTAAAGATATTACTGATTTAGAAGTGCAGCTGGACCAGGATAAAGAGCAACTTCAGAAGGAAGCCACCCATAACCAAGATCTTGCAGCAGCCATCCATGCCCAATAGGTACAAGAGCTCCATCACACTTCCCTAGCCAAAGAAGAAGAGCTACAAGGCCAAATCCAAATGCTATCCTTAAGTCTAAAGGAAGCAGAAAGCAGAGTGACCCACTTGCAAACAACAAGAAGGAGAACAAAATAACAAGGAAAATACGGAGAAGGTAAGAGCGCTTGATGACACCATAAGCACTAATCAAGCTGAGATGTAGAGAATGATGATTGCACACCAAGAAGAAATGGTGCAAGTAGCCCAAAGCTGCAAGATAGTCAAAGATTGGTAGTCGAAAGACTTTAAAGAATCATAGAGGCTCAGGGAAGGGAGGCTACCCCTAGACGTGCACAAGCAGAAGCAACAAGG
The DNA here is from genome assembly GCF_041138505.1 of Cibotium barometz. NCBI lineage: Eukaryota > Viridiplantae > Streptophyta > Polypodiopsida > Cyatheales > Cibotiaceae > Cibotium > Cibotium barometz. The sequence continues at coordinate 45,361,967 of NC_141067.1, read as the reverse complement.
CGCTTTGAGAAGCTGGATGCTAACAGGATGGTCAGAGAAATAACCATATCAAACCTCCTCAGCACCAATGACTCTCGTATCCAAGAATTGGAACATCAATTGGCTAGACAAGATCAAAGTCAAAGACAAGAACCTACAGATGAAATGTGCCTACTCCTTGAGCAAGCCTCGGAGATAGGTTAATTTCCCCTCCTCAAAGTCTTACTCTTTTTTTGTCTACACTAACCCTCTCATTGCTTCAATATGATATAAATCTGTTTGAGGACCTAAGACTAGGAAAACTAACACTTATTAAGCAAAATAGTAAACGCGATGCTGATCCCACTATCATTATGGGAAATGTTTTGGGGGATGTAGTATTAACTAATCCACAAGATATTTACTTTTATCCCTTGCACCCAATTGTGCTAAACCTTCGTAGTTGGTGTTAGGTGCTCCAAAACTATGAAATCCTAGACAACAGCATCAAAAAATTGGACGTATTTGTTCCAGATGATATTCTGACACACCGGCCAACTACGAGGTTGTAGCCGAGAGTTATCAATGGACATAAGCCATAGGTGGTTAGAAGTATACAATACTCACCCCATCACTTAAACTTATGTGAATATTCCTTATATTACCCTCTCTTGGTATTCTAAAACTATATCATAATATCTACAAACATTTAGAATCCATTCACATCCACATCCATTTACATCACATCACATCCTTTCACATATCCTCACATCTCATTCTCATCTCTTCATTCACATCCACATCCATTTACATCACATCACATCATATCCGCATCCACATCCACATCCATTTATATTATATCACATCCACTCACATCTTATCACATCACATTCATGTCTTATTCACATTTAGTAACATTTTCTATTTTCGATACCGATGAGACTTTTCTAAATTTATGCCAATTGCTTAGCCTAGTTAAAGGTACTTTTTCTCGACGGATATTTTCATACTCTATCTCAAATTTCTCAAGTGAAATATATTCAATATTCTTCTTTTGAGTAAAAGATTCATGGGATTTAAAAAAATCAATTCTACCCATATTTCTCAATTATGCTCAAAATTTCACTTTTGATAAATACTCATAATTTAAATTATGCTAGAAATTCATCTTTTTCCATTTAATTTCTTGGATCTCAAATATCATGGGAATTCCTCTCTTTGCATTTAAATGATTGATAACAGGGGTCAAAAGTACAACGGTTCTTTCTCTAGAAGAGCGCGTCTTCAGCTAGGGCAGCTTTGGCCTCGATGTAGTTTTCCTACTTCTTTTTGTGATAGAAATCTTCTTCTAGGTGACAAGTTTCTCCATAATAGTCACAAACAAGCTTTGATTTATCTTTATTGAGGACATTCATTCTTTGTATGACCAAGTTTTCCATAGTGATAGCATCTTGGGAAGTTGAGATGTTGATTGATTTGTCCTTTGAAATCTCCCACCATTTTTATATATTGCTTGCTCACTTAAATGTCATTTGAATGATTCTTTATCCTTGAGGTTTTATTCATGTTCATGTAGAGATGATTCTATATCTTGAATTTTAGTGTTGTGCACATTTTTAACTGTAGCAACAAGTGATTTTGTCAGGACTAATGTCAGGACTATGGTCCTACGGAAGTCGAACCCTAGAATAAGTTAATAGCTTTCGGAGTCTCGAGACTCCGAAAGCTATTAACTTATTCTAGGGTTCGACTTCCGTAGGACCATAGTCCTGACAGATTTATAAGGTTCTTTGTCAACACTTTTTAACAATACGACAATAGATTCATAATGCACTAAGTTTCTGTTTGATACCTTTGAATTTACTAATGTGTTGTGCCATTTTCTTGGTCTCCTTCTTGTTGAGCTTGTAAAACTACATGAGAAGGTTGATCTTTGAGCTCTTTGAGTTGGTGTGCCGAAAATCTTTTGAGTTCTTGCCATGCCAACTTGGCATCCCTGATCATAGCAATGTGACTAATCACATCATCATCAATATTTTTGAGCAATAAGGCTCAATGCTTTGTTGTTTTGAAGTAGATCAACCTCCACTTGTTCATCCTTAATAAGGTGCGAAAGCCCCTTATGCATAAACAAGTACATGGTCTTGCTTTGCCATGTGTAAAACCCATCACCATTAAATCTTGAGACAAATGCTACATGCTCTATGATGAGAAGGGGGTCTTAACTTGAGCCTTCATTTTAGTTCTCAAGCAGTATCTAAACCTTTTACAAGTGATTTGCAAACTATAAACTTAATGCGGTGAAAGAATCACTTAAGTTTGAGCAATGCAAGTGGTTGAGATGAATTTTGATGCAACAAAGAGTTTTCCACAATGGAATAGCCCTCTACTTTTTCAATTTTGCCTTTAATTAACCTCAATTTCTTCTAAATGATTGCTAATGATGGTCATTAAGCATTATTCACTGTGATTAATAGAGCTTAAAAGTGGAGGATGAAATTGGGCATGTGGAAGCAACCATTGAGAAGGCTTTTTGCATGAGGGTCTTGCCCTAGATAAGACCAAGAGACCTAGATCTTAGGCACTCCAAGAGGGTCAAAGAGGATGAATTGATGAAAATGAACCTTGAGACTGACAATGACCCCAAGATGGTTTTAGTCAATGCCAAGCTGGGAACTGAGTTCTGTGAAGAAGTCTATGTGTTGCACACTTCTTTCAAAGATGTCTTTACTTGGAGAGCTACACTGAGATGAAGGGGATTGATCCCAGCTTTTACCAAAACTTGATCAATCTAAAAGAAGATGGCATCCCTATCTGGCAACAAAGATACCGGGTGAACTAAAATTATGCCAAAAGGGTGAAGGAAGAAATAAATAAGCTATTACAAGTTGGATTCATATATCCGATCGATCAAGCAACATGGTTGTCCCCAATCGTAATAGCACTGCTCCAGAAAAACCAAAAGTTTAGGGTTTGAATAGATTACCGAAAATTGAATGCACCAACCATCTCAGATCCTTTTCCCTTGTCATTCTTCACAGATTCCATGCTTGATGCTATAGCCGGCCATGAGATGTATTCATTCCTAGATGGGTTCGGTGGATATAGTCAAGTTCAAATGGCCTCGGAAGATCAGGAAAAAATAGCATTCATCATAGAATGGGGAGATTTTGCATCAAATGTCATGACTTTTGGCCTCAAGAATGCTCCTGCCACATTTCAACACATGGTCTAAGAAAATTTTGTTGACTTCGTGACCACCTTTATGAGAGTATTCATTGATGAATTCAGTGTTTTTGGAAAAACATCTCAAAATTTGATGCACCCACAACTATGCTTGGCCAAATGCAGACTCTCTAGATTAAGCATGAATCCAGCCAAATGTGCCTTCACTATCCAAAGTGAAATGCTACTAGGCCACATCATTTCTAAGGAACGAATAGCAATCCACTTGGCCAAGGTCAAGGTGATCCGGAAAGCCCCAACTCTAACAAATGAGAAAGAGCTAAGAAGATTTCAGGGACAAGTTAGATGACACAGTCGAATGCTAAGATACCTTGCCCATGTAGCAGCCCTTGTGAATCAACAGATGGTGCAGATCAAAACAGCTTTGATCAAGTAGTGAAGGAAAGCATATTTAAACTAGATAGAGGAATGCAATATAGAATTTCGATGTCTCAAGATCATACTATCAGAAGCACCAATTGTCCAACCTCGAAACCTGCCCTTTCATGTCTTTGTGGATGCCTTTGATGTCGCCAATTGACAGTGTGCTAATGCAAGAGGCCGAGAAGAAATGGTTCCGGCATATGTACTATGTGAGTTGAAGGCTCTCTAATGCTAAGCGCACAACTACTCAACCACACATAGAGAAGCCCTTCGCATGATCTACTCAGTAACCAAGTTTTGGCACTACCTATTGGGTAATAAATTTACCTTTCATGTGGATCACTTTTCCCTGTTGTATTTGGTGGATAAGCAGATTTTAGCAGGAAAGCTAGCCATATGGATACTAATAATCTAAGAATTTGAGTTCAAAATAGTGCAAACCCCAAGTGCCAATCATTCGAATGTAGATTATTTATCCTCTCGGGGGAAGCCCCAACTTGAGTAGTAGATGACCTATCGAATGCTAAGCTATTCATCACAACTGACACAATCATCCCCATCCCCCCAGACATTGTATGATGAAATGCTAACATTTGTTGTCATAGGTTTGATGGAGGATAATTTTTCTAGAGATGAGAAGAAGCATATTTGCTATCCGTAGAGCTGGCACTTCCAAGTCATAGATAGCTGGCCAACTATACAAAATCGACCAAATCCTCTAGAGATGTATCTTACCACATGAGCAGGACACTTTCCTCAAAGAAGCTCACCAAGGAATCAATGAAGAGGGCACCGGGAGGAAAATCCTCCCGAGGAGGTCTCTAGTGACCAACAGTACTTGGTGATGCATACAGATGGGCTAAACAATGTGACATATGACAACGTCTTGGCTAGCCAGATGATGGAGACAGGATGCCACACAACCCAATACTTCCCTTAGAACCATTCCAGAAATGGGGCCTTGACTTTGTAGGTCCATTTAAGCCCTCGGTCCATTTTACCAGTCATAAGTATATCCTAGTAGCAACAAACTACAACACCAAATAGGTAGAACCCCATGCTCTCTAGGATAACACAGCACAATCAATTGCCAAATTCTTGTACGAGATGATAATCACTCATTTAAGATGCCCGATCGAGTTGATCAGTGACCAAGGCAAGAACTTTGTCAATGATGTCATCAAAGAACTAGTCACCCAACATCTCATCATTCATAAACGCTCAATATACTATTCACAAGCCAATGGTCAAGCTGAATCGACCAACAGAATCCTCAAGAAGATTCATTTGGTCAATCAAAATCAGAATGACTGGTATGAAACGCTTTATTCAGCTTTATGGGCATTCCACACAGCCTACAAGATTTCGACTAGAATGACACCATTCAAACTAATTTATGGCACTGAGGTAGTCAAACCAATGGAATTCCTAGTGCCAAGTCTCCACATCACCATTGTAGAAAAGTTAAGACCACAAGAGTCCCTTCAGCATCCCCTGGACGAGCTCCTTGCACTGGACGAAGCTCGCTTCAAGAGTTTCTATGAGTTTCTATGTCACCCTACAGTTGTCGAGAAAAGAAGGAAGAAATGGGTCGATCGCCACTCAAGTTTTGGATATTCAAGGACGAAGATGTGGTCCTCTTATTTTAGTCTTGCATGGGTCCACATTTCGAAAAATTGAAGCTCTGGTGGACATGACCGTTCTAAATCATCTAAAAGTTCTATGATAGCACTTTCCTTCTCTTGGCATGCTCAACGGCACAGTTCTAGAAGCGGGTCTCCAGCTATCGCATGTGACCCTACCATGCACCGATGCTCTTGAATCCCTTCATTAAGGTGACAGAACCAACAATCCACTACCTGAGCATCCATCACCATCATGACAACGACCCTCTCCAAACAATTATGAAAGATTTGCCTCGAGTGCTTAGTGACATGACGTAGTCTCATCAAGAATTTTCAACCGTTGCATGTGCCAATGCTACATGGTAACTCTTAACCACCCCCCCCAAAAAAAACCAACTAATCTTGGTGTATTTATCTATTTGCATGTAGAACCCCTTCTTGCTCCAAGCCATAACCCTTTGCCTGCGACCTTCAACACTTTCTCTCTCCTTACACATGCTTTGCACATAGCCATGAAGAAAACCATATATCTGCCCAAAGACGAACTTCTAACCCTAGAAAATCCAACCCCCATGTCCAAAACTGAAGAACAACCTGTCTGTACATCCACAGCCCATGAAGTACAACACACTCCCAAAACCCAACATCCCCTAGTTCCTTCTTGTGTCTCTGTTTACACAAGTTGAAGTTACCATTACCTTGAAAAGGAAGCCACCATCCACGACAGATGTGTCTAGGTCCTCGTACAAATTTCTACATCAAAGGCTAGTCATCTGGCGGTGGCAGCAGTAAAGATCCTTACAACAAAAGGAGAACCCGATGACAGCCACCACAAAGAGAACCACCTTCTTCGCAACATTGGAGATCAAAGAATGGGTTTCAAAACCTCACTCCTGGATATGCCAACAACCAGTACAACAATCATAGCTCTAATGACAAAGAAATTTACTCTGGTGGAGAGAGGACAAAGAACTCAACATTCTCGAAGTTGGAGACACAACAACAATGACACCAGAAGACTATTTACAAAGATAAAGTCTGGTTATGAAGTTACTACCACCAATACTAATAGGGAGGAACATGAAAACACAAGGGCTCATATTCAAGGATCATGGGCAACTCCTCTTCCTCCAATCTCTGTGCTCCTACCCGATATATAGTTGGGGTATCACTAGCATAGGTAGAGCCATCCTTAGCTTAGAGCATCACTTTGCCCTATGAAGTAAGTGGTGAAGTTAGGAAAGCATCAAAAGTGGAGATACCCCCATAGAACCTGCTAACACTAAATCCACAGGCACCTATCAATATAGGAAGGCTGCAGCTGTTGGAAGTGCTGAAGGATTATTCCACTGCTACTCTCCATAAGAACTATGACCAACTGCATGATTGACTAATCACCATGATAATGTTTGACAAAGACCAGCAACAAATCAACAACCACGGCACCGCCGAGATCCTTGCTCACATCAAGGAACTCAAGGCAAGTATGATGGGAAGAAGTACGTACTATCCCAAATTTTTTCTTTCGGAAGTTTTCTTCTAGGAAGAAATCCCCATAATTAATCTCATGGAAGGCATTTTCCATCCTTCACCTTCTGAGTGCACTCCTCCAAGACGTGCATGCTACCACAACATTCACGATCTGGCCTCTATAAGCATTGAACTAGATGTCATCATTAACACCTCCATTAGCTATGATCAGAACTCGCCCAAAAGCTAAAAGGAATCTAATAGTTGAGAAGACAACAACATTGTAGGTTCAAGTCATCGAATTGGGAATCTGACCCATCGGGTGTGCCAAGTGTTAGCTGTAGGAGGCTAGCCGGGAGCCGTGGGCCAGCGCCGTAGTAGCTGCTGCTGCTGGCGAATAGGTGCATGTTAGCACCGTCAACCAGTAGGGCCTACCTACTTTATTGCAGGAAACGATGCTTCCTTAAACACTCAGTCGACACATCTTATCATCATAGTACTGACAAATACTGTAAGCAAGCACTATAAATGGATGAATACTGATCCTTACATAAGACTCGCTACTGCCGATTGTATCACTTTCTTTTTTTTAATTAAAATATAAGGAAGACTATTCTTTTTTGTTATCTTCAACTTATACATTCATCTTCCTGTTACATCTTTGTGTATTTTAGTTCTGTTTCATACGCTATGATCGTTAACATTATCCATTAAGGTATCATGTTTCTATGCTATTTATTTAGCGGTCAACCCAGTTGGTGTTCAGTGATCTGTGTGCTACATTTGTTTGTTTTGCGTTAGATCCACATTTATTTGGTGTATACTGCATGCCCCAGTGAACCTCAGTAGGCTACATCGGGAATAAGTGGTCATATCCCCCTACCAACACTCAAGTTGGCCAACGTTTGCTCATAGGCAGTCATAGAGTAGACTCATGAGAGTTAGGAACTTAGCAGAGCAGAGACTCAACGCCGAGTTAGCATACTCCCAGCAACGGGGCGGGTCGACTGACTTAACTCGAAGGAAGGAGTGAGGTCCCCGCCTCAATATTGTTGCCTCTGAATTCACATCAAGGTATTATTATTCAGGTCCTAATTATTTTAGAATTGCTCGATGCTTGGAAAACAGGGGTGACTAACCATAAAGATAAACGTAGAAGTGTTCTTATATACCTAAGTGGTTGCGGTTTGGTAAGGTGCTGCTGTGATGACTATGAGGGTCAACTATATACAATATGACTTGAGAGTGACGAGTCGAAGGCTGGTGCACTCCCATTAATCTGAATTGAATCGCTGGCCCATTGGCCCAAGTTAATATTATCTAACATCACATTATTAAATTAGAGATTACTAATTATTAATAACTATTAATTTTTAACTAATTTACTAAAATTAGTAATTATTAATTAATATTAAAAATTATAATTAATATCGATTAAAAAATTATAAGAATTATATTAAAAAATTAAAACTCTTCGAAGCTTAGATATTTAACATTTTTTAAATGTTCAAAAAAAAATTCTGAGAAAATATCCTTTCATTAGAGCTATATAAAAACGCCCGTAGGGCTACAAAAGATCTCTCCTGCTCATAAGAGAAACAGAGCAGTGAATACAGCAAGTCAGCCTAGGAGACTCTCCCTAGTAGGTGCTGCAAAATACAAGCATCAGTACAAAGGACTGAGGGGTTAAATCATACAATAGGGGGGGAAAAGCCAAAGAGGTGGCCTGTAATGCCAACGGGGGGATCCCGTGTGTAAGGTATAGAAGGGGCCACTACGCGAGGTGGTGTGAAAGGCTTGGCGCCACAAGATCGCCTCATCCGAGTCGCCCCGACGGATGCGGTCATACTATCCTCGCAGGGTGTGGATCAACTCCTACCAAATCCCCTGTACAGTCTCTGCTGGTGGCTCTAGTCTCCCCTCAAAGGCCATGAAACACCGGGCCCTCCAGGTGAACCAGATGGTGAGGTTGCTGAGGAGCTCCCACCATAAATCCCTCTCCTGAAACTAGTTGGTGGATGAGAAATCCGGTGCCAGAACCAGGCAAGGCTGGCCCTTAATGAATCTGATGGCCTTACTGTCCTGCTCCATCTCATATCCCATAGCAGGCCCTGACGAAGTTGACCAAGCAGCGGCACCCCACGTAAACATACCCTCTGGAGAGAGGGGGGCCAGAATATGCAACATCCGTAGCCAAATCTGCTGCTCCTGAGGGCAATCCCAAAGACAATGTCTCTGTGTCTCCATAGGGTGGCTGCATCGGCGGACGCAGGCCGCCGGAAGACCGCTGTAAACAATTGCTGAGCCCCTGTGGGCGACCAGCCACCACTGGAAAGTCGAGATCCTGCGGGCTTGTCGAGACTAGCCCAAAGCCGAGCCCAAAAATCCTCCAGGAACTCCTGTGAGAGTCCCTGTAGCCGCCAATGCCCCGCTGCAGCTGGAGGGACCATCCTCCTAGCCGTCAAAATATGCCGCCCCAGCCAAACTGTATACTAGAAAAAGGTGATCTCTGTGGCCTCAAGGGATGCATAAGGATCATGCCACTCGTACTCCCCAGGGTCCCACTGTAGCCGAGCCAAGGGGCGCGTTGCATATGCCCAAATGCGCCAATCCGGGAGCACATCTGCAGGGTCGGGGTCAATATGCCACTTCCGGGAAGCGGCGGCCACTACCCGTATCCTCTGAAAGGTGCACTCTGCAAACCAAAGGCGACTCCTCCTCCACTCTCTGAAGTCTGCCCTCATCTTGAATCTCATAGTATCTGACAGCAATCAGGATCTCCAACTGTGTAAAGGCTCTCATCCACCGTGGGTCCACTGGCTCGAAAGGCGTGAACCACTCCTCTGTGAGTGTCTCTTGAATAACATCCCTCATAATCAACCCCCCTCTGAAGTGACTCAGTCTCTCCACTTGGATCTTCTCTGGGAGACTGCAGAAGGCCTGTCAGTCTCCAAAGCTATGTGCTGGGCCTGCCGCTAAAGGTCCCCAGGCTAGACAAGGCCGAGAACCCAGCATATGACCCTGCTCTGTGCAAACTGCTGGGCTCCAGATGAGCGGCTGTCTGGCCCGCTCCTCAACACAAGAAGGAGGTCGCTGAGAGAGCCCCGGTCTCAGCAGCTCCCAAGCTCTCAGGATGCTCAAAGCAAATCTATCCTCCCATCCTCTACTGAGGCCTGTCCTCCTCATCTCTAAGACGGGAACTTCTTGACAAGCTTAGCGTCTAACGAGGCAATCGAAGCGACAAGAAGGACACCACGAGTGGCTACAGTGGATCCCGCGACGATGGGGAGAGGAACTCAAGCCTCTACAATGGAGTCATGTGGTGGATCGGGATCATGCACACCATCACCTTCACCATCAAGTCAGAATGTTACTCCATCCTTGACGTCCGCACCCTCCATCTCCACGGCCTCTCAACCATTATGTGGCCCACGATGAGAATCTACACTTGGGGAGAATAACCCCAAGTTGAAGGAGGAGGTGGATATGGTGGTGGCCCGCTTCTTCTTCCACGACCACATTGCCTTTAAAGCGGCTAGGTAAGTGCAATCGATCATTGCCAATTCATCATTCATGTTTTCATCATCCTAGTCCCCTTCTCATTAGTAAATTACTTTCTTAAATAGGTCAGAATAGTTCAAGGTCATGGTTAAGAAGATTGGGGAGTATGGCTCAACCTATACGTCCCCCTCATCCGAGAGCATGCACACTACATTGCTCGAAAGGAGAAGAGCATTGCAGAGCAAGCGGCCGACAACACAAAGCGGCAATGGGAGAGGAACGGAGTCTCCCTCATTGTGGATGGATGGAGTGACACCCGCAAGAGGAGTATTCCCACGGAGAGATGTACTTCATCTCATCTCATGATGCATCCGGCACTGGGAAGAGCACGGATGTGATTGCGACGGAGTGGGCTACCACTATGGAGATCATTGGCCCTGAGCATGTAGTGGGCTTTGTTGCAGATGGGGAGCCTTCCAATAGGGCAGCAGGAGCTATTCTCTCCAAGGTATGTATGGACATGTCATGGTGTCCTTTTGTATGGCTCATTGCCTAAACAACCTCCTCAAGGACATTGGGGCATTACCATGGATCAGCCCGCTCATTGAGGAGGTCAACACCATGGTCTCCTTTGTCCTCAACCACCAAAGACTTCGGCTTCAGTTCAACAAGAGGTCCTATCTCTCTCTCCTCAAATATTCCGACACCCGGTTTGCCTACAACTTTCTCATGTTAGGCCAGTTGAAGGATTGTAGCGGTGCTTTAAGGGGGCTTTTCCTTAGCGAACGAGTTTGTCACCATACAAGAGTCCCATACAAACACTGGCCAAGAGTGTAGGCTACGGGCAGATGACGCCTCTTGGTGGGAGCATGTGAAGAGCACAGATGCTATGGTGAGGCCCATAGTCCACCTATTGAGAGGATTGTAGATGCTTTGCAAACATGCATAGGCAAGGTCTATGAGGCCATGGATCGCATGATAGAGAAGTTGAAAGACTTCGTGCCTGACGAAGACAGATATGAGGAGATCCATGCCTTGTGTCTAGGAAGGTGAAATTCCTACTACTCTCTCCATTGCATGCAACAGCTTATGTGGTGGACCCAGAATTCCAAGGCAGCAAGCAGGAGAGCGACCGGGAGGTGAGCGCTGGCTGGAGGATCATCTTGGATCATCTTGTGCTTGATGCATCGGTTCGGCGCAAGATCAAGGACCAGCTTTTGATGTAGAGGTCATTTCATGGCTCCTATGGCTGTCATGATGCACAAGTTGACCGCTCCAAAGTTGGTGCTACTCTATGGTGGGAGGACTTTGGTTCAGATGGTACCGGAGCTGCAACAGCTTGCCATCCGCATCTTAGCGAGGCCGTCAGCTCCTCTTGCTTGGAGCAACTTTGGAGTACCTACAGCCACATTGCCTCTAGGAAGAGGAACCGACTCGGGGTAGAGTGTGCCAATGACCTTGTCTTCATCAGTGCCAACTTGCGAATGCTTTGCAAGAGCGTGACCAAGGAGGCAGATTCCTTCACCGAGTGGGAGATGAGTCAACAAACCATGCATGTGAGGCTATTAAATGCAAATCCAGATGCATGGGATTAAGTGCCTGTGTACATATGGGATGTATGGCGTGTGGAGAGTTTTGCTTTGGAATGCGTTGCCAGACGTACAGGGTGGAATGGTTTGTGTTGAGCTTGTTGCAGGCTTGTCCGGAATGTGGTTGGCTGGAGATGGGTATCAGCTCCTTGGTAGCCTGAATTTGTGCGCGCGTCCAAGTGAGAGTGGACATTGGAAGGTTGCATTACGAGGTGTGTGGAGCATGGAGCAATTAATATTAATGGGCCAAGGTAGCCTTTAGATGAGTGTGAAAGCCTTGATGGTGGCCATCTTTTAGGTAAATGAAAAATAATACATTAACATGGCCAATAAAGAATGGCCACATGGAGGCGTGAAGGACTGCTAGCTCGAAGGCCTGGAAGGATGGCGAAGCATGGAGGTGGCGGATGTTGCGCGTAGCTGCAGATAGACACGGGTGGCCGCTCGTGGAAACGAAAGGCTGGGGGCTCTGATCGAAGGGCAGAGAAAAAGACGTGGGGAAGAGCAGCGCAGCTACAGGTATACAAGGAAGGTCGCTTTTTCGGGAGCTCTTTGGCATGGCCAGAGGACAGTGCCAAGGGAAGCAAAACATGGGCTCTTGGGCGTGTGCAGCAGCAGATATACATGGAGGGGCCGGTTCGTGAGAAAAAGGAGGGCTGGGTATTTGTACAGTCGGGTAGAGACGGGGAGGGAGAAGCTTCTCCAGCAGAGAGCCACAAGAGGTAGGGGTTCTACTGACCGGGCGCTACAGCTGCTGAGATAAAAGTGGTGTGGCCGTCATGTAGAGGCAGGTGAGGCTACAGAGCAAGAGGAGTTGCTCCCTGGCGATACACAGAGGGGGTCACATCGCTTGGGAGGGAAGGTGATTAAAGCTGACGGGGAAGCCAGTAAAAGAGAGGAGAGGAGGAGGGGCTCTGATCGAACTGCAGAGGCGCAGCTGCAAGATAAGTGTGGGAGCTGGCGTCAATAGTGATCAGCTGAACAGAGAGACTGCAGGCATAAGGGATGGCCGCTTCGTGAGGAGAGGAGGAGGGGCTCTGATCGAACTGCAGAGCCGCAGCGCCGCCTTGTATAGCAAGGAACTGATTGGTGATAAAAGCGGGGCCCTGGTCATTCTGAAAGGAGCCGCTTAGAAGGGGGGGCAAGCAAAGGAAAAGGGAGCCGCTAAGTGCTAGAAGGCGACTGAAGAGCTGGCGAGCAGGTCTCTGGAGCAAGCCACCTACAAGGAATTGTTCACTGTTCGCTATAGAAAAGTGGGGGTGATTGAAGTGGCCTTGTTTGCTTTCCAGCAGCTGGTAGGACTAAATGCTGTTTTCTACATCTCCTCTACGGTGTTCAGAAATGCTGGAATAACCTCAGATTTGGTTGCCAGTATCTCTGTTGGAATTATGAATCTTCTTGCTTCCTGCTCGCCAGTTGAGGATGCGGCTGAATTGGTGAATGCACACTTCTAATATTTTGATGGTTCTTATAGGAAAAGCCATGATGCAGCCTCAGGAGGTTTGGTGCTTTATGATCCACAGGGTTGCCTTGTTTTTAAGAAAGGTGTTAAGGTGGATGCACATAGCAACAATGAAGCGGAGTATCTGACTTTGGAAGTTGGATTGCAAATATGTTTGAAGCATGGTGTACACAGGATTCCCATTTGAGGAGATGCATTGCTTGTGGTAAAACAGGTATTGGGAGTTTGGAAGTCAAAGAATAGGTTACTCAAAGAGATGTGTTTCAAGATTAAAGGTTTGTTAAAGGAATTTGAAGCCTGGAGTCTTAAGCATGTGGATCGAGGCCATAATGAGGAGGCTCATGAAGCAGCCCAGGGAATGATTGGTGAAGTTTTTGTTCTTAAAGCTCATGCATCATTTTATTGTGGCAGGGAGAATTTACAGGATGTTGAGGAGTTTTTGTTGACAGGGATGATTCCTAATGGTATTGAAAAATAAAAAAAATATGGTTTCATCAGGAAAGCTGCAAGGTATGTGATGGTTGGTGATGCTTTGTATTTGAAGGGAATTGATTTGATAATGCGACGGGTACCTTGGAAGGAAGAAATATACAAAATTCTTAAGGAAAACTATGAAGGAGCATGCGGTGGACATTTTGCCTCAAAGATTACCTTGCATAAGGTATTGCAGGAAGGTTATGTATAGCCAAGTGTACATAAGGATGTTAATCATTGGTGCAGGTCATGCAAACAATGCCAAGCTCACAGCAGTAGACGGATATTAAAGCCTGAGATGAGGAAGACAATTCTTGCTTATGATGTTTTTGAAAAATGGGGAATTGATGCTATGGGACCATTGCCTATTACCAGCCGAGGGAAGTGCTACATCTTGACTGCAGTTGATTACCTTTCTAGATGGGCAGAAGCAAAGGCAGTGAAACAAATTACTGCTAAGGAGGTGGCAAAGTTTGTATATCAGGATATCTGTTGTAAATTTGGTGTGCCATTAGAATTGCTTTCTGATCAGGGTCCAGGTTTCAGAGCAGAGCTTATGGACTATTTGTGTACAAAGATGAAAGTCAGTCGCAGTTTTACCACACCTTACTATCCACAGTGTAATGGCCTGAATGAGCATTTCAATGGTGAATTGATCAAGATTTTATCTAAGGTGACAGAGCAACAAGGCAAGAATTGGGATCTGGAGTTGCCTGCTGCCTTGTGGGTATACAGAACAGCAATTAAGACTGGTACGGGTTTCACTCCATTTCATCTTGTTTATGGGAAGGAAGCCTTATTGCCTATTGAGGTGGATATACCAGCTGTTAAAATGTTGGAAAAGCTTTTGGAAGAGCCTAAAGATGCCCTTAAAGAGCAGCTGTTACATTTACAAGAAGCACAGCTGAATAGGGATAATGCTTTGAAGCATTATGAAGATATGCAGGCAAGGACGTTGGAGAAGTTCAACAAGAAGATTAAAAGCAAAGGAATTATGAATCATGACTTGGTATTACGTTATAATAGCAGGCTGGATAATTCCTTTCATAAGAAGTTTCAAATTAAATGGGAGGGACCTTTTTTGGTGATGCAAGGATTTGCAAACGGTACCTATCAATTGGCAGATTTAGATGGGACTTTACATGCTTCCAGGGTAAATGGATACAGGCTGAAGAAGTATTATGCACGTCTGATGGTAATTGTGCAGGATGCAGTGTCTGAAGATGTGATTCCAAATCAAGGGTAGTTTTTGGATATGGATTTAGCTCTTGAAATGCTTTTTACTGCTGATCATGAATGATTCAGCAGGCTGGGGGTTGGGCAAAGTATGTCAGGCATTTTTTTGTAAAGGTGTTTTGAGTCCGTGTACATATGGGATGCATGGTGTGCAATAAAACTTTGCCTTGAATGCCCTAGGAAATGTATAGGCCGGGTGGTTTTACAGTAAGCTAGTGTATGCACGTGTTTTTTTTCCGGAGCAGATGCTTGAGATATGGAAGTTTTATGGCAACAGTGCGGTGTGCAGATGGTTACTAAAAGCAAGGCACCGACTGGGAAATTGTCGGGTTTGGTAAGATGATGCTGATGATGATGGCTGTGGGTAACACTGGTTTTGGAAGGTCATGGGCGCGCGCGCGAACCTGAAGCACAAAATAAAGAGAGGAGAGCGTGGCCATCTAATTGAAGCTTTGAAATAGGAAAAAAATATATATATATAATACATGTGGCCAATAATGTTAATAGCCACATGGAAGGCTTGGTTGGCCGCCAGCAGATGTTCGAGAAGGTGGCAAGGGCATGAAAGAAGATGAAGTGGCCGCTTCAAGGAGTAGGAGCGGGGGTCCAAAAAGAAAATTGCCTTGGAGGCGCTGCAAGAAAAAGAGAGGCCGACTATGTACGTGAAGAGTGTTGAGGCTGAGGCGATGACGTGTGGTGAAGTTGCTGCAGAGGCGAGACGAGGTAAGGGAGCCGCCTTGTGAGAGGCCTGTAGCAAAGACGGGCGAGTTGAGGGGTCGCCGACGAGAAGACAAGGTCGCCCTTGCAGGGCGCTTGTGTAGACAGAGGCCTAGTGGAGGCGTTGCAGCTGCTGCAGACGGAAGTGAAGATTGGAGTAGCTGGTGTGTGAGGCGCTGCAGAGAAGAAAAAAGGTGGCCGCTTGTAGAGAGGAAAAAAGGTGGCCGCTTGCAGAGAGGAGTGGGGTGATCCTGGGATTCTGCAGCAAGAGGCGTGACCAAGTGAGGAAGGGTGATCTGTAGGCGTAGAGAAGGCACAACTTGGGTCGAGAAGTCGTGTGTCACCTTGCTGAAGGCGACAGCAGACGGGAGTGAAGAACGCAGGGGAGCCGTCTGGGTACAAAAGCTAGCCATCAGCGATGGTGGAGGCGAGGGTGCTCTGGGGAGTATGAAGCACCGAGTGAAGAGGCTGAAGCACTGCAGATAACCAGAGAGGTGAGGAGGGCGCCCACAGCTGTGAAGGGAATGCTGCACAGGTCGGGCTGGTGATTGCGCAGAGAGGAAGACAGTCGAGAAGGCGACTCAGGCGTTGTCAGCGAGCTCACGACTGGAGTGGGCAGAGGGGATGGGGTTTCAGCAGTCCACGTAAATGGTGAGAGGAGTCAACGTGTAGAGGGTGGCCGTTTGGTTGTGGAAGACCTCTCGGGTGGCTATGCAGAGCAGACAGAGGAGAGTCTGGTGGAGATAGCGGGTAGCTGCTCTGCAGGCATACAGAGAAGGTAGCCAGGGCTTTGTTGGTGCAGTCGTCCTGAAGGAAGAGAGCTCGTGAGCAGGTAGAGCTAGCGAAGAAGGAATTTCTTGGGCACTTACAGGTTGGCTACTCAAGAGAACACGAGAAGGTGGGCTGCTACAGCCACCACAGACAAGGGAAACAAATCTATTGCAAGATTGCAAGGCGGGTGGTGCTGTGTGAGCTATGAGAGGGAGTGTGTGATGTGTTAATAACAGAAGTGGTGGCAGTTGTGAACTTGTCTTTGTGTGATAGCTCGCCTGCTGATGTGATCAGGCTGGAGCTCGACAAGCTTGTGTTACTATTTTCTGTGTTTGTGTTTGGACAATTGTAAGTTCCCC
Organism: Cibotium barometz; assembly: GCF_041138505.1. Classification (NCBI taxonomy): domain Eukaryota; kingdom Viridiplantae; phylum Streptophyta; class Polypodiopsida; order Cyatheales; family Cibotiaceae; genus Cibotium; species Cibotium barometz. Next base: position 45,345,196 of record NC_141067.1, on the reverse strand, counting down.
TCTGTACTCCCCCGACGATTGAGTTGCAGATTAAGTAATAGAGGTGTCTTGCTTTTCCGAATTGAGCCTGTGGTGTGTGATGGTGGTGGATGGATGAGGGTACAGGAGTAGGGATATGAGGAAAGGTGTGGTCTACTGTTGATTTTTTCTTTCCAGCTAGAGAAGTTGGTGGTGCCCCTTGTGCTTGTGAGTGTTCCGAAGGTGGTGAGTCGGCGAGCTATAGTGGCCTTCCTGTGTTCCTAAGCTGCCTCACACCAATCATGACTCTTCAAGCCACTACGCTCATCGTCCTTTGTAAATGCTCCCTTCAAGCAATGCATGCATCCTATAGGGGTACGAAACTCACTAATGCACTTCGTTATTACACGCCGTTGCTCATCCTTTGTCTCATGAACCAAGGTGCTTTTGGTAGCTTCACCTTTCCATCTGCTCTATTTTGGGCCCATAAGTGGTGCATGCATTGAACCTCTTGTGAACCTCTTGTAAATCATCTTGTTGTGCCTTGCTCTCCTTTGCTCCTATGATGGTTTTCAAAATCACCTTGCCTATATTCTTGAAAATGTTCATTGGGTTAAGAAGATGGTTCAGTAGAAGGTCATTCCAGTATGGAAGTTAATGGAAAATGGATAGATGCTTTATTCCTGGAGGTGTACAGGTTGGATCCAACTCCCATAGGGTCCTCCAATCACTGCTCTTCTATATGCGAGGAGACCTCCCTAGAAATTGCTCACGCAAAGGATGGTCCACTGGGAGATACTTCTTGTGACCCTCGTATACTATCTTCTTCATAGACTTTGAGTATCGAGCCTCAAGTTGTGGCCCACACATAATGGACACCCATTATACCCTGACACTAAAGATTGTACAACATTCTTTGCTTATGTGATAAGAACCTTGGATATGGCATGCATGTTTGATTGCTATTTGAGAAGGTTGATTTGATTGTATTGCTATGTAGAAATAGTAGGATTAAGTGAGTTTAATGTTTCTTGAGATTAAGTTGCATGATTAAGATATGGTTAGATTTAGGACCGTCATAATCTGGTACCATGAAACGAGCTGAGCATTTTCAAGAGGTTACCAATTGCATTGTAGTTCAGAATGAGTGAAACTTGCTTGCAACCTCCCTACCTATAAATTTTCCCAGACCACAAGCTCAAGAAAATAAGGTAGAATCTGGCATGTTGGAACTGGTGGGAAATTCATCTCAAAGCCCATCATGTGCTACTTCTATTATGCCACCACCAAGCTTTCCAAAAAAACAAGCTCCAAATATACCTCCACATGAGGGGGATGGCAACAAGATGCTCACTACTAATGTTTCTAGGGTAGCTAAGGAGATTGAGTTTCCTAGATCAAGCTCACAAGCTATGAATGATATGCCTAGCTCAACTAGGAACTCCACCATGGACCCATAAGGAGGACAGCTTGCTAGTGCTAAGTGCTCAAATGCTAGTTCTATCGGATATTTAGACTCTTTAGTGGACATACCACCAATAGTTTTCCTTAAAGATAGCCCAAAATCTCCTCAATCACCTACTTCAAGCTCTAGGGTTATTTAAAAAAGAGACCATTGGTACAATAGACATGAAAACTTCTCAAACACCCTTGAGCACATGGATGGAAGGAATTCAAAAGGAACAAGATTGGTACAATAGACATGAACCCTTAACAAAATTCTCAAACACCCTTGAGCACATGGATGGAAGGAATTCAAAAGGAACAAGATTGGGAGTATAACATAGCAACAAACATGCTTATGGATCTTGTCACCGAGAAATGCTATCCTTTGGTTTGGCAAGCACTTATGTAAGTAGCCATCGAGGACCTTGTAATCGAACCGAGTCTTCTTTTAATGATGATGGGACTGGATCACTCTATGGAAGAAATGAGAAAAGAGCAAAACATTGTTACTCATGCTGCCAACAAATCTTAAGAGTTGTCAAAGGTAGATGAACCTAAGTTTATCAAGCCCCTAAGCAAGGGGACAAGCCATAGCCAATTCACGAATTGCATCTAGCATGCCATCCCTGGGATTTTTGACTAAGCTATCAACTACTCCACAAAATCAAGAAAAGATTCAAGAATCATCTAACACACAAGCATGAATAGATCTCCATATGAAATCCTAGCTAGTGATCCATATGTTCCTCTAGTTAGCTAGTGAAACCATAGCCACGACCACATATTTGGAAAACTATTGCAATGTTGCCACATCTTGAAACTCTAATCACAGGAGTGAGATTATTCCAAAAACCACTACTTCATGTGTTGAAACACTTGTTATGGCAGCTCTGGAACCAAAAACAAATGCATTGAACTAGGTAGCCCCTATGGGAAAGTGCTATTTAGTGCTTTGATTGATGCAAAAACCATGCACAACTTAATCTTTTTTGCTGCTTGCTGCCGCCTAGGAAAACCCAAGCTTGAATCAAGTGAAGCTAGAGTTAGCGGTAGTAAGAATAAAAATACAAAAGTGCTTGGTTTGTTAAAAATTGTCACCTTTTGATAATTAGCACACCTGATTGGTGACTTCCTAGACTTGCCTAAAGGTAACTTCAAAGGGCCAATCACCCTTGGTTACAATTGGGTGTGACAAGTGAAAAAGGTAAAAGTGACTCTGCAAAAGAGATTGAACATATGGTAGAACATCCTAACTGCAAAACGCTGGTCTTTATGCAACCTTCAGTGAAGTTGATGGCTTTCAAGAATGATCACAAAGAGGGATCTTTGCCATCAAATGGATTTGAAGCAGATTTGAACCCATCTACACTGTTTTTATCAATGGAAGATTCTTCGACCTCAACTTCTCCATCGATTACTCCCAAGAAGAAGAATGATAGAGCTCATAAACGAAAACCAAAACGTGTTGTAGAGTCCACATATGAATCTACTAGGGAGCAGACTTCCCAAGAAGTTCAATAGTTTGCCTGACCATTAACTCCTCTCCACCAAAACCAAAGCATACAAGAAGTGGGAGAAACAATAACATCATTTAATGGAGGAGGTCAAAGCTACAAAAACTACTCCTTGGTGGATCCAAAAGAAGCTTTTACAAGCATAGGGTGTTTATAAAGGAAATTCTTGGATTTGGGTCCCTAAGCAAAAGCAAACTACCATCTTACCCCAACCCAAGTACATCAAGGTTTCTTCTTTTAATGACCATAACCAATGTGCCCAAATGTCCAAATCACACTTGGAAGAGGAGACCTATCCAAATAGAAACTGTGAGAACTCCACCACCAGTAGCAATTGCTTCACTGAGAGTAGACAAGGGCGAGGCACTTATGGATGTGTCTACAACACCCCTCCAAACTTGGCTACCTAAAAAGATTTTGAGTGTACATAACTCAGGAAGGGGGGAGTAAAACCAAGATTTAACATAAAAAATCCATAGACCTACTTGCAGAGGGTGAGGGTGATTGGTTTTCGAGCATGAGAATGGCACATAGATCCAGCATCGGCCAATGTGGCCAGGGAGAGATTATGGTAGCTATGGATCTGGGAGTGCCGACCTCTCACATGTGAGAGTGGACTTGGCATGATCCAACGGATCGAGAGGAGACTCTGGATGCCCCCTTGTTTGCCTATAATGGACTAGGCCACGTAGGATTCAGATGCCCGAGATAGATGTCACATCGCCATCACATCACATTAGCAGTGTCAAGGCCTCTCACTACGCTTCCTTTCTGATTTATGGAAGATACTATGGGACAACTTTCAACCTAGAAAGATCACCCTCTTTCTTTGGTTGATGGCACATAGGAGTTTGGCGGTCGGTACTTGGCTAGCAACTAGAGGTCAGCCAGTAGCCTGCCCGTGGTGTGGCCACCCCCAAGAGTCTCAGAGACATTTCCTTTGGGATTTCCTAAAGGCTCAACAGATTTGGTAGCGGATTCTGTGCATCTTCTCTATGGACAGGGGATCACTGTCTCTTGGGCCACAGAGGCTAGAGTGGTCAAGGCTTATAAGGAGGATGGGGGAGGGCTAGGCTTTCAGGTCTCTCACCATCGTATTGTAGTGGTACTAGTCAACCCCACCTACACATGACTGGCGAGCGACCAAGTTCTTACTGAGATGGGAGATTTGTAGTAACATAACAGCTTGGAACATTTGGCATGCTAGATGCAATGAGACCATTGAGGGTACCAACACTCCACCGGATGAGACCATCAGGAGCATATGGCTTGATACCATTCACACCCTCTCCAGTCAGTGGGGTAGTTACAAGGAGGTTCTTGTGAAAGTGGCAAGAAGCTGTCTTGAGGCTTTGGAGGTCTAGCCCTTTCCTCACAGATAGAGGCAGTGACCCCATTTGGCATTACAGACCACCTGAGTGGTTGTCCCCCCCTCCCCCTATATGAGATAGCCTTCTCCTCACAGAGCGGCCAGCCGGAGGAGAAGCGTCTCTTCCCCCTTATGATCATGTGATTCTCGCCCTAAAATGAGGGGTATGTATTTAGCCCTTTGTGGTTGTATCTAGCTCTCTATGGCTATTTTTTCTTTAAATAATAGAAGGATCTTTTTCTCGAGAAAAAATGGATTCTTCTTCACCCATCAAAGCATCGATTTATGCTACGGAACTCCAACTCTTCAGTGCAACACCCCCTCAAGAAGAAATAGACACCCCCTCATGCTACTGAACTCCAAATCTTCTTGAAGAGTACATAAGCAAAATTAACTCTTTTGAAAAACATTGCCACCTCTTCAGTTGGATGTAAACACTTCTCAACCACTCACATGTGTACCATCACCTAGGCCTTCTCAACGTAGCATTTGGAAAGGATGGTTTCATCAAGCTTACACCAAAGTGAGTAAAGGAAAAACTTGAGGTGGTGGCCCAAGGAGATAGTCTCACCTTCCTTAAAACCCTCTTCAGCACCTTACTCCCTGACATTTTACCATGTTCACATCAAGAGGGAGCTTGTTGGAAAATTTAATACCATAAAAATTGATATTGACCCAACATGTATAGCATTAATACTTTATACATGGCTTAAACATTATTTATTTCTTTCATAATCACAAAAATACAAAAAAGTAAAAAATAAAAAAAACAGTAAGAGAAAGAGCACTAATCAATGACAAGCAAGCATGTACTTCATAGTCTTGGGTGGCTAATCAACATGTGCAGAGCTTTCCTTGAGGATTTTTTTTCAAGTTTATCATGATGCAACAACAAAGTCTTCTACAATAGCAGACACCTACACAAAAACATTTCATTCTTGACAAGTAACTACTTGCCTCACCAAGATCAAGAGAAAAAGAATAAGCAAAGACTTTAGGAGCTTCAAATCAAACAAGTGTACTCAAAACTGGCTCTTCATACATCTCTCTTTTGCAATTCTATACTTCAATTATTCCCTTGAAGAGTATAATTGCATTGCACTTGACTAGTTTGCCCTTCTCTTAGTAGCTTCCAAGATGAATATTAATGCTAGCATCTTTTCTTTTAAATAATGATAGTCTTACGATTCTGTATCTAAAGAAAAACTATGCCAAAGGATATGCCAAGCTCTCTATTTTACATTTATTAAACCATCTTTAGCTATATTTTAGCTCTCTAGGTAATGTGTGAGTGAAAAAGATGGTTGTTACATTATAAAAAAAGCACAAAAAATAAAAAAATAAAAAACATGACCAAGAAGATGCCATCGCTCTCTGTGGAATCTTGGTAGGTCTTTGGAAAACTAGCAATTGTACCATAAGACCGATGCCTTGATTTCTCATAGGGTGGAACCTTGTGTCTTTGCTTCACTAAAAACCATCATTTTGGGAGGCTCTTAGCGGTTCTTAATATCCTTGTGGGAGTCACTGGGCTATTGCTTTGGTTTCCACGGGGTGGTAGTTTATCACTCTTCATTTCACAAAAGAAGAAAATATATATATAAATATATAAAAAATATATACTTTTGTTATGTAAGTCATCATCTAATCACATGCAGTTTTACTTCGAGAGCTAACATATATCTGTGGTTTGTATGTGCGTCATTATGTTTAAGACTGTGGTCATAACTATAGGCATATTTTTTGAACTCAGTTCATGAATCGTAGACTTGCACCTATTTCTAAGTTAGATCTGCATTAATCTTCATCTTTGTATTATCTTTGGGAAGCTTAACCAGTCTTATCCCTGATTTCATAACTGCTTGTTCAACTATTTCCTTGTTAGCTTTTACTTGTTGCTCCAAGAACATATTACTTGTTATTATTGTCGCCATCATGCAGATCATCCCAAGCCTTACATCATTTTTATCTCTTGTGACCTAAAATCTTCTTCAATGACATCTTCCGAGGACGGAATCTACATCAGGAAGGGGAGCATGCTAAGTGTTGTCGAAGACTTCTATGACACTGTGGTCGGCCACCACATATGTCGACAGTCATTAGCCTAGGCACTAGAGAATTCATATCTCTCTTGTAATGGATTGTTTTACATGTGCGATCACTGCTTATACATGAAAGGTATGCCATGGGATAATAAGGTTAGAGTTACTAGCTAGGACAAGGTGTTTGCCCTAGTGTAGGCAGTCTTGGATGCACTAGGACCTCATTTTCAACATTGGCTGACCAAGTGAGAACACTATGAGCCAAGCCTTATAAAGGTCAAATTGTAACTGTAAATCCTCATTCTCGTGTGCACTCTTGTATGCTCTCAAGTGAAGATAGTTATCTATTCTTCTCTCAAACCTTGCCCATCTCTTGCCTTCAATGCTTGTGTGAGTGTGTGTGTGAGGGAGGGAGTGAGAGAGAGCAGTGGCTACACTTGAGGTGTGGTTGTGGTGGCTTTGTTGAGCTACTTTGGCGTGCTTCCATTGAGACGAGCTACCATTCATGAGGAGTCCCCGGTTCAAGAAGAAAATGAAAAAGAGGTAAGTGAGAGTTACCTCACTCATGCATTGCATGTTTCCCATGGCATATTGGGTTCAGTTTGGAGTTAGGCTTCTCAAGGCATAATAGTTGAGTCCCATTGAGTGGTTGAAAGGCCCGACAAAGCTACTTGTTTAAAATAGCCTTTTCCTCTTCACCTTCAACCAATCGCCTAAAGATTAAATCCCACAAGATGTTTAGGAGGGTGGAGGCACGAGATCGATGGTGGGGAACTTGCAACATGCTTCGGAGGGCGGCTGGTTGTTGGATGGTCCTAACAAATTGTAAACAAAAATATATGTTGCCTACATGATTTTATAGCTCCACTTGTTGTAATTAGAATTGTTTCTTAATCGGTGCTGGTGCGTAGATGGTACATTGCTGGTGAATCCTATCAAAACGGTTTGTCAATCGGAGTTCTGAGTCAAAAGTTAGGACAGTTCAAGCAAACTGCATCTAAAACAGTAAAACAGGTTCTTTGTGAGACCAAACAGGTAGTTGTCTGTGAGTCGTAAGCAGGATTTGATCGTCAAAGCTTTCCGTGAAAGCTTCAGACGGATGCTTGCTGTACAAGCTACAATGAGATACAAAACTTGCCATGCAAGTTGCATCATAATGTGGTGCTTTTTCTTAACGCAGTGCTTTTTCTTATTATTATTTTTGTCTTTTATGGACCTCTAAGTTTGCTTACATGCATGAGACACGGGTCTCCACTTTTAGAGTTCTAATTTTGGTTCACATTCTATTCCTTACACGATCACTTTATGCTCGTCGTCTGGTCCATGCCTATTTTTGGCTATGTTTCTTATATCTCGTACATGGTCTGCAAGTTCTACGATCTTATCTTGTACGTGTTCTCACAACCCGACATGGCAAACACCATACTTGTTAACGGATTTCCTTCTTCTGGGTAGCGTTGTGTTCCTCTTTTCCAAGGCCAAGGATTTCCTGGTTGGAAATACAAGATGCTATTAATTTTGGAAGGAGACGAATTGGCAGATATTGTTCTTGGTATTCTTGCATGCCCCTCAACCTATTGATCCACTTCAGAATGATGTTATTATTAACGAAGGTCCTATTTTTGAACAGTGGAAAATTGATCATGCACACTGGATTTGTCGTGTGATAAGGCTACTCGTCGGTATATACATTTTGCCCTTAACGATTCACTCATGCTAGATGTTTATCCGTTATCCACATCATATGCTATATGGGACTATCTTATCACTATGTTTGAGAAGAAAACTGTTACAGAGATTCTGTATCTCCGTAATCTTCTGGGCAAGCTTCAATTCAAGGCAGGTACATCCATGTCTAGTCACATTCAATCATTCAAAGGTATTATGATTCAACTTTCTGCTGGGGATCCTATTCCTCGAACTCAATTGGTTACACACCTTCTTGATATATGGTGAAGGATCCTTTGTATGATAATATTGTCACTATATTATTTAACAAGGATGGAATTGACTTTGAGTATACATGTATTTCTTTGATTGAATATTCTCAACGTCATGATCATCAGACGTCGGTAACTCATGAAATGGTCATGATTGCCCAAGAGTACACAGAATCAGAGACAGCCTTTGCTGTCCGGAGACGTCCATTTCAGCAATGCCCTTCTTCCTCCTCCCAATTTACATCTCATGGCTTCCAAAGAGGAGGTAATTCTTCTCGTTTGAGATTTCCTCAAAAGAGTTGTTCTTATTGTGACAGAACTGGTCACTTGGTATCTGAATGTTGGACATGAGAGTACGATGAAGAACATGGTATTACAAATAAGCATCCTCATTTATCAAGCGATTCTTCCTCTTCTGCAACCTGTGAATATTGTGGGAGCACAAGGCATTCATCCAGTCGATGCTTCAAGAGGCGTTATGATGAAGCTCGAAATCAAGCTTATGCTACTCAACAAAATCCTCATGTGATGAAGACAATGTTTATCAAGAGGCTAATTTGGTTCATTATAATGTCTCTCTAGAAAAGGTACTACATGTTCATGATGGTTCTCTCTTTATTGTTGATTCTGGTGCTACTGGCAACATGACATATCAATTGCAATGGTTACACAATTATCATCCAATTCCTATCAAGAAATTGGTTTATCTTGCTGATAATACAACTTGCCAAGTAATGGGTATTGGCGATTTGTATTTGGGAGCTTCTTCCTCAACCACCAGAATACTGCGAGGTGTTTTATATGTTCCTGATTTACAAAGAAACTTACTTTCTATTGCGTGGCTTGTGGATCTTGGTCTATTTGTTGGATTTGATAATACAAAGTGTCGCATCGAAAAGGATGGCACCACTATTGTGGTTGCTCCTCGACATGGTAATCTCTTTGAACTTTCATTGAATGAGGATGTTGCAAATGTTGTTACAACACTCTAGGAGATCTGGATTGTAAGCTATGGCATCATCGGTTTTCTCACTCAAATTTCTCAAAGCTTCTTGATATTCATCGTCATGATCTCGTGAGAGGTATGGACCTCAAATCTCACCCGCATATGGGGATATGTGAATATTGTGCTCTAGGCAAACATCATCGTAAGCCATTTCCAATGTCTACAAATATTCATTCAAATAATCTTTTGGATCTCATTCATACTAATATTTGTGGACCCTTTCCTCCATCCAAGTCTTGTTGCTACCGTTACTTCATTACTTTTATTGATGACTATTCACGGTATACAAATGTCTTTTTGCTACGACATAAATTAGAAGCATTCGACACATTTAAGAGGTACCAAATATCTGTGGAGAATCACACTTGTCGAAGAGTCAAAATTCTTCGAAGTGATAATGGTGGTGAATATATTTCCAACTTATTTCACGATCATTGCATCAACCACGGCATCCACCATGAGTATACCATTCCATATTCTCCCCAACAGAATGGAGTTGCAGAGCGAAAGAATCGTAAAATTTTGAATGCAATCAGATGCATGCTTATTCATTCTGGATTATCTCGCTCTTTTTGGGCAGAAGTAGTATTGACAGCCGTTTTTGTTCAAAATCATCTTCCAACTACTACACCTTCTGGTAAGATTCCAATCACAGCTTGGACAGGCCAAACTCATTCTGTTCCACATTTCAAAGTCATTGGGTGTATTGCTAACATTCAAGTCCCAAAAGAGACATGAAACAAGCTATAACCTTCAGGTTTGAAGGTTATTTTTATTGGTTATTTTGACAACTCAAAGGGTTATAAGTTTTACGATCCAAGTTCTCAAAAGCAATTGTTAGTCGAGATGCTATATTGAATGAGCAATTGATGGGAGGTTCGTGGTCCACAGATGATAATGATGATACAAAAACATTACTCACTTCTTTTTCTTTTCTACTTTTGGACAATGATTTGCATAATGACAGCACTCTTTTGATGGATATTGGAGACAAGTCTATTGATGTTCATCCTATAGTTTCAAAGGAGACTGCTACAGATCTTGATATCTATGTTGATCTTCCTATTGAACTTGAGCATGGTGCAAATCATGTATATGATGATGATCTTGAAACCTTTAATCATGTATTGGTTGTTTGTGAAGATCCTTCAACTTATGCACAAGCCATGTCCTAAGCCATGTCCTCTCCACAAAAGGAATAATGGAAGGAAGCCATGGAAGTTGAATATGAGTCTTTGATCTCGAAAGGTACATGGGTTCTTACCAATCTACCTTTTGATTGTACTCCTATCAAATGTAAGTGGGTTTACAAGACTAAAACAAAGGCAGATGGATCCTTTGATAAATTCAAAGCTCGTTTAGTTGCAAAGGGATACTCACAAATTGCAGGGATTGACTACCATGACACTTTTTCACTCGTAGTTCGTAGTACAAGCATTCGAGTACTATTGCTCAAGATATATCGAGCTCATCTAGTGAGGTGGACACACTGATGACCCGCCTAGGGGATAGGCCCCACACTTACACCACCAGCATGGTTGATGAGATCATGGGTGATATGCGGCCAGTGGGATGACAAGCTGTGTGAGCCGTTCTAGAGATTGGCATAGTTATAGTGCCAGCTCATTTAGTTGGGTTCACACTATAGAGAACCCTAGTATGTATTTGGTTGAGTACCTTTTCATATGGTGTGTTGAGTGTTGTGTGAAGAAGAAGAAGATTTTCAACCTCTCACCTTGTGTGTTCTCTTCTAGGGTTTTGTGAGTGTGTGTGTGTGCTTGCAAGAGCTAAAGCTGTCTTCTCCCCTGCATCTTTTCATGGTATCAGAGCCTGGTTCATGCTAAGGGCTGAGCTGCAAGCAAGAGGAGCATAGGAAGCGATACGAGGGTAAGAGCTTCATCTACTCTTCCCTATTTATGTTGGCGACTACACCCTTGTTGGGAGCTCTATGGGAGGCACCGATAAATGATCTCTTATTGAGGAGCTTTCTTCGCGGGAGTAAAGCTATAGGGGAAGTATACTGTCCTATCAGACTATATTTTTCAGGCCGAAAACGCATCTCGGGCGCGTTAGGACCTCAGTTTTTCAGAAAGTAGGCGATTTCGAGCACTGCAGGTAAGTCATCGATTCTCTGCGCAGAACTCTGTTTTAAGAACTGCACGAAGACAAATTGGTTGTGCAAACATTGTGTGTGCTGCAAGGAGGTCAACAGTTGCCAACCATTGGGCGCATGTATGCACATTGAAATCACTAGTTGTTGTGACATTTGAGTGTAGTACAGTACTGCGGTAGAAAATACAGTAGTTTGTGCAGGACAAACCAGAGTGCTATTTCTGGTAAACTTGTGTGTCTGGCAAGATGTCAAATGATGGCATAAACTAGATTGTTGCTAAGAAGCTTGATAAGAACAACTTCCATGCTTGGAGGTTCAGGTTGACAAATTTCTTGATGGAAAAGGGTTACTGGGACTATATAGAAACGTGAGCATGAAGAGGCACTGGAGATACCAGAGATCAATCTGACTCCTACACATGTGAAAGAGTTCAAGGATTGGAACTAAGGAGCCAGAAAAGTTATGTATTGGCTCTTTATCAGTATACACAGGACACCATGATTGGGCACATACAGGATGCCAAGTCCCCCAAAGGAGGCATGAGACACCTTGGTAAAACTTTATGAAACAAATACCAAGGCACGAAAGATACAGTTGAAGAATGAACATAATGTGGAGAAAAAGAGTATGTCTGTGAATGACTATGCATTGAAGATCAAGGGTATTGTGGAATCCCTTGCATCTATTGGCGTTTCAATAGATGATGATGTAAGGTGGAAGTCTGTCTACGTGGTCTCATGCCACAATACAAGGCATTCAAGATGTCTATATTGAGACTCAGGAAAACATTCCCAATTTCACAGATTTGGTGTCTATGTTGATTATAGAAGAGAAGAGCTTGGGTGAAGACTAACAATCTTCACAAAACAAAAACAGTTCAGAGCAACATGCCTTCTACACAAGTTCAGGAAGAAGACGAGGTAGAGGAGGCTATGGATGCGACCAAGGAGGTGGCCGAACAGGTAATCAGAATTATGGCTAGCAGCAACAACAACAACAGTCCCAGAATTCACAACAACAACAACACGCAGGTGGAAGAGGCCAATTCAGAGGCAGGGGGAGTCAAAGAGGTCATGGAAATTGGCAAAGGCAGTATAATGATACACGTGGATGCTTTTATTGTGGTAAGCCTGGACATGTGTAGGCATATTGTTATAAATAGCAAGCTGACATGCAAAATGGGAAATTGCAGCAAAACAACTATGCATCCTGGAGCAATAGAAACAATGAGGATAATGAAAGGTTGTTTGTTATGCAGCATGTCGTTAATGCCATGTCTAAAAATGTTGAAGCAGCACATAAAGATGATGTATGGTACGTTGATTCAGGTGCTTCTAACCACATGACAAGTCATGGGGAGTGGTTCAAGGAGATGAAAAACCTTGAAAGACCAGGTTTTGTGGAAACAAGGGATGACACTGCTCATCCAATTGCCCATGTTGGAGATGTGCCATTGTCTATGCAGGTTGGCAAAGTGAAGTACCTTGCAGATGTACTTCATGTTCCAGACATAACAAAGAATCTGGTTTCAGTTGGCCAGATGATTGAGCAGGGTTTGCAGGTTCGGTTTAACCCTGATGGTTGTTATGTTGAAGACTTTAAAGACAAGTGCGGGTTGGTTGCAAAGGCAACATAGTGGGAAGAATGTTTACATTGAATGTAAACATGCCTGAAGTGAGTGCTGCGATGTTTAAAAATGGTTCAGGAATTGTTGCAGACATAGACATTTGGCATAAAAGAATTGGACATGTGAATGTGCAGAGAATGAAGTCTATGCAGACTAAAGGAATTGTGACAGGGCTGCCAAAGTTTAAAGTTGAAGGTATGCAGAAAATATGTGAAGCGTGCCAATTTGGAAAGCAAACAAAGCATGTATTTCCACGTGACAGAAATGTGAGCACAAATGCACTAGATGTTGTGCATTCATATGTATGGGGTCCTATGAAGACCATGTCTATGGGAGGCTGCAGGTATTATGTGACATTTATTGATGACCACACAAGGAAAGTGTGGGTATACTTCATGAAGGAGAAGGGTGAGGTGTTCACTCATTTTCAAAATTTCAGAGTTATGGTTGAAAAGCAAACAGGGAAATATGTAAAGTGCCTAACGTCAGATGGAGGGGGAGCGTACTTCTCCAATGAGTTCTCTGAATTTTTGAAGAAGAATGGTATTCGCAATGCAAATACACTCCACAGCAAAATGGAGTTGCTGAAGCGAAAAAACAGGCACATTGCTGAGATTGCACGAGCATTGATGGGAGAGAAGAATATGCCGCATAGCTATTGGACTGAGGCTATTTCTACAGCTGTTTACATCATGAATAGGACTCCAACTGCAGCCATACATGATGTAACTCCAGAGGAGAGGTTTACTGGGGCAGAAAACCTGATTTGTCTCATCTGAAAGTCGTTGGATGCATTGCATATGTGCATGTGCCAGATGAGCTGAGAACTAAGCTGGATCCAAAAGCTGAAAAATATGTGTTTATTGGGTATTCCCTTGAGCAAAAGGGATACAGGTATTATAACCCTGCTACACGTGAGTTGAGGGTAAGCAGGGATATTGTTTTTAATGAGATGAGCAACTAGTATGCTGCTAAAAAAGAAGCTGTTTGGGACTGATGTGAGTGGAAATGTGGTTGCACAGAATGCAAGTCAGCAATCACAGTCTTTGAGTGGACCAGGAGAGTCCTCATCTAGTGGTTCAGTTGATAGACCATGGAGTGGCAGGTTGCGTCATAATACCAGTCCTGAAAATGTGATTAGTACATCACATAAAGGCAAAGAGAAAGTGATTGAGCCCCTTAGTATGTCTGACATTTGTGCAGGGCATTCTCATGTTGATGGAGAGTCTAGTGGCTCAAAGATGAGCCTTGATGAGGATCTTGGGATACCAGCTATGAGAACACCTGGTGTAAAGAAGGCTATGGAAGCCATGAATGCAAAGCTGCAAAGATCTAGGAGAGTGAAGAATCTTGTGCAGAGGTTTACCTATGATGGTTATGTGGCACATCACTATGCATACATGGCAAAAGTTGTACAGGTTATAGAGCCCACATGCATTGATGAGGCTATTGAAAATGTGTGTTGGGAGAAAGCTATGGATGAGGAGATGGATGCACTATATGGAAATGAGACTTGGGATTTAGTGCAATTGCCTAAAGGCAAGAAAGCCATTGGATGCAAGTGGGTGTACAAAGTAAAACATAATAGTGATGGAAGCATAAGCAAGCACAAGGCTAGATTGGTAGCGAAAGGATATGCGTAGACATATGGCATTGATTATGAGGAAACTTTCAGCCCAGTTGCCAAGATGGCAACAGTGAGAGTTGTGATAGCAGTGGTTGCGTCAAAGTAATGGTCTTTACATCAGATGGATGTAAAGAATGCATTCTTGCCTGGGATTTGCAGGAAAGAGGTGTATATATTGTAGCCACCTAGTTATGAGGATGTGAGTCACCCCGAACATGTTTGCAGGTTGAAGAAAGCCTTGTATGGCTTAAAACAAGCACCAAGAGCATGGTCTGACAAGATTTTTGAATATCTTGTCACTATTGGCTTTCATGTAGCCAATGCAGATTTCTCGTTATATGTGAGACACAGTGATAAGGGGTTGTGCTATGTAGATGACCTAATCATTACGGGGGACCATGATGATGCAGAGATCTTTGATGTAAAGATCTTGCTTAGACAGAAGTTTGAGATGAAGGATCTGGGGGAGCTCAGATATTTCTTGCGCATTGAGTTGATTAGGCCACCACATGGTATTGGATTACTACAGAGACAGTATGGCTTGGACATGTTGTCCAAGTATGGTATGACAAGCTGTAAGCCTATCTCAGTGCCATTGGATCCAAAATGGCAAGTTGAGTGCAGATTTAGGAGAGATTTTGGAGGATCCTACTATGTATAGGTGCATAGTAGAAAGCTTGATCTACATGACGATCACCAGGCCAGATTTGAGCTATGCTATTGGGTTGGTGAGTCAGTTTATGTAGGTTTCCTCTCGGAAGCTACATTTGGATGCATTGAGATGCATACTGAGGTATGTGAGGTCTACTTTGTATTGTGGACTATTTTATGAAACTAGGACAGAGATATGTGTACATGGGTATTGGGCTGGTAGTATCTCAGATAGAAGATCTACTAGTGGCTTCATGTTTTCCTTGGGGAGTGCTACTGTGACTTGGAGCAACAAGAAGCAGCCTACGGTTGCTCTATCTAGTACAAAGGCCGAGTACAGAGGTGCTGCTATGGCAGCATGTGAGGTAGCTTGGTTGAGAAAGCTACTTGCAGATTTGGGTCTATCAGTGGTGGATAGACAAGTTGTCATTTTCTGTGTGACAACATTAGCAGTATACAATTGCCCAGGAACCCAGCTTTTCATGCTCGCACGAAGCATATAGAGGTCCACTACCATTTTGTCAGAGAGAAGGTTTTGGTAGGAGACGTTAACCTTGTTTATGTCAGCACACAGGATCAAGTCTCTGACATCTTCACCAAAGCATTGGGTACAGAGAAGCTCCACAAATTCAGGGCTTCTCTTGGTGTACATGAGATGGAGTTGAGCTCGAGGGGAAGTGTTGAGATATCGAGCTCATCTAGTGAGATGGTGGACACTGATGACCCGCCTGGGGGATAGGCCCCACACTTACACCACTGGCATGGTTGATGAGATCATGGGTGATATGCGGCCAGTGGGATGAGGCTGTGTGACAGCCACTCTGGCATAGTTATAGCGCCAGCTCATTTAGTTGGATTCACACTATAGAGAACCCTAGTATGTATGGTTGAGTACCTTTTCATATGGTGTGTTGAGTGTTGTGTGAAGAAGAAGAATATTTTCAGCCTCTCACCTTGTGTGTTCTCTTTTAGGGTTTTGTGAGTGTGTGCTTGCAAGAGCTAAAGCTCTCTTCTTCCCTGCATCTTTTAGAGTACTATTAGCTTTTGCAACTCAGTTTGATTTGGAAATACATCAAATGGATGTTAAGACGGCTTTTCTTAATGGAGACTTAAAGGAGGAAATATATATGGAGAAATTTGAAGGATTTACAATTCCCTGAAAGAAACATCTTGTATGCCAACTCCACCGTGCTTTGTATGGACTAAAACAAGCTTCACGATCATGGTACATCAAGATTAATCAATTTCTCACATCTCAGGGGTTTGTTCCTTACATCTCTGATGATCCAAATCTTTATATCAAGAGCAATGTGGATAACCATTTTGTGATATTGGCCCTTTATGTTGATGACACTATACTTGTGTCTAATAATCTATCTTTCATGCAACAAGTAAAAAAGGTTTTATCCTCAGCAGGCTTTGATATGGTGAATCTTGGTGACATCCATTCATGCCTTGGTATTCAAGTTCAAAGGTATCGTCACCACAATGGTATTTTGCTTCTTCGTCAAACAAAGTTTATCCAAGATATTGTTCAAAAGTTTGGATTGGCTACTGCACATTCGGCAAACATTCCTTGTCTTGCAAGCTCTACATTTGTGGGCAGCATGAGCACTCGTCCTGATATTCTGTTTGCAACAAATCTGTTAGGACAATACTTGTCCTCTCCATCTACAAGACATTGGTCTCAAGCTAAACGTGTTTTGAAGTACTTGAAGGGCACTTCAGATTTAAAAAATTGTATATCGCCGTTGTGTGGACAAAAATAGAGACCAATGATGTGTATATACTATGCAGAATACTAAGAGCTTTAGGAATATGTAATCAGTCAGTTTTGAGTTTTGGTTGAGAAAAAATTCAATGTACAGGAGAGAGAAAGTAAAGAGAGAAAATGAAAAGGTTTTGGCACAATTTCCAAGGTTTTTGAAGAGGAATTAAGGTACCCTGTGACATGGATGGTGGGATATGAGACTGGACACCTGTGTGTCAGTAGGAGCTTGATTTGGAGTAGGTGGCACGCATGCAGGCTTGTGTGTGTCAGTTCCACACACCTAGAGGACATGTAGGATGCCAAGTGTCAGCACAGGAAGGCTCAAGAAGCCTCCTGGAGAACTCGCCCAGTTTTGGAGCCTATGAGAGCTCATTTGGCAGTTTTGCATGGAGATGGAGAGCTTGGAGGAGCTGTCAGAGGAGCTGTGAAGCTGTGGATGCAGAGGAGACTGGCTGTGGAGCTTGCTACTACGGATGCCCGGAGAGCAGAGTAAGAGTTGTTGAATTTGCTGAGAGAAGGCCGCGGGAAATAAGAGAGAGCTAGGAACTGCATTTCCATCGCGAGGAACAGGTGATTTTCGAAGATTCTAGAGGCAAGAGACCAGGAGAAGTAGGCGACCAACTTGGGGGCTCGGCTGGAGGTTTTCGAGAACAGGGAAAAAAGGTAAGTGTGCTGTTTTTTTGTGTTGTATCTATTGCTGCCAGGAGAGGCCAGGAGGAGGAGCGGCCTACTTTACTGTGTTTTGGAGCCAGAGAAAAAAGCTGGGCGAACTGTTTTGGAAAAGTTCAAGGGCTGGAATTGAGCCTGAGGACTGTCTTTTGTCAGTATTCGAAGATTGATGCTGTATTTCTAATTTGGGAGACCTGTGGGAGAGTTTTCAGTGAATATACTTGTTGAAAACAGCAAAATTCAAGACTGTTTTGGGGATTTGGAAGTGCTACAGCCCTGGGAAGGTGTTTTTGTGGTGTTTCAGGTCCAGAATAGGAGAGGTTTTGTGAACTATATAGAGCTCAATTGCCTAGCCCAGTTGTAGCAAAGGAGACACAGTGTTTTGTTGAGTTTTCTTGGAGGCTTTAATGCTAAAAATGATCTATATCTGAGGAATGTATTTGATCTTGGAGTTGGGACCACGGGTTAATTCCATAGACCTTGGAGATGAAATCAATCCAATAGTAGTGTTTTCAGAAGTGCATGGTCATATTTGCTCTATGATTTTGCATATCAGAGATGAGCAATGGATGAACTTCCAAATGTTTCCTGCTCACATGCTCTCAGCTGGAGTACTTGTCTTTGAGACAATGTCTGACGAAGAATGTGAAGGATCTTTCCAGTAGACATCTCAGTAGTTGTTCTCAGTGTTTGTAAGGGTTTTTTTGGGGCTGTTTGTGTTGTAATAGTTTGCTGTCCTAAAAATACAGTTTTGTAAATTTGAAGAAAAGCTTTGAGGATAGCCCACCTCTGATATGTATCTTGTCCTAGAGTTTGGTCCAGATATCGAAGAATTGTACTTTAAAGATGGTTCTATGTTTGAGGTCGTTTATTCTGAGTGATGCAGGGTACCGGTAAGTCATAGTTCATATCGCTGAGGGGGAGTGGGCTGATTATGAATGGGTGTTAGATGATGAATGGTTCTGAGGATGTGATGGATGTACAACTCTGTAAAGACGAAGACTTGAATTGAAATAAAGTTTTGTACATACTCTTGGGTCTGGTGTTTTGGGTGTGTTGTATCAGTGTGTGGAAGTGTGACACCCTATAAAGGCATATATAGCTATACCGCTTCGGTGTCATCACCTTTTGGTGCCCCCATAGAGGAAAAAATTTCCTTCGATTTGTGAAAGAAGACAAGGGTCTGTGTGAAGAAAGATTGAAGAGATGGCTGAGGACTTTCCAGAATATTGGGGATTACCACATGAAAGTGCGTTTAAATTTCTAGAAAAGATGGAGTTTACAGCTTTGATGAAAGACAGGGCAACCCCGGAGATCCTCTCTCAGATTTTGACTTATTACTTAAAGGGTGATGCAAAAGCATGGCTACAGATGTTTGTGACTACACACAGGAATGCTCATCAACAGGACCCTGAGTACCGTGTAGCTAGAGCTGCATTTTTGACACAGTTTTCCCGTGTAAAAAGCCTGAATGATGTGTGGAAAGAGTTGTTGCGTATCGGTCAAGGTCAGGAAGAATACACCCTGATGGGTGATTTAAAAGAAAGGGCAGCCAATATAACTTTCGCCCAATTGCTTGGATTGTGTCCGAAGCTCAAGAGAGAGTGGAAGAGGTTGGCAAATCCGAGGAAAGCAAATGAGCAGGAGCCCACGCAAGGTGAAATGGAGTTGATGCCTATGGAAGACCTTCCTGATATCTGCCCGTCGGTTGATGCTTGGTGTGGAGGTGTGAGTGTTGGAGAAGCATATGTGGATGGCGGTGCACAAATCAGCGTAATGACTCAGTCCTGCATGGAGAGATTGGGGTTAAAGCTGAATGCTATTTCAGATTTTAGACTTCGATTGGCGAATCATGCAAAAGTGAAGTATCTAGGTATATGTACAGGAGTACCAGTGACTGCTTTTGGTGTGAATTGCAGCATAAATTGCCATATTATGCCAGCTGGTTTGGGAGCTTATCCACTGATTTTAAGTAGGCCTGGCTCAGACAGATGGGTGCCATCCAAAATTGGAGGAAGGGTACTATAACTGTACATAATAAGAGAGGAAGAGCCATGAAGTTCAGTATGAGTAGCAAGCTGGAAATGGAGAGTGAGCCTGAAGAAACAAGTGTTGATGAATATACAGATAGTGAAACTGAGGAAGAAAGTTCTACTTCTGATGATGAAGGTCAAGTATCATTTTTAGTGAAAGAAGAAGATGAGTATATAATGCAAGGCTGAAGAGATGTCAAAGGAGGAAGAAGAGAGTAGACTTGAAGATATGGACAGTCTGATGCAGCCTCCACCACCCAGTGCTGCAGAGAAAGAGAAGCTATTACAGCGTATGTTGAATCCCAATTTGCAGTCAGTGGAAAAAGAAGAATATATGAATGTAATACATAAATTTCCAGATTTGTTCATTACCTCATATGAAGAGATCCAAAGATTTAAATGTGAACCAATGCCTATAGTATTGAAAGAGGGTGTGAAGCCAGTATTTCAGAAGTTGAGAAGAATAAATAGAGCTATTGCCCGTGTTGAGAGAGAAGAGTTGAGTAAATTATTAAAGGCAGGATTAAAATCCAGTAGTCATTACTCCAAAGCATACAGGTGGGTGGAGAGTTTGTATTGATTACAAGCCTCTAAATGCTGCAACAAAAAGCAATCACTATCCTCTGCCATTCATTGATGACATTTTAGATAGGGTGGCTGGGTACGAGAGGTATAGTGTATGCGATGGCTTCTTTGGGTATTTTTAGATTTCAATTGCTGAGAAAGACCAAGCTAAAACCACTATCATTACACCGTGGGGTTGTTATTGTTATCGAGTAGTACCATTTGGTTTGAAAAATGTGCCCTCATGGTATCAGAAGAATACTGATAGAGTACTTGCACCTCTTACAGATGATTTTGTGAGAGCTTTTTTGGATGATATATGTGTATATAGTTCTCAAAAGGAGCATGGTGATAAATTGGAGCAAGTATTTTCTAAAATGGATGATGTAGTGAATCCTAAAAAATGTCATTTAGGATGTTCAAAAGTGAAGCTATTGGGTCATATGATAACTCAAAATGGAATTGAACCTGATCCAGAGAAAATAAAAGCTCTTATCTTATTATCTACACCATCAACATCCAGGCAGCTGGCAGACTTTTCCAGAAGGTAAAGTATATGGCAAGATTTATTCATTTAGTATCTCAATTGCTTTATCCTCTTTAACAGGCCATGAAAAAAGAACTGTTGCAATGGAATGAAGAATGCGAAGAAGTGTTTGAGAAAGTGAAGGAGGTATTGGGAGGTATTTCCAGTGTAAGAGCCCCAGATTTCTCCCAGGTCTTTTATGTGAATCCATCTTTTGGTCTGGATGTGGTTGGAGCAATTTTAATGCAAAGAGGAGATGAGTCCAGATACATGAAACCCGTATATTATGCAAGTAGAGTGAAGACGGAAGCAGAAAGGAAATATACAGAGGCTGAATTGGTTTTGTCGAGTCTGGTAGTGGTTCTGATGAACTATACTCTTCTCCCTCAGTTGGTGAACGGTACTTCGCTTTCAAAAGGTATGATGCGATGGTTGGTGGAGCTTCAAGAATATGATTTCTCATTTTTAATTGAAGATACTTGTAAGGCAACTCTGGCAGATCTTCTGACATATAAGGAAGGTCCGATCTTGGTGAAGGAAGTGGATTCAAAGATAGAAAAAGAGGAACAAATTATCATTCCCGGAGCTCATGTCTTGTTCTTTGATGGTTCGTATAAGAGGAGTATACATCAGGCCACCGAGGGTTATATAATCCAAGATTCAGAAGGCGGGCTTGTTGGAATTAGGGTTGCAGGAAAGCACACAAAGCTTGGAGAAAATGAAGCAAAAATGCACACAACACAAAGTGTTAGATTGTGTCAATGTACAAAAGATAAGTTAGCCCTAGAATGATGGGCGTATATACAAGCCGGGGGAAAAAACCTCCTAAAGAGGGAAAAAGTGCCCCGGCGGTCCTAAGTGTGTTGACACACATCACTGCCTATGTATATGGCAACAAATCCCCCTTGGGAGTGATGGTGTAAACGAGAGCTGGCACTCATGTATATGGGAGTGCCATGCCCGAAGTAGATCAATCCACAAAGGGGAGCAAGGCCAATTCTTTGCGGAAAGCTTCAAACTTCTCACGAGGAAGCGCCTTTGTGAAAAGATCGGCGAGGTTGTCCTGTGTTGGCACATAGGCCAAGCTGATCTCTCCTGCTGAGAGTCTCTCCCTTACATAGTGATAATGCACCTCAATGTGCTTTGTGCGAGCATGAAAAACTAGGTTTTTCGCAACTGCCAATGTGCTCTGACTGTCAGTGTAGATAGAGGTGGCAGATTTCTGTCCAACACCCAAATCAGCCCATAAGTCGTCTAAGCCACACACACTCAACCGTAGCTGTGAAAGCTGCCTTGTACTCAGCTTCACAACTAAAAGTGGCCACAGTAGGTTGCTTCTTGCTCAACCAAGATATGCATGAGCTACTGAGCATGAAACAAAAACCACTTGTGGATACTCTTGTGTCATAGCAACCACTCCAATCTGAGTCTGAAAAAGCATGTAAATCTGGCGGCAACGATCCCCCCTTGGGATAAAACAACCCAAGATGTATGATGCCACTCAAGTAGCGAAAGATGCATTTAACTGCCTTCCAATGCTAAGACCCTGGGCTATGCATAAACCTGCTCACCTGTGAGATTGCAAACTGAATGTCCGACCTCGTAATGCATACATAAATGAGGCAACCAACAGCTGTCTGATAGAGTGTGACATTAAAGTGATCTCCAACATCATGAAGACTCAACTTCAAACCTGTCTCCATTGGAGTAGCAATAGGCTTGCAGTCTTCAAGGCCAAATCTCCACAACAATGTCTCAATATACTTTGTCTGACACAAAGCAATACCTCCATCACACTGCTTAAATTGTATCCCCAAATAATGATGCAAATGCCCCAAATCTGACATCTCAAAAGAGGCATTCAAATCAGCCTTACTAAATTAGAAATATGACTCTCATTTGGTCTTGTGAGCAGCATGTCATCGACATAGAGAGCAATGATTAGATGTACACCATCCACACGTTTAACATACAAAGTGCTTTCTGTTGGACTATTCTGAAACCCATGTGCAGTCAAATATGCATGTATCTTTTCATACCAAGCTCGTGGAGCTTGCTTTAAACCATATAAAGCCTTTTCCAACCTGCACACTTTGTTTTCCTGCCCTCTTTGAACAAAACCACGAGGCTGCGATACATACACCTCCTCAAGCAAATCTCCATTCTGAATGTAGTCTTTATGTCCAGCTGATGTACATTCCAACCATTACGAGCTGCCAATGCACAAATGCTACGAATGGTAGTCATACGACAAGTGGGAGCAAAGGTCTCATCAAAATCAATGCCCTTTTCTTGAGCATAACCCTTTGCGACAAGCCTAGCCTTATAGCGATCAACACTGCCATCTGGCTTTCGTTTCAACTTAAAAACCCACTTACATCCAATGGCCTTTTTACCAATAGGCAAATCACACAAAGACCATGTACCATTCTTCATTATAGCATCATATTCACTTTGCATTGCAGCCAACCAATTTTCTGATTTTTGTGCCTCATCAAATGAAAGAGGTTCTTCCTCTTCACACATACTAGACACAACCAAAGCATAACAATCTGATGCATAAGAGGCATGCTGAAAACCTGAACGAGTACGACTAGATATAAGTGCATCAATTTTACTATCACGCAAGGTTTGCACCAGCCATTTAGGCATACCTCTAGCCTGCTCATTTTTAGCCCTATCCTCATGAATTATGTCCTGTAAATCTGCATCAGAAATAGGCTGATCTATGATGTCGTTTGAAATCTACATAGGCTAAATATTTGCCTCATTAGGACTTACACTTGAATTCCCACCTATAAATAGAGGCAACAACGTATCAAATACATCCCGTGAGCTCACACCTGTCTCTTTGGTACATGATAACAAAGGCTACACAGCATCTTCCACAAAAACAACATCTCGACTAATCAAGATACGCTTTGACTATGGATGATACAATCTGTAACCCTTGCTCTCAGCACTATAACCAACAAAAATGCATTTGACAGCCTTATCATCCAATTTTCTGCGTTGTTGCACAGGCACTAAAGCATAGGCCAAGCAACCAAAGACACGCAAGTGACCAATAGAAGGTTTCCTGCCATGCCAAGCTTCATATGGAGTAATAGACTGCAAGGCCTTAGTGGGACACCTGTTGAGTACATATGCAGCACACATGACAGCCTCAATCCAAAACGCGTGCGGCAAAGCTTGGCTCTTGACCATACATTGTGCCATCTCCATAAGTGACCTGTTTTTTCTCTCAGCAACACCATTTTGCTGAGGGGTATACGGCACTGTACATTGGTGTTTTATCCCACGACTAGCCAGAAATGCATCAACCTCTTTAGACATGTACTCTCCCCCTCAATCAGAACGGAGGGTGCCCACATTACAATTGGATACATTTTCAACCATAAGCAAAAACTGTTTGAAGCACAAAAACACTTCGGACTTGGCCTTTAGTGGATATACCCAAGCATGCCTTGAGTAATCATCAATGAAAGTCACGAAGTACAAGTGTTTACCAAATGACGAAGTTTGTACAGGCCCACATACATCACTATGTACAAGTTGCAATTTGCGAGTGGCCCGCACAGAACCATCCTTTGGAAACGCAGAACGCTGCATTTTGCCCAAAATACAGCCTTCACAAACATGTTTTAATGGTGCCTCAAGAGGGGGCAATGAAGCAACCATATCAAATTTCTGCAAACGCAGCAAACTAGCAAAGTTCAGATGACCAATGTTTTAATGGTGCCTCAAGAGGGGGCAATGAAGCAACCATATCAAATTTCTGCAAACGCAGCAAACTAGCAAAGTTCAGATGACCAAAACGAGCATGCCATAGTTTTGCATCTGAAACTGCCTTTTGATCAGAAACTGCATTTGCTGAATCTTCCACACACTTGTCATAAGAATTGAGCCTATACAGCCCACAAAACAAGGTGCCAGATACAATAATCGTATCACCAGAAGTCAAATCATGAATAGTACATCTGTCATCCACAAATTTGACTACAAGTCCAAGTCTAGCAAGCGCAGAGACAGACAATAGATTCTTCTTTATCCCTGGCACATACAAAGCATCTGAAAGTGTAAAAGCGCTGCCATTTGCAGCCGTAAGCATAATTTTACCAACGCCCTTCACTGGGTAAGAAGCATTATTGGCACATGTGACAGTATCCCCATTAGGGACAGCCTCAAGAGAAGTGAACATATCACGATGCGAGGTAATGTGCTTTGTAGCACCACTGTCAAAATACCAAACATGAGAGTCAACAAAAACTGCCAAACATGCATCATGTACAGATGGGTCATAGTGGCAATACACGCTAAACGCCCATTCTGTATCCTGCACAACATTTGCAGAATCTACATTTGTAGAAGCATCCGCTATTGTGGTTGCATTTGACTCTTTCTTCTTTGCCTCTTTAGCCTTTAGCTTGGGACAATTCTTAATGACATGATCATTTGCCTTACAATAGTTGCACCTGGTCTTTTTCTTGCCTTTATCAAGAGCCTTCTCAGACTTATTGTTGCTACATGTGGAAGGAGAAGAAGTTGCAGACCTACTAATAGGAGAAGAAACAGTGGAAGGGACTGCCTTACCACTTCTTCTCTGCCTACTGGGCAGCAATAAATGCTTGATCAACTGCACGCTGCCTGGCCCTATTTTGCTGCCTGGACTACGCTTCTTGCAAGAGCTTGTTGACTAAAGTATCATACTTGACAGCATCTGTCCTCAGTAAGAAGTCTCCACGTGGAAGCAAAAGTCTGATATATCTTAGGTAAAGCATCAAGAATAGTCTGCACAAGAGAATGATCAAGAATAATCTCACCTGCAGAAATCAACTGTTCTTTGAGATCTTTAATCTCAACAAGAAAAACATTCATGTCATCATCTTCCTGCATAATCTTCAATTCTAGCGCTTTACGCAGGTAAGCGATTTTTGCCTCGTTACGACCTATATACAAACCAGTTAGAATATCCCAAGCCTGTTTTGCTGTTTTAGCTGAACGAATATGTGGGGTGATGTTACGTTTGACAGAAAGTGCAATCAAGGCATGAGCCTGTGCATCTTTACCATCCCAATGAGCTTGTTCAGCAGTGGGTAAAACAGTAGCAACAATAGAGCTGCTAGAACTTGCAACATCCTCAACAGATCCTACATCCACAGAACCTGTACGTACATCCATACCCTGCATAATGTTCCACACTCCTTTTGCAACCAAAACATGCTGCATCATGTATGCCCAAAGTGGGTAGTTGCTGTCTCCATCCAATGTCATCAGCAGATAACATGCAAAATACATCATTGCTATTATCAGCCATGGCCACTGACTGAAACTGATGCAAAAGCTACCTGTAATGAAGCAAAGACTGAACAGAAAACAACTCGTGCTATGTAGCACGGTCCACAATAGAGTACGTATGCCTGTTTTGCAGAAAACTGCATTGTCAAAATTTTTTGCAGAAAATGACGAAAACACCTGTGCAGAACTTGAAATGCAAAAACGGAGCCCGAAACGACATCAGATGGGATTTCTGAGAACGCAAGCGCTCTGGGCTTATTTGTAGAGTATAGAGACCTGTAAGCGCTCGTGAAAGCTCACCTCAATCGGAGAACGTGAGTCGGAGGGTGCTGGCGGCATAGCCCTGAGAGCGGATGCCTGCTCTGATACCAATTGTTGGAATTAGGGTTGCAGGAAAGCACACAAATCTTGGAGAAGAAGAAGCAAGAATGCACACAACACAAAGTGTTAGATTGTGTCAATGTACAAAAGATAAGTTAGCCCTAGAATGATGGGCGTATATACAAGCGGGGGGAAAAAACCTCCTAAAGAGGAAAAAAGGGCCCCGGCGGTCCTAAGTGTGTTCACACACATCACTGCCTATGTATATGGCAACAGGGCTGATTCTAAAAGATGAAATACGTCTGAAAGCCGAAAGTAATAATGAGGCTGAATATGCAGCATTGTTTAAGGGGTTGCAGGCTGCTCTAAAACAAAAAATTTAGAAGCTAATTATAAAAGGAGATTCCCTGTTAGTAGTAAAGCAGGTCTTGGGTAGTTGGCGGGTGAAGAATCCGAGATTAAAAGGATGTTTGGCCGATGTTAGAAGGCTGCTGTGTCAATTTACAGCATGGAGTATTCAACATGTGCGGTGGGAGGACAATCATACTGCACATGAGTTAGCCCAAGAGGTAATTGATCAGAACCCAGTAATTGCAAAAATTGAAGAGCCATTATATAGGGGGAGAGAATACCTGTCTAAAGTGGTGGATTACTTACTCTCAGGTCGCTTGCCTGAGGAGCTCAAAAAAGACCAAAAGTATCATTTTATCAGGAAGAGTAAGCATTATGTC
The DNA here is from genome assembly GCF_041138505.1 of Cibotium barometz. Classification (NCBI taxonomy): domain Eukaryota; kingdom Viridiplantae; phylum Streptophyta; class Polypodiopsida; order Cyatheales; family Cibotiaceae; genus Cibotium; species Cibotium barometz. The sequence continues at coordinate 45,317,990 of NC_141067.1, read as the reverse complement.
ATGATTGGGGATGAATTATACATGCAAGGAGCTGATCAAGTATCGAGAAGAATTCACTGGAGGGAAGAAATATATCATATTCTATCTTCAAATCATGAGGGAGCTTGTGGAGGTCATTATGCATTTAAGAGCTTTGTCCATTATTTTATTGAATTTGTGCAGGAGGACCACACTGCCTCCTGAAAATAGTGGTACAAGAAGCCAGGCCCACATCCAAAAGTGTTATAGCAACTAGTCCTTGGTAATCGTGCCACCAGGTCTGCATTGTACACCCAATGTGTGTATCATGCATCTTCTTTTGTTTTCTGTTCTCACAAGTTAATTTCCAAATAAGCTATGGTGTTTTGAGAGAGGTAGAGTGAGCTTTGTCCACTATTTTTTAAAATTTGTGTATCAGGACCACAATTGAAATAGTGGTACCAGAGCTATGCTTTGCATAAGATATTACTGGAGGGTTATGTATGGCCTTCCATCCAGAAGGATATTCAACACTGGTGTAGGTCTTGCCATGAGTGCCAGAGAATGGGGAAAAGAATCTTAAAAATGGAGCCGAGAAATATCATGCTGGTATATGACATTTTTGAGAGGTGGGGGGTGGATGCAATTGAACCATTTCCCAGGACGGCCAAAGGGAAGTGTTATATGCTTATTGCGGTGGATTACCTATCAAAATGGGCAGAAGTGAGGGCGGTGAAGACAGTAGATAGTAAGGAAGTGGCTGATTTTGTGTATGAACATATATGCTGCAGATTTGGTATTCCTCTGGAGTTATTGTCAGACAATGGTCTTGAATTTCGAGGAGAGGTAGTTGACCACTTATGCAGAAGACTAAACATCAACCACAAATATGTCACTCCTTATCACCCTCAATGTAATGGTTTGAATGAAAAATTCAATGCTGAATTTAAGTTGATGATGACTAAAATGACAGAAAGTCATGTCAAAAATTGGGATGTAGAGATGAATCGTGTATTATGGGCATACAGAGTTGCGGTGAAATCTGGCACACAATTCTCACCATTTCATTTAGTTTATGGGAAAGAAGCACTCATGCCTATTGATGTAGAAATTCCAGCTTTGTGAAGTTTCTAGTTGAAGAAGGATATGAACCTATCAATTGTTACAGAGAAAGATTGTTGGCTTTGCAAACCGTTCAATTAGACAGAGAACTAGCTTTTGATCATTATGCCACTATGCAATTGAAAAGACAAGAGAAAGAGAATAAGGAGGTGAGGCAAAAAAGAATTGAAGAAGGTAATCTGGTTCTCAGGTATAATAGCAAGCTGGATAGTACATTTCATACTGCATTCCAGACAAAGTGGGAAGGTCCATACAAAGTTGAGAAAAAGTTTAATAATGGAAGCTATCAACTTACTGATTTAAATCGAAAGAAGCATAAAAGAAGAGTAAATGGTCTGCGGTTAAAGAAATATTTTGCTCGGTTGATGTTAGCCTTGAAGGAAAAAGATCGGGAAGCTTATGATGCATGTCAGGAGGTTGTGGAGAGTACAGAAGAAGATCTGAATATCACATCTTTGTTTGTACAGCTGCTGGACACGAATGTCTCAATAGAAATAGGGAGTTGCTAAATATGTGTGGACAAAAACACAGACCGATGATGTGTATATACTGTGCAGAATACTAAGAGCTTCAGGAATATGTAATCAGTTTGAGTCAGTTTTGAGTTTTGGTTGAGATAAAATTCAATGTACAAGAGGGAGAAAGTAAAGAGAGAAAATGAAAAGGTTTTGGCACAATTTCCAAGGTTTTTGAAGAGGAATTAAGGTACCCTGTGACATGGATGGTGGGTTGTGTTGACTGGACACCTATGTGTCAATAGGAGCATGATTTAGAGTAGGTGGCAGGCATGTAGGCCTGTGTGTGTCAGTTCCACACACCTAGAGGACATGTAGGATGCCAAGTGTCAGCATAGGAAGGCTCAAGAAGCCTCATGGGGAACTCTCCCAGTTTTGGAGCCTGTGAGAGCTCATTTGGTAGTTTTACGTGGAGATGGAGAGCTTGGAGGAGCTGTTAGAGGAGCTGTGAAGCTATGGATGCAGAGGAGACAGGCTGTGGAGCTTGCTACGAATGCCCGGAGAGCAGACTGTGAGTAACAGTTGCTGAATTTGTTGAGAGGAGGCCGCGGGAAACAAGAGAGAGCCAGGAACTGCATTTCCATCGCGAGGAACAGGTGATTTTCGAAGATTCCAGAGGCAAGAGACCAAGAGAAGTAGGGCGACCAGCTTGGGGGCCAGGCTAGAGGTTTTCGGGAACAGGGAAAAAAGATAAGTGTGCTGTTTTTTTTGTGCTGTATCTGCTGCTGCGCCAGGAGACCAGGAGGAGGAGCGGCCTGTTTTACTGTGTTTTGGAGCCAGAGAAAGAGGCTAACTGTTTTGGGGCCAGAGAAAGAGGCTAAAGCTGGGCGAACTGTTTTGGGAAAGTTCAAGGGCTGGAATTGAGCCTGAGGACTGTCTTTTGTCAGTATTCAAAGGTTGATGCTGTATTTCTAATTTAGGAGACCTGTGGGAGAGTTTTCAGTGAATATACTTGTTGAAAACAGCAAAATTCAGGACTATTTTGGGGATTTGGAAGTGCTACGACCGTGGGAAGGTGTTTTTGTGGTGTTTCAGGTCCAGAATAGGAGAGGTTTTGTGAAGTATATAGAGCTGAATTGCCTGGCCCAGTTGAAGCAAAGGAGACAATGCTTGCTAAGTTTTCTTGGAGGCTTTAATGCTGAAAATGATCTATATCTGAGGAATGTATTTGATCTTGGAGTTGGGACCACGGGTTAATTCCATAGACCTTGGAGATGAAATCAATCCAATAGTAGTGTTTTCAGAAGTGCATGGTCATATTTGCTCTATGATTTTGCCTATCAGAGATGAGCAATGGATGAGCTTCCAAATGTTTCCTACTCACATGCTCTCAGTTGGAGTACTTGTCTTTGAGACAATGTCTGACGAAGAATGTGAAGGATCTTTCCAGTAGACATCTGAGTAGTTGTTCTCAGTGTTTGTAAGGGTTTTTTGGGGTTGTTTGTGTTGTAATAGTTTGTTGTCCTGAAAATACAGTTTTGTAAATATGAAGAAAAGCTTTGAGGATAGCCCACCTCTAATATGTATCTTGTCTTGGAGTTTGGTCCGGATATCGAAGAACTGTACTTTGAAGATGGTTCTATGTTTGAGGTTGTTTATTTTGAGAGTGATGCAGGGTACTGGTCAGTCATAGTTCATATCGCTGAGGGGGAGTGGGCTGATTATAAATGGGTGTTAGAGGATGATGGTTCTGAGGATGTGATGGATGTACAACTCTGTAAAGACGAAGACTTGAATTGGAATAAAGTTTTGTACATACTCTTGGGTCTGGTGTTCTGGGTGTGTTGTATCAGTGTGTGGAAGTGTGACACCCTATAAAGGCATATATAGCTATACCGCTTCCGTGTCATCACCGTCAAGAAGACATATCTTCATCAACTTCTCTTAATCTTTTGGGTTATTCAGATGTTGATTGGGCAAGCTCTAGCTTGTGCATGCGATCCACCAGTGGTAATTGCTTCTTTATCAATGGCTGTTTGGTATCTTGGGCTAGCAAGAAATAACACTGTATTGTAGTTTCTACTACAGAGTCGGAATATGTAGCTGCATCTTTAGCAGCTCGTGAATTGGTTTGGCTTTGACAATTACTTGCTGATATTGGTCATTCTCCTTCCTCAAGCACTCCTCTTAGATGTGACAACCAAAGTGCTATTAGTCTAGCCGAGGACTACGTGCAACATAGCAAGTCTAAGCATATAACATTTCATTATCACTATGTTCGATATGAAGTAAGGAAAGGATCAATAATGGTAGAACATTGTCCAACTGATCAAATGATTGCAGACATTCTCACCAAAGGACTCCATGAAGTTCGGTTTACACTTTTGCGATCAGAACTTAGAGTTGCAGCGGCCTCTCTTTTTGGAGATTAGCACATCTCACGTTATGTCAATTTGTACATAGCCTATAGACTTTAGGACACTTCACACATTACTTCACATCATGCACATTTATTCTTTGTACTTTGTATATAGAAGCACATTGCACATGGACTTTAAGGTGGCATTGTACATTTATATGTAGGAGCTCGGGTTTTTCCCTTGTGCTCCCAAGGGTTTTTTTTACTCATAGCTGGAGACCTTTATTTGAGTGGGGGTGTTGTAGCTAGCCCTAACTCACTCTAGGTCTTGCCTATATATATGTGACTTGTGACTAAATGATTCATTCTTGTGGAGCATATGTGGTGTCTCTTGTCTCGTCTCTCTCCCTCTCGAGCAACACTAGGAAAGCGAGTGCATCCCCCATGCCCAAATGTAGTGCGAGGCAAGGAAATAGAGGCTCTGTCGACCTTGAACAAAAGGCCTAAGAAGAGGCTCATTTCCATTGTGCATGATGCTGGTAATGATGCAGGCCTAATAAGCACTCATCCCCATGATGCAGTGGGTGGACTAGAAAATAGCCCTCAGGTTTAGAAGTGCCCCTTCCACCTCAAAATCCGGCAATATCAAAAGCTCAGTCTCAAGGCAACGAGGAGGTGTACTTGCTAGATGGAAGGCTTGTACGCCAATGTCGAGCAACCTTGACAAGATTCACGTTTGAGCACAAAAGCACTCAAGATGCATCATCTCTCTAGGACCTTCGTTTTTCGAACGTTTAGTGAGGCTTCGAAGGCTCATCTCTCTAGGACCTTTTGGTTTTCGAAAGTTTAGTGAGGCTTCGGCGAGAAAGGAGGAACCATTGGGTAATGCTTCCTCAAGGGTTGCTGTTAATGGGTCCCTTACTGATACCTTTCCTCTGAAGAAGTCCATAAGACAAGGGTGCCCTTTATCTCCCCTGCTTTTTGCCATTGTTGCTGATGCCCTGGGGTGGCTGGTGAATGAGGAATTAGCCAACAACAATATCAAGGGCATCTATGTCCCTAACAGAGCTGAGCCCTTATGTCTGCAACTCTTTCCTGATGACACCAATGCACTACTCCTCCGTAATGAAGCTCAGACTGCAGCCCACTTCATGGCTTGCCTGGATACTTTTCTGTTTAGCCAGTGGCTCTCAAATCAATCATGCCAAGACCAGTTTCAGAGTCTTTGAAGGGGTGTCCCCTCCCGCAATTCTGGCCGCAAGTTGTAAGGCTATTCCGGAAGGGGTAGTTTTCAGGCTGTTGGGCATACCCATGGGGTTTAATATATCTGTAAAACAGAGATGGGATTTCGTGTTGCTCAAGCTCAAAAACCAGGTTATGAAATGGAGTCATATAAATACGGGGGTTGCTTCTCGAGCTTTGTACTTAACCACTTTATTATTCCCTATGTGGTCTATTTTCTTACCTGTTGGAGACCCTCCAAAACCCAATTGCACTCCCTGAACTCAATCATGGGGAACTTCCTATGGGGAGGTTCCTTAGACAGAAAGAAGGTCAGCAAGGTTGCCTTTCATGTATGCTGTATGAATAAAGAATAGGGGGGTTTGGGCATCATCAACATCGGAATGCTTGCTGAAAAACTTACAGCAAAATGGATTCAAAGGGCCATCTTCTCCAAGGATGTATGGGCAGACCTGCTCAAAAGGGATGTGGACAAATTTTGGCTAAAAAACAAAACGGCTTGGAAAGGGTTCTCTCTCAACGAGGCTCTTTTCTCCAAGGCCCACCTTTCTCCGACCGGCAGCAAGCTCTGTTGCAGAATGTGGGAGTCATGGATGGGTTTCAAGAATCTCTTTTCCTTCCAAATGTATACCAAGAGGGGCCGGTATGTGTATGCAGCTGATTCAGTCTGGTTTGGGCATCTGGTTAAGCCGATTTCCAATGATCACTTACAGATTGGCCTCTCTTCTTTCAAAGCAAGGGTGAAGGTATGGGCAGACCTATGCGACTCATCTGGTATGTTTAACAGTGTTCAAATAAGTAACAAGTTCTCTTTACAGCGGAGTGGTGTTGAGCTTATTGTGCAAAGATGTAATGAATTGAAGGTTGTCATTCCTCATGAGAGTAAATGTGATTACAAAGAATTTTCTAAAGCTCTTAGATGGGGTTCTTCAATGAACCTTGCCAAGCTTACAAACCCACATAGTGCAGTCAACTTGGATCTCAAACTCAACAAAAGGTGGTCTCTGAACTGGAATAAACATCAATGGTCGTTTTGCTTCAAAATAATCTGGGCCTTTGCCCAAGAAAGGAAACATGCAATTCTGGCTTGGCTGGTGGTTCACAAAGCAAGCTAGACACAAGAGAAGGCTCTGAAGTTGGGTCACGGGAATGGTATATGCCCTCGGTGCAAAGCAAATCTGGAGACTGTCCCTCACTCGTCCCTCATCTCTTTTACTCTTGCCCAGACACTAAACAGTTCTTGAGAGTGCTTAATGATGCCTTTAGGAAGATTAGAAGCTTTCCGCTCAGCTGGAAAGAAGTGCTTTTAGGGGAATGCCATCAACTTGACCCCTTAACTTGGCAGTCTGTCAGATGTCTCCTGTTGTGGCATGTCTGGAAACAAAGGAATGAAGCCCTCTATGAAATAAAAACTAATCACAATTTCTTTCTTTCTTGACAGTATTCTCAAGTTGGTCAAGCAAATTCAACCAAGTGACGAACATTCGGAAGCGGGTCGTTGGCAGGTTCTGCCGTGGAGGAAGTGGATGAAAGTGCTGAGTTCTTCTTTCTCCAAAACTAGGGAAAGCATGTGCCAAGGCTTGGAGATGGAATGCCACAGAAGGCTTCATTATGCGGTTCATCGGGCTTAGTCCACGGAGGCTTATGGAGGGATTCACTACACCTTGTCATTCATGTTCATTACATTGTATACAGGTGTTTCTGGAAGGGTATATTACACCTTTTCAGTTATGATCAGCACTGGATTTTCTGCCATCTGTCTCTAGGGTTCAGTTCGAAGGGCTTTTGGTTTTGTAGCTAAAGCATTTGTTTAGTTGTCTTCAGGGTCCCCCCATGGACCTTCCTCATGGGGCGCTGTAATTTCACCTTTTTTTAATATATTTTCCTGTTTTTACTTTTTATAAAAAAAGAGAGAAAGGAGGAACCTTTTAATTAAAGTGAAACTTTGCCCCACCTCCTAAGTAGGATGAATCCTTGCCCTTGCTGCCCTTGGGTTAATTAAACTGAGCCCCTACCTCCTAATTAAACTGATTCTTTGCGCTTGCTACCCAGTGCCCATGCGTGACAGTGCTCGTAGCCAGGGGGATTACCGTGGAAAAACGTACCTTGGGTCTGCGTGATTTGTTTAATTGTGTCCCTGGTAAAACCGTGGCCCGCCGATGGCGTGCGCCGTGTACAAAATGCGATTACTATTGCAAGTTGCCGCGTCGTGGAGCGTGGAGGAGACGAAGGGTAGTTGATACGTACTGCTACGAAATAAGTGCAATCGCGACTCTTCCACTGCAAGTTGCAAAGGCAATAAATCGCATCCAACCGACTCACGGGTCACGCGAGACGACTCGCAAGTCACGACCTGACATATTTGCAAAATTCTAAAATGCAAAATACCCCCCGAAAAAAAAAAACCCAGTTGCGAGAGGGTTAGGGAAAAGAATACGGGTTCGTCTCATATGCAAAATAAATAAATGAAACTCTGCAGTGGTGAAAAGGACTCGTGTAGAAAAAAACAGAATTGTTTCCTGTGGAGTAGTAACTCATGCACTGGCAGATAGGTCACGCTCGGAAACCGTGAAGTATTAAGAGGGTTGCGCCACACTCCATGTGCCGGCCTCGCCATCACTTTCGTGACGGAGTATGCAGCAGGTCTCCTTTCCCTTCTAGGTTTTCCCGTGACCCGTCCTCCCCCTCCTCAAAACAGGCAATCTTGCGATTCTCATAGAAATACACACAACCTTGCACCCTGCCGCGACCATACCCGGCAACCACCCTCGCCTCGCACTTGCAAGGTCGGCCAACCCATTATGACGTCGTCCCGTACCACTATTTCCCAATCAGCTGCAGCCGACCTGGCTCCCCCTCCCCCTCCCCTCCATCTGCTGCTGGTTGATCCTGCGCCTGCGGAAAACCGACCATCATCCTCCCAGGGCCGTCCCGTCCTCTTCGATGCGGAGGTGGACGTCGCAATGTTCTCCGCCACTGGAAAGCTCTTCGGGTTCGCCAGCTCCAGGTAGGCGGTGCACTCTACTTCTAAATTCTCCATTGTATAATGAATTAAAGCTTTACTGTGTTTTCAAGAGTTGGAATGGTGTGTGCGTTTATGTACAAGTAGAATATAAACAAACGGCCTTCTCCTTTCTCAAGGAAAGCTGCTATGCAGCCCCCAACGATCAAAATGATATTTCCTCCGATGAAATCACAAAATACTTTGATGAATAATCTCACTCACAAAATAAATTTGCGTGTTGATTTTTGGAGTTATAAGCACGTGTGTGTGTGGTGGTGGGTGTGTGTACTGTGTGCGCGAGAGAATGTTCCAAGACTCCAACTCAACCAGCTTGTCCATAGAAATCAAGAAAGTTTTTCTTCAAGAATTTGTGCTAAGATTATGAGTTGTGTGCATCAAAGAATTCTCCCAACCAAAGGACTCTATTGTGGTGGCTACGTCAAACACACTGGTTATTCACTTAATAAATATATGTAGTATGGGACCAGCGCGATGCTGCGGCATTGTTTGGAATGGCATATATATATATATATATATATATCGTATTTAATTTATGTATTTTTACACACATAAAGTAATTGCAATGGTCCGTGCGTCTAAGAGTGCGAGTGTGAATGAGAGAAACATAGACAAATAGAATACTAATGATTTTAGGAATCACTATGCATAGTTTGGCATTTCAGTTGGTGCCTTAGGAGGCGCCATGAAAATAGCTACAGTCGTCAAGGCACTGAAATCTTGGATGCAAGCTTCTTTTTCTCTGATTGTGTATAAATTTCACGCATTAATTCATTAATTAATGATGACTGCCATCATCATTAATTAATTTATTGTAAGCTAAGGTGGAACCTTTGAACATAACGGTTCTTAACCTTTATATTATAGATTATATTTTTATTCTATATTTTATTTTAGTTTGCTAATTATGTGCGATTGCTCCTCTTCGTGGATGCATATCGGAGCCTGCGTAGTCTTCGTATCGGATGAAGTCGCCAACTGTGCCACCCCTTGAGATGGAGAAAAGGGCACACGTAGCGAGGGAGCCCGATATGAGCAGGCCCAACGTGTCGTCCCACGTGAAGCTCTTCGGATAGAGAGTAGGAAGACCCCACAGCCGCAATAACACTTGGTGTACACCAGCCCAGCTTGCCTCTGACAAAAACCGGTCTCATAAGCTGACGCTCTGGCCTCTACAATGAAGTTTTGTTGTCGCCTCCATGCACTCAAATATATATATAGAGAGAGATACACAAATTGAACATTGAACATAAACTAACTTGCAAGCCTGAGACGACATAAAGAGACAGAAAAACATGAATTGAATGTGCAATGACCTACCTCACTTTTGGAGTTTGCAGATGCAGATGCTGCAGACGGTTGGCAAATGGTAGGGAAAAGGCAGTGTTTGGCACTTTGTATGGCATGGGAGAAGAAATAGGAAACACCGACACCAAGAGAAAGATGAATCACTGATGATGCCAGGAGAAGAGAAAGACGAATCGTTGATGACACCAGGAGAATCTCGTAGCTCTCCTTCCTCGTCAAAGCTCGTTTCAGTTCTCCTCGTCTCTAGGCCGCCATGTAGAAGAAAAAATGTCTTCCATTAATATATAGTATAGATTATGCTTATTCACACTAAACACATGTTGGTTTAATTTAAAGGATGTGAAGCATCGCTTTAATTAAAGAAGAGGGTGACCTTAAAGCTAAATTTTTTCTAAGGTGTAATTTGGTCAAGGTTTGGTGCTCTCACCCTCTTCGCACTTCCATAGCCTTCACGAACAAGCTTTTGATTCATGATTCTTTGTTGCATTTATACAAAAAGTGCACATGTGAACAATTCACATGATGTCAAGGTAGCTCTACGAGCATAATTTATAGAATAACATTTTCAATAAGAGTACGATCCTTTGTGGGGCACCTTGTACATCATGTTGGGGCTGCTAAAAGTCATATCAGGTGTTGGAAAAAAACATCCATAGTTTATCGTCATCCAATGTGAAAATGAGAAGAAGCACAAAAAATGCCTTCAAAATTACATGCGAATACCGTAAGAATATATAGATGAGATTTTGTGTTAGAATTTGGATTTGTAGTTGACCAAATCATGGTTAGGTGGCTTGCTTCTAAAAGTAAAAGCACTCAACACAAGACACTCAATGTCTATGAAAACATATCAAGTTTCTAGTACTAAAAGGATGTAATTTTTTGGAAGAAAATTGAAGTGTTTATAAATTTACTTTTTGTACGCAAAATTATAAAGTACCAAATGAGATTGCATCATCACCGAAACCAACAATTCTAGGATAGTCCACACCAAAGAAAATATTTGAAGTGTGTTTACAAAAAGAAAGAAAACTTCGTGTAAACTATGCTCAAATCTAAACCACGAATAAAACTCTGTGTAGACTAGTATGTCCAAATAATAATCATGGAAAAATATACTTTTAGATTTTCTCATATATATTCTTTTGAAATTATAATTTTTTGTTGAGAATACTTCGTAGGATTCTTTGTTGACCTCATAGTTATAGAAAAATTTTAAAGAAAAATATCTACGAAAAATATAGGGTTGGATTTTGTCTTATAAGACTAGCTTAAGGTGCCCAAAGAGGAGTAAAAGAAGTGGAGAGCTAAATAAGCAGTTACGTGACTTAAAAAGTAAGTGATTTATTAGTTTGTTATAATTTGTAATGTGATTGTAAGGTTCAACACTTAAGTTGATGAAAATGTGATGAGCTATTCTCATGATGTCTTGCATTCATTAAAAATTTGGTCTTGCAACACTAATTCTAAGCAATTCACGTGTACAACAATATGTAGTATATCATCATTTCTTTGGTCTTGCAACAATAACCTTGACAAAAACACTTCAATACAAATATGTAATGCATTGGACAAAGGCACATGAGCTATAAAAACTAGAGTACGAAATAATTTGGGCCTTAATCTCACTCACAAAATAATTTAAGCATTAATTTGTGCATTGGTTTTTAGAGTTATAAGGACATGTGTGTGTGTGTGAGTGTAATCTCACTAGATAATTTGGGCCTTAGTTTGTGAATTGATTTTTAGAGCTATAAGCACGTGTGTGTGTGTGTGTGTGTGTGATGAACTATTCTCGTGATGGCATACATCCATTAAAAACATCTTTGTTCTCTATCATCACTAATAACCAAATAAACTTCACCATACTAATGATGCCAAGGTGTGCCTATGAGCACAATATGCTAGAACAATACTTTTCAATAGGAGTATAATCGTGTGTGAAAGCATTATATAACTGGCATGCGAGGGCTACTAAAAATCATATTAGAAGTTGAAAAAATTCTTCAGGTTATCATCATCCAATGTGAATATGAGGAGAAGCACAAAAATAAATGCCTTCAAAATTACATGCGAATACTTTATGCATACATACAAGAGTTTTTGTGTTGTAATTTGGGATTGTAGTTTGAATAAATCATGGTTAGGTGGCTTGCTTTAAATGAAATGTTTATAAATTTACTTTTAACATGTAAAATTATAAAGTACCAAATACGAGTGCTTCATACCTATAGTAACATTTCTAGGACATTGTTTTTACCACACTAAAGACAATATCGAAATTATTTCTAAGCAAGAAAGAAAATTTGTGTAAACTATGTTCAAATAAAAACCATGAAAAAAATTGTGTAGATTGTATTTACATAATAACAATGAAAAAATATACTCTTAGAACTTGTTCAGTTTTTTTTTGAAGCTAAAAGGTTTTATTGAGATTATTTTCATAGAATTTGCTTTGAAACCTTATAGTTTTTAAAATTTAAAAAAAACACAACTCCCTATGAATGCTATAGAGTTGGAGATTTCATTTTATAAGACTAGTTTAAGGTGGCCAATGAGGAGAGAGCTACTTTCATAGAATTTGCTTTGAAAACTTATAGTTTTTAAAATTAAAAAAAAAACACAACTCCCTATGAATGCTATAGAGTTGGAGATTTTATTTTATAAGACTAGTTTAAGGTGGCCAATGAGGACAGAGCTATATATGCAAGTTTGTTACTCGAAAAGTAAGTGTTTAGTTTTAAGTAGCTTGTTATAATTTGAAATGTGTTTGTAAGATCCAAAGCTTAAGTTATTCAAAATGTGGTGAGTTATTTCATGTTGTAATGCATTCATTAAAAAGAAAGTCATGAATACATTAAAGGAATTACAAGTTAACTAAAAAGCTTACAGAGTATTAAGATTAGTATAACAAAGAAGGATATATAACCATAAGCACTAGACTTTGAGAAACACTACTTTGGTCTTGCAGTACTAATTATAAGCAAAACACATCTATAAGAATATGCACAATACCATAAACTCTTTGGTCTTGCATCACTTACTGGATGTAAAACACTTAAATACGAATATGCAGGACAATGTACAAAGGCACATGAGCTACATGAACTAGAATTATAAATGATGTGATGTGCATGTAAGAATGTATCTCTTCAAGAAGAACAGTCGTATTTTGAGTTGGGATGTGCATGTAAGAATGTATCTCTTCAAGAAGAAAAGTCGTATTTTGAGTTTGGGATTTTAAACTCATAAACTTAAGTTGATCAAAATGTAATGTGTACATTATTTCATGCATTGATCAAGAATCAAAATCTTAGACATAAATAATTAAGGGGTTGTGAAAAATCTTATATTTTATTAATGTAAGCTTTGGAAAATATTATATCCGTAATTTTTTCGACCTTAAAACATTAACAATAAGTAAACATTTTTGTAAGAATATGTAGTACATTCGATTAAGGTGGGTGAGCTATAAGAACTAACATAGAGAATTATTTGACATGTATGTATGTGAGAAAGTATCTCTTAAATGAAAGTAGTTTTAAGACCATTACTTCATGGCCAAATTATTAATTTCACTTTTGTTGTTCTATCAAGATCATTATCCTAATGTGTGGTATTTTACTTATGTTACATTGCCTATTAAGGTGAAGTTACAGTGATATCAAATGAGAGTTCTTGTAATATATAGTTTCTATTTTGGATTAAAAAACTCGAAAACATAGTTTTGTATTTCTTTGTTTTGTGAAGATTAATAAACATATTTTTGCATTAAAAAAAGGATGAGATACCAAATCAAATACAAGCCATGGATTTTAAATGTGAGTTTTAAGTTATTTAATAAAATAATGGGGATGTTGAGTTAGTCTTTTCTTATGTTATAAGTAAAGGAGACTTTAAGAGATAGTAATGTACTATAAGGATCTCTTAAGAAAGATATAGTATTGTAATTTTCTAGCACAATGTGATTTTCATAATTTTAAATTGTTTTAATCTTGATAAGATTTTGAAACCATTATCATTTATTGATACTATCTTTATAAATTGCATTTCTTTAAAATAGAATAGTTTAAGAGACAAAAAAGCAATTATCTAATTTTGCCAGTAAAGGTCCAGACCTAGGGGATTGCACTCATTAGTATGAAGTACACACGTCCCACTCATCCTAGGGAGTAGCACCTAACTGCCATGAAAGCTTAGGTATAAGGTTCAAGAAGATGTAATAGACATATGTCAAAAGATGATACAGGTGATAAAAGGTGCAATAACCTTAACCAAGATCACTTATATAGTGTCTGGCCATTTCACACAAGCTAATGAGTATGTCCATGCCCCAAATCTATACTCAAGGGGCCCAAGGTCCATGTGACTAAGTCCATATCCATGCATGTGCATGTACATATATAATTGCTTCATTACAAACCATAACCTCCTAAAATGATTTCATCCTTAAAATTAAAGGGTGGTTGTGCACAAAAGACACATATAAAGGCTACATACAAAAGCCAAAAATCACATCCAAAATTGAATGTCAGTGTCATCATCAAGGCATATGATCCCTCTTGGATCAAGAGAAAAGGAATATTGTGCAAAACCGATGATGAAGCTAACAATACATCCTCTGAGTCTAAAGCAAAGCCAAGGAGTTGTATGACCCCCAAGGTGAAATGGAAAGAATAATAGACTCTCGTTTGATGATGAAGGTAATCATGAAATTACCTAGATCAGAGAGAAATATGGACCATCCAAACTCTAAAGTAATGGTCCTCCAACCACCAGGATCAAATGGAAAATATGGAAGACCAACGTTGATAATAATGAGGCTAGCCCAAAATTCTCTTGTTGCATAGGAAAGACTAGCAACTAGCTCATTCTCATAGTCATAATGTGAGTCCAGCACTAAAGAAATCCACACGGTGAACTCGAAACTCATGGTTAGAATGTCAAAATGTCTTGTCACAAAAGAACCATCGTGCAAGCCAAGACAAGGATGTGCCATAGGTGCACCTGAATGTCAAGCCACATAATCAAGAATCAGACACTGCAAATGACAAATGATGCACCCGAAAGTAAATGTTGTCTCTCCCTATAACATAGGATTGTATCGATAATCACAGGAACCAAATGCACATAGCTCGTAGTTAGCATCATGCAAAGTCAGGTAAGAATGGATGTCAGTATAACTCAAAACTAATGAGGCACAATATTCTATATTCATGTGTGTATATGCATGACTTAAACTATGCATCATATCCTCATGTGAAAATATCTCTATGTGTGCATGATTCTATAAGGATAATATGGTCAATAGGATCATCATAAATGTCATCGCGTCACCAAGGAGACTGACAAGATATCCACACATAAAAGATAAATAGAATCATCATCCATAAAATCCCTAATCTTAGAATATACAAGGTCACTCAAGTAATCCTCATAGATAGGATCTATCTCCATCAATAATGCATCCAAGAAAATATCTAAGTCAAATGTGAAACTCTCTGTATCTATATGACTAATCATACAGCATCTCCTATGAGATCTCACCTCAATGAAATCAACACTACCCTCATGCACTATATCTCACTATTCAAACACATAGACTATACCCAAGTGAACACTGCCATGTACACTATGAAGGCTAGGAATAGTGGTATCATGAACATCTCCATATGCAAAAGCCCTACAAGAATAGCCTATCCTATCTACCATAAGGAACTCAAGCCTATGCCCATAAGAATCTCGAGAACCCACATGTGAACAATCAATAAACTCGTGTGCTATACTAGATGTATCACTAATTGAATGCACACTATCCTCTAAAATGGTTCCATGACCAACTAATGTATTCACATGATCTATAGAAAGAATGGAAGTATCAATGCTTGATGTGCTCACTGCCATCTCTACCCTTGAGATCATGCCCACATGATGTGAATCACACACATCGCAATCATCATGTACATGTGTCAATAGCATCATGTGCATTTGTATCACTATGATCATGTGCATGTGTATCATCACATGCACATGTATCAATATCATCATAAGTGTGTCTGCGGTACATCCATGTATTTGATATATCATCATAGGCATGTGGGTGTTTTACATCTCATCATCTGAATCTGTGTCGGTGTAGTCCATGTCCTTAGGGACGTAATCATAATGGCTCAAGAGAGTAGAACACTCATGTAAGATGCCGAAGGAAGAATCATCCCATGTGAACAATACCGAACCATCCGTTTGAAGGTAGTCAAGTAATGACACAATGAAATCTCCATGTGAGGACCAACCAGACCATCTATCCCAAACATCCACCTCATCTCAAACAATTGTCTCTAGTCACTAGACATCAATCCTCGAGCTCAAAAAACCACTCATGGCACGAGTAGCTTGCCTCATCATAACATGAAGTCGATGAATGAGGGTTTGCTGAAGTCCTAAACCTCGAAGTGCCAAAAGCATGGGTGAATGTGGCAAAGAAATATGATCCATCACATGAAATGTTAGCTCATGATGATAACCAGCATAACGCCATGAAAATAATACATCAGCATCCCTCCTAACATCAGGATATGAGATATGGTAACATAGTGATATCAATGACAACGACGGGGTGTAGAGTGTCGATCTCGAAAGAGGGGTAAAGTAGTAGCAAAAACCCATGACTATATGCATACACTCTCCACAAAGTACCCCTAAATGTGCAAAACACATCCACAATAAAAATGTGAAAACATGCTCATAAAGCACCAAGCATGTGAACAATCCCAAACAAAGAGTCAATGCACATGAATGATGCCAACTAGAACACAACATAAGCCAATGAGTACTCCATGTGAAATAATACTCAAGGAGTGTGAACACACCTCATCAATCACAACACGTGTGAACAATCCTCCACACAGAAATCAAGGTGTGTGACACACCTCATCAAGCACAATGTGTGTAAAGGCTCCACCTCTAGGGTTGAATGTGGAATGAAGAAATGAAGTTGAAGCTACCTCCAAGCTAGACTATGCATGATGTGTTCCATGTTAGTTCGCTAAACCCGTATGCAGGTACAATCCCTTTAGAAGTGAAAGACGAAGTGGAACAGATATAGTTCATGAAGCTGAAGTGATGGCTCCAGATGAGATCCTTTTACACCACTTCAAGCATGGATCTGACTGAAGAAAAAGATAGTTTCTCACAAAGCTTTAGGCCCGAGGGACCCATGAAGCGGTATGGCTTGACTTTATTGAGATGGACTATTTGGAGGCTATGCAGCTTCCGTCAAGTAGAAGGGGATGTCATGTGCATACCACACTTACATGCCACGTAGACATATCTGAACAAGGTGCAGGACTTGGAGTGGAAACTAGTCCCATGTGAGCCGAGTCCGGGAACAAGTCAGCCAAGGTTCCACTCCATGCATCTGAGGCCAGGTGTGCATTGTCCTGCACATGAAGCAGTGCCAGTTCGTACTATGAGTCTCCCTCTCGAATGATGTCAGATAATTTGAGTATCTAGTTTGTGACCAGGTGCCGAACTTCTCTAGGTGCATTTAGGTTGCATGTCTAATGGGAGGTCTTTGAGGCACCCTAGAGAGGGCCAAGAGGCCCATGCTTGGGCTAGCATGTTGTCAGCCAGACCTAGGGTGGCTTGGACAACAAGGCAGCCAGCCTTAGGGCTTGGCCAACATGGCAGGCCTAGGCAAACCAGTCGACTAGGCCAAGATTATTGTGGGCTAGCCCATGGTTAGCATGTGCATTCTCAAACAACCCATTCAGGTGACTGGACAAAAATGATTTTAGGGCCAGCCAGCACAGAGTGTGAAAGCATTGGACTTTTTAGCATTTAATGTTACTTTATAGCAAGTCGTATAGAGAATTGCTACATGTAGAACTAGCCGACCAGCACCAGTAGAGGTAAATAAACCCAACTCTAGAAATTCAATAGATTCATCTCATATTTCACAAGGAGTTGACGCGTTCTAAGGGTCAAGACAGGCAAGGGGAGTGCTCCAACCAAGGTGAATATTGCAGGTCAAGATTTAATCTTTTTTTTTTGTTTATTTACATCATTATAATAAAGCAAATACACCATTCGTGGTGGGGGCCCTAGAGAGGGTATTTGGGACCCAATACTGTGTCCTCTTCTCCCTCTCTCTCTCTCTCTCTCTCTCTCTATTTTCTACTCATCTACTTCAGTCTTGTGTGTTATATTTGTCGTGAAAGATTGCTAAATTCTGAGCTTCGAAGTTACCGATTCGATCACAAAGCTTCCGCGTGTTACAGTTTACAAAGTAATGTGAAGAGCTAGTGTTCAAATCAAATGTAAAAGATTCTAATAGCTACCACAGAGGAGAAGAGATCAAAATTGGGTCAAATGTGAAAGGGAAAAGTTAGATTTTGTTAAAATACATGGTGTGAGTTCAAGCTTAGCAATGTTTGAGTGAATCTCACAATGGAGATGATTATCACATAAGCAAACTCACACCAATGAAGCAACACATGAAACCACTTAGATGAAGATGAGATATGACCAAAGAGCAATGGAATGTACTGGAGTCATCACGTAGACATAACCACAAACACATGCTGAAATGCTAATGAGGATAGTATTTCCATAAAGGACCACTTAGTATATTAAGCACTAAGCAAGTACACAACGTATGGAATCGACTCTTTGCGCATGTCTCACTAGTGAATGAGTAGAATGCCCTATTTGTATAGGGGCATGAGAGGGGGGTGCCTAGAGGCCTAGAATCACTCCACCTCTCCTCATCTCTCTCACTGGACTTACCTAAAATGTGATAACTATAATTAAGGAGTCACCTACTTGACATACACATAGTAATCAAGTAAAACAAGGGTCTTCTAACCTTAGACCACTTATTCTAAGGTACCACTAAGGATGGATGCTAGATCACATAATTTCGAACACCCTCCCTTGATCAAGCATCCATACCACGTAGGGTGTGCTTGGATTAGTCTACCACTAAGATAAAAATGTTCCATGTGTTATAAAATGTCATACATAGCAATGGCTAGAATAATGTGTAAGAAAAGTTGGCCATCTCCTTCTCTTGTTGCTTTACCTTTCCCGTCTTTTTCTTCTCTTCATCCTTCTTTCTTTTGAAGCAATCCTTGATGATGTGACCCTTCTTTTTGCAATATTACTAGGTTCAAGGAGCCTTGGTCTTTTTCTCTTTGTCCTTAACTGTGGCGGAATAGGTATGCTCCATTTGAACTAATATCATTGTTTGACATATCAATCATATATCTAATATCGTTGACATAACACTGGTTTTGTCACCTTGTTCCATCCTATAAAGTTTCTTTCTTAAGAAGAACCTAGCAAGTGCATTGGTTTACCAAAAAATGGATTTGAGCCTAAGCCATGCTTCATTAGAATTCTTTACTGAGCTCACCTGATTAATTTGGCTATCACCTAGCCCATAAATGATGAGGGATGAAGCTTTGGATTATAGATTGCTCTATTTGGTAATGAGATCTGGATATCCATTTGGCCTTTTTTCAGTGCCATTGACCACTCCCCACATGTCTCTCTCTATAAGACACATTTACATTATGATGCACCAAGTATAGTACTTGCATTTATCTGTTTTATCAAACATTTTTCCCACCATATTTGCCATGGTACTTAACCTTACACACAAACAATGTTCCCAAATTACACAAATAGGAAGGTTCTTTATAGCTCTAGGACTTTAGAATGGAGTTGGTTGTCACAACAAAGAACTTCACTCAAGAATACCTTCACCAAATAAATGTACGTGTATGAACACGAACTCTAACCACTCTAGGTAGCTTGTCTTTGATATAATATGAATATTTGCTTGGGGATTGAATGGTTTGTTTTTACTTTTGCACTTGGGCTTTGGTTTTGGTTTTGATGAATCCAGGCATTATCACACATCATGTGTATGCACACTTTAAGATGGGATACACAATAAAGAATGCTTGTGAACTAATCACACATACACCCACAAGCACTAAGATGTATCCTATATGTAGGACTACACTTCCATGGAAAGGAGATTTGATACCATGTTAAAAGACATGTTGTGAGCTTAATCTTGGTAATGATTAAGTGAATCACACAATGGAGATGATCATCACATAAGCACACTCACACCAATGAAGCAACACATGCAACCACTTAGATTAAGATGAGACATGACCAATGGGCAATGGAATATACTCAAGAGTCACCACTTAGACATAACCATAAACACATGCTAGTGAGGATATTATTTCCACAAAGGACCACCTAGTATATTAAGCACTAAGCAAGTACACAAAGTATGGACTCTAATCTCTCCACACATCTCACTAATGAATAAGTAGAATGCCCTGTTTATATAGGCTTATGAGAGGGAGGCTCCTAGAGGCCTAGAATTATTCCACCTCTTGTAAGATTTCTCACCTGACTCACCTAAAAGGTGATGACTATAATCAGGGAGTCACGTACTTGACCTACACATAGTAATCAAGTAAAACAAGGGTCTTCTAACCTTAGACCACATATTCTAAGATACCACTAAGGATGGATGCTAGATCACATAATTTCTAACAGGTTTATGGGCAATATAATTGGAAATGGTGTGGACAAAAGTAGAAGATTAAAAACCCTAGCTAACATTTCCTCTTCTTGTCCCACCTATTAGCTCATGGTGGTGACCACTTCATTTCTCCTCTCTGTGCTCTCCATAGCTAGAGATGGTGGAAGTCGAGTGTTTTTGAGCTACGTTGAGCCTCCTAGGCGTGATGAAGCTTTCTCTCTCTTTTTTGTTTTGTCTTGTTAAGTTGCATTGTTTTCTTACTTTTTTTAAATGCGATGACATCTTACTTACTATGCTGCACTCACCCCAAGATGGCTGAGCCTTGAATCAATCAAGGCGATGAAGCCTTGCTATGCTATGAAGGACTACAGTCCCATGGAAAGGAGCTTTGATACTATGTTAAAAGACATGCAGTGAGCTTAATCTTGGTAATGATTAAGTGAATCACACAATGGAGATGATTATCACATAAGTATACTCACACTAATGAAGCAACACATGCAACCACTTAGATTAAGATGAGATATGACCAATGGGCAATGGAATATACTCAAGAGTCACCACTTAGACATAACCATAAACACATGCTAATGAGGAGATTATTTCCACAAAGGACCACTTAGTATACTAAGCACTAAGGAAGTACACAAAGTATGGACTCTACTCTCTCCACACATCTCACTAATGAATAAGTAGAATGCCCTGTTTATATAGGCTCATGAGAGGGGGGTTCCTAGAGGCCTAGAATCACTCTACCTCTCCTGAGATCTCTCACCTTACTCACCTAAAAGGTGATGACTATATCAGGGAGTCACGTACTTGACCTACACATAGCAATCAAGAAAAACAAGGGTCTTCTAACCTTAGACCACTTATTCTAAGATACCACTAAGGATTTGCCACTAAGGATGGATACTAGATCACATAATTTCTAAGAGGTTTATGGGCAATATAATGGGAAATGGTGTGGACAAAAGCAGAAGATCAAAAACCCTAGAGCCAACATTTCCTCTTCTTGTCTCACCTATTAGCTCATGGGGGTGACCACTTCATTTCTCCTCTCTATGCTCTCCACAGCTAGAGATGGTGGAAGTCGATTGTTTTTGAGCTGCATTGAGCATCCTAGGCGATGAAGCTTTCTCTCTCTCTCTTTTGTTTTGTCTTGTTAAGTCACATTGTTTTCTTTCTTTTTTTAAGTGCGATGACGCCTTACTTACTATGCTGCACTCACCCCAAGATGGCTGAGCCGCCTTAAATCAATCAAGGCGATGAAGCCTTGCTATGCTGCAGTCATATGACGAAGTCTTACTTAGTGTGTTGCAGTCATAGTTAGATAGCTGAGCCTTGAATCAATCGAGGCAATGAAGCCGTTTGCAAAAGCACAACCTTTCATGTGATGAAGTCTTACTTACTGTGCTGCAGTCACTCCAAGATGGCTGAGCCTTGAATCAATCAAGGCAATGAAGCCATTTGCAGAAGCACAACCTTTACGCTTGTCTTCTACACCTTGGAAGCACAAACTTTACGCTTGTCTTCTACACCTTGGAAGTGAGCCTACAGTAGCAGAGCAAGCACCGGGTTGTGCCCATCACTGCTGTGTTTCACTCGGCCATTGATCAAAGACCCTCAGGGAAACCTGGCATTGAGCAGAAGATCAAGCGTCTTAAGTGTGGGCCTCAATCTGGAACTCAATTACTTGCACTGAATGTTGCAACTGTGCAATGTGATGAAGTAGGATAAAGCTAGTAAACCAAGACTTCTTGAAGTTTGATCTGAACTTGATGATTTGAGAGACAAGCTTGTATAAAGAGTTGCAGACCTTTGGTATGGTGCTCTTCAAGACATTGAAGTGTCCATTCGGAAAATACAGGTTGGTACGGATGAAAATAGTATGCTCACTGCTGAGACTGGGACTTAATCAAATAGCTAAGGTAGTAAGCAAGTGGATAGGTATTCTTGTTACTCACCTCGGTAAAATGTGAAACAACATTTGATCGGTTTGGTTTATCGATTGCTCCACATTCTAGCACCACATTTTGATGGTTGGTCTGATGTGCGTTTAAAATCAAGATGAACCTACAAACCCGCCTAAGAAGACTGAAGCAAAGCTTGTAGATGTGACGACATCATTGTCATGCCTACACCCGTGAACAAGGCTCTGTATGCTAGCTTTGTTGGTTTTTTTGTTGGCTCTTTGTTGATGATAAGTTGATGCCTACTCCCACCACTCACACCTGGTTGTATGAATGCCAAAGTAGGCCAACCGAAGTCATTCTCTTTGTTGATGCCATACTAGGCCAACCAGAGATGTCCTCTTTGATTCCAAAATAGGCCAACCGGAGATGCTCTTTGATGCCAAATTACAGTGGGATGTGCATAGAGATGAAGATTGCTCAGAGGCTTACCATGATTAAGCTGTGCAGGTTGTGATTACTACGTTATGGCACCTTTACACTTGCTTGCATCTACGTAAGTCTGTTTGGCAACTTCACCCTTCCTTATGTCTGCTTAAGTCTACTCGACATTCATCTCTTGCCTATCTCCATACTTGGTTAACATGCAAGAAACTTCCCTAGTTGAGCCTTGTTAGAGAGAAGTTTCTACCCATAGGGTTTCATCATATAGGTTAAAGAACCCTGAGCACTGGTTGCACTAGAGAGTTGTGTTCGAATCCCAACACAGTTGTAATCTTGCAACTACAACTGTTTGGATTTAGGTTTCTGTAAGTGTGTACCTATCTATGTTCAATATTTCTTTGGACAAGAGATTAGACTTCACCACATTGATGAGCATAGATCATTGCTGTAAACTCCTTCTTAGTCAATAAACTATCATGACCACTTCAAACCACCAAGTGTTGCAATAATTTTTCATTGCTTCCAACAAGATTCAATAATCTTGTTTACTTGCATCAAATCAAGAAAGAACAGTATAGTCGTGTTTATCTTGCATAAAACTTTGTAATATTTATGGATTTCTTGAGGTTTCAATAAATTTTCCTTAAAGAAACATAATTCTTGCAAAGAAATGATCAAGATTAGGAAAGTTTCAATCAAGAATCACTTGCTGCTCAAGTTTGCAACAAGATTTATTGATTTGTGTACTTAATCTTGTAAACTTTATAATTCTGTATCAAGATTCTTGAAATTTGATTTTGTGTAGTAAGCTCTATTTAGATCTACAATTAAACTACAAATTGCACAATAATCTGCATAAAAGTTCTCATCAATAGGACTGTAATTTGCACATTGCACTACTCAAATCTACGTATAGAACTATTAATTGCATTGAAACCTGTATAGAATCTTCAATCTTCACCAATTCTTGATAAGAATTGTATTTTAAAATGTACACAGCACCATTTTCCATGGCTACCATCACATGACACTAGACTAAGCGAAAAGGTAGTCTGTCTATTTTTTTCCCACCAGGACTGTCGATCTGCTCCTGCGAGCTCCGCCTCATCCCCCTCCCGTCTACCTTCCCCTCCCCGTCTACCTTCCCCCTGCTGCTTCTCACCGTAGCGCGTTCCCCTCTCCCCCCGCTTGTCCCCCGCCGTCTCCTCTGCCTCTCTCCCCCGCCTCCTTCCTCGTTTCCTCCCCCGCCATCTCTCCCCCCCGCCTCCTTCCTCGCTTCCTCCCCCGCCATCTCTCCCCCCCCGTCTCCTTCTTCGCTTCCTCCCCCGCCATCTCTCCCCCCCGCCTTCTCCTCCGCTTCGCGGCTCTTCCCCCCGCCTTCTCCCTCACCTCCCCCTCCGTCTCGCCCCTCCTCCCACCGCTAGCTCCCCCGCCTCAGCTCCCCCCTTCCCCCCCGCTCTGCCCCCCGCTATCCTCTCTCCTTTCGCCTCTCCGTTTCCTCGTAGGGCTGTGTCCCTCCCGTTGGTGACCCCGGTCTCTGGCCTTTTCCCTCTGGAGGACTCCATGGAAGCCGCTCCGACTACCCCTACCGATTCCGGTCTCCGTCTGGAGTTCACAGATGCAGATCATCAGTTGTTTGTTTCCACAGTATCCGCTCTTGAGGCCTCCTCCTTGGTCTGCAAGATAGTGGGTAGCCATCCGATGCGGAGAGAGCTTCGCGACCTTTTGCAAGGCAGCCTCGTTGTCGTGCCTGCCAAGATCGTTAGCGTCGATTTTTTGGGACGTGGCTACTACCATGTGGATTTCGAGTCCCCCCAGGCAGCTCAGACGGTGCTGGCTCGGAGCCCCATTGCCCTCCGCTCATCCCGGGCATTCCTGGCGCGATGGACTCACGGTTTCGACCCCGCTTCTGACCCGCTATAGCAGGCGCGATAGGTTTCCCCATCACTATCTGCTTTCCTGGACTCCGCAAGGAGTACTTGCCCCTCTTGTCATCCATTGGCAAGGCGTTCGGGCAGGTGGTGTGGAGACGCCTCAGACAGCGGCTTCAGTGATAGCTCGGGCAGTAGGACTCCCGGCCATTCGCGTTGTGGTTCCGTCACCACCGGAGTCCCTCCCGAGAAGACGATCCTCCTCCCTTGTCTTTCTGGAGGACATCTGATACAGCGCGTGGAGTATTCGGGCCTCCCCGGCCAGTGCTACATCTGTCGGGAGATGGGCCACCTCGCACGCGCCTGTCCCCGCAAGGGGGTTCATCCTTCATGCTCTGCCGCCTCTGGACCCCCTTCAGGAGGCCTGAGGGGTGGCCATCCACCTCAGAGACCGGACATCCCTGGCTCGTCTCAGCAGGCGCCATCATCTGACGAGCAGGCCCTGGCGGAGGATGCCGCGTAGACCCAGGAGGCTAGCGGATGGCAGGAGGTTCGCCGGCGGAAACGCCCGACTCGCAGGGACCGTCGCAGACGCCAACAGGCAGCACAGGCTGGCGGACAGGCGACTCCGACTGGCGTCCAGGCACCTACCCGCACTTATGCTCTAGTCAGGGATAGGCGGCCAGTAGGTCCCACCCTGATGGACGAGGATTCAGTCTCAGTGCCCGTTGAGGCCGTCGGTGGAGCCCCCCACGTGGAGACCTCGCTCCTGCCTCCCCCCACGGCGGGGGGGCCCGCCCCTCCATGGAGCAGATTCCTGAGGATCCCGGGTCGCACTCTGCGACCCCCGGCCCCTTTTCCCCTCACTCGATGAGCACTCCTTCCACCCCCTCTCCCCCCCAGCCCCCCGCTCCCGCCTCCCCCGGCGGCCCCCCTGACACCTCTCCTCTGGCAGATGCCTCTCCATCCTCTCCTCGCTCTCCCCCCTCCTCTCCGTGAGCCACCATCCCTCCCTCGGCCTCTCCAGGATACTCCTCCAGACCACCCATTGCCCCGGGGCAGCGCAGCTGGGTAGGCCAGAGTTCAGTTCAGCGACTGTTCCACCGCCACTCCGGGCCGGTGGAGATGGCGATCCTAGCTTCGCCCGCCACACAGAGTTCTCTCCAGCCTCCCTTGGGGGGGCCCCGCGAGTGATGGGGCTCCCAGTGGATTACGGTTTTTTCAGGTGTCTCCAGCTGGATGCTGGCCCGTTCGAGACACTGGTCGCGCCCTTGCAAGTTTGCGTGGTGTGCCATCCCTCTCGTTCTCCTTCAGTGGTGGTGAGCAGCATGGTGGCCTTCTCCTTTCCTCTCAGTGTTGCCCCAGGCACAGCATGGGATTGCAACTCTGTAGAGGAAGTTTTGCGTGATCAGATACTGGAGTTTTCTCACCACTTCAGTGACTTGGGGCTCACGGACCTATTGCAGACCCGATTACACTCAGCCCGCATGAGCTTGTTTGGTATAGAAGATTGGCGGGCGGATCCGGTCCACACCTCAGTTGAGGCGGTGCTACTGATTCTCCTCCACACCGCCCCAAGGATGCAGCCTACCTTTAGATACATATATGCAGAGGATTGGTCTCACGCCTATGCCCTGGACAGGGCGAAGGTGGAGTGGGGCTGGACACAGAGACAGGTCACCCTCTTTTTGGAGAGACTCCGCACCCGGACAGATAGTGACTATTCTCCCTCCAAGCCGGCGCCCAAGACTCACAGAGTGGAGGGCAGCTCATCCGGGCCGGCTGAGAGGGGTGAGCCAGTTTGGCGGCTGCTTCACTTGCCATAGCTCATCCATGAGGATCCTCTCATGGAACATCCAGGGTCTTGGTGGACCTCGCTGCTACATTGGTCAGAGCAGACTTCGCCAGGAGATCCAGAGGGCTCTCGTTGGAGGACCCATAGATATCCTTTTCATCCAGGAGCACCACCTTTCTGCCGGGCATACCCGCACCTGCGGGAAGATCTTGCCAGGCAGGAGTCACACTTTTTGGTCACCGGCATATGGCTCCCAAGGGAACCAGGGTGGAGTATGCATCTCAGTCAGCGAGCAGCTTCTATCCAAGGTTGTGGATTCTGGCCCTCTGGTCCCAGGGTTGAGCGCAGTGGATCATCCTTCGGGTTGGGGAAGACCGCATTGGCTTCCTCAACTTCTACGCCCCTAATGGGGCGACCGGGAGAGCTGAGTTCTGGAGCACCATTAGGCAGTCTCTCCCCATGGTAGACCATTGGTGCCTAGGGGGGGATTGCAACATGCTGAAGG
Organism: Cibotium barometz; assembly: GCF_041138505.1. NCBI lineage: Eukaryota > Viridiplantae > Streptophyta > Polypodiopsida > Cyatheales > Cibotiaceae > Cibotium > Cibotium barometz. Next base: position 45,291,426 of record NC_141067.1, on the reverse strand, counting down.
ATGCAGCAGACAGGATGAGGGGCAGCCAGGAGACCATTCATGGGCCAGAGCTCGCTGCCTGGGAGGAACTAGTGCTGGAGGTGAGAGGCCAGGATCCGTGGACTCTCTCGGAGTTTGGCAGGTTGCAGGGGAGTTTATCTTTCTCGTGCTCGGATAGACGGGCCACAGGAGTTAACCTTTCCCGCATCGACAGGTTTTACATTGATGAGTGGGCTTGCGATAGAGGTGGCACTGTGGGTATACTTGCAGGCTCCTCGTTTTCAGACCACTTTCCAGTGCTTCCCCAGATCGAGGACCCTACGAGAGGAGAGGCCAGAGCGCCCGGATTCCAGATCGAGGACCCTACGAGAGGAGAGCGAGGCCAGAGCGCCCGGATTCCAGATTGTCTCATAGAGGAGCCCGAGATTGCGACCAGAGTTGAGCAGGTCTGGTAGGAGCTTCAGTTCAGGAGAGGATCGGCAGCCAGCGATCTTGACAGGGGTTTGCAGGAGATCAGTAGGATGCTCAGACAGGCTGCCCTCGATCGTCTGGAGGCTTTCAGAGAGCAGGAGAGGAGCCTGCGGAGGAGTCTAGCTTCCCTTCAGAGACTTCAGGAGAGGGATCCTACGAGCCCTTGGATTTTAGAGCAGATGGAGTCAGCTCGCACAGAGATCAGATCCATCGAGGAGAGGAGGGTGGAGTTCCGATTCCATGCTCGCGCTTCTTTTTGGACACAGGCTGGAGACAGAGTGACTCGAGATTTCTTTGAGGCGACAGGGCCTCGCTTCAGACGAGAGGGTCTCAGGCGTCTTCGGTAGGCTGATGGCCAGGTAGTGGTGGATCCCCCCAGGGTTCGGGCGATCGCCACAGATTTTTACAGGGATTTGCTCTCTGCTGAGCCAGCAGATGACAGGGTGAGAGAGGCTCAGGAGGCAGTCTGGAGCTTCACGAGACCGGTTGTGCCGGCCCATTTGTAGCACTCCCTTCTCTCCCCCTTCTCGGATACGGAACGGGAGGCAGCTCTTCAGGCACTTCCTCGGGGCAAATGCCCAGGAGAGGACGGTCTCTCAGTGGCTTTCTTCCAGAGGTATTGGGGACTCTTACATAGGGGTTTCAGATTGGCATTCTAGGAGATCATGGAGTCGGGAGACATGCCGGACAGCATGGCAGAGGGGTTGATCCACTTGATCCCCAAAGAGGGAGGAGACAGACTGGAGATTAGACAGTGGAGACCGATCACCTTGCTAGGCACGGCCTACAAGGTCCTAGCTAAGGCGATCAACAGCAGGCGGCTTCAGCCTCACCTTTCGGACATCATCCACTCAATGCAGACAGGCTTCATCCAGGATAGGAGCATCCTGGATAACATCTTCTCTTTCTGGGAGGCTACGGCTTTGGCTAGATTTCGGCAGGAGGATCTGGCAGCGCTCCTACTCGACTTCGAGAAGGCATATGATCGGGTGGACTGGGCCTTCTTGGAAGGCACTATGGAGAGGATGGGCTCCCCCCCTCAGTGGATCCGTGGGGTCTCTGCAGCACTCTACACATCGGCTCATAGCCAGGTGCTGATACAGGGCATGCACGGAGAGAGGTTCCAGCTCTCGTGCTCGGTGCGATAGGGGTGCCCCTTGGCGCCCTTTCTTTTTCTTTTTGTGGCAGAGGCCATGAGCACTTTCTTGACGGCACAGGATACAGGTTTACGAGGCCTCCAGCTCCCCATCCGCACCTCGGAGGAGCTCCTAGACTCGGAGTTTACGGATGACACTGCTGTCTATCTTCAGGGAGGGGAGGAGAACCTCCGCCGCTTCGCCTCAGCCATGGACAGGTTTTGCAGAGCCTCGGGCGCTTTGATCAACTGGCACAAGTCGTGTGGGTTGTGGGCCAGTTCTGTGGCCCCCCGACTTGGAGGCCAGTTGATGGGTTTCAGTGGCTGCCCCCCGGCACTATAGTGCGCTATTTGGGATGCTATGTGGGCATCGACATATCTCCGGAGCAGCAGATAGCCCCCCTTCTTCTGAGCATTCGGAAGAAGCTTCTGTATTGGAGTACCGCTCGTTTATCTCTGGCTGGCCGAGTGGTTGTGGCCAACCAGGTTCTGCTTGCTACCATGTGGTACATCACTTCTTGCTGGGCCTTCTCTCGGGCGTGCATTGGCCAGGTGCAGCGGCTCATCAGGAACTTTCTTTGGTCCGGTGGCGACGAGCAGCCCGCCAGGGCCAAGGTGGCATGGGCTGTGATCACTTAGCCGAGGGAGAGAGGCGGCCTGGGCATAGTTGATCCTATTTGTCAGAACCGAGCTTTGCTTGGCAAGTTGGTGGTTCGTGGCCTCCTACTAGGCACTGAGCCGTGGAAGGAGTTTCTTGTTTCCAGGATTCTCAGCCGCACTCCTTCTCTTAGCGGCCCCTGGACCCCCAGCATCAGGTGGATCTTTACAGAGCAGCGATCCAGAGGAGTGGGCCTTGGCTTCGAGGAGCGTTTTGCAGCTAGCCTTCTGAGGGCCTGGGAGCATCTGAGGCCGTCCCTCTTCCAGACTCCCCCGGGCACCGATCAGGAGCGCCTGAGGCAGCCATTGATCTGGAACCCCTTGATCCGACTTCCCAGTGGTCATATGGTTGGATCGCGATCTCACGTGTCGTGGGGCCCGTTTAGTTTCGGCCCAGCCCAGTCCCTAGACGACTGGATATGTTTTCAGCAGCTGCCTCTAGAGGTTCAGGAGAGGAGACTCAGCGGGATGAGGGGCAGAGAGTTGATGAGGCAGGACATTGAGGCAGCCATCCCCCGGGAGTGGCGGACTCCAGTACAGGACCCTCCACCTCCACAGTGGATGGGCATCTTTACTCGGCATGAGATCCTTCTAGCGGTCTGCGGCTCAGTAGAGAGAGTCGCCCCACTCACCTTCGAGGTGGGAGAGGGAGGCCAACTTCAGAGGACCCGACTAGATTTGGATGAGTTCCAGGGTTGTATCTTTCAGAGGGTGCGGGTGGTCGGTGTGAGGTGAAAAAAAGAAAGAAAACCCTGCCTCTACAGCTCTTCCACCTCGCAAACTTGGAATAACACACACGAACGGGGGCACCACCAGCCACCGGCTGGAACACTCTCTCATGCTTCACCACCCAACCCACGCCAGACAGACAGTAAAAACAGGGGCACCATAGACAGAAGCAAACACCCAGCAATTATATTCCAGTTACAACACTGTATACAAGCTTCTCCCGACACAGAAGCTTTACTCACACAACCATTAACAAAACACTCAGGCTTGTCACTGCCGAGGATACACCACATCCCCAATCACCACGAACCACTCGCTTGCATGCTGTACCAACTACACCAGAATGAACCCGGCCACTCTCACTTCAGAAGGCGCCCACACCAGCTAACCCTCAACTCTCTGCAGCCCATCACTTCTGCATGTGTCGTCAGCAGCAGCTCGACCATCATCTCTTTCTCAGTCTCTGTGTTGATCCTCTATCAGCCTTGCAACAAACCCAAGCAGCTTATCTGCCCTGGTACCGGCCCACCACCAAGCAGCAACACCTGTCTCTGTCTCTACCTTCACTCGGCACCCTGCTCTGCCCACTTCACCGTCGGCTTCACCTACGCGGCCCACACCAGCCCTCGTAGATCACCTGTCCATAGCCACACGCTGTCTACTTGTCTTCAGTGTCCACTCTGACTGACCGAACCCTTCACGGCCTGTAGTCGCCGTTTCTCAGCTCCTCATCCAGCTGCGGCTTCACCAAGCCCGTCCTCTCTGCTTCTGCGCATCCAGCTGCCCTGCAAGTCTTCTTGCGCATGCCCTCCACGCATGCCTTCAGCACCTACCTTGCCCATAGGCAGCCTCCTCACGCCAGCCCATGCAACTTATGCACACCTCAAAGGCGCTCAACTCTGCGCTCTCGCTACAGTCACCTAGACCCCAAGACGGCCTGTCCCACTGGCTCCCACACGCGGCCAGCCTCTCTTTATCTCCTTGGCTGACTCCAGCACCTACGCTTCAGCTACGCCAGCCCACACTTCACAAGCCCATCAACCCAGTCAACTGCTCTCACCAAAGCGCCTCCACATACGCTGCGCATCACCCTTGCCTCTCCACGCTCTCTTTCACGTCTGCAGCTACGTCCACCAGTCCGTCTCCTCTAACGCCACCAGCTCGCCCTACAGTAGCGCCAGAGAACCCCCACGCCAGCCTTTCTCTCTCTCTCCTTGCGCTGGACAGCCCGTTAACCCACACGTCATGCTCTCCACGCCTGCAGAGCAGCTACCCACTGTCTTCGCTGCTTTTCACAAGGGGGGCCCCAACAGTTAACACGTCGCTCACACGACCAGCTACCTTGTACAAGCTTCTTACACGCCGGCAGTAGCAGAGTCACCAGAGCGTCGCCTCCATTGGCTTCCACACGGCCCACACAACCAGAACTCTTCGCCTGAGAGCCTCCTCAGCAAAGCGACCCCCACATCTCCGAAGCGGTCTCTCCTTTTCTGCTGCAGGCTGCCGACTCGCCACCTCTTCGCCAAGCTTCTGGATTGCACACTGGCAGTTAAATATGCCTCCACGTGGCTATTACTTTGGTTGGCCATGCTTATTATATTTCTTTTATTTTACTTAAAGCCTAATAGATGGCCGCCCCCAATAGCTTTCACACCAATACTCAATACGACCTTGGCCACATCAAATATTGCTTCCCGGTTTCCACACACATTCAAACCCAGCCTTATAGTGCCCATGCTTTCCACATCTTCAAACACAACCAGGTGCCCAGTCCATTTCTTGGACGCGTACACATTCAGACGGCCGAGTGCTGATATCAACTCAAGCTGACCACGTTCCGGACCGGCCTCAAAACAAAACCATCCACAAAATCACTCTGCCAATGCATTCAAAAGCCAAACTCTTCACAACTGCCATGCACACGTATGTACACGAGCCCAAAAGATCTTTCAGAAAAATACCTGACATACTTTGCCAACCCCCCCATCTGCTAGAGCATTCATGCTCAGCAGTCAAAAGAAAATCCAGTAGTTATCCACTAGGATCAAAAGGGAACAGCAACTCAGCATCCCATTCCCCAGCATCTGTTAAACACCATGGCTGCGTCACTGCATACCAGACATCAACCACATGCATCACAACATCACTCACGTCCACTTCATCCACAACAAACCTCCCCGTCTTCAAAATCTGTGGCATTCCAACATTTGGCATCCCATCCATCGATACCAATGAAGGCCAGGTTCCAGCATCTTGACCCTTCTGCACACCAAAATCCACATCCTCTCCAATGGGAGTGTCCACCAGCACTTCCAGCTCTTGTACTTTAGGCATCTCCTCACAACCATACAGCTCAGCTGGCTCAGAACCCTTGTCCTCATGGACTTTGCCTTTAGCATCTCAGCAACATGCAAAGAAGCCTTTGTTACACTCTCAGCCATATCTGCATCCATCTCCATCTCTGGCTCCTGCTCATCAAGGCTAGCAACTTCCCAGATATCATCCTCAAGCGCAATACTCATCTCACAACGCTCTTCATCAGCTAAATCCTCATGCATACCTTCTTCAGTGTTGCCAACCCCCCTGGTATCATCGTCCAAAGACTCCCCAGCACATAATGGAAAAACATCCACATCATCCATCGCAGGTACCATATCACCATCAAGCTGTCCAAGAAAATCCAAGATGATGGGATCTTCCTCCACACTCTCCACATCCGCATCACAAACCATCTTCACTTCATCACAAGTCTCTACCCCATCCTCCTCCCTTGCAAAATCTGGCAAAAAATCATCCTCAAAGCATTCTATATCCAGCTCCTCTTCCTTCTCCTCAGCCAATCCCAAGGCATCATCCTCGTTACCTTCCTGTACATGCATGTCATCCAGATCCAAATGATCTTCAATAGAGCCTTCTAAATCACTGTCCTGCATAGCTATGACCTCCCTATCCAGAGAAGAATCCACTGGCAACTCCTCATCTGCACTTTGCTCCTTCATCTGCTCTTCATCCACCTGCACATGCTTTTCAAACTTTGGAAAAAAGTCAAAAGGCATATAAAACATCCCCCTTTGTACCTGTATCGGCCTTTGAGGCTCCTGTCTAATCACACTTTGCATAGGACTCTTATCCACCTCAACCAAATTTACCTGCTTATCCCTCGCAGACACAACCCCTTCATACGGATAAATACCCATCTCCATCTGCTTCAAAACCTTGCCTTCCTTTCCCCTAGCAACCCTAACAGCATCATCAAATGACCTGGGATTCTTCAACTCAACCCTGACCCTCAAATGGGGTAACAAACCATCAATAAACAAGCTCTTCTTCAGAAACATTGGAGGAACTTCCTGCTTCAATGTCACACACCACTTACTCCACAAACATGTAAATACCTTCACAAAATCATCCAATGATTGCCCATGTACCTGCTTCAAGACGCTCAGGTCCTGCCAAAGCACACTAGGATCCTCCACTTGCTGAAAACGCTCCAAAAGGCCTTTTTTCAACCTGTCCAAGGTCAAAACACCATGTGGCTCACCTGCCACATCCTGTGCTTCAAAATTCTTAAGCCAGCTTCGGGCATCTCCCTTCAAGAAAATCTTTATCAGCTTCAGAACCTGCTCTTCATCTGTGACATGGTTGCTAATGCATGCCAACTCCATCTGTTCTAAGAAGTCAACCACATCTTCTCCCTTCCTGCCATGAAATTCCGAATAAGACCACATCATGACAATCTGTACCAATCCCTGAGCTCTCCTCAGTGGAACACACGCCCTTCTAGGCAAAGAACAACGCCAGAGCTATCCTCAGTGGGGGCACCAGAAGGATGTGAGGTGAAAAAAAGAAAGAAAACCCTGCCTCTACAGCTCTTCCACCTCGCAAACTTGGAATAACACACACGAACGGGGGCACCACCAGCCACCGGCTGGAACACTCTCTCACAGACAGACAGTAAAAACAGGGGCACCATAGACAGAAGCAAACACCCAGCAATTATATTCCAGCTATACAACACTGTATACAAGCTTCTCCCGACACAGAAGCTTTACTCACACAACCATTAACAAAACACTCAGGCTTGTCACTGCCGAGGATACACCACATCCCCAATCACCACGAACCACTCGCTTGCATGCTGTACCAACTACACCAGAATGAACCCTGATGGGGAGAAAACCAGAATTAGGGTTAGAGTTCATTCATGGGAGACATACACAGAGAAGCAAGGGAGAGAGAGAGAGAGTTGTGGGGATAAGTCAACTCATCAATCAATGAGTGTGTGACTCCCCTATCACACATGTATATTGCACTAGTACACATAGTGCACTTAGTACATTAAAAGTACTAAGTGTACTATGTACTATAACTTATGGGCTTGTACACACTATAAGGGTGGGCATAACGCCTTTACCCCAACAACCTCCCACTTAAAGGCAAAGTGCCCTTAAGTAAAGGAAAAGAAAAAATCAGCATGTACATGATAATATACAAGGCCATATCAAGGCTGAAAATGGCCTCATCCAATGCCCATCAAGTGTCTGCAAATGAGCAAACCGCTCCGGAGGCAAACTCTTTGTCAACAGATCAGCCGGGTTGTCATCCGTGTGAATCTTAACAAGCTGAATTTGCTTGTTCTCTATCACCTCTCTGATGAAGTGATACTTCACATCCACATGCTTTGTCTTTGCATGAAAGACAGGGTTCTTTGCCAACTGGATGGCACTCTGACTGTCACAATGCAACAATGGAATATCCCCTGTATAGCCCAAATCAACCACTAACCGAGATAGCCATAATGCCTCCTTGCAAGCCTCTGTGGCTGCAATATACTCGGCCTCTGTAGTAGATAAGGGAGTGCACTTCTGCATCCTGGATATCCATGACACAGCACCTCCTGTGAATGTAAATACATAACCGGTAGTAGACTTCCGGTTATCTGGATGACCGGCATAATCCGAATCCGTGTAACCATGCACTAATGCATCCTGTTTGCCAAAGCAAATGCACAAATCCTGTGTGCCCTTCAGGTATCTCATGACACCTTTCACTGCTTCCCAATGCTTCTTGCCAGGGTTGGCCATGTATCTAGAAACCACTCCCACTGCAAATGCAATGTCCGGCCTAGTAGCAACCATGGCATACATGAGACTGCCACAAGCTGAAGCATACGGAATCTTGGCCATATCAGCCCTGTCTCTATCTGACTGTGGGCTGTCCATAGCACTGAGTTTCACATATGGAGGCAAAGGAGTACTAGCCTTCTTCCCCCCGTCCATATTGAACCTCTGCAAGACTTTGCCAATGTATTCCTTCTGAGACAAATACAACACATGCTGATTTCTGTCCCGAAGTATCCGCATACCCAAGATGTGATTTGCATCACCCAAATCCTTCATATCAAAGGTTTGATGCAGCCTCTGCTTCAAGGCATCCATCTCTTTACGAGATTTCCCGGCAATCAACATATCATCAACATACAAAATGAGAATCAATAGACTGCCATCCAAAGCTTTCTTGGTGTACAAGCAGTGATCTATGTCACTTCTCCTGAATTTCTGTGATTTCATGAATGTATCAAATTTATGATACCATTCTCTTGGTGCCTGTTTGAGCCCATAAAGACTCTTTTTCAGCTTGCATACAAGCTTCTCCTTTCCAGTCACTGCATAACCCTCTGGCTGCTGCATATATATCTCCTCATGGAGATCACCGTGAAGAAAAGCAGTCTTCACATCCATCTGAATCAAGTCCAGATCATCATGTGCAACCAAAGCTAATACAGCTCTAAGTGTGGTCATTTTGACCACTGGAGAGAAGATCTCATCAAAGTCCACACCATATTCCTGCTTGAAGCCCTTAGCCACTAACCTGGCTTTGTATCTTGGCTTTGCATCTGGTGCAACTTTGAGCATGTATACCCACTTGCATGGCAAAACCTTCTTGCCTGCAGGCAAATGCACCAACTTCCATGTTTCATTTTTATGCAGAGAATCCATCTCTGACTTCATGGCACGCTCCCAAAGAGCTTTGTCTGCCCTCTGTAAAGCCTCTTTGTAACATGAGGGCTCCCCACAGTCAGTGAGCATCAAGTAGTCAACCCCTGGAACAAACCTGTCAGGGGCTCTGGAGGGTCTAGTGGACCTCCGTACCCAATGACCATCATTTGCAGGTTGCTGTCCAGCCTGCATATCACCCATTGGTGGCTCCTGTTCCATGCCATAAGGCTGAAAAATCATGCCCGGTATCTCCTCCAACTGTGGTATATCCATAGGGATATCTTCTGCCATCTCTGGCTGTCCATTTGGACCATTTTCAGCACCATTTAAGGGCTGGTTTTGCTGCTGTAATGGCTGATTTACAGCCCTTTGTTGTTGTCCATGATGTCCATCATCATCAAAGATGACTCTGCCAGGCTCCTGTTGCCTTGCAGGCTCCTTATACATGCATGTTTCATCAAAAATGACATCATTGCTGCGTATGATCTTTCTATTCATGGGATCCCAAAGTCTATACCCCATTTCACCTCTGTCACCATATCCTAGGAATATGCATTTGTGAGACTTAGGATCAAGTTTGGTGCGCATTTCCGCGTATGTGCACGTACGCAACGCAACCAAACACTCTCAAGTGCTTGTATGACGGAGGCTTCCCTGTCCATACTTCTTCTGGCACTTTCCCACCAAGCCTCGTGTTAGGTGACCTGTTTATAAGGTGAACGGCTGTCATAACAGCTTCAGCCCAAAAACCATGAGGTAATGCAGCATGTGACAACATAGAACGGACCTTCTCCTGAATGGTCCTGTTCATCCTCTCTGCTGTCCCGTTTTGTGGAGGATCATAAGGAGTAGAGAGCTCCCTCTTGATGCCTTTAGCATCACAAAAGTCCTGAAACTGTTTGGACATGTACTCTCCACCATTGTCGGAACGCAAAGCCTTCAGTGTTTTGCCAGTTTGATTCTCAACAAGAGCAACAAACTTCTCAAACACTGAGAATGTATCACTCTTCAAACGAAGAGGATAGACCCACACCTTGCGTGTGGCATCATCAATAAAAGACACAAAGTATTTTGCCCCTCCCAAAGAAAGCTGAGGCATCTCACATACATCTGTATGCACAAGCTCTAACTGAGCATCTTTCTGTCCAAGAGCTTTCTTGTGGGGGCACTGTAGTTGCCTACCATATATACAATGCTCACAAAACTGAAAACTTGAAAACTTTAGAGAAGGCAAGTAACCCAAACGAGACAATTGCTCCATTCCCTTGACACTCATGTGTCCCAACCGGCTATGCCACATAGAGATTTCCGGCAGCTCGGTTGCATTTACATTAGCATGGTGACAAACACCTGCATGCATAAAGTAAAGAGTGTCCACCTTAGAGCCTCTGGCAACAACCAGTGAGCCCTTACTAATTTTCCACTTTCCACTACCAAATGTGGTAACATAATCAGCATCATCAAGCTGTCCAGTAGAAAGCAAATTCTTCTTGATCTCAGGCACATGCCTGACATCATGGAGCATAAGCTGTGAGCCATCTGAAAACACAAGCCTCACATCACCTCTGCCAAGTATCTTGCATGCATGGTTATCACCCAAATAAACCACTCCTTCATTGCCAGCAGTATACCTGACAAACAAGTCTCTGCAACCTGTGACATGAAAGGAGGCACCTGAATCAATGATCCATGAGTGCATACCATGACCACCTGTAAGAAGTGAATGGGCATCAAGTGAAGAAGTAAATAGGACCTCATCCTCACTGCCACCTGCATGTGACACATTGATTTCTTCGATCTTGACTCCACTTTTGCCCTTTGGCTTTACATCTTTGGCTTCATCCTTCTCTTTGTCTTTGCCTTTTCCCTTTTCCTTTTGATCATTTTTCCATTTGTAGCATTGCTTTTTGATGTGTCCCTTCTTGCCACAATAATGGCATTCCAAATCCTTTTTGGAGCGAGACTTGCTCCTTCCCCTTTCTTGGCTTTTCCCCCTTTGCTGGGATCTCCCACGTGCATTCATTGCATTGGACTTTCCAACAGAGTTGTTTTTCCTGTTCATCTCTTCTTGAAGAAGAGCACCCTCAACATCTGCATATGACAGCATAGCATTCGAATTGCTAGTGGCTGTCCTGAATGTGTCCCAACTCTCTGGCAAAGTGCATAACAGAAAAGTGGCTTTGAACTCATCGTCCATCGCCAACTTTTGATTAATGACTTGGCTGACAATACCATTAAACTCATTGAGATGGGCTGTCATAGAAGCCCCTTCCTTCATCTGAAGACCTATGAGTTTCTTCAACCAATACACTTTGCTTGAGGCACTTTGTTGGGCATACAAGTCCTGCAATCTCTGCCACATTCCCCAAGCTGTCTTCTCTTCACGAATGCTGAAAAGTAATGAGTCTGACACAGACAACATGATAGTAGATCTTGCCAGCTCATCCATATCTTCCCACTCTTCAGCTGTAAGAGAAGCGGGCATCACACCCCTTTCTTTGATAGGCTTGTGCTGCTTTTTCTGGAGCAACACATTGTAGCACTGGGTTTGCCAAATATCATAATTCTGCGAGCCTTCAAGCTTCTTGATGTGAAGCAATGAAGAGCTCTCACCTGTGGTTGCCATAGCAAAATGCAACCTGTCAATGCCTGACTCCCTGCAAATGTGCAAACACTGCACCCAAGATGTGCAAACACTGCACCCAGAGCACACAAAGTGCTCACAAATGTTCTCCCAAGCTTTATCTCCCACTGCGGAAGCAAGAATGCAACTTTTCTCCCACTTTATGTGATGAAAACACCAAAATCTGGTTGCTGCAGATTTTGGACAGCACCTTAAATGTGCTCTTTTGCCCTTCCAAAGTACTGTACAACAGTACTAAGTGCTCACCTGTGATGTACCAAACCTGTCCCGGCAAGTTCAGCAGCTGAATTTGAACCTTTTGATCACTCAAAACAGTGTACAGCCATGCCAAAACATGCACAAAGCTGTGCCAAATCTGTACCAGCAAGTACAATAGCAATAAATGCTCTCCTGGCTGTCCAAATGAGTGAAAATCAGACTTTTACAGTCCTGTACACTGCATAAAACAGTCCTGAACAGAAATTGGGCAAAAGCCCCTTGACTGCAAGCTGATTTTTGATGATTCAAGGCATAAATGTCTTGCCTGCTGCTTTGCCAAGCTCAACAAGCATACAAACTTGAAAAGCCCCTTGATTTGAGATCAATTCCTGATCATGCATGGTACATTGGCGCACATGAAGGCATCCAGAGTGTTCACGATGCTTCCCCCTAGCTACATATACATCAAATACATGAAAGCCCCTTGATTTACAGGCACATTGAGTGCTTGTAAGGCATCAGCACATTATCCACAGCATCAAATGCGATTGCCTGCATGCAAATCAACTCAATCGGCACAAAAGCCCCTTGATTTGCACTGCAATTTGCTGCGATTTTGCCCAAATGTGCGATTTTTCACATCATACAGCATGTATGAGTGCTTAATTGCACAATTACATCAAAAGCCCCAAATTTCGACATCCAATTTCCTGCAAATTGATCCTGATTTGACCAATTTCCTGCAAATTTATCCTGATTGTGACCAATGTCACCCAATTTTGCCAATTTTGCTCAAAATTGAGCAATTCAGCACCTGAACCTGCTCAATTGATTGAATTGACAAGGAAAATCCAAAATTGAAGCAAAATACCTCTGATTTCTGATTTCTGTTGCAGGAAAAGAGGGGGGTTATGATGATGCTGCTGCAGAAAAAGGAGGATTCTGCTGCTGCTGCTGTGCTGTACGGAGGCGCCTTCGGTGCTGGGCGGCCACGTGGGCTGGCTACGTGGGCGGCCTCACTCTGTTGCTGCAAGACGATGTGGTTGGCCTTCAAGTGAAGAAGGACGGAGGCTGGATTGCAGTCCAGCCGGTGCTTCAGAGGGCCTCGGTTTGCCTGCCCTTTTCTTCGAAGAAACCTTCCAAGGATCAAGGCAGCTGCTGCACGTGAATCGCTATCCACCATGCCCCGAGCCCGAGTTGTGGACCAGCCGATCAAATGCGCTTGTCGCCTGCGTTGTGATGCAACGCCCGCCTGGTAGCGCTTCGCTCGCCTAGCGCACTTACGCGCTACAATTTTTGCCACGTATTCGCCTGGCTTCGCCGTCGACGGGCTCCCTTCGCTACTGGCCGCTGACGTCTTTGCTTAGCGCCAGTCTACGCACAGCATCTGTAGTCGACAGTCCACGCTCATCGCTCATCCGCCCAACACTTTGCCTATCGCTTACTGATTCGCACGCTTATGAGCGCCACCTGCAGTTTAGCCTGTGTTGCTTTCGCCTCTTTTGCTGCCTTCGTTCACGCCCAGCACTCAGCTAACAGAGGTTTCTTTGCTCGATCAAACAGAGAGGACGGGCCTGCTCCAGCTCCAGCTCTGATACCAGTTGATGGGGAGAAAACCAGAATTAGGGTTAGAGTTCATTCATGGGAGACATACACAGAGAAGCAAGGGAGAGAGAGAGAGAGTTGTGGGGATAAGTCAACTCATCAATCAATGAGTGTGTGACTCCCCTATCACACATGTATATTGCACTAGTACACATAGTGCACTTAGTACATTAAAAGTACTAAGTGTACTATGTACTATAACTTATGGGCTTGTACACACTATAAGGGTGGGCATAACGCCTTTACCCCAACAAACCCGACCACTCTCACTTCAGAAGGCACCCACACCAGCTAACCCTCAACTCTCTACAGCCCATCACTTCTGCATGTGTCGTCAGCAGCAGCTCGACCATCATCTCTTTCTCAGTCTCTGTGTTGATCCTCTATCAGCCTTACAACAAACCCAAGCAGCTTATCTGCCCTGCTACCGGCCCACCACCAAGCAGCAACACCTGTCTCTGTCTCTGCCTTCACTCGGCACCCTGCTCTGCCCACTTCACCGTCGGCTTCACCTACGCGGCCCACACCAGCCCTCGTAGATCACCTGTCCACAGCCACACGCTGTCCACTTGTCTTCAGTGTCCACTCTGACTGACCGAACCCTTCACGGCAGCTTCCCTGCAGTCGCCGTTTCTCAGCTCCTCATCTAGCTGCAGCTTCACCAAGCCCGTCCTCTCTGCTTCTGCGCATCCAGCTACCCTGCAAGTCTTCTTGCGCGTGCCCTCCACGCATGCCTTCAGCACCTACCTTGCCCATAGGCGGCCTCCTCACGCCAGCCCATGCAACTTATGCACACCTCAAAGGCGCTCAACTCTGCGCTCTCGCTACAGTCACCTAGACCCCAAGACGGCCTGTCCCACTGGCTCCCACACGCGGCCAGCCTCTCTTTATCTCCTTGGCTGACTCCAGCACCTGCGCTTCAGCTACGCCAGCCCACACTTCACAAGCCCGTCAGCCCAGTCAACTGCTCTCACCAAAGCGCCTCCACATACGCTGCGCATCACCCTTGCCTCTCCATGCTCTCTTTCACGTCTGTAGCTACGTCCACCAGTCCGTCTCCTTCAACGCCACCAGCTCGCCCTACAGTAGTGCCAGAGAACCCCCACGCCAGCCTTTCTCTCTCTCCTTGCGCTGGACAGCCCGTTAACCCACACGTCATGCTCTCCACGCCAGCAGCTACCCACTGTCTTCGCTGCTTTTCACAAGGGGGGCCCCAACAGTTAACACGTCGCTCACACGACCAGCTACCTTGTACAAGACGGCTGCTTCTCACACGTCGGCAGCAGTAGAGTCACCAGAGCGTCGCCTCCATTAGCTTCCACACGGCCCACACGACCAGAACTCTTCGCCTGAGAGCCTCCTCAGCAAAGCGACCCCCACATCTCCGAAGCGGTCTCCCCTTTTCTGCTCTGCAGGCTGCCGACTCGCCACCTCTTCGCCAAGCTTCTGGATTGCACGCTGGCAGTTAAATATGCCTCCACGTGGCTATTACTTTGGTTGGCCACGCTTATTATATTTCTTTTATTTTACTTAAAGCCTAATAGATGGCCACCCCCAATAGCTTTCACACCAATACTCAATATGACCTTGGCCACATCAAATATTGCTTCCCGGTTTCCACACACATTCAAACCCAGCCTTCCAGTGCCCATGCTTTCCACATCTTCAAACACAACCAGGTGCCCAGTCCATTTCTTGGACGTGTACACATTCAGACGGCCGAGTGCTGATATCAACTCAAGATGACCACGTTCCGGACCGGCCTCAAAACAAAACCATCCACAAAATCACTCTGCCAATGCATTCAAAAGCCAAACTCTTCACAACTGCCATGCACATGTATGTACACGAGCCCAAAAGATCTTTCAGAAAAATGATTGTGACAGTCGGCTTTCATCAGAGACAGTGGCATGTAGACCCCTCACCGGCCTCGTTAGGGGAGGACTATTCTTGGAGATTATGGGCTTGGGACAGCAGGCCTCTTATTCGCCTTCATCAGTGGGATCCATGCGAGTGGCTTTGGTGAGATCCCTACTTGGCCCCTACCAGCCCAGGCACCCCCTTTTTTCAGTACACAGCGAGGCTGGGGCGGCGGATCCAGAGGCACAGGATAGCGGGCACCCCGTTGTTGGCGGCCGAGCATTGGCGGCGACAGGGGCTCTCCCCTGCCTTCCTTAGGGACTTCTGGGAGCGCCTTTGGGCCAGCTTCCGGCCCCGAAAGGTGACGCTTTTTCTCTAGCTTACAGCGCATAGAGGACTGGCTGTGGGGGCTTGGCTAGCTTTTGGCAGACACCCAGCGTCCTACCCTCGGTGCGGCCATGCATAGGAGTCGCAGCGGCACTGCTTATGGGATTGCCCACCACAGGCACAGCAGGTCTGACAGCGCGCTCTCAGGATGGTTTTTGCAGGCTCGCCAGGTGAGATGATGGTGACGTGGGGTGCGGTGGCTTGGGCCACGGACAGCGGCCCGGCCCTTGGATACGAGGACGTCCCTGGCAGTATGACCATCCAGGTCTCTCACAGGGCGATGGCAGTGGGACTTCTCTTCGGCAGTCTCCCAGGAGGGGGACGGGCATAGATGGGATATGATCAGCAGCATGACGGCTTGGCACATATGGAGAGCCCGATGTAGGGAGGCCATAGACCGCCAGGTGACTCCACCAGCGGAGGTCATACAGGCCCTCTAGGTGGACATCATTCACACCTTGAGAGGACAGTGGGGGAAACTTCAGGGCGACTCGGATCGCATGAGAGCTCACCGCAAGGCGTTCCTCCGCACTTGGTAGCCTGGCCCCTTCCTCATCGAGAGGGGCGAGGATGTCACTTGGCACTACCAGTTTGGCTCTTCTCACCTCCCGCATGTACTACTAGGTAGCCCCCCCCAGAGAGCGGCCAGCCCCACGGGGGTGGAGCTCCGGTGTTCACTGTGTTTATTATCCCTCCTTGTGAGGTGAGCTGGCGTTTTCTCATTAACTAATAGAAGGATCGTTTTTCCAAAAAAAAAAATTATACACAGCAACCTTCAATATCCTCCAAAACTATAATGATTCTCCAAAACTAGACAAATATAGAGGAAAATTAATGTTTATGTATAGACTTGATGAAAAGAAGTTTTAATCAAGAGTATTTAGCAAGAAAGTTCGTAGAAAATCACTCAGAAAATGATTGAAAACCTTAATTTAAAAAACAAGAAAATAAAGAAAGTCAAGATTCTCTCATATCTATGTAGGAATTAGGGTTTTGAAATCTGTGATTAGCACATATTAGAAAATGATTACCATTAATCTTATTACTAATGCACTCAAAACATCATCAAAAGAAAATCAAAAAACTATGTAAAAGCACTAATCTAAAAATTGATTAAGTACTTATTATTCTCTAATCAAAACATCAAGGTCTAAGCCAAGAGCTTTGATACCAACCATGAAAACCTAAGAGTAAGCTCCAAGCAGATGTAATAGATATATGTCAAAAGATGATAAAGGTGATAAAAGGTATACTAGCCTAGATCAAGATTACTTATATAGTGCGTGGCTATTTCACACTCGCTAACCAATATGTTCATGCCCACAAATCTATGCTCAAGGGACCAAAGGTCCATGTGCCTAGGCCCATACCTATAATGAAGTAGATTTGGTTTACATGCACATGGGGGATGGGGCCTAGGCACTGGGGCTTAGGGTCATTTACATGTGTACTTTTAGGCCTTGGGCTATATTACACATAGGGCTCATGGGCATGGTACAACCTTTTGATCATTTTGACTTTACCTTTCTTGAAGCTCTTATGCCCAAGCTTCAATGGTATTCTTCTCCCTTAGAGACGAAGTTGGTGAATACACCCATGTTATCTACTCCATGTTATGAGTGGGTCTTTTGCTTTCTTGCATTGGTATCAGAGCTTTGATGTTGATCCATTTTCTTGGATTTTTTTTGAATTTTTTTGAGTTTTATTGAATTTCTTGATCAAGAAATGGAGATATGGTGATCTTGCTTGAGTTGAGTTGATCTTTTTGATCTATTTCCTAGCCTTTTAGGGGCTATGGGTTATGGTGGACCAAATAATTTGGGGTGGCTTTATCAAATTTGAATTTCAGGACAAATTTGGGGAAGAGATACATTAATTCACTAATCAAGATTAACATGGTTAATCAAAATGTTTTCCTTCTCCCTCACCTTTTCTTGATTCTTGGAGCTATTAAACCTTCATCTTGCAATCCTTGTTGACCAAACCTTAGCGTTTTCATTGTGCATATCTTTCTCTTCACATAGAGCACAATCAAGCTCATATTCATTTGTAAGGATGTTTTTTTTTGTAGTCATCGTTTTATGCACACTTGCACGTTTTTCTGTGGAATTAGCACTTATAAATGGTCAATAGAGCTTAATCAAGCTTAGCACTAGGTTTTCCAATGGAGTGGTGATTTGGTGATTTTTGCTATGAGGATAACAGAGGGCTGCGCCATTTTTTTTGTAAGATAAATCAACATTATGGCGCCAAATCCATGGTTAAATAAGTGCTAAGAGTCTTGGCAACATTTGTCCTTTGCAATGGAATGGTTGCCTGGTCGACTTTTCATGTGATTTCTATAGAGGTGTTGCACCCATTTTTTATCACATTGGGAGCTTATTCACCATGATTTGAATGCCAAAATCAATGATATGGACAATGGTAAGTCTTCTTCTTTTGCATGGCTTCAATATTTCAAAGCTTGAAAGAAATGGTAAGTCTTAAGGCTTATGAGCTATGTCTTGTGTTTCTCCATGGATAAGTTTGGGGATTTATCATTAGGGTAAGCATGCCTCATAATTTTTGAGAATTCACACCATATCTAACAAGATTGAGACAACTGATGCATAATGGAATGGTTAATGCCTTGATTAGAGATTCCCTTGCATGATTCACTCGAAAGACGGTCGTCTCCCTACATATGCAATATAGGCAAGTAGACTACACTTCTAGCTCACCAATGGAATGATAAACACTCCTGTCATCGCTAGGGGATTCAACCCGGTTAGATGCATGGAAGCTTATCCCTTTCGGGAGAGAATGGTATGAACACCACTACCTTGACATAGACTTTACACGCACAAGCTCAATCTTGCCATAGCTCATTCACTCATCATCCCACTCATTCATACATCCAATACAAGAAGAAAGCTAAGCTAATGCACTCACAAGCTCACTCATAAGCACACAAGCTCAAAGCACACTTCATTCTCAAGCACTTACTTCCCTAGCATGCACACAAACCTTGAAGCTTAATGGAACTTGAAATAATCATGTATTCTCATTCACTACTACTCAAGCAATGCCTTGCCCATGGATAAGCTACAAGCTATGGAGAAGCTTAAGCTTGAATCCACTACCACACAAAGCCTAATAGAGAATCCACAAGCATCAACAAAGAAGCATGCACACTAGAGAAGAGATGAGAAGAGAGAAAAACATCATCTCATTGCATTGAATTAGAAGAGCATTGCTCATACAATAGTGTAGATGGGGAGAAAGAAGAGCTTGCACATCTATGAACAAGAGGGAAAGCTAGTCTCAAGAGAGCTCAAGCATGAGTTTAGCCCAAAGTGTGTGTGAGCTCTCAAATGAGCCACTATTTATACTAAAACTCCTAAAACTCCCAAAACTTCCCATGTGGGATTATTCTCAAGCCCACTCCCACACTCACCTACAACTTGGAACTCTTGTTACCTACAACTTGGAACTCTCTACAAGAGCCCTAAATAAGAATGTCAAGTCTCTTGTTTTCCTGCTTCCATCTTTGTGTTGCATCCTTGCCTTGATCACCACTCGTCACGCAACATTCACACATATAAAGCAAGTTTGAGTCAATTGGTATATCCAATCAAGGGTTTTTGAGAGTGTCTTCATTATACAAATGCTTTGATGCAATCTATGCTTAAGTGATGCTTTGTTGGATTACCTATGCTTCTCTCATGCCATGGTAAGGGCATACTATGGACACTTGATGTGTTGAGACCCTTTGCAAGCTATGGAACTATGCCTTGAAGATGAGAACATGCTATGAAATGTAAATGGTTATGATATTGACATGAGATCATGCAAACAACCTTGTAAGTGAAGTTACTAATTGCTTCAAGCATTCTACACAAATCCCACACACACATTATATTCACATTTCTCTTCCTAGAATCTTGAATGTGTGTGAGGGTACCTTGGCAATTAGTGGAGAAGCCAAGGAGAGCATGTCTTGAATCTGGTATGCATGAGTGCCTTGGAAAAGTGGTACATCGGAGGATTAGGTACATGGAGTGAAGACATGGCCTCAACTCTTGCCATGGGATTTAAACTTTGGTAAGAGGGTGAGAAGGCTTGGCTGCTAGGAGATCAACAAGAAAATCTCTCCACCATCAACAAACAAAGCTCTTCATCTCAACAATCAATATTTCTCAACACAAAGGTCACATGAAATATGCCATTGGGCAATGTATGATGCAATGAGGATATGGCTTTGATACTATGCCAAATGTCAAGAGAATATTGATTATAGATTGAGTACATAGGAAATTTAAGATTTGGTCACTAATACAAAGGAGACAATGTTAATTTTTTTTAAAAATTACATGCATGGATTGGATTGAGGGAATTTGTGGACACACATAAGGTGCTTTAGGATGCTAAAGTGGAGAAGCCAAGGAGAGCATGTCTTGAATCTGGTGTGCATGAGTGCCTTGGAAAAGTGGTACATCGGAGGATTAGGTACATGGAGTGAAGACATGGCCTCAACTCTTGCCATGGGATTTAAACTTTGGTAAGAGGGTGAGAAGGCTTGGCTGCTAGGAGATCAACAAGAAAATCTCTCCACCATCAACAAACAAAGCTCTTCATCTCAACAATCAATATTTCTCACAAAAAGGTCACATGAAATATGCCATTGGGCAATGTATGATGCAATGAGGATATGGCTTTGATACTATGCCAAATGTCAAGAGAATATTGATTATAGATTGAGTACATAGGAAATTTAAGATTTGGTCACTAATACAAAGGAGACAATGTTAATTTTTTTTAAAAATTACGTGCATGGATTGGATTGAGGAAATTTGTGGACACACATAAGGTGCTTTAGGATGCTAAAGTTGCTCGGAAGCAAGGGTGGAACATGTGGAACATGCAGAAGGCAAATGGATACCAAAAGAACTCTTGAGCAAAATTTACGGATTCACAGAACCCTAATTCAATAAAATCACATTAGTGATGGAGTTTTTGTGATTATATATGCTCTTAGTACTCTCTCACACCTTCCCAACAAGCCTCAGAAACAACGAGCTATTTGGGACAAATAACATCATAGGATGGATGCACATCATTAGGGCTTTCCAACAATCCATAGTACACCTGAATCCTATGTCGTTTTGGAGGGTCAAACCCATATGGAAAAAGCCAAAATAGAGTATATCTGCACTTTGACTCTGGTCAAAACTTCTCTTAGAAATAGTAAGTACTTGTCATGACAAGACCACACAACAAAATTCATCTAAATCCGATGACTTTTGAGTACTCTATAGCCTAATTCCTATTTTCAGTGTCGTAAACCTTAAAACAGAGACTATTAGGGCTATCCTAAAATCTTTTATTATTGCATATTTATATACTATGCCAAAAGATCTATCCATAGAGCCCTAGATTATCAAATTCCGACTCATTTAAACCTTCTATTATGTTTTTACCATTTTCAGCCATTATGCCAAGGAGGCATCCATCTAAGCAAGCGATGGAACTTCAAGAGATAAGGGTTGTTATGGCTCACCCTAACCCCCCTTGAAACACATCCAACAAGAGATTACCTGGTGAACCGCAACTGAGGATCTTTCCAATGGCCGAGCTCGTAACCCTTGAGGTCTCCAAGCTCTACAACTCCTTGAGAAGCAATTCTATCGCGCCTCTTGCAAGCGTTGTCACACCGGCGCATTACACTACGGGTACGCATCCCTCCTCTCATCTCAGATCACACACACACTCACTAGCATGCATTAGAGAGAGATATTAGCAAGAGGATTAGCAAGAGCAAGACTCTATTGCACAATAGGAGAGTATCCTTGATGGCTTTGATGTTGAGTGACCTTCAATGGTCTTTGTTCCTCTGGAAGGAATAAGAAAAGCTAGTTAGTGAATGAAAAGGTTAGTGGTTTGTTGGGAATTCCTAATGGGGTTGGAGGGTAGGGTTTTTTACAAGTGATTGCATTTTTATATGTGTGAGCATGTTTTTTTTGGGGTTTTTTGCTCACTTTGTTTTTGGCAATCATAAGCAAGGTTACATGTGATTGTGTTAGTGTGGGGACGCTAAGAGTGTTAATAATGGGAGAGAAGAGGAAAGGATCCGGAGGAACGTAGTCATAATCATCAGAACGAGATGGTAATTCCCAGTTCCTCATTTGATTCATCGAAGAAGCAGCATTGATCATTTGAAGAAATTGGCCTTCGATGATGTCCCTTTATGTGGTAGGATTCTTGTCAAATGTTGTTGAGTAGGACCTGTTCATGCATGCTTCTTCCCATGTGCTTTTTATGTTTTTATGTATATTGAAGTGCTCTTATGAAGCAGACATACATGAAGTACAAGAAGTGAGTCATATAGACTCTTATTGAATTACTCATTGTTGAACTAGCCACTTGTTGGTGAGGATTGAAAGAATTACATCGACTTGTGAGGATATTTTCACTAAGGATTAGAGATCATTGATTTGTGAAGATGGTAGCGTTGTTTGGAGAGGTTTGTAATTTGAAGGAAAATTCCAGGTGATGGGTTGTACCATTGACTAGGTTTTTGCCCACCATGCCCCCCCTCCCCCCATCCAAAGATGTACCTGAAAAGTTGTTAATGGTGAGGCTTTGGTACAAATGTCCACCAGTGCATGAGTATGGATATGTACTCATGGAGCAATCGCTACATTAACTTAGCCACAAGAATACTAAGCTATAAGATTAAGAAAATGGAATGGCTATTTAAGATCCTTGGGAGTTATAGATCCAGTTAATCAGAGTAGAGCCTTATTGGGGAAGCTTATTGTTCGGGGGCTACTTCCAGGCGGCGCTGAGCCTTGGAAAGAGCTTCTTTTGCAGTGGCTACAGGCTCAGGCTCCTTCAGCAGGGGGCACTTGGGCACCGGAGATACGATGGATCTTCATAGAGATAAGGAGGACAGGCCTCAGTAGAGGATGGGAGGACAGATTTGCCTTGAGCATCCTACGAGCTTGGGAGTTGTTGAGACCGGAACTCTCTCAAAGACCTCCTTCTTGTGATGAGGAGCGGCACAGCCGCTCATCTGGAGCCCAGCGGTTCACACAGAGCAATGTCATATGCTGGGTTCTCCACTAGAGCTGGGCCAAGGGGCACGCTGCATAAGCCCATATGTGCCAATCAGAGTCCACATCTGCAGGGTTTGGGTCAATATGCCACTTCCGAGAAGCGGCCACTACCTGTATCCTCTGAAAAATGCACTCTACAACCAAAGGGGACTCCACCTCCACTCTTTGAAGTCTGCCCTCATCCTGGATCTCATAGTAGAGGCATCTATCATCCTCAGTGCAAGCTCTGACAGCAATCAGGATCTCCAACTGTGTAAAGGCTCCCATCCACCGTGGGGCCACTGGCTCGAGAGGTGTGAACCACTCCTCTGTGGAGTGCCTCCTGAATGTCATCCCTCATAATCAGCCCCCCTTTGAAGTGACTCAGCCTCTCCACCTGGATCTCCTTTGGGAGACTGCAGAAGGCCTGCCAGTCTCCAAAACTACGTGCTGGGCCTGCTACTGCCAATGGTCCCCAGGCTAAACGAGGCCGACCCTGGCGAGTACGAGTGGCATGATCCTTATGCATCCCCCAAGGCCACAGAGATCACCTTTTTCCAGTATACTATTTGGTTGGGGCAACATATTTTGACGGCGGCGAGGAGATTGGTCTCTCCAGCTGCATTGGAGCATTGGCAGCTACAGGGACTCTCACAAAAGTTCCTGGAGGATTTTTGGACCAGGCTCTGGGCTAGTCGACAGGCACGCAGGATCTCGACTTTCCAGTGGTTGGCTGGTCGTCCAACCACAGGGGCTGTGCAGTTGGCACCTGACTTGTCTCTACAGCGATCTTCTGGCGGCCTGCGGCGGCCGATGCGGCCACCGTATGGAGACACAGAGACATTGCCTATGGGACTATCCTCAGGCACAACAGATTTGGCTGTGGATGCTGCGCATGCTGGCCCCCCTCTCTCCAGAGGGTATGTATACGTGAGGTGCCGCTGCTTGGTCGACTTCGTCAGGGGGCCTGCTATGGGCTATGAGACGGAGCAGGACAGCCAGTAGGCCATCAGATTCATTAGGGGCCAGCCTCTCCTGGTTCCTTCACCGGATTTCTCATCCGTCGGCTGGACACAGGAGAGGGATCTACGATGGGAGCTCCCCAGCAGCCTCACCATATGGTTCACCTGGAGAGCCCGGTGTTTCAAGGCCTTTGAGGGGAGACTGGAGCCACCAGCAGAGACTGTTCGGGGGATTTGGCAGGAGTTGATCCACACTCTGCGAGGACAGTATGACCGCATCTTACTCGGATGAGGCGATCTTGCGGCGCCAGGCCTTCCACACCACTTGGCACAGCGGCCCCTTCTATACTCTACACGCGAGTTCCCCCCGCTGGCACTACAGGCCACCTGTTTGGCTTTTCCCCCCTCCTATTGTATGATATAGCCCCTCAGTCTTTGTGCTGATATTTGTATTTTTTTGCACCTAGGGAGAGTCTCCCTAGTTGCCTTGCTTGGATCTCTGCTTTGTTTTCTTATGAGCAAGAGAGGATCTTTTGTAGTCCTATGGGCATTTTTATATAACTAATGAAAGGATCTTTTCTCGAAAAAAAAAGAAAGATCCTTGGGAGTTGTTTGTAACCACTTATAGGTACTCCTTTGTGTTTATGTTTATGTTTTTTTTTTGGTTACTGCCTTACGAGAAAAAGGTTCTTGTGCCTACTCTCCTTATTGACAGAATAGGTTCTTATGTCTACCACGTAGCTTTACTTACGCTTCACATCCTATGAGGGGTGATGAAAAGAGCATTGTAAGTTTGCCTTGATGCGCTCATAAGTCTCCATTGCATACGTGGAAATTGATTCTTGAATTTTTGGTGCACAAGTGTAAGGCTTCTAGTTGGTTACCATTGTGGGAATGCACAAGAGTGGTTCAGTGACTTGCTTGGTGTTTCTTGGGTCTCCATTCTTATCGAACTTTAGGTGAAGCTGAGGGGCTAAAGTTGGTAGCGAGGCTAGCTTCACTTTGTTTGATTTTGGCAACCATATGATGGGATTTCCATCATAGTATCCTTGTTGTTGAAGCACGTGCATAGGTATCTATCTTTGATGAACGTTATAATTTGGTGGTTGATGCCTTTGGTGCTAAGGTTTGTTTCTTTGAATGAGCTTAGGGGACTTTTTGATGCGCTTGGGAATCCAAGATTTAGTATTATCTTGGTAGTACCCTTGTGCTTGTAATCTTTTTGGTACCCACACTTGTTGACTTGGTGGAGTTCTTTAAGGAACTCACATAGGCATTTGTGGACGGTGTTGGGGAGTACTTTTATTTTTCCTTGGCCTCTGAGTGCTGGGTTGAGGAAGAGGCTTTGATGATCAAGGTACCCAGATTGGATTGGGGCCTTCGTAGGAGCCTTGGGCTACAAGTAATTTCTTCTCCACCCACCTTTTGATACCATTAAGATACTTGATTTGTATTGTCTTGGTGGATTTTTCTTTTTGGTGGAAGTTGAAGGTTTTGGGCCCTCCTTCACATTGATTGGCAATAAGGTTGCAAGTTTCAAACTTATGGGCATTGTTTGACGATGAGGTTCAAGTCTCTTCCTTGTAGAGTGGTGGTTACTGATGTGGAGGCTTTTGAGCATGTAGCTCCCTCTTTTGGCGAGGTTGGTTGATGAAGAGGCATTTGCTCCGAGGCTTTTCCCTTGAGTTCCTTCTTTGTGATAGATGGTTTTGGTTGGGTATCTTCTTTAGGAATAGTGGTTGATTACATGGTTTTGGCATCGAACTTTGTTGGTGAGGATGGAGTTGAAGGAGTAGATGCTTAATCGGAGTTGGTCGTTAAGGCAGATGGTAGGTCATTGTGTAGAGGGACTTTTGTGAAAAAGGCTTGTGACCATTTGCCTTGAGCATCATAGAAATCCATTAGGGTTGGATCCTCTTCTGTGTAATATGGTATTATCAACTTTGTGTCATTGACCATCATGTTGATGACCTAATCGCTAGCAAAGCACAGTGGTGCTTGGCCAGCAATGGTCCATTTATGCCTCAAGATCAAATCTGCTTCCAACACATACTCAAACACAAAAAATAACCCAAACATGGCATGTTCAAGTCTTGTGTAAATGGAATTCTTTCAAGATCAAACAGTGAGTCATATAAAACGACAACGAGTCGTGAGTTATTGTTTGCAACAAGCTGTCTTGATTTTTCACTAGTCCTAAATATTGATCAATTTTACACTCTTTTAGAGACATTGAAGAGAAATTTTTTTAATTTTTTTGCAAAATAAGCATAGTTTTAAACTTCTTTTTAAAATATACATATTGCTAATTTAAAAATTTTCACTTTTTGTGCCAAATAACAAAATGGAAAAAACAAGGTCAATACAAGATCTAATATTCTTTAAAACTACTAATAATTTATGCGTCTATGTAATGTATAATATATTCTTTACGTAGAATTACAAAAATATACTTTTTTTTCTCCAAAAATTTAACTAACCATTGCACCTCATCTAATCATTGAATTAAAGCATATATTTGATGTTAAGATAAGGAGGTATATGGAGTCCATGGCCATAGAAGAGGCTTATTGAAAAAAATGATTTCTCTAGATTTAGATAGAAAACTAATGATCC
The DNA here is from genome assembly GCF_041138505.1 of Cibotium barometz. Lineage (NCBI taxonomy): Eukaryota > Viridiplantae > Streptophyta > Polypodiopsida > Cyatheales > Cibotiaceae > Cibotium > Cibotium barometz. Next base: position 45,265,108 of record NC_141067.1, on the reverse strand, counting down.
AAACAGTCAAATTTTAAGTGGTAGTGAGTGCTACAATTTATCAATTTACTTTATTTTGACCTAGCAGTTCAATTTAGAGTTATCGTCTTTCCAAAAACACAGTTTTTAGTTTATAACAGTTAGATTTTGAGGCATGAAAATTACAACATCTTGCATTTTGAAAAATTGATAAAAATTTAGACTCCAGAAGCCACTTTGTTGACAAAATGGATTCTAGAATCCAAAATTTCGGACACACTAATGTTTTTATTGTGAGCGTGAAATTTTTATCCAAAAAAGAGAACTTTTGGTCCATAATGAACAGAAATTGCACTTTCATTGAACGAAAAATTTAGTTCATCGACCAAAAAAATTCCGTCTTGACGAAAAAAATTTCATCAATAGAAAAACTTCCGTCGATAAAATTTGGATACTAGAATCCGGAATCCAAATTTTCATTGATGGATTTTTATTTCCATCGACGGAAATAAAAATCCGCGACAGAAATTTGGATTTCGTCAGCGGAAATTTTTGACGAGAATTTTTTCCATCGATGGAGTTTTTGACGAAAAATTTTTTCGTCAATGAAATTTTTTGATGGACTAAATTTTCATCTAATAAAAGTGAAATTTTTGTTCATTATGGATCAATTTTTTTAAAATAAAAATAAAAATTTCAATGTCACAATAGAAACGTTAGTCTTAATGGAAATTTGGATTCCAAAATCCACTTTGTCAACAAAGTGAAATCCAAATTTTAAAACGTTAACTGTTATCATTTTCATGGCTCAAAATCTAATTGTTATAACTTGAAAACTCTATTTTTACAAAGACTATAACTAAGTCAATATTAGATAATTTTTAAAAAATCTCATATTTTGGGAATCAATCACTCCATTTTCTTTTATATGTATCTTAAACAAGTCAACTCCAAATTTATTGGAGATTGAAGATCTAGATTCTACTCTTCAAGATCTTCAAGATCTAGATTCTACTCTTCAAGATCTTTCCAATGATATATCACATGAGGGGGTTTTGATAAAATTTTGGACAAGTTCACTATGATCCCATTTTTTAAATGGGAATGAGATTTTTTCCAAATTATCTAATATGGTGTTAACTCTAAATCAAACTATTAAATCAAAATAAAGTAAAATGATAAATTATAGTACTCACTACCATTTAAATTATAGTACTCACTACCATTTAAAATTTGACCGTTTAGATCGTTGGATTTCTATCTAAATCAAGAGACATCTTTTCTTTTAATAAATCTCTTCTATGGCCATGGACTCCATAAACCTATGTCTTAATATTAAAATATGCTTAAACTCAACCATTGAATCAACTTTGTGTACAAAGAAAATTTATTTTCTTAGACAATGCACTAGTCCCATGTAAGAGTTTCATCAAACTATATTGGATCTAAAAGTAACATCAATTTTATTACCTATCAGTTTGTTGATAACATTCTACGTACAACAGGCAGTGTAGAAATGTGAAATTTATCGACGGGTGAACATGCTTAATTTGCATGATATAGAAATTGTTGTGTATGGATTTGAGTTAAAAAACTTCTTGATACTTGCACCAAAAAATAATTGAGATTTTTAAGCAAAAGGTCCAATGACTCTTGTAGTATGGAAGAGTTTCTTCTCTTTTGTAATTCTTTTTTAATTGGACATTTTTGGGTTTGGAGTAAAATGTAAGTAATGTTTTATGCATTTTTTTCACAAAAGTAGTGTTTTTTTTAAATGTTTGACATGAAAGTGTGTCTTTTGTCTCCATAAATTTGAAAAGAAATATATATTTTTGGTTTTTTTTCAAAAATGGACTTGAGTTGTCGTTTGCATGATTTTGTTATCGTTTTTCATGACTCGCTGTTATGAGCCGTGAGTGTTGGTTGACCTAACAAATGCCATAACTCGAGGGTCATGAGATTGTTCTCACGTGTTGGATAAAGTTGTGCTTGAATTGTGGTGATTTTATTGGAAAGTTCCAATCCAACCATACTTCTTAGAATATGCTCAGTAAGATAGGTTGGAAGTTTCAACTCCTCCAAGGTCTCTTCCTCCCGTAAGAGAAATTGCACAATGTCTGCAGCAGGAAGCAGAAGTGTTCAAGGTGACTGTTTGCATGGATTCATCAAGTGTTTTGAATACAACGAGTTCATGTATCCAAGTTCCACCAAGGATGACATCATACTCAAAGGAATCTGTGGTAACATGGAATCAAAATTTCACATCTCCACCGATTGTTTGAGTAGCATAGCTAAAGTAACTTGGAACTTCAATGTTTTGTCCATTGGCTCCTCTTGCAAGACCATTGTCTCTAGGAATGATTTTAGGTTATCCCAATGACACCCAAGTGTCTATTGTCATTATGTTATGACTAGCTCGAGGGCTAATCAATGCACGTTTGTGCTTAACATCATTGCCCACAGGGAAATCTAACCATACCATGATAGAATCCTCAAGAGGAACCATGGATATTTCAGTTTGTGTTTTAGCTTTAGATCCCATTTCGGTTTCATATTCCCATTCACTCTTATCCTCTTTTTGGCTCTCAGATTTTTCAAGAGTACCCAATGTGTACAATGGCACACTTGGTCCTCTAACAATTCTAACTAAGTTCTGTTTGGAAACTTGAGTCCTCACAGTCATGTTCTATGGAGATCTTTATGTCTTGGTATAACTCATGTTTAGCCTTTGTTGAATGGGAGAAGAAGAATTAGGGTTAGAGTTCATGTGGGAGACATACACAGAGAAACAAGGGAGAGAGAGAGAGAGTTGTGGAGATAAGTCAACTCAAGCATTGAGTGTGTGACTCCCCTATCACACATGTATATTGCACTAGTACACATAGTGCACTTAGTACATTAAAAGTACTAAGTGTACTATGTACTATAACTTATGGACTAGTACACACTATAAGGGTGGGCATAATGCCTTTACCCCAACAACCTCCCACTTAAAGGCAAAGTGCCCTTAAATGAAGGAAAAGAAAAAATCAGCATGTACATGATAATATACAAGGCCATATCAAGGCTGAAACTGGCCTCATCCAATGCCCATCAAGCGTCTGCAATGCGTAAACCGCTCCGGAGGCAAACTCTTTGTCAATAGATCAACCGGGTTGTCATCCGTATGAATCTTAACAAGCTGAATTTGCTTGTTCTCTATCAACTCTCTGATGAAGTGATACTTCACATCCACATGCTTCGTCTTTGCATGAAAGACACGGTTCTTTGCCAACTGGATGGCACTCTGGCTGTCACAATGCAACAATGGAATATCCCCTGTATAACCCAAATCAACCACTAACCGAGATAGCCATAAATCCTCCTTGCAAGCCTTTGTGGCTGCAATATACTCGGCCTCTATAGTAGATAAGGCAGTGCACTTCTGCATCCTGGATATCCATGACACAGCACCTCCTGTGAATGTAAACACATAACCGGTAGTAGACTTCCAGTTATCTGGATGACCGGCATAATCCGAATCCGTGTAACCATGCACTAATGCATCCTGTTTGCCAAAGCAAATGCACATGTCCTGTGTGCCCTTCAGGTATCTCATGACACCTTTCACTGCTTCCCAATGCTTCTTGCCAGGGTTGGCCATGTATCTACTAACCACTCCCACTGCAAATGCAATGTCCGGCCTAGTAGCAACCATGGCATACATGAGACTGCCACAAGCTAAAGCATACGAAATCTTGGCCATATCAGCCCTGCCACTATCTGACTATGGGCTGTCCATAGCACTGAGTTTCACATATGGAGGCAAAGGAGTACTAGCCTTCTTCCCCCCGTCCATATTGAACCTCTGCAAGACTTTGCCAATGTATTCCTTCTGAGACAAATACAACACATGCTGATTTCTGTCCCGAAGTATCCGCATACCCAAAATGTGATTTGCATCACCCAAATCCTTCATATCAAAGGTTTGATGCAGCCTCTTCTTCAATGCATCCATCTCTTTACGAGATTTCCCGGCAATCAACATATCATCAACATACAAGATGAGGATCAATAGACTGTCATCCAAAGCTTTCTTGGTGTATAAGCAGTGATCTATGTCACTTCTCCTCCTGAAATCTTGGGATTTCATGAATGTATCAAATTTATGATACCATTCCCTTGGTGCCTGTTTGAGCCCATAAAGACTCTTTTTCAGCTTGCATACAAGCTTCTCCTTTCCATTTACTGCATAACCCTCTGGTTGTTGCATATATATCTCCTCATGGAGATCACCGTGAAGAAAAGCAGTCTTCACATCCATCTGAATCAAGTCCAGATCATCATGTGCAACCAAAGCTAACACAGCTCTAAGTGTGGTCATTTTGACCACTGGAGAGAAGATCTCATCAAAGTCCACACCATATTCCTGCTTGAAGCCCTTAGCCACTAACTTGGCTTTGTATCTTGGCTTTGCATCTGGTGCAACTTTGAGCCTGTAAACCCACTTGCAAGGCAAAACCTTCTTGTTTGTAGGCAAATGCACCAACTTCCATGTACCATTTTTGTGCAGAGAATCCATCTCTGACTTCATGGCACGCTCCCAAAGAGCCTTGTCTGCCTCTGTAAAGCCTCCTTATAACATGAGGGCTCCCCATAGTCAGTGAGCAAGTAGTCAACCCCTGGAACAAACCTGTGTCACAGGGGCTCTGGAGGGTCTTGTGGACCTCCGTACCCAATGACCATCATTTGCAGGTTGCTGTCTAGCCTGCATATCACCTATTGGTGGCTCTTGTTCCATGCCATAAGGCTGAAAAATCATGCCTGGTATCTCCTCTAACTGTGGTATATCCATAGGTATACCCAATGACCATCATTTGCAAGTTGCTGTCCAGCCTGCATATCACCTATTGGTGGCTCTTGTTCCATGCCTGGTATCTCCTCTAACTGTGGTATATCCATAGGGATATCTTCTGCCATCTCTGGCTGTCCATTTGGACCATTTTCAGCACCATTTAAGGGCTGGTTTTGCTGCAATAATGGCTGATTTACAGCCCTTGGTTGTTGTCCATGATGTCCATCATCATCAAAGATGACTCTGCCAGGCTCCTGTTGCCTTGCAGGCTCCTTATACATGCATGTTTCATCAAAAATGACATCATTGCTGCGTATAATCTTTCTATTCATGGGATCCCAAAGTCTATACCCCATTTCACCTCTGTCACCATATCCTAGGAATATGCATTTGTGAGACTTAGGATCAAGTTTGGTGCGCATTTCCCTACGTATGTGCACGTATGCAATGCAACCAAACACTCTCAAGTGCTTGTATGACGGAGGCTTCCTTGTCCATACTTCCTCTGGCACTTTCCCACCAAGCCTCGTGTTAGGTGACCTGTTTATAAGATGAACGGCTGTCATATAACAGCTTCAGCCCAAAAACCATGAGGTAACGCAGCATGTGACAACATAGAATGGACCTTCTCCTTAATGGTCCTGTTCATCCTCTCTGCTGTCTCCTTTTGTGGAGGATCATAAGGAGTAGAGAGCTCCCTCTTGATGCCTTTAGCATCACAAAAGTCTTGAAACTATTTGGACATATACTCTCCACCATTGTCGGAACGCAAAGCCTTCAGTGTTTTGCCAGTTTGATTCTCAACAAGAGCAACAAACTTCTCAAACACTGAGAATGTATCACTCTTCAAACGAAGAGGATAAACCCACACCTTGCGTGTGGCATCATCAATAAAAGACACAAAATATTTTGCCCCTCCCAAAGAAAGCTGAGGCATCTCACATACATCTGTATGCACAAGCTCTAACTGAGCATCTTTCTGTCCAAGAGCTTTCTTGTGGGGGCACTATAGTTGCCTACCATATATACAATGCTCACAAAACTGAAAACTTGAAAACTTTAGAGAAGGCAAGTAACCAAAACGAGACAATTGCTCCATTCCCTTGACACTCATGTGTCCCAACCGGCTATGCCACATAGAGATTTCCGGCAGCTCGGTTGCATTTACATTAGCATGGTGACAAACACCTGCATGCATGAAGTAAAGAGTGTCCACCTTAGAGCCTCTGGCAACAACCAGTGAGCCCTTACTAATCTTCCACTTTCCACGACCAAATGTGGTAACATAATCAGCATCATCAAGCTGTCCAGTAGAAAGCAGGTTCTTCTTGATCTCAGGCACATGCCTGACATCATGGAGCATAAGCTGTGAGCCATCTGAAAACACAAGCCTCACATCACCTCTGCCAAGAATCTTGCATGCATGGTTGTCACCCAAATAAACTACTCCTTCATTGCCAGCAGTATACCTGACAAACAAGTCTCTGCAACCTGTGACATGAAAGGAGGCACCTGAATCAATGATCCATGAGTGCATACCATGACCATCTCCTGTAAGAAGTGAACGGGCATCAAGTGAAGACGTGAATAGGACCTCATCATCACTGTCACCTGCATGTGACACATTGATTTCTTCAATCTTGACTCCACTTTTGCCCTTTTGCTTTGCATCTTTGGCTTCATCTTTGTCTTTATCTTTGCCTTTTCCCGTTTCTTTTTGATCATTTTTCCATTTGTAGCATTGCTTTTTGATGCGTCCCTTCTTGCCACAATAATGGCATTCCAAGTCCTTTTTGGAGCGGGACTTGCTCCTTCCCCGTTCTTGGCTTTTACCCCTTTGCTGGGATCTCCCATGTGCATTCATTGCATTTGACTTTCCAACAGAGTTGTTTTTCCTGTTCATCTCTTCTTGAAGAAGAGCACCCTCAACATCTGCATATGACAGCATAGCATTCGAATTGCTAGTGGCTGTCTTGAATGTGTCCCAACTCTCTGGCAAAGTGCATAAGAGAAAAGTGGCTTTGAACTCATCGTCCATTGCCAACTTTTCATTAATGACTTGGCTGACAATACCATTAAACTCATTTAGATGGGCTGCCATACACGCCCCTTCCTTCATCTGAAGACCTATGAGTTTCTTCAACCAATACACTTTGCTTGAGGCACTTTACTGGGCATACAAGTCCTGCAATCTCTGCCACATTCCCCAAGCTGTCTTCTCTTCACGAATGCTGAAAAGTAAAGTGTCTGACACAGACAACATGATGGTGGATCTTGCCAGCTCATCCATATCTTCCCACTCTTCAGCAGTAAGAGAAGCAAGCATTACACCCCTTTCTTTGATAGGCTTGTGCTGCTTCTTCTGGAGCAACACATTATAGCACTGGGTTTGCCAAATATCATAGTTATGTGAGCCTTCAAGCTTCTTGATGTGAAGCAATAAAGAGCTCTCACCTGTGGTTGCCATAGCAATATGCAACCTGTCAATGCCTGACTCCCTGCAAAATGTGCAAACACTGCACCAAAAGCACACAAAGTGCTCACAGTTGTTCTCCCAAGCTTTATCTCCCACTGCGGAAGCACGAATGCAATTTTTCTCCCACTGTATGTGATGAAATCACCAAAATCTGGTTGCTGCAGATTTAGGACAGCACCTTAAATGTGCTCTGTTCCCCTTCCAAAGTACTGTACAGCAGTACTAAGTGCTCACCAATGATGTACCAAACCTATACCGGCAAGTACAGCAGCTGAAATTGAGATTTTTGCTCACTCAAATCAATGTGCAGCCATGCCAAAACTTGTACAAAGCTGTACCAAATCTGTACTAGCAGGTACAGTAGCAATAAATGCTCTCTTGGCTGTCTAAATGAGTGAAAATCAGACTTTTATAGTCCCGAACACTGCATACAACAGTCCCAAACAGAAAATTAGGCAAAAGCCCCTTGACTGCAAGCTGATTTCTGAGGATTCAAGGCATAAAAGTCTTGCCTGCTGCTTTGCCAAGCTTAACAAGCATAAAATCTTGAAAAGCCCCTTGATTTAAGATCAATTGCTGATCATACATGGTACATTGACGCACATGAAGGCATCCAGAGTCTTTACAGTGCTTCCCCCTGGCCCCATATACATCCAATACATGAAAGCCCCTTGATTTACAAGCACATTGAGTGCTTGACAGGCATCAACACATTGCCCAAAGCATCAAATACGAGTGCCTGCATGCAAATCAATCCAATCAGCACAAAAGCCCCTTGATTTGCGCTGCAATTTGCTGCAATTTTGCCTGAATGTGCGATTTCTCACATCATACAGCATGTATGAATGCTTAATTGCATAATTACATCAAAAGCCCCAAATTTCAACATCCAATTTCTTGCAAATTGATCCTGATTGTGACCAATGTCACCCAATTTTGCTAATTTTGCTCAGAAATTGAGCAATTTGGCACCTGACCTACTCAATTGATGATTGTACCTACTCAATTGCAAATTGGACATGCAAATTCCAAAAAATTGAAGCAAATACCTCAGGTATTTTTTTGATTTTTTCTCTGATTTGCAGGCTGAATTTCAGTTGATGCTGTTGCAGAAAGGGGGGGTGCTTCTTGTTGATATTGCTGAATCGGGAGTTGCTGCTGCTGAAGCGATGCCTACTCACGTTTGCTGTTGACGCTGCCCCACGGCTACATCCAATATTGCAGGGCAGCATGTAGGCGGCCAGGTAAAGCTGCCTCAGCAGCAGGCAGCGTGTGGGCTACGTAGCTCTCCTCGTGGGCAACAGGACATCCACGGGGACACGTAAGCGTTACGCCTTTGCCAGCATTACACGTGATGGGAACTGAGCGCCACCTGCCAGTTGAATGCCGCCTCCGCCTAGTGGCCGTCTCGCAACACTCCAACGTCGGTTGCCGTGCTGCCTTCGCCTGCGTGTGTTGACTCATAGACATGTTCGCTCGACTACCTGCGAGACGACTAGTTCATCGCCTGAGTATGGACACCCGCCACCTTCTCTTTCCGCTCACCTGCCTGCGATTGCTGTGAGCGCTGCTGCAGATAAAGCGATGCAACTCTGCCCTATGCTTTGCTCACGCCAAAGTCCAGCTCTTCGCCTTCTTCTCCACCTATGCCTTCCTGTTATCTGGCTTCTTCGTGGAGCTTTGCCATTAGCCCACGCACTGTACTTTGCTGCCCAGCAGCTGGGCAAAGGAGTGAAGAAGGGAATCTCTACAGTTCTGTAAGAGAAAAACAGGTTGCAGCCATCATAAGAAGAGGGAGGGGATCAAGAATGCTCTGATACCAGTTGAATGGGAGAAGAAGAATTAGGGTTAGAGTTCATGTGGGAGACATACACAGAGAAACAAGGGAGAGAGAGAGAGAGAGTTGTGGGGATAAGTCAACTCAAGCATTGAGTGTGTGACTCCCCTATCACACATGTATATTGCACTAGTGCACTATGTGTACTAAGTACACATAGTGCACTTAGTGCATTAAAAGTACTAAGTGTACTATGTACTATAACTTATGGGCTAGTACACACTATAAGGGTGGGCATAATGCCTTTACCCCAACATTTAAAGGTGCAAGTGCTGATGCTATACTAGCTTCACCATGAGACAAGAGCACTCCTCCAAATGAGGTTTTAGAGACTGCTTTAATTTTGTAAGGGATTCATTGAATTCCTTACGTGCTTTTTCAACCACATAATTCATGCAATCTGCCTCTAATGACTCTTCCGTAGAGAGTACATCTTCCTCTTGAAAGGGGAAGTGATACTCCTCTGGTTCTTGTATTTTGGTTGCTTTTTTAGGATTGGCATTATGAGGTTCAATCACAACCGGTGATCCTGTATAACACTCAACAATGCTAAGCATGCTCTCCTAAGCTTGATTATTGCATTCCGCATATGTCATATGATCACGATTTTCAATTTGGGGTGATTGGGCGGGTTTTAGTTTCGTGATTGGTCTATTAAGTGCACTGAGTGAAAAGTCAAAACTTGTTTCTTCACTAAGTGACGTACTAGAAACTGATTCACCTTCTAACTTTCTTTGGATTGTCAGGTTTTTATAATGTTTGCCCATGATGTGACAAGAATGAATTTTCTTTCGGGCTTTGTATTCTGTGTCGCATATATGGGTGTTGTGGTTTGTGTGGTAGACTCTGAGGTGGATGCTTTTGCATCATGTGTAGCTTTTGGCTGTATGTTTTCCACAGGCTCCTTTTCCTTTTCCTCTCTTTCAACCTTGGTTTCCATAGTTTGTTGTCCCTTGTTTTTCTTGGGTTTAGAAGGTTTTGTTTTCTCTTTTGGGTTGTTCTGCTTTAAAGCATGTTCTTCTATCCATTTGTAAGTGTTTTCTTTTGCATTATTTTTTATTGTTTCTCGTGCCTTAGCTTGTAAGCGTATACGCACATTCAAGGGTACCGTGGACAATTTCTCATTTTGCACACTTAATATGTTTAGAGTTGTATTTTGTGAGACAGGTTGTAGTGAAGCAACTCACCTTGGGTAATCTTGGAACATATGATCAATGCCACATCGTTCGCACATGAGTTGCAAAGTGTCAGTGATTATGGGCATGGAAGTATTCCAAACTGTGCAGTCTACCACTTGTGGGGTCCACGAAGATAATAGAAACACTCAGGTGTTTACTTAACTGCTTCTTGAGCGGTTTCTACCCTTGTGATTGTTTCTGTTTGGTGCACGAGAGATGGAGCTTTTCAGTCAATTGTTGATGAATTGGGACACTAGGTAGTATCATGACCAAAGATTTTACAATATATGTAGTACAGAAAAACAGGTGCCTTGTACGCACAATGGGGATTGGGATGGTCGCAGTGATTGCACTTAACACAAGGCATTTCACTCATCACTTGGAGAGGAATTAAGGATGTTTGGTTTTGAAGGATCTCATCCTCTCTTAGAGATGTCAATTGAGAGCTTTTAAGCAAGGCTGCATAGAATTCAGGAAATGACAATTCCGAGATCAATTGTTCTTTAGCCATTGCTTCACTTGGTTTAAATGAGGAAATCTCATATCATGAACATCTTCCATCATGTTGTCATCTAAATGTATTGCGTTTTTACAACATTGATCAAATGTTTCTGGATTTGATACAATGATCAAGTTGTGTAAGCTGTTTTTCTTTAAGCCCATTATGAAACATCTCTTCAAATGAGAATCATTTAATTTTTCCCATGACTCACATCGTGAGTCCAAGAGTTTTATCCGAAGGTTAAAGTCTCTAATGGTTTCGTTTGGTTTACGCTCAATTGAATATAGTTCTCTTGCTGCACTCCACTGATCACCTTGTCTTAAAAGCCATGGATATAGGCTGACTTCAAGGTTCTGAGGGTGGTCTTGATTGCCGACATCAATGTGATGAACCATCGACTAGCCTTTTCCACCAAGCATAGGTTCAACACATGTACCTTGGTGGGGCAATTATGAATTTCAAAGGCTTCACATCTCTATTCAAGCATTTAAATGAGTTGAACAGAATGGGTTGTTCCGTTGTATTTGCCCAGAATTTTGAAAATCTGTACGGCCATATTTTTGTATGTCACTGAGGGCATATGTGAGTGCTCTTGTTGGTAGGGACTCACTTAGTCCTTGGGCAACCACCTTTCTAAACTAGTCAATATGTCCAAGGTATGGGCATCCAAGTGTTGGAAAGGGTTGATACCTATAGGATTTGTGGAAATGTTAGGTAAAAGACCAAAGCTCGATGGGATTGAAGTGAGAGGGGGTGCAAAACCCAATAACACTCTTGTTATTGGCATTGCAAATGGTATTGGGAGGTGCATTTATGGCATGGATCTCAATGGCTCGAAGATGTCAGCCATTGGGTTTAGTGAGAATGTCGGCCCACATAGTCTCTCTAATATCGTTGCCATGTCTGACGCTGTCAATTGCTCCTTAATGAGCAAGCACACGTGTTTTTTTTTGGCTTTCTAGATTTATGACAGCCCGTTATTTATAGCCTTAGGAAGCCTGACATACCCTTCGTTGGGTCAAACAATTGTCTGTTTGCCCTAATTAGCTTAGGTGCTACACGCACATGAACGATTTTAGAGATATTTTTTCGGAAAAGGTGCATGCTAGTAGCTTTCGTCGAGATGGAAGAGGAGGTCGTAAAATGTTTTTTTCATCAGTGTCTTGAGATGGATTTTTTTTTCGATAATTTTTTCCCTGTTTCGTAGTCCGTTTTTGAAGGTGTTCCAAAAGGAATTTGGAAAAACTTTGTATAAGAGAGTTGTAGTATTTTTTTATTTTTATTTTTTTTCGAGAAAAGATCCTTTCATTAGTTAAAAAACCGCCCTCTGGGCTATAAAAAACCTCTCTTGCTCATAAGAAGGCAGAGCACAGATCCAATCAAGGCAGCTAGGGAAACTCTCCCTAGGTGCAAAAAGGTACAAAGATCAGTACAAAAGATTGAGAGCTATATCATACAATAGGAGGGAGGGAAAGCCAAACAGGTGGCTTGTAATGCCAGCGGGGGGCTCCCGCGTGTAGTGTATAGAAGGGGTCGCTGCGTGCCAAGCGGTGTAGTGTATAGAAGGGGTCGCTGTACGCCAAGCGGTGTGGAAGGCTTGGCGTCACAAGATCACCGCCGAGTCGCCCCGGATGCGGTCATACTGTCCGCGCAGGGTGTGGATCAGCTCCTGCCAAATCCCTCAAATAGTCTCTGCTGGTGGCTCCAATCTCCCCTCAAAGGCCATGAAACACCGGGCTCTCCAGGTGAACCAGATGGTGAGGCTGCTGAGGAGCTCCCATCGTAGGTCCCTCTCTTGTGTCCAGACGACGGACGAGAAGTCCAGTGAAGGAACAAGGCCAGGCTGGCCCCTAATGAATCTGATGGCCTGGCTGTCCTGCTCCAACTCGTATCCCAGAGCAGGCCCTGACGATGTCGACCAAGCAGCGGCACCCCACGTATACATGCCATGCCCTATGGAGAGAGGGGGACCAAAATGCACAGCATCCTCGGCCAAATGTGTTGCGCCTGTCTCGACAGTCCCATAGGCAGTGTCTTTGTGTCTTCAAAGGGTGGCCGCATCAGACACAGGCCGCCGGAAGACCACTGTAGACAACAAGCCAGGTGCCAACTACAGAGCCCCTGTGGGGCAACCAGCCACCACTGAAAAGTCGAGATCCTGTGTGCCTGTCGACTAGCCCAGAGCCTGGCCCACAAATCCTCCAGGAACTCCTGTGAGAGTCCCTGTAGCCGCCAATGCTACGCTGCGGCTGGAGATACCATCCTCCTCACAGTCAGAATATGCCTCCCCAACCGAACAGTGTACTGGAAAAAGGTAATCTCTGTGGCCTCGGGGGACGCATAAGGATCATGCCACTCGTACTCGCCAGGGTCCCACTGGTCGGGTGCGCATCATATGCCCAAATGCGCCAATCAGAGTCCACATCTGCAAGGGTCTGGATCAATATGCCACTTCCGGGAAGCAGCGGCGGTGGCCACTATCCGTATCCTCTGAAAGATGCACTCTGCAACCAAAGGCGACTCCGCCTCCACTCTCTGAAGTCTGCTCTCATCCTGGATCTCATTGTAGAGGCATTTACCATCCTCAGTGCAAGCTCTGACAGTAATCAGGATCTTCAACTATGTAAAGGCTCCCATCCACCGTGGGGCCACTGGCTCGAAAGGCGTGAACCACTCCTCAATGAGTGCCTCCTGAATGTCATCCCGCATAATCAGCCCCCCTCTGAAGTGACTTAGCCTCTCCACCTGGACCTCCTCTGGGAGACTGCAAAAGGCTTGCCAGTCTCCAAAACTGCGTGTTGGGCCTGCCGCCAATGGTCCCCAGGCTAGACGAGGCCGAGAACCTAACATATGACCCTGCTCAGTGCGTACCGCAGGGCTCCATATGAGCGGCTGTCTGGCCCGCTCCTCATCACAAGTAGGAGGTCTTTAAGAAAGCCCCGGTCTCAGCAGCTCCCAAGCTCGCAGGATGCTTAAGGCAAATCTGTCCTCCCATCCTCTACCGAGGCCTGTCCTCCTCATCTCTAATGAATATCCATCGTATCTCTGGTGCCCAAGCCCCTGCTGGAGGAGCCCTAGCCTGCAGTCGCTAAAAAAGAAGCTCCTTCCAAGGCTCAGCACCTGGAAGCAACCCCCGAACAATAAGCTTCCCCAATAAGGCTCTACTCTGATCAACTGGATCTATAATGCCCAAGCCCCCCTGGGCCAGCAGAAGAGTAATAACTGCCCAAGCAACCTTAATCCGGGCTGGCTGACCGTCCTGCCCAGACCAAAGAAAGTTCCTGATCAGCCTCTGTACCTGGCTGATGCAAGAGCTCGAGAAGATCCAGCAAGACGTGATGTACCACATGGTCGCTAAAAGCACCTGATTTGTCACCACCACCCTCCCAGCCAAGTATAACCGAGCCGTACTCCAATACACAAGCTTCTTCTGAATACTCAGAAGAAGCGGGGCGATCTGCTGCTCAGGTGACAAATCAAGTCCAATTTGGCATCCCAAATACCGCATTGCTGTGCCAGGAGGAATCCATCTAAAACCTGGGTCTGGGCTCCATGCCAGAGTGGGAGTGCTACTGATCCAAAAGGCCACTGTCTTGCGCCAATTGATCAATGCTCCTGAAGCTGCCCCAAAAACCTGTAGGCGACTGTTGTGCCCTCTGAAGATTGGCCTCCTGGCCATGCAAAAATAATCCCGTGTCATCAGCAAACTCAGAATCGAGCAGGTCCTCTCCTCGGACTGGGAGCTAGAGTCCTCTCAAACCAACCTCCTCGGACTGGGAGCTAGAGTCCTCTCAAACCAACCTCCTCTGCTGTCAGATACATACTCATGGCCTCAGCAAAGAAGAGAAAAAGAAACGGGGCGAGAGGGCATCCCTGACGGACTGATCTGGTTAACTCAAAACTCGGCCACCGTCCTCCTGCCATCAGCACCTGGCTACGAGCTGTGGAATATAGAGCCGCCACCCCTCGAATCCAGACTGGCTCAAAACCCATGCGAAGCATAGTGCCCTCTAGGAAACCCCAATCCACTCTATCATATGCCTTCTCAAAGTCGAGATGCATAATGACCAGGTCCTCGTCGAGAAATCTAGCTTGGGCCATCGCCTCCCAGAAGGTGAAAATGTTGTCAAGGATACTGCGCTCCTTGACGAATCCTATCTGGGTAGCATGAATCAACTCCCCAAGGAAGGGCTGGATCCTAACTCAAGGCCTTGGCCAGGACCTTGTAGACAGTATTGAGGATCGTAATAGGTCTCCACTGCCGAATATCATCAGACACTCCCTCCCCCTTGGGGATAAGAAAGATCAAGCCCTCTGAAAGGCTCTGTGGCATCACCCCAGTGTCCAAAACATACTGAAAGCCCCTGCGGAGGCCTGGCCCCAAAATGTCCCAATAACGCATAAAAAAGGCTGGCGTCAAACCTTCCTCCCCAGGGCAACTATGGCGTGGAAGGACCCTCAAAGCCTCAACCAGGTCATCCTCTGAAAGAGGCTCACCAAAAACTGTGCGCATACAATCTGTGACCCTCCTCTGTACATTGTCTGCAAGCATCACGTGCCTCGGTGGGGCTGGCTCCGCTGAGAGCACAGGTCTCTATAGAACTCAGTGGCAATGGCTCTAATCTCCCTAGGCTCAGTGGGCTAATGAGCCGTCCTGTCTCCTGAGCTGGCGTACACCTGCTCGAGCATGGCGGGGTCCGATAATCTCAAAGAACTCCCCAGTCACTCTATCACCAAGTTACGTCCACTGTGCGGCCTGGTGACGATGATAGTAGAACTCATGTCTATGCTCCTCTACCTCTCTAACCTCCTGGCGTGCCTGGCTCAGCTAGGACACCACCCACTCACATGTAGGCTGCTGCTCTTGAAGGCGCTGGAGCGAAGCAAGGCTACGCCTCAAGCAGCGCTCCCGCTCTCGTGTCTCTCCCAGCCGTGTCAAGGCTACAGCATGCAAAAAAGAGCTGAGCTCAATGCTATTGGTCTACTCCAATAGGGTGACCTCTAGCCTTGTGCATGCTTTCTACTAACTTATAGACTTCTAACATCTATGACATGATGATATGAATGAATGATTTATGACTCTATGCTTATATATATGCTAGAGGAGCTATTACTGTTGTTGTCGTCCGCCACCTATTCTTGGACAAATCATATTCATATAATGTTTTTATTAAATGTTGCACTAACTTTTATGATTGCCCATGTCTTGGCCTACACTTTGGCACCTAGCTGCCTGATGTGTCCCCCCTTGTTGTGCCAAGGTTCCTGTTGGTTGTCATTAGGAAGTGAATGGGGTCTTCTTGGGCCCTTTAATTTGCCCAAGCCTAATCAAGGTGATTAAGGAATAGCCAAATGGGGGGTTGCCATGTGGACTGAAATGTTGGGTTTGTAAGAGAGGTGTAAGAGTGGTCAAAGGGTGCACTTTTCTCCCCAAAAAGGGGGGGAGGCAATTTTACAAATTTCGGACCTCCATAACTTCTACATACAAGCTCCGATTTGAGTGGAGATTATAGATCCGTGATCTACACATCAAGAGCTTTCCATAGATATGTTACATGATATGGTTTTGTCCGCTAGATTTTAAATTTCATTTTCCCCCCAAAATTCAAATTCGAATAAAGTAGCCGTTTTGAAGCTTCTAATTAGAAAACGTTTCTTCTTAAGAGAAAAGGTTTGACTCCTTAAACTGCCAAATAAAAGGGCCCAAGAAGCCTTCCATTGAGGTCCTAATGTCCTACTAATGGTTGTTGTGTGAGAGGTCACCAATGTATTAGGGAAAATTTGGGCTCATTTTTGGGCCCTCTAAGGGATTTTTTACCATCTTTGCCTTGAAAATGGGGGCCATGGTGAACATTTCTTACCTTATATTAAAACCCCATCATATGACATATCATTAGAAAGATCATAAGAAGTAGATATTATAATATCAAACTCCAAAAAATTTGGAGTTGCTAAGCTCATAATATACCATTTTTCTCAAAATCAAGTTTAAAGACTACCATAATGGTCCACATCATCACTTCTGAACCTACTTTTTGTACATCTTCCATGGGTCATGTCCAGACCCCATCATGTTATATATCAATGGAAATATCTTGAAGAGTAGATTTTGTATATGCAACCTCCGAAAAATTTGGAGTTGTTTTACACAAAAAATTTACCATGGCCCCATTTTTTATGATGTGGCATTCCTTAGAGAGCCCAAAAATGAGCCCAAATTTCCCCTAATGTCCTCCATGATGCTTATGATGATAATGATGCTAATGGTGATAATGTCGATACTGATGATAATGATGTCCTAAATGTTGTCTGTTGTCCTAAATAGGGATTATGTTGTTCATGCTAAAGGTTAGTCATGGCACGGGTGTGCACATGATGTCCCCTCCTACTAAATTTGGTGACGAGGTGGACACTCTATCATCCTTCCTCCCTCAGCTACCGACTTTGACCTTCTACTTCTGACTTTGACTCAAACTTTGTCACTTTTTGTGAGCACCTTCCGCTTTTTTCTTCACTTCCCAGGAGTGGACTCTGGATCTCACTCTTAGCATTTTGAAGACTCAGGCAGTTGAGTTTTCTCACCATGTGAGCGATCTGGAGGTGACAGACGTGATAGGCCGACTCTGGTAGTTGACTTTTCTTTGATTCCGGGAGTGCGGATGCCTCCGAGGTTCGCCACTTAGTGGTTCGCATAGTGGCAAACCTAGCACGCGACCCTGGATATGTATGTATACACGAGGTTGCTCTCTCTGAGCGGGAGGCAGTCGCCATGGGACAGCCCCACTGGCGCCTGATCCGAGATTCTTGCAGCACACCGGGTGGGCAGATTCGTAGCCGCTCAGATGGGGACTATTCTCCATCCAAGCCGCTTGCGAAGGCCCGCCGTATGGCTGAGATAGCCTCCACCTCAGTAGGTCATCCATGAGGATAATCTCATGGAATGTACAGGGCCTTGGCGGTGCACACTATGTACGCTATCGTGGATGCTTGAGGCAGGAGCTTCAGAGATGCCTGGTTGGGGGTAGTATTGATATTCTGATGATGTAGGAGCACCATTTTGAGTGAGAGCAGGATTCAGAGATATTGTTCCGTGATGCCTGGCAGATGGGACACATTTTGGTCTGCAGGGTTTGGCCCCATGGAGGAGCATGTATGGTCATTGTTGCAGATGCATGGTGGCAGGCCATTGTGGAACGCGGGGTCATTATGCCGGGTAGAGCACAATATGTTATTCTGAGGATGCATGATGAGCTCTTTGGCGTGCTCAATGTCTATGCGCCTAACCATGCTAGTGCCAGAGCAGATCATATTTATTTAGCATATTGTTCTTAATCAAGCATAGGGTTATGGATCAGTACAATAAGGCTTCCACACATGCAGCACTAAGTTGTGTTAAACTGGCTTATATCGACTCTTTTTATCCAAAGTAATATAATGTTTCAATGAGGTATCATGCTAATACTTCTATCAAATAATATTTGTTTACAAGAGTGACATATCTTTATGTACACACTATACATACACTCGAGCATTGATGATATGGGTGAGATTTCATATTTGTTTTTGTTTATATTAGGTGTGATTTAAGTTGATACTGTAAATCACATGGAATCAAGATCAACCTTTTTTTGTGAAGTTTGAAAAACAATATGGACTTCCTATTGATGTATTTTTTAAAAACCTTGAATCATAGGTATTTATGCATGCTTTTATTCCTACATAGTAAGAATATTAAGGTTACAAATTTCTACATTCTTCATATACTTCACCACATATGATACAAGTGGTAACACTCAAAATAAAGTATCATTAGAAAAGATTTCATGGTCTTTAAAAAATATTAAATATTCAATTTATGATTTTCTTTTGTTTTGAGAAATTTGAAGTTGTTAGATTAGTGAATTTATTCTTTTTTTAATCACGACTAGATCATAAAATAACATGTCTTATTTATTTTTAATGTCTCTAGCATGTCGAATGGTGTGGATAGATATCAAGAGTATGCAGACAAAAAAGACTCCAAACAATGTCTTCTTCACGATGTTGAGGTAGGTAAAATTAAGGCGATAACACTTATTTTTCATCTAATAAAAATACATAGTATATATTTATTTCTTTTCTTTTCTTATTTTTCCTCTATATCTCTAAATTGGTATTCATCCAAATAGAAATAAACTATGTATTAGTTTTGTAGAATTTTAAGTTTGTCTCTCTATCTTTGTATCTATATAAACTTAAGTCATTGATGCTTAAATTTATTTATGTGAGTGCATGCATTCTCATTCGGATATTCAAGGATTATATATTTAAGGAGTATTTTTTGTGCATATTCTATCTGAAATGATTCTAAAATTGTGAACAATTTAAAGATCATGTTGCTATATGGATTTTAGTTATCACATTATGTAATATCTCCATGTTTGAATACTAGAAACATCTTACATGAATGACATTAGCTCTTTTCTTTGAACTCAATAATTTAGGTTTAATTTTCAAGTATGTTATTATGCCTTATGGTTTTGGTGAAAATGGCCATATACATTTCACAAAATTTCACCAACTTTGAAATGGAACGTAAACCTTTAATATTTTCTAGTGAAAATGGTTAGAAAAGTACTAGCTACTCTACAATGAGTTTAATATTATGTACAAAATGTTATATAACATTTTTAACCAATAATTTGTGAGAAGTTCTTGACTAATGTGTGTATATTAAAGATAAAAACCCTAGAGCTAGAAGTCATCACACATGTTTTTGTTTTCTTTAAGATTCCTAGAGCGGAGAGATGACTATTTTGTTAGAAAGTAAGTGATCAAGAGTAATTAGAAATGAGGGGGTGTATGCACCTTAGAGATAGAATTGTTGCAAAGGTTATGAGAAAATGAGGGGGTGTATGCACCTTAGATATAGAAGTGTTGCTAAGGTTATGAGAAAATGCATTGGTAAATTGTAAACCTAAAAAAGTGCTACCACCAGAATGCATCTACTTCAAGTGGGCATGTGTTGTTGTGCACAAAAGTCTTCGATAAGCATTGAGTGAGCCTCAAATTTAAGGGAGGTGAACCTAAAATCAAAGGAGATGATTGCCATATGTGTAGGTGAGGATTAAGGTAATCCATACTCAATTAAGGTAATCCATACTCAACCTATTTAAAGCCCCCCATCTAATTTGTGTGTATTGGATCAACTCTCTAGCATTATCATTATCTTGTCAATATAGTATTTATTATGTTTCTTATACTTGGATTATACAAACTGGTAAAGTCTACTCCATTACTATCTATACCTAATCACTCCTAAATTGCTAATTTTAAGTTGTTGTCATAGCCTACCACCATCTCTTAACCATGTATGCATTCTAAGATGTCTAACTAATAAATACTATCAAGCTTTAATTAATTTGCTAATCTAATTTTTTATTTCACCCATTCACTTAAATCATTTCAAATCAATTGATTGGAGGGAGTCTACTAAAAATTTAAACCCCATATAAGTCCCCACAAGATCAAG
Organism: Cibotium barometz; assembly: GCF_041138505.1. Classification (NCBI taxonomy): domain Eukaryota; kingdom Viridiplantae; phylum Streptophyta; class Polypodiopsida; order Cyatheales; family Cibotiaceae; genus Cibotium; species Cibotium barometz. The sequence continues at coordinate 45,244,812 of NC_141067.1, read as the reverse complement.
GATATCACGAACATCACCTTACGTCAAGTATCTGAAGCGGTTCAAACTGGGAGGCATTTCTTAATCTTTATGTTAAACACAAGAAGTAGTATAAATCATGTTAATTAAATCTAAAAGAATCTTTAGCTATCATTTCTCCATGCTCACAACAACAAGTCTTATAGCTTCATTTACTCTCTATTCCACTCAAATCTTCAATCTTCTCTTAGTTTGCATAGTATAAAATCCCTACAAATAGAGTTATTAATGCTTAAGTAAAGTGTTAATGTCAACACTTGAGGGTTCAAACCTATAAATAGGGTGTTGATGTTTATGTGTTTTGCATCCTATTAACAATTCAACCACTATAACAGAATGACAATATAGGAACATTTTTAGCAGTGTTATTATAACTACAAACCTTGTGAAATGTTGGGGTCATTGAACTACTACATACAGTACTATATTCGATGCACTGGGAGCACTACTGAGTAGTGAAATAACGTGGCTCAACAGCAATAAACTTGTAAAAAAAAACCTAGGGTATACTGGAAAGTTCTCATAGAACTCCCCAATTTGTCCCAACTTTAAGAAAAAGATATCTATCCCAGCTTCATGCATAGAGCTTCATGAAGCTCTATGCATAAAGCTACAAAATAAGTAATTAAAAAAAAAACTCCCAAGCACTCGGGGGTGTATCATAAGAATGAAAAACATCAAGAGAGGTGTACATATTGAGCTCTTACTTCAAGAGGCTCGTTTGTGTTGACTTGAAGATGTAAAAGACGAGCCTACAAAATGAAATGAAAATAAATCAATTAGTGATCAACACTTTATTAGTGCTCCACATAAATAAATTTAAAAGTAAACTACGTTTTATTATATGAGAAATAAAGACGAGAAGAAATTAGTCAAAATTTGGACTCAAAAAAAGGTTCCTCTAAGAAATGCCATGTCAACTTTTTTTAGAAAAATGGATTGATGTCTTTTTTTTTTTTTCAAATCAAATCAACTTTTTTCAAAGATTGTAAAATACGAATCTAGTCTTTAAGATCTTTCCAATGAGATATAGCATGATGACTTAGGTAGCACTTAGCACATGCATTAGGAGCTCTCAGTGCATGTCGATAGCGATCGGCATTCCTAGGTTGCACTTGGCATGTATTGGAAGCTATCAGCATGCCTGGGTGCTCGTAGTGTATAACGATAGTGACCAACATACTTAGGTAGCACTTGGCATGCATTGGGAGATCCCGATGCATGTCGGTAGCTATTGGCATGCATTGGAAGCTACTCGCATGCCTAGATAGCACCTGCAATGCATTAGGTGCTACCGATACATACCCATAGCTATCAACATACTCAGGTAGCACCCGACACGAATTGGGAGCTCTTCGTGCATGCTCGTAGCTATCGGCATACTCAGGTAGCACCCGACATGCATTCCAAGAGCTTTTGGTGCATGTCAGTATGTACCAGTATGCCTAGGTAGCACCTAAAACGCATTGGAAGCTACTGTGGCATACTTAGGTAGCACCTAGCATGTATTGGGAGCTCTTGCTACATGTCGATAGTTATTGGCATGCATTGAGAGCTATTGATGCATGTCGATAGTTTACTGGCATACATTGGAAGCTACCGACATGGTTAGGTAGCACCCACCATAGATTGGAAGCTACCGACATGCCGGTAGATATTGCCATGCATTGAAAGCTCTTAGTGTATCCCCAGAGCTACAGGAATGCATAGGTAATACCCAACATACATATCTCCTAGTGCATGCAGGTAGGTACCTAGGCATGCAGGTAGCTACCGACATGCTTAGGTAGCACCTGACACATAATGGGAACTCTCGATGGATGCCGGTAGCTACTGGCATGCATTGGGTTCTTCTGATGCATGCATGTTAGGGCTTTCTTATGTAATTCTTAGACCTTAGTCAAAGGGCTTGGGGGGTTAGTTACGTGTGGATGTACCCTTTGGGATCTGAACCGAGTAGTTATTACCCTGACAGTTGCATCTAGGGATTAGATGGATGGAACGTTGATTCTGATCGCTAATGAATGAAGGAGAAGTTCTGCTATGTCTTTGCTCAGTGTTTATCATGTCTTTCTTGGTGCAATCATTATGCTGTCACAATGAATCAGAGTCTGTGCTCTGATGTGCTCTGCGTGGTGTTGAGTGATGTATTATTTATTAATGCCTTGTACAAAACCTTTTAGAGGGCTATGTACACATTGGCGATCCTGCGGGTTCGAATGCCCTGAGTTCTGGGAGGATATGACATATTCAGAGGACCGCTAGCCTCGGATGTCTGAAGATAATTCGGGGAATTCAAGATGATATTATACAAGGTTAAGGGCCAAAGATGGTGATGCTACTTTAACAGGTAGAAATGATGATGAAGAAGGTGATGATTATGATTCAGATTATGAAGTTCCTCCGAGAACAAGTGGAGCATTGGAAACTGTTTTGGAAGAAGATGTAGAGGAGGAAACATTGGATCAAGAAGTAGAGGATATTGATGATGAGGAAGAAGTACATGATCAGTTTGTGGATGCTGTTCAAGGAGAAGGGATTTCGACAGGTTTGGTACAATCTGAATCGGATTTGGGCATTCCAATTTTAAATAGTGATTCAAATGTTAATGCAAAAGTAGGGAATGTTGGGATGCTCAAAATCCACCAGTATTCTCAAGCACTTTCAGGACATTTCTTGGGGGAACCTTGTTGAATAGAGTTATTAGGGGAAGTAGTAGGAGAAGGTTGCAGTTTCAACCATTACCAGTCTTAGCAAGGAGGCTGGTTAGAGGGGTAGCAATGAATCCTCAAAATCCACCAGCACAGAACCCAAAGGTGAGATCAGCAAAGTTCAGGGGAAAACCCAAGGAGGACCCTGACTGCCATGTAGCCCAATTCCAAACAAGGTGGGAGGCTAGTGGCTATGACACACTTTATGGGGGAAAGGTGAAGAAGATGCAGTTTGCTGCTACCTTAGAAGGCTCAACAATGGATTGGTTTAGCCAGTATGGTTTGGGACATTTTGGAAACTTTGATGCTTTGAGAGATAGTTTTCTGGCTAGGTTTAGAAGGGAGAAAATAGCCAATGACATCATAAATAAAATTAAAGATCTTCAACAAAAAGAAATGCTAGTAGAGGACTATGCTCAGAAGTTCAGGGTTCTCTCTCGAAGATTGGAAGGAGTAGATAGGCTTTCCAATGAAATGTTAGCTTCCTGAATGGATTAAGGAAGAAAATCAGATCAGCAACAACAGTGGCTAATGTAGACATTGTTGCAGGTTTTGATGCTTTGGTGCAAGCAGCAGTAAGAGTAGAAAAGAGGTTGGGTGTTACCAAGAAGAAGCAAAAGAAAAAGAGGTCTGATAAAGACTTGGAATCTGACTCTGATGGAGACACAGACTCAGAGAGCTCTGATGATAATTCAGAATATAATAGTGACTCAGATTCAGATGATGAATCAACTAGCCTGAAAAGGAAAAAGAAGAAGAAATCTTCTAAGTCCAAAGATAAGGGCAAAAAGAAGAAGAAAGGATTAGATGATGAACAACTGTTAAAGAAGCTTAAAGCATTGAAGTATGCCTCAATATTAACAAATGATAAACCAGTGTGTCAGATATGCTCAAAGGAAGGACATTTAGCAACCAATTGCTGGTATAACCCAAATTTCAGAGGAAGAGTTCCCCTCGATGTACAAAGGTCAAAGCAGCAGCAGAACGAAACTTCATCTAATCAAGTCTTTCCTACTCAAGCTAGAGGACCAAATAGACAGTTCAGATCACAGCCTAGACAAACATGGCAATCTGATTTTAGAGGAGAATTGAAGTGCACTTATTGTGACAAAGAGGGTCATAGATAGGGTCCAGCTTGTGAGTTATGGTGCAAGCATAGTAGAGAGAGGGGTATCCCAATTGTAAGGTACCCTATAGTAGATCAAAATCAGAGAGGAAAGATGCAGCAAAACCAACAAATAACACAGTTAAATGCAGTGATAGTGATAGAGGACCAGTTTCAGAGTAACTCTGATATGGTTGAGAATGTTGCTTGTGATTGTTCTGGATGTGTAGTCCATGCAAATGATAAGGATGGGAAACAACAGATTCCTGCCTTGGCAGTGACGAGCTACAAAGTTGAATAAAGGTCCAATTCAATGGGTGGATCAGGAGAAAGTTAGAAGCAAGGTTCAGAGGAAGTTGGACAAGAAGAAGCCAGCTTTGGAAGAACTATTGTTAGAACAAATAGAAGGGGTTTGTAAAGAACAAGGATAGGACAAAGGAGAAGAGGAAATTTCTATTGTTGACTCACTCTATGAAGCTCTGTTGCATTCAAAAATTCAGATTTCTCTTGACCAATTGCTGACATTAGTACCAGGGTTCAGAGATTTGCTGTTTCAAAGAATTCTTCAAAGAAAAGGTATTGATTCACCTCAAAGTACTTTTTCAATGAGTAATATTGTTCAGGTGGAAGATGTAAATTTCAAAGTTCCTGCCATATCAGTCAAATATCAGGGCCAGCCCATACATGGAGTTCTTTTGGATGGTGGATCAAGAGTTAATATACTTCCTGAGTCAGTTTATATTCAATTTGGGAGCCAAAAGTTGCATCCAACACCTTTACAGGTTAAAATGGCTGATCACAGGAGATTTAAACCTTTAGGTTTGCTAAAAAACCAGGAGATCTTCATTGCAGGATTGAAGTTTATGGTCAACTTTGTAGTACTCAGGATGCAATCAGGGAACTTGGCCTACCCAATGCTCCTTGGAAGACCCTGGTTCAGGCAGGCTAAGTTACAGCAAGATTGGGGAGCTAATATGGTGATCTTGAAACAGGGAAACCAGAAACAGACTTTACCCATGACATCTACTATATTTATGCCAAAGGAGCAAAGAGCTTTGTGGCCACAAGGCATACACCTGGCAGATGAAGTAGAAGATGATGAAGAAGAGGAATATTTGAAGGCCAATCCAGCAGTTGTCCCCCTGTTTGATATAAATGTGATGACTATTTTGGGAGATTATGAGGATTGTTTTGCTGTAGCTGCAGAAGAGGAGAGAGATCAGCAATTATAGGATATTCAAATAGGGACTGAGATGACTAAGGAACAGTTCAGAGTTCTACAGGAATCAGAGCTATCACATTTAGAGGAGATGCAGAATGATTTATCAACTGATCAGGCTATTGCAATAGCAGAGCAAAGATATGAAAACAGTATGAAGAAATCAGCTAGAGTTATGGAGGATAATCTGAATGAATGGAATTTAGGAACAGAGAATGACCCTAAAGTTGTCAAAGTCAGTGTTCATGTGGAAGGAGAATTCAAAGACAATCTTTTGAAATTATTAATGGAATACAAGGATATTTTTGCATGGGAATATTCAGATATGAAGGGGATTGATCCTGCATTTTATTCCAATAGGATTAATTTGAAGCAAGATGCTAAGCCTGTTATCCAACAGAGGTACAGAATGAATCCAGGTTAAAGATGAAATTGACAAGCTGCTCAAGGTGGGATTCATTAAGCCGGTACATGAAGCAATATGGCTATCTCCAATTGTAGTAGTCCCTAAGAAAAATGGAAGAATTAGAGTTTGTGTGGATTATAGAAAGCTCAATGCAGCTACCATCACAGATCCTTTTCCATTACCTTTTGCAGATACTCTGCTAGATTCAGTTTTGCAGGGCATCAAATGTATAGTTTTCTGGATGGGTTCTCAGGATATAATCAAATCAGGATGCACCCTGATGATGAACACAAAATAGCCTTCATTATAGAGTGGGGAGCATTTGTGCTCGCAATGACGAGCTTTGGATTAAAAAATGGACCACCAGCTTTCTCATAGGTGGCAAGTAGAGTGTTTGAGCCCTATTTGTCTCCTTTTATGAGGGTATTTATGGATGATTTCTTTGTGTTTGGATCCAAAGAGATGCATTTGGAGCACTTGAGGAAAGGTTTTGAGAGATGCAGGAAGTATGGTATGTCATTGAATCCATACAAATGTGCAATTGCAATTAAGAGAGGAGTTTTGTTGGGCCACGTAATTTTAGAGGAAGGTATACAGGTGGATCCAAGAAAAATTCAGAGCATCATAAAGTCCAAGAGCCCAGTGAATCTGAAGGAAACATCTAGGTTTGTGGGTCAGATCAAGTGGCACAGTCGACATTTAAGATATTTGTCAGATGTATGTGCACCCTTGTCACATTTAACCAAGAAAGGAGTAGAATTCAGGTGGTCAGAGGCCCAGGAAAAGGCATTTCAGACTTTAAAGAAGATGATGGTGGTAGCTCCAATTTTGCAGCCTCTTGATTGGTCTTTACCATTCCATGTATTTGTTGATGCTTCAGACATTGCAGTAGGAGCTGCTCTTATGTAGGCAAAAATCAAGAATTGGTTCAGACCTGTCTACTATGTAAGTAGAATGCTAACTTCAGCTGAGAGAAATTACTCAGTTATAGAGAGAGAAGCTTTGGGCATGGTGTTCTCTTTACAGAAATTTCGACATTATCTCTTGGCTAACAAAGTCTTCTTCCATGTTGACCATCAAGCTCTGTTATTTCTTGTGAAGAAACCACAGTTGACAGGAAGGTTAGCAAGATGGATGTTGTTGTTGCAAGAATTTGACTTTGTGATATTACATACTCCAGGGAATCAGCATGCTGTGGCAGATTATTTAAGCAGACTTGAAAGTAAAGAAGATGCTGTAGGAGTTAATGATTATTTCCCTAACTCTGATCTGTTTGTTGTTCAGAGCTGGAGCTCTGACTCCTTTTATGATCAAATGTTGCTGTTTCTCCACTGATGGAATGTTACCATAAGAGATGAGTGTGGATCAGAAAAGGAAGTTTGTGCTGAAAAGCAAGCCATTTTTAGTCATTGTTGGAGCATTATATAGAAAGGGGATAGATCAGATAATAAGAAGATTTGTTCCTGATTTTGAACAAGCAGTAGTGGTACAAGAGGCACATGCAGGGTTGTCTGGAGGTCATTTCTCAGGGGAAATAACAGGAAAGAAGATTTTACAATCAGGTCTATGGTGGCCAACAGTTTTGAAGGATGCTCACACATATGCCAAGGAATGTTTGGTTTGTTAGCAAGTGGGCCAACCCAATTCTAAAGGTAGGATGTCAGACCACCCTGTGCTACCTTTAGATCCATTTCAAAAATGGGGATTAGATTTTGTGGGTCCTATTAAGCCAAAGAGCAAGACAGGTAAGAGTTATGTTCTGGTGGCTACAGATTACTGTACTAAATGGGTGGAAGCAATGGCTCTCAGAGACAATAAAGCAGCTAGTGTGGCCAAATTCTTGTATAGTAACATCATGACAAGGTTTGGATGTCCCATTGAGCTTATCAGTGATCAGGGAACACACTTCCTGAATGATGTTATCAGAGAGCTGACTCAAACCCATATGATTTTGCATAAGAATTCCACTCCCTATCATCCCCAGGCAAATGGACAAGCTGAGAGTTCAAACAAAATCCTGCTTAAAATCATCAAGAAGATTGTTCAAGACAACAAGTCTGATTGGGATATGAAATTGGACTCAGCTTTATGGTCATTTCAAACAGCTTTTAAAGTAACCACTGGAATGACCCTTTTTAGGCTTGTTTATGGGTTAGAAGCAGTAGTACCCATGGAGTTTGTGGTGCCTAGCTTGAGAGTTGCTGCAGAAAGCAGACTCCCACTCAGAGAATCTCTGATCTATAGACAGCACAATCTGAATCAGTTGGAGAAAGACAGAGCAATGAGTGCTTATGTTTTAGAGATTATTCAAGAAAGGAGACAAGCTTGGGTGAATAGGAATGTCAAGTTCAAAGTCTTCAAAGTGGGAGATTGGGTCATGCTTTACAATTCCAAGTTAGGGCCAGGAAGTTGAGGCTCAGGTACATTGGACCCTACAGAATTGAAAAAGACTTGGGGCAAGGAACCTTTATGCTTTCAGATGCCTTTGGAACATTGGTACCAAAGGGGGTGAATGGGTTTAGACTTAAGCCATTTGTGGGCACTCCCCCTGTAGTTCAAAGTACATGTTCAGATCAGGGCAGAGTAAAAGATCAGAGAACAGAGGAAATTCAGAGCTTGTGTGTGGATCAGAGTCCGCTTGGATTTTTAAATTTGAATGGTGGGGAATACATTTCGTACGAGTCGACTGTCAATTGGCTTGATTTAACTTTTTGTCTGACATTATTTGCGGTAATGGTCGACGTGATGCATGAGAATCCCTATAAAGGACGGCATGCACCAATTCATCTAGCCCATTCTAGCAGTGTATGGAAGGGGAGATTGCGAGAGGTGACATCTGCGTTTCAGAGGCATCGAGCCTCATTGTGCTATGTACTGTGTGCCTCATTCTTCTTCTCTTTGTTCTCCTTATTTCCCTGCTCACATGCCCCGTAGTTCTACCACTAGGCCGGACCTTCTTGCTCTGAATACTGTTAGGCAGAGGTTAGCCACACCCAGGGAAGTTGAGGCGCAGGTACATTGGACCCTACAGAATTGAAAAAGACTTGGGGCAAGGAACCTTTATGCTTTCAGATGCCTTTGGAACATTGGTACCAAAGGGGGTGAATGGGTTTAGACTTAAGCCATTTGTGGGCACTCCCCCTGTAGTTCAGAGTACATGTTCAGATCAGGGCAGAGTAAAAGATCAGAGAACAGAGGAAATTCAGAGCTTGTGTGTGGATCAGAGTCCGCTTGGATTTTTAAATTTGAACGGTGGGGAATACATTTCGTACGAGTCGACTGTCAATTGGCTTGATTTAACTTTTTGTCTGACATTATTTGCGGTAATGGTCGACGTGATGCATGAGAATCCCTATAAAGGACGGCATGCACCAATTCATCTAGCCCATTCTAGCAGTGTATGGAAGGGGAGATTGCGAGAGGTGACATCTGCGTTTCAGAGGCATCGAGCCTCATTGTGCTATGTACTGTGTGCCTCATTCTTCTTCTCTTTGTTCTCCTTATTTCCCTGCTCACATGCCCCGTAGTTCTACCACTAGGCCGGACCTTCTTGCTCTGAATACTGTTAGGCAGAGGTTAGCCATGGTGAAGGGTAAGCAGGCTATGCAGCAAGGGCGACCTAAGGCAGAGACCACATCAATTCGACGGTCCCTGCGAGAGCATTCAGCGCCAAGCAAAGAAGTGGAGCAGTGTTTTACCTCGGATTCTAAAGAGATGGAGCAACAAGAGGAGACTTCTATGAAGGATATTTCTACTGCTGTGGGTAGCCTAATGGAAAATTTTGCACCTTTCAAGTACAGCATGGATTTGGAGAATAACGTAAATGTTCAGTGGCTTACTTCAATTGGGTTGATCGGGTATGCAAAGTTAGCCTGGGCTGAGTGGCAAGACAATATATATGCTTACTTCAATTGGGTTGATCGGGTATGCAACGTTAGCCTGGGCTGAGTGGCAAGACAATATATATGCTCCCACACAGCTAGCTCTGCTGAGAAAGACAGAGGGAGTACTCAAAGGAGGTACAAGGGTAACTCCACCTCTGATTTCTCAGGTATTTGAATTACCTTTTAACCCAGGTTTGGAAGCTTTGAATTTAGTTTCTACTGAGGATATGGAGAAAGAATTTGGGAATCCTGTGGGCTCCAGACATTATTATCATTTGAAGATAGTAGAAGCCACCAGGAAGCAGCAATTGCGATGGTTTATGGAGCGTGTTCTTTTACTCCAGAAGGTTGAGATTATATGTCAAAGGAATCTTATACCCCTTTAGCTACAGCAGAGGCAGGAGTGGATGTGGATTGGGCCACTGTGGTACATCAAAGGATTATGATTGAAGTGGGAGAGAAGGATAAAAGGAGAGCAGTTAGTAAGAGAAGGCTAGGCCCTTTCCTTAAGGCCTTATTTGATTATGACTCTTTTCAAATAGTTATACCTGCAAAGCCTGTGGACCCTAGACTTTCTTCACATACAGTGGCTCTGACTCTGAAGAGGAAACTTAGGGATAGATAGTTTGACAGAGGAGGAGCAGAAAACAGTAGGGTGTCTCTTGGAGGCAGGATATAGTTTGGAAGAGGCTACAACTTCTATGTTGCAGTCTGGAATAGATGATGATGATGAACCATTTTTAGGGACAAAAGTCTCTAGAATAGGGCAATCTCTGACTCTTTCTCAAACCAAGTTGGCAAAGAAGATGCAGTTGAGTGAAAAGGAACATGTGGCAGGAGGCAGCAAAAGATATGATCTATTGAAGATGCAAGGGATGCCTTTGAAGGCGACTCCGTCCGGCAGTTAAAGGCAGTTCTGTCTGCAGCAAGTTGAAAAGATTAGGGAATATCAAAATCGAGCTTATGTAGAAGAGCAGTTGCAGAAGGCTAATGATCAATTTAGACAAATGCTTGTAGAAAAAGCTCAAGAAATTGAAAGCTCTAAATGCTGACATGGCTGAGTTGAAAGTCTCTTCAGCTAAGGAGATCTCTGAACAGACTAGTCACTTGGTTAAGAATATATTGTCTCTGAAGTTGTTTGAAGAATGAACAGCATCTTTGAAGGATAGTGTAGAGTCAGAGATGCAAAGATTTCTTGAAAGACAGGTGGAGCTTGAAATAGAGAATAAGATGCTTCTAAATAGATTGGAACCCTTAGAACAGATGAAGGAGCAAATATAAAGTGAGCATGAAGAACTCTCTATAGGAGGTGTTCTGGTCTCTGAAGCAGATCTGGGGAGAATCAAATCAGAAATGATCCAACAGGGATCAGTGATATGGAAAGAGACCAGAGAAAGAATTGGGCAGTTTGTTTTCAAGCCATATCCGAACCTCAAAGGCGTTGTGAACACAATGGAGCAAGAGGTGAATTTGAAGCGCATTGCTCAATTGGAAGCTGAGGTGGTACAGCTTGTAGCTGAAAAGTCCAAATTTCAGGGCAAGGTGGATGAAACAGAGGATATGCTGGAATATAAGACGCCGAGTGGTTTTGCTCTGAAAAGCACAATCAGACCAGAGGAGTCTCATATGATGGGGATGGAAAGTCCAAGTTCTAATCCTTTTAAGCTTGTTAAGTTGAAATCGTCTGCAGGGAAGCTGAAGAAGATTAGAGCCCTTTTTCAAACACAGGAAGAAGGAGCAGGTGCTGCTGAAGGACAAACATCTGGAGCTGTTCAGACAAAGAGCTCTGATGAGCAGGTGAGCTTGCTGATGGGTATGGATAAAGCTTTATTAGATGATGAAGACCCTAAGACGGTGATCCACATTGCAAAGGAGGTTCAAATGGACGTGGAAGCACAGCAGAGAGTAGGTCTTAGAGATTCAGACTGACCAACTGGGTCAGACATAGTGATGCTCGGAATGTTTACCACAGTGTTTTTCAACACTAGTTTAAAAATAAAATAAAATAAACAAACAAACACTAGGCATTTTCTTTTTAGGAAAATTTTATTTTGTTCTAGACACTCTTTATATGATCAGAGGTCTACTGCAGAAATCAGATTTTGCTGATCAGGGATTGATGGGTTCAGGTCAAATTTTTGGGAAAAATTTAGCCACCAGGCTGTGCCAAGTGTTAGGGCTTTCTTATGTAATTCTTAGACCTTAGTCAAAGGGCTTGGGGGGTTAGTTACGTGTGGATGTACCCTTTGGGATCTGAATCGAGTAGTTATTACCCTCACAGTTGCATCTAGGGATTAGATGGATGGAACGTTGATTCTGATCACTAATGAATGAAGGAAGGAGAAGTTCTACTATGTCTTTGCTCAGTGTTTATCATGTCTTTCTTGATGTTTGTGCAATCATTATGTTGTCACGATGAATCAGAGTCTGCGCTCTGATGTGCTTTGAGTGGTGTTGAGTGATGTATTATTTATTAATGCCTTGTACAGAACCTTTTAGAGGGCCATGTACAATGCCGATAGCTATCAGTATGCTTAAGTAGCATCGGACATGCATTGGGAGCTGCTACTTTGTGTCGATAGCTACCTGGGTAAGTCTATCGACATGCTTAGGTAGCACCGGACACATATTGGGATATCCATGCATTCGGGTAGTTTTACCGACATGCCTAGGTAGCACTCAGCTAATGCATAAGACGCACGCATAGGCCTTATGCATACTATGCATAAGGCTTATACATAGCATTCATAGCCTACACGAGGCTAGGTGGCTATGCATTCCTAGCCTACATAAAAATATGCATAAGCCTCATGCATAAACCTTATACATAAGCCGTCGCATGCATGAGGCTTATGTATTAGCCATATGCATAAGACTAATACATAAGCCTCATGTATGCAACTTATGCATAAGGTTTATGCATGAGATTATACATAAGCCGTCACATACATGAGGCTTATGTATTAGCCATATGCATAAGACTAATACGTAAGCCTCATGTTTGCAGCTTATGCATAAGGTTTATGTATGAGCTTATATATAAGTATCATGTTTGTGGCTTATGTATAAAGCCTTATGCATAAAGCTTATTTATCCGGCTTATGCATTAGCCATATGCATAAGCTTTATAGATGAGCATAAGCTTTATAGATGAGGCTTATGCATATGTAAGATTTATACATTAGCCATATGCATAAGCTTTATAGATGAGGCTTTTGCATTAGCCATATGCATAAGCTTTATAGATGAGGCTTATGCATGAGGCTTATGCATATATAAGATTTATACATGAGGCTTATGCATATGGCTTTATACATGATGCTTATGTATATGGCTAATGCATAAGACTCATGCATAGTCTTTATGCATAAGCCTCATGCATAATCTTTATGCATAAGCCTCATGCATAAGCCACATACATGAGGCTTATGTATACAACTAATGTATAGGCCTCATGGATGAGGCTTATGCACTAGCCTCATGCATGAGGCTTAATATGGCTAATGCATAAGCTTTATGGATTCATAAGCTTTAGGCATTAGCCTCATGTAAATGTAAACGCATGAAGCATATGGCCACCTCTTAAGAGATGAAGAGCTCTCTAAACGCATTCATAGAGGCTTATCGCTACTGCATAAATCTCATACATAGGTCTCATGTATGTAACTTATTCATAAGCCTCATGCAAAAACCTTATATGTAAGCCTCATGCATGAGGCTTATGCATAAGTCTCATGCATGAGGTTTATGCACTAGCTTTATGCATAAGTTTTATGTATAGCCTCATGCATGAGGTTAAGGCATATGGCCACCTCTTGAGAGAAGCATAGATTTCAAAAGGATGTCTATAGGTGGAAGAGAAAATAACAAACCCTAACCCTAAAACTTACAAACCTAATAACATGTAAAAGCATAAGAGAGAAAACATAAAAGAGAGAGATCTCTTACTTTATGAGGCTTGTATGTGTGGATAACCTATAAAATCAAACCAAATAAAGAAAAAAAAGTATTAGTATTCCTAATCTTAATCCTAATAGAAAGTATATACAAAACCCTAATCTTAATAAAAAGCATATACAAAACCCTAATCTTAATAGAAATCTTAATGAAAGCTTTTGCATCACATAGAAAACTTATTGAATTTTTTTTGCATCACATACAAAACCCTAATCTTAATAGAAATCTTAATGAAAGCTTTTGCATCACATAGAAAACTTATTGAATTTTTTTTTGCATCACATAGAAAACTTATTGAATCTTTTTTTTCCCTTCTCATTGAAGCTTAATCCTAACCCTAGCTTCTACATACAAACCCTAATAGAGAGCTTTGATGTAGAGTTCTCCATGAAAGCATGTTAAGGTTTTTATATAAAAGCTAGGGTTAGGATTAAGCTTCAATGAGGAAAAAAGAAAAAAAGAAGAACTTAAAAGAGAGGGAAAAGAAGGGAAATACTCAAAAGAAAGCTTTCATGGAAAGCTTATTTGCATAGGAGATAAAGGTAAAGAGAGGAAAGATAAGGAAAACACTTACAAGAAAGCTTTCATGGAAAACTTGTTTGTATAGAAGATGAAGGAAAAGAGAAGAGATACCTTGCTTGAGCTTGAGGAGGATAGGGTGGGAGAGGTAGAAGTGATAGACTAGACATAAACCTACAAGAAAACCCAAGGTATGAAGGTTAGAATATTCAAATGATAAAATCGATGCAGAGGTAAAAAAGCGAGAGTATTTTTTCTAGGTCATGCTGCTAAGTAGTATTTTATTTTTTTAACAGTGTAAGTGTTTTTTTGTACTAAAAATGTTACTGAGAAATGAAAAAGTGCTGCTCAGCAAAAAAAAAACGTTGTTCAACAACGTTTTTAAAGTGCTACTGAGCAGTGAAAAAGCACTACCCATAGCAGTATTAAAAGCCCCGACATCCCCCTGTTACAATGAACATCATTTGAGAGCTCAAATCACTAATCTAAAACATGTTTTTTTTAATAACATTTTTTGCTTTAAATGGGATTATTGTATAGGTAGTAGAACTTGGACTTGCATTTATCATATTTGTACTCATATTGATTTTATAAGGGTATATATTATCCTTGAAATCATTCAAGTGTGCTAAGGGTAGATAATCCTTCACGGAGTTGTTGCTTTTCTCCTTGTCAGTTGGCATGCCTTGACCTCTGTACATTCTTTCTTCTTCCTCTTTTGCTTCCTTTTCCTTTTCCTCACTTTTTCTTGTCAGTTTCCCTATCTGGATTCCTTCCATTTCTTTTCTCAAGACGCTTCTATTGCTCTGGGCTATAATTGGCTCTAGTTGGCACTTCTACATCCTTTCTTCAAGAGCGGGCTTTCCTGTATTGTCCTCACCATCCCTTGTGCGCTCTACCCTTGTTCTCTTGTCTTTATGAGTTAATCATAGTGATTAGTCTTATTCATTATGGTTAATCTCATTATTATTATTACTAATCAACACTTTGTGTGAGTTACTCTATGTGAATTCATAGTTTTTACAGTATGAAAATACGATGTAAGGTATTGTATCGTACAGGAATTTTTGGTGCGATATGAAGTTTTGGGATATTGTACGATAAAATAAAGTTTTTTTTTACACGAGAGAGAGAGAGAGAGAGAGAGAGAGAGAGAGAGAGAGAGAGAGAGAGAGAGAGGAAGTGGAGAGAGAGAGAGACGGGTTTAGAAGTTGAGGGAGAGAGAGAGGCTTGACTGGATGTTGAGAGAGAGGATTGAGAAGTTGAGGGAGAGAGAGGGAGGGGAGAGAGAGAGAGATGCTTGAGAGAGGATTGAGAGTTGAGAGAGAGCATGAGAGAGAGTCTTGATAGTTGAGAGAGAGGGGGGGCTAGAGCTTCAAAGTTTAGTTCGTACATTACGAGAGCGTACGATATCGTATGGAACTGTACTGTATGAATAGATTCGTACCGTGGTATGAGAAACAACTATGTGTGAATGTTATTTTAAGCTTAGTTTTTAGTCCATTTTTCCACCATTAAGCAACCCTCTTATTTTTAACATGTAGTGGATCATTAAGAACTCTGTTTACGTATATAAAGTCACACAATATCTTTTTCGTCTTTCTTGTTTAAATAACTTTGTAATCTTCATTTGTTTGTAATGGTTGTTCAAATAGTATTGGAGGCGCGAAGCTCTTATAGCAAGGGAGAAAATAGACTACTTAAAGAATCTACAAAGGTACACTTTGTAGATCTAAAAGTTCACTCAACTATGCTAAAACGTCTAGTATACATTGGGTATACTGCATGTGACAATTTTTCTAAGAATCATGTGACACTTATTCTTAACTCTTTTACAGCTACATGTTGGGTGAGAATCTCATGCACTTGAATCTTGGTGAGATTGAAGATATTGAAAATAGAATTGATATTGCACTTGACAAGATAAGAGAAAGAATGGTAAGTGTTGTTTACATTTTATTACAAATTTTTTCTTTGGATGGTATGTGAAAATATTATTCAAAATGATAAAAATATCATATTTTCTTAATGTTATTATTTTTCTATGTTCAATGAAACAGGTGCAACTATTACAAGAAAAAGCTCAAGAAATTTTTGAAAGGGTAAGATTTATAAACAATAATAAGATGACAAATATCATTTTTAGTCTCTGATATGTTGATTTAATATCTAAACATGTTTTTCTATTTGAGTTATAAATTTACCAAAGAGAATTTTAATGAATAGCTTTGTAATAGAAACAAGTTAGTAATAATTGTGTACTCTAATAATAGACATAATAAGAATTTACATATTTATAGCAAAATAATAGGCATAATAAGAGTCGACATATTTACAACAAAATAATAGGCATAATAGGAGTGAAAAAAAACACAACAAAATTAAAACTTTAAGGCTCCTATCCTTCTAACTTGTATATTGGATGGTAAATAACACTTGACCATCATATATCATACATATGCCATGGGTAAAAAGATAGAGAATATAAATTTAGCATCAATGAAATAAATAGTATTTAAAAAAATATAATATGAAAAAGAGTGCAAAACAACCTTAGGTCCAACTATGTTACATTCTCAGAAATAGACATCTTCATAAGGTGTCTCTTTTTAGTGAGAGACTTCTTATTTGTACATATGGCCATATAGGTTCATTGTGTTGCATATTCTTTCTTCATATGGCATGAGTGTTGGAAATCTAAAATATAAAAGACTTATATTAAGTTGTATCCATTTCATTTCTCTTAGGAGGAATTTCTAAGAAGATCCATTTTATGCACATTTATAGACTTTTCTTATAAGCATATTTTCCAAGCTATATTTTTCATCAAGGATCATCCCAGTAAATATTTTTTCTAAAACACCAATATGTAGCCAATGAGAGGATATAGCCCAAATGGTGAAGGTGTATGCCTAGGACTAGGAGGTCCTTATTTCAAAACCTGACAAGGTGCTTCCTCTGTGGCATAAGAGGACTAGGAGGTCCTTATTTCAAAACCTGACAAGGTGCTTCCTCTGTGGCATAACCTACAAGCGGATAAAAAGGGCTTCCTCTGTGGCATAACCTACAAGCGGATAAAAAGTGCTTCCTTTGAAATAAGGACTAGGAGGTCCTTATTTCAAAACCTGACAAGGTGCTTCCTCTGTGGCATAGCCTACAAGCGGATAAAAAGTGCCTACTATGGGTGGTGAAAAATGGTAACTACAAGAGGATCTTGGGCCTAAGGCTAGTAAAAAAAAATCAGTATGCGGTTAATAGTTCTAAAAGGCATCCTTGGCCTTTGATCATGTTCGTTTTAGGAATGATTTATGCTAGCATGTAGTTTCTAGATGCTCTAAGGTTCCTAGTTGTTAGGATTAATTTGATTACGACACTTTTGGGAATGACTCACTCTAGGCTTAATTTGATTATGACACTTTTGGGGATGACTCACTCTAGATTATAGCATTTAGAGTCCGTAATATTTTGGTGTTGGAAAACAACTTTTTGTATTTTATCTTGTTTTCTAAGATGACAAGGACTAACATTGCCTTAGAATGCCACCCACAGACATAAACATAGAAACAATTGTCATTACTTATCTCTCACAATTGTTAGAGTGGTTTTGTTACCCACCAAGGCATTACCTTACCAAACTAGTTAAGAGCATGAAAACAACCAAGTATTGCCTTATGAGGAGTTGAGGTACTATAAGACTTACCTAACATAACATACCCATAAACTCTATATACACGATAATTTTTTGAGTAGGAATCACCATACCCTCATTGGGTGTCAGATCAAAGAAGTGAGTATATTCTATTTCTAGTTTTCCTTATCTACCTCAAAAAATGGTAGTTGTGATACTTTGAACGTCCCCAACAACTGCAACAATGATAATGAGCTAGGCATGCATAAGAGATCTTAAGTGGATGAGATGTTAGGAAAGTGCATGGGATTCTAAGAATGCTCCATAATGAGCATGACTTAAATGTGTGACTTGAGTGTGACATGAGTGGGTGAGTCAATGTGGTCCACTATGAGAGCATCAACATCATGTGAAATTTGTTGAAAATATTGAAATTAATTAAAGATGTGGATTTTGTTGAAAATATTAAAAGTAATTTGTGTGGTGTGTTGCATTTTGTTTTTAAATTTTTTTGCTTATTACAGGAAGCTCTTCTTCAGGAAGAAAACAATCTTCTCAAACTCAAGGTAAGAAGTTATGGTTCATTGTTTGACAAAGTTATGTGATAAAGAAACATAGGTGAGCTTATGAAGGTTTCATGGACATATGTAGCTATCAAAGGCTATTGCTATAGGGGCCAATGTTCCCTCATTGGGTTTGAGCACTTATCCCATCCAAGAGTGCCTAAGTAACAACTTATACCATCCAAGAGTGTCTACAGAAATAGTAGTTGAAAAATCAATCGAAGAATCTCCAAAATCAGCCTAAGAAGATAATGTGGCTTATTTGTATCTTGGGTACGTATGACTTCTAATTATATTTTGAAGCCTTCAATTTACAAAGTTTAATACACTAATGAACCATGTTTCTAAACATCTCCATTATTTCCATGGTCACAAGTCTAGTAAGCTAATGGAACATGTTTCTAACATCTCACCATTATTGTGATGGTCCTAGGTTGGAGTTGTTTCCGTCCAATGTGGAGTAATACTACATGTTATCATTCTCATAGATGCAATGCCATCCAATCTGTAGCAATCCTCCAAATGTGTAGAGTTGGACTAGCATATTCTTCTTGAAGGATATTATTATGTTATATGACTAATCTTCTAAAAGCTTTATTAGCTACCTCTATTTGATGTGATGGATAATTGTGGTGATTCCAGGATGTGGCTACTCTTCCAAAAGCTTTATTAACTACCTCTATATGATGTGATGGATTATTGTGGTGATTCCATGTTCACACATATCAAGTGGCGATGAATGAAAGAGAAAGTAAGATAAAATATAGTTACTTTTTAATATTCATAGAATTAAAAGTCATGTTTTTTTTCTAAACCTTTTCTTTATCTTACCTTATGCAAGGACATTGAGAGCCTTGCAGGAAAGGCTTAATAAAGGATATATATATTAAATATTTTATCATTGTTTTGTTTGCATAAACTTGTAATTTGGTTTGGATGTGTCTTGATTGATATAAATGGAGTAAGTTGCATGATTTTGTGTGTTTTAGTCACATGTATATTTTTATCTACCTATATATAGTGGATCTTTGTAATTCAAATCACCTTTGATTCCATTTCACACACTACCAAAGCAAGTCAAGTGGTGGTGGTTTCATGTAGCTGTTATTTATGGCATGCTTTTTATTTGGCCTTGATGGTGTGAATTCCAGAGTATATCAAAGTTATATCACTCCCTAATAAAGATAAAAGTTTATTTAACCATGGCAGACATGCTTCTACATAATGGCAATTTAGATATGCAATTTTTGCAACACATTTATCTTTCCGTGTATTTAGAATCCAATTTTCACATAAAAACAAAAGTTTTAGATGATGGGAAACTTTACAAAACTGTATGAGACTCTAGAAAGCCAAATTTGTTTTGTTTTTTAGTTATTCGAGTGCAAAGTGGGGCACTTGGCTGTTTTATGTTAAAAACACAACTTTGGCCATTTTGCATACTCTCAAAAAGACCTTAGAACTTATTTTTAGAGACCATAATGGAGATATGTTGTATAGTCTAAACAGTGAGTCATGAAAAACGACAAAGAGTCATGAGTTGTCGTTTGCAACAAGTTGTCTTGATTTTTCACTAGTCCTAAATATTGATCAATTTTACACTCTTTTAGAGACATTGAAAAAATGTACATATTGCTAATTCAAAGGTGAAAAAATTTCCACTTTTCATGTCAAATAATAGTATGAAAAAAACAAGGTCAATACAAGATCTAATATTCTTTAAAACTACTAATAATTCATGCATGTCTATGTAATGTATAATACATTCTTTACTTAGAATTATAAAAATGTAATTTTTCTTCTCCAAAAATTTAACTAACCTCATCCCAATCATTGCACATCATCTAATCATTGAATTAGAGCATATATTTGATGTTAAGATAATGAAGTCCATGGCCATAGAAGAGGCTTATTGAAAGAAATGATTTCTCTAGATTCAAATAGAAAACCAACGATCTAAAAGGTCAAATTTTAGATGGTAGTGAGTGCTACAATTTATCATTATTTTGATCTAACAGTTCGATTTACAGTTATTATCTTTGTAAAAACATAGTTTTTAGTTTATAACAGTTAGATTTTGAGCCATGAAAATGACAACATCAATCATTTTGAAAAATTGATGAAAATATGGATTCCAAAATCTACTTTGTTGACAAAATGGATTCTAGAATCCAAAATTTCGAACACACTAACATTTCTATCGTGAGAGTGAAATTTTCATCCGAAAAAAGAGAAATTTTGGTCCATAATGAACGAAAATTTCACTTGTAATGGATAAAAAATTTAATCCGTTGATCGAAAAAAATCCATCAAAAATTTTTATCCACGTTAAAAAAAAATTCGTAGAAAATTTCGGTCAATTGAAAAAAAAATTCGTCAACGGAAAAAATCCTATTGACGAAAAAAATTCGGTCAATGAAAATTTGGATCCACTTGGATTTTGGAATTCAAATTTCCGTCGACCGAATTTTTTGATTGGAATTTTTTCAATTGATGAAATTTTTTTCCATTGACGAAAATTTTTGACGGACTAAATTTTCATCTAATAAAAGCAAAATTTTCATTCATTATGGACCAAAATTTCACTTTTTTTGGATGAAAATTTTGATGTCACGCGATAGAAACGTTAGTCTCAATGAAATTTGGATTCGAGAATCCACTTTGTCAAAGTGGATTCTGGAATCCAAATTTCCATCAATTTTTCAAAATGACAAACCGTTGTCATTTTCATGGCTCAAAATCTATCCATTATAAACTGAAAACTGTGTTTTTACAAAGACTATAACTCTAAATCGAACTATTATATATAAAAAAAGTAAACTGATAAATTATAGTACTCACTATCATCTAAAATTTGACTATTTGGATCATTAGATTTCTATCTAAATCTAGAGACATCTTTCATTGGATCAACTTTATACACAAAGAAAAATTATTTTCTTAGACAATGCACTAACCCCATGTAAGAGTTTCATCAAATTATATTGAGTCTAAAAGTAACATCAATTTTATTACATATCAGTTTGTTGATAACTCACTACGTACAACACACAATGTAGAAATGTGTATTGTTATTTGTGAACGTGTAGTGAAATTTGTGAACGTGTGGACATGGTTAATTTGCATGATATAGAAATTTTTGTGTATGGATTTAAGTTAAAAAACATCTTGACACTTGCACTAGAAAATAATTGATATTTTAAAGCAAAATATCCAATGACGCTCCTAGTTGATTGGAAGAGTTTCTTCTCTTTTGTAATTCTTTTTTTAATTCGCTGTTTGAGCATTATAATTTCTAAAACTTTTTCGTTTTGACTTTTCTCTAATTCCAAATAGATTGGAAGATATTACTCTCCTAAAGAGACGAGTTGTCAGACTTTGCGTTAGAATGCATAAACCAAAACTATACATGAAGAAAAACTAGCGGGGGACTACTCGGAGGAGTCATCACTCTCCGAGTCATCTTGTCCTCCGTCTTGTCCACCTTGTGCCTACACAAAGTGAAGATATATATAAATAAAAATAGAAAGTATTATAAAGGTTGAAACATGTTTTGTAAATAAAAATAAAAAGTATTACCTGCATTGGTGTTCTCCTTGCTCAATTGTATTGTTCGTCGGAGATGATCCCTTCATCGTGAAGGTAATCCCGTGTATCTCCTCTATTGTGGCGATGATGGTAGCCAGTCTCTGCTGGGGTAGGATCTCTACCCACAATGTCACGCTACATCACAAAAACATTATAACACAACTCAAATAGAGAGAATACAAAGAAAAGACATGAAGTTGCACTATACATACAAACTCGGCCTCCCATGATGCACTACCTCTAGATCCGAAGTGCGATGATCCATATCGCTCCATTTGTATTCGCCGTGCTTCTCTTTGTTGCTGGTTCACTACTCCTTCTAAGAGCTCCTTCTTGGCTTTCTTCCACTCACCCTTATGATGATGAGTAGTAGATGGCTTACTCTGTCCATTTTGACCGCATCCATTCGGGCTTTCTCCTCCTTTGCATGTCTCCTTATTACTAGAGACCTATTCTTAAGTATGTCTTTGATTTTGTGTCGCAGTGCCCATCTACTATTAAACCTTTGATTTTGTGTCACACCCATCTACTGTTAAACCTTTGGTTGTGAGGACTAGGATACTTCTTGTGGATATCTTTAATGCAATCATCCACTAAGCTCTCCCTTTGCTGCTTAAAATGTATAAAGCAGTCTTTATAGTGTGCAAAAACTGCATGGGGCAAGTAGTTTACCACCTCCTTCCCAGAGAGTCATCAACTATGCCACCCACATCTGTGATATCATAATATGATATATCACCATGATGTGGTGGTGACTCTAAAGAACTATCCCCACCCCCAAAGCACTACCCTAGGCATCCTCTACCTCCACTCTCAGTGCTAGTGCGGCATGAGGTACGATCGCAACTATCTCCACAACTACCCTCCCTAACGGACGATGACTGCCACTCTCATGAGAGACATGATAACTGTGAGGTGTGACATCTCCTGAAGGTGGAGGTGTAGGAGATGTTGTAGCACTAACTTTGGGACTAATGGATGAGGGGTGAATGAAAGGCAGGTGAAGTGCCTGGCAAGGGTAACATGCTTGGTAAGAGAGTCTGTGGGCTATGGGCAAACCTGATGATAAAGGGGTGCCTGCTGCATAGGTTGCCAACTGCTCACGGGTGGGAGTATAGCCAAAGATGCCCTCTATTTCCCTAGAAAACTGTCGTTGAGACTCAATGAGAGCCTAAACCTGTGGGTTTGTGGGACAAGAGGATGACGACCCATGCCACATCTATACAAACAAAGAGAATATTAAAAAAATATTATGCAAGCCTTATGCAAGCTAGCGAAGCCTTATGCAAGCATTATGTTTAAAGTACTATGTATAAGCTTAAAACACTATGCATTATGTTTAACACACTATGCATTATGCGAGCCTTATGCAAGCCATTACGCAAGCCTTTCATAAAGCATTATGCATTAGGCCTTATGCAAAAAGCTTTATCCAAATAAAGCTATGCATGAGGCCTTAAGCATAAAGCTTATGTATAAGGCTTATACATAAAGCACTATGCATAAGGTCTTAAGCATTAGGCCTTAAGCATAAAACTATGCATGAGACCTTATGCATAAGGCCTTAAGCATAAAACTACGCATGAGGCCTTATGCATAAAGCTCTATGCATAAGGCCTTAAACATAAAGCTCTATGCATAAGGCCTTAAACATGAGGTCTTAAGCATAAAGCTATGCATGAGGCCTCATGCATAAAGCTACGCATGAGGCCTTAAGCATACAACTATGCAGCATGAGGCCTTATGCATAAAGCTTATGAATGAAGCCTTATGCACATAAAGCATGCATAAGCATTATTCATAAAACATTATGTATACAGCTTATGCGCAAACCTATAAAACAAATCCCTGTTGAAATATACAAGTGAATAGAGTGTGTGCGGGAATAAGCCCTTTGGCAAGAGGCTGTAAAAGAGAATCTCTAAATGTGAGAGAACCTGTGCAAAGGTGAGAAGTATCTACTAGGAGAGAATAAAGGGTAGCATGAGAAGATTTAAGAGGTGTGGAGATATTCTGGGAGAGGTGGAGAGAATCAAGCAAAAGACGTGGAGTGAATCAAGCAAAACAGGTGAGAAGTATCTACTAGGAGAGAATAAAAGGTAGCATGAGGAGATTTAGGAGGTGTGAAGATATTCTGGGAGAGGTGGAGAGAATAAAGTGTAGCATGAGGAGATTTAGGAGATGTGGAGATATTCTGGGAGAGGTGGAGAGAATCAAGCTTTTAAAAGAGGTGGAGTGAATCAAGGAGAAATCAGTGGGATTAGATGCTTGGATGTAAACTCTATAATTTGAGGCATTGGCCTAATGAGAATTTACTGGTTTTTGATTATCCATGCCTACATTAAGCTATCAGTTCATTGCTCACTAATCATGTCTTAATTATCATCTAATCTCCTTATTAATGATGTTAATTCTAGCATTTGATCCACCACAAGAAACTTTTGATGGTTATTTCGACGCTTATTTCAACACATGCAGGTATTAATTTTTTTTGGCATAATGGTGCATCCAAATATAGTCTTGTAGCTGGGTGCACCGTTATGCCAAATTTATAGAGTACCAAAGGCAACTATACTCAGATGTGAAGAACAAACCAAAAGTGTTGAAAAAGTTAGAGAGAGTGCCATAACCCTTTTTACCTTACAAAGTAGGTACACAATTCACACAAGTGCAAACAATGGCCAAATTATATTGCAAGATATGAAATTTACATATCAAGCTCTGTGAGACGAGATGAGCCAAAAATTGCATACAATCTATACAAGCTCAAACAAAGATGTGAGCTAACCAAAATGTGTATGTACAAGGGGAAAGACATGGGCAAGGCCACTCTTTGCGGAGCCCTCACTTAGGATCAAGCATTGGTCCCTGCAAAAACCATACAAGATGCTTTTTGTGGTATACCAAAACAATGATCTAACATGACAAGTCAAAGCAAGTATATAAATCATAAGGTAAAGGCTTGCCGCACTTACCATATTTGCAATGTGCCCCCAATTGAGGTTGGCGCCTTCTCACTCAAGCTTCTCCAAAAGAAAGTATGTGTGTTATGGCGGCGAGCAATGTCCTCCTCTTCTCCCGTTGCCGGCCGTCCCACCACTTGATTCTAAAAGTACCAAAACAACAAGATAAGCGTTGATACTTACAAAGTAGACATAACATCAAATGAAACATACAAGATAAATGTTGATACTTACAAATTAGACATGGAATGCATCCCAACCGCCGATTCCAAGGTGAGAGCTTCCTATGCTCTCCATTCGGGCTTTGGCCACATCCTCTTGTTGCTTGTAGTGTTGGGGATTTCGAGCATGATTTTACTTCTCATTTCGATCCTCGATGCTCATGTACCAAGTCTTCTCACCCCCTGCCTTCACTCTGCTAGTCACATCTCCCCACCAATGTTTCATGATGTCCACCATGTGGTCCTTTATCCACCTTATGGGGACGACATCACTACCGCCGTTACTCATCCTTGATTTGATTTATGACTCTATCTTTCTTGTCTTTATTCAACTTTGGCCATAAATTCATAAAGTAATTTTGCAAAGACAATGTGGCAAAGCTCATGGATGCGTCTCTTCATCGCTTGACTTTATCCAAAACCACATTGCCATTGCCAATTGTGTAAAATTTTCTCCATCGACGAGCGGGTGTGGGTTGTGTGTAAAAATATCAGATGATCGCAAGCGTGGAGTGATTTTGGTGCTAGATGGGGAAGGACGCTCATGTGGGGGCATAGACCCATCCGTGCCCCCACTTGGACAACAACTACCTCCACCTCCACTACTCGAGCGTTGTCCTCGATGAGACTGGACAAGAGGGAGGGGTTCGAGTGGCTCTTTGTGGGGTTTCTATAGGTGAACTAGGGTTAGCGATGGTGGTCCCCGATAGCGCGGTCGAAGTGTCTGCCCCTCTCCCAAAATATTGTTGTGCCATCGCTCTTTTGTCGGGCGTGGCTTGTGCTAAAAAACCTAGAAATTGGTCAGGCGACATGGCATATGGAGAGAAGGATGGAGAGTAAGCCGGTGTCTCATCTAGAGTGCGAGACATGTTTCTACACACACAACAAAGCCCACATGGACACTTTAATAAGAGCATACACATGAATTATCCCTCAACATTCATTCATTTATGCATGAGGCCTTATGCATAATGCTATGCATGAGGCCTTATGCATAAAGCTATGTATGAGGCCTTATACATAACGCTATGCATGAGGCTTATGCATAAAGCATTATGCATAAAGCACTATGCATAAAGCCTTAAGCATAAAACTATGCATGGGGCCTTATACATAAAGCTTATGCATGAAGCATGCTTGAGTCCTTATGCATAAAGCTATGCATGAGGCTTATGCATAAAGAATTATGCATAATGCTTATGCACGAATCTACAAAACAACTCCCCAGCACCCAAGGGTGCAATAATAATAGAGGAAAGAGAAGAAAGATAGAAAAGCACTTACCTCTTTTTTATGATGTTGAAAGAGAGGATTAGAGGACCTACAAAACCAATAAAAGGGTGAGGAAAGGATTAGTAATGCATACATACAAAAGCTTACACAAGCCTTATACAAACTATGCCACTATGCAAGCCTTATGCAAGCTATGCTAAAGCTTATGCATAAAGCATGCGTAAGGCCTTATGCATAAAGCTATGCATGAGGCCTTAAGCATGAGGCCTTATACATAAAGCTATGCATGAGGCTTATGCATAAATCACTATGCATAAGGCCTTAAGCATGAGGCCTTAAGCATAAAACTATGCATGAGGCCTTATGCATAAAGAATGTATAAGGCCTTATGCATAAAGCTATGCATGAGGCCTTAAGCACATGAGGCCTTATATAAAGAATGTATAAGGCCTTATGCATAAAGCTATGCATGAGGCCTTATACATGAGGCCTTAAGCACATGAGGCCTTATACATCAAGCTATCCATGAGGCCTTATACATCAAGGTATCCATGAGGCTTATGCATAAAGCATTATGCATAAAGCACTATGCATAAGGCCTTAAGCATGAGGCCTTAAGCGTAAAACTATGCATGAGGCCTTATGCATAAAGCATGCATAAGGCCTTATGCATAAAGCTATGCATGAGGCTTATGCATAAAGCATGAATGAGCATTATGCATAATGCTTATGCATGAAGCATGAATGAGCATTATGCATAATGCTTATATGCAAATCTACAAACAAATCCCCAGCACCCAAGGGTACAATAATAATAGAGGAAAGAGAGGAAAGATAGAAAAGCACTTATCTCTTTTTCGTGATGTTGAAAGAGAGGATTAGAGGACCTAAAAAACTAACAAAAGGGTGAGGAAAAGATTAGTAATGCATACATACAAAAACTTATGCAAGCTATGCTAAAGCTTATGCAATCCTTATGCAAACTATGCCACTATGCAAGCCTTATGCAAGCTATGCTAAAGCTTATGCATAAAGCATGCATGAAGCCTTATGCATAAAGCTATGCATGAGGCCTTGTACATGAGGCCTTAAGCATGAGGCCTTATGCATGAGGCCTTGTACATAAAGCTATGCATGAGGCCTTGTACATGAGGCCTTAAGCATGAGGCCTTATGCATGAGGCCTTATACATAAAGCTATGCATGAGGCTTATGCATATAGCACTATGCATAAGGCCTTAAGCATGAGGCCTTAAGCATAAAACTATGCATGAGGCCTTATGCATAAAGCATACATGAGGCCTTATGCATAAAGCTATGCATGAGGCCTTAAGAATGAGGCCTTAAGAATGAGACCTTATACATAAAGCTATGCATGAGGCTTATGCATAACGCATTATACATAAAGCTTATGCATAAAGCACTATGCATAAGGCCTTAAGCATGAGGCCTTAAGCATAAAACTATGCATGAGGCCTTATGCATAAAGCATGCATGATGCCTTATGCATAAAGCTATGCACAAGGCTTATGCATAAAGCATGAATGAACATTATGCATAATGCTTATGCGCAATCTACATAACAAATCCCGAGCACCCAAGGGTGCAATAATAATAGAGGAAAGATAGAAAAGCACTTACCTCTTTTTTGGGATGTTGAAAGAGAGGATTAGAGAACCTAAAAAACCAACAAAAGGGTGAGGAAAGGATTAGTAATGCATACATACAAAAGCTTATGCAAGCTATGCTAAAGCTTATGCAAACTATGCCGCTATGCAAGCCTTATGCAAGCTATGCTAAAGCTTATGCGTAAAGCATGCATGAGGGCTTATGCATAAAGATTTAAGCATAAAGCTATGCATGAGGCCTTATACATAAAGCTTATGCATGAGGCTTATGCATAAAGCACTATGCAAGCCACGCTATCCTAAACTAAATCGTACCCCGGTACTACGCATTACACATGCTTGCTTAATGCATAGTGCCCAGATTATGCAAGCCACGCTATCCTAAACTAAATCGTACCCCGGTACTACGCATTAAGCATGCTTGCTTAGAGCTTAATGCATAGTGCCTAGATTAAGCTCTATACATAGAGCTTAATGCATGCATAGAGCTCTATGCATAGAGCTTAATCTATGCATATATCTCTATGCATTATGAATGCATGCATAGAACTTAATCTATGCATTAAGCTATACGAATAGAGATTAATGCATAGATTAAGCTCTATGATTAGAGCTCTATGCATGTGCATTAAGCTCTATGCATAGAGGACCTACAAAACAAAACCCCTCTTTTTGGTAGATAAAAATAGAGAAAAGATAGGATAAAAAGATAGGAAAGAGAGGAAAGCACTTACCTCTTTTTGGTGATGTTGAAAGAGAAGATAAGAAGACCTACAAAACCAACAAAAGGGTGAGGAAAGGATGAGTAATGCATACATACAAAATCGAAAAGAGAGGAAAGAGAGAAAAGAATTCACCTCTTTTTGGTGAAGTTAAAAGAGAGGATTAGAAGACCTACAAAACAAAACAAAAAGTTGAGAAAAGAATCAGTAATACAAAACCCTAAAAGTATGAATAGCATGGATACACAAGGAGGTTTATCCTTCAAACACACACACACCAATTTAACAACCAAGAGGAGAGGAGAGGAGAGGGGAGGGGAGGGGAGGGGAGGGGGTGAGGGCAAAGAAGGAGGTGGAGAAGAGCTTGGGAGAGAGAAGGAGGTGGAGAAGAGCTTGGGAGAGAGAAAGAACTTGCAAAACAAATGAGAAAGCAAAAAAACAAGAAAATTACTCATAATTATACACACAAACATTTTACATCACATGTACATGTAACCAAGAGGAGATAAGAGTGAGGGAAAAGGAGGCATAATTGGTGAGGAAGGAAGCAAAACACACGTGCACGAAAAAAATGCAAAAAAAAAGAGAGGTTTTGTTTTACTGTAAAAACTTGCACCGTCGATATATGGGTCGAAATAAGCGTGGAAAAAAGTGTCAAAATCAGAGTGGAAAAAAGCGTCGAAATCAGAGTGGAAAAAAGCGTGGAAATAAGAGTCGAAAAAATAAAATTTCCACGCTCTTTTCGACGGATATTTCGAGAGAGGGAAAGGGTGGGAAGAGAGAGAGAGGGGCAGGGAAGAGGGTGGGAGAAGAAGAGAGAGGGTGGTGTGGGCTGGGCTGGGTGGTAGTGGGGGCGAAGATGGTGGTGGCAATAGCTAGAGAGAGATTGTTCAAGTAGAGAGAGAGGGCAGCTAAGAAAAGCTCCCTCCACCAAGCTCGCTCGGTGACTATCCCGGAAGATTACACTAACTATTATGACACAAAAATTAAATCTTCCTACTTATAATTAAACGATTCCAAATCCTTAAAACCCAAGAGTGATGCAAAACATCACCAGACAAAGTATAAGGAACAACTTTTTTTATATCATAAGTTCGCTATTGTGAAGATTCAAAATCACCCTAGAATTCTATAACACTTGGTATGAAGTATCCATGTAGAACTAATTTGTTAAATATTGAGCTATTTGTAACCCCAACCACTTGGATTTAAAATTTTATGGTGTTACAAGGAAAAAATGAGGAAAATCACTCAAAATGTTCATTGGACATGCTTTCACCATCAGTCTTGATGAAGTTACATTGTCTTTCACTCCTTTGAAGTGATCATTGTCCCTTTGTTTATACAAATTCACATGGGCATTTGTTGGTCTTCTATTTCAAGTACCATTGGCAATCTATTCTTTAATCATCACCCCTTTGCCTTTGCCTTGGACAATTGGAGGAGGTACTTTAAGCTTGTGGAATTCCTCACCAGGATAAGCAAATCGATCAACCCTTGATTTCTTGTGTAATGTACTCTTGCCTCCTATCAAATCGATCAAACATGCCTTCAATTTCATTTTGCATAGCTTGCACAACAGCTTGCAAGTCATTTGAAGCATGTGTATGATCAAAAGCAGAATTTGGCACAATTGGCTCCTCATGTGATGCTTCACCTTGAATTTGACCATCCTCATTAATCACTTGAGTGGCCTAGAATTCATTGGCACTTGTATTAGCAGATCCTCCATTTGCCTTCAATCTTGAGATACTTTGTGCAGCTTGCTTCTATTCCCCATGTTTGCATTGAAGAGGACGGAGTACATTGTGATGTCCACCTCCGGATCGAAGAGTGCTGAGAGCTCGTAATCCTTCTGCTATGGTGGTTGACGAGCTTCTCGATTCGACGGATGGGGATGGTGGCACGGCCCTGGAGGAAAATTGCCTCAACGATGGTTGGTTTTTCGTAGGCGCAAGATCAACTAGCCGCTGGTTGGGAAATAATGGTACGAGAGACGACGTCATTTTGGCTTGGCCGATCTTGCAAGTGCGAGGGTAGCTGCTGGGTGTGTGAGTACGATAGGCTGCACGGAATATAAAAAAAGAGCAGATCGTGTGTTTTCTTAGGGAGTATGGGTCACGGAAAAAACTAGAAGAGAAAAAACTAGTTACTCCGTCAACGAAGGTGATGGTGAGGCTGGCATGTGTGGCCCAACCCCACCCTCGAAAAACCTTACAGTTTTTGTGCTTGACCTACCTGCCAGTGCTGAGTACACTCCGCATTGCACCTCTAGGGCCAGAAGCCAGCTCTAGAGTGCTTTACGCACTCACACACTCTCACTACACAGTGACACGAACCAACTTAGCCAAGCACTCGGACCCAAGTCCCAACCGCCTGGCGAAATTTAGCAAGCGCTTGATAAAAATATTGATGATGAGATGGCTAGCCCAAGCTGTGCTTTGTCCAAACGCCAAGGCGCAACACAATGCCTCCTCTTCTCTCCAAATGGCAACTTGTTTTCCTTGGCAGACTGTCATGCGCGCGCCTTAATTGCTAATTCATCCTAGGCTGCTCAAATGCAAGGGTGGTTGTGACTCAAACCCATGCACCTCCTCATTGTTACTGCCGATCGATTACGCATAAGACAAACTCACACTTGTAATAAGGGAGGTTGGGCGCGTTTTGAGGTATCCGAAGGAGTCAGCTAGAGGTAAGAGGATAGGTGCAGGTCTGGTTGGTGTCCTTGGAGCTAGGATTACAATGTTCCCCAGTTCTGATCCCTTTACTTTTCTTTCTTGTGTGCCTGCTCTACTGGTGTAGTCGAGATCATCACCCAACCACCACACAACGTCATGGGAGCATCTGTGGCCTAAGGTAATCACTTTAGCTAAAATAGGGAAGATTAAAAAAGTCATCCTCTACCTCATAAGAGCTATACACCCACATAACAAACCACCACCACATCTAAACACCAGTGAAGGAGCACGACTTGGGTTTTGTCTTGATCAATAATGCATTGGTATTTGGCAGCTTTCTTCAATCCGATTGATGTCTTGTTCTGGTGGAAACTTGAGTTCGTGGAAGCTTGGTTTTGTGACCTTATCACATAATTATATAAGTGGTCCTAGCTATTTTCATGACCCTGCTACTCTTGATACCACCTAGCGTAAGGTCGAATCATCCACTTGATCTTATTTTACCAGGTCATTCTACAAGATAAGTTCTTAGAGATAAATACTCTAAGGTAAGTGCATTTGTGGCTTAACCCCGTCACTCTCGAGCACCCAAAAAAGCCTAGAATTGATTGCACTAACCATTAGAATAGATATCAAAGGCTTTGAATGGTTAAAACTTCCTCAACAACACGACTTGAGCTTTAGTGAGCTAATGATGGATCCTTTATTCGTACAGGGGATGGTTATGAGCATATAAGAAAACCTTAGGCTAGGACTAGGTGACACCACATCTTTGTGTGGTTCCTTAGATGAAGCTCAAGACCTAAGTCAACTAGGCATTGCTACTAGCACACTAGCTAGTAGTGACACTAGCTAGTAGTGACACTAGCCCGAACACCACCCCCAACCGTTAGGAGCCATGCTCCTCATATCATCTAGAAGAGATGATCGGTGTTGCCTCCATCCTGTGTGAGGCTATATCATTGTCTTTTTTCTTTGACATTACATTGGTTTCTTGGGATCTCTTTTTGTGCTAGCAATCCTTTGCTATGTGACCAATCTTGCCTCTATGATGACATGCACTACAAGAGAATCATTGTTTTTCGACACTTAGTTTTCACGCCTGGTTATGTCGTCGATATGTACGTCGAAATAGGCATCGAAATATGAGTGGAAAAAGGCATCGGAATAAGAGTCCAAATAATAGTTAGAATTTTTCTTTTAAAAAAAATTGAATTTATATATAATATTTGCTAGTTTCCCACCCTGGGGTGGTGTGTTTTAGCTTTCTCTTTCTACCTCTTTGCAAGCATGTGTGTCTATGAGAGAGAGAGAGAGAGAGAGAGAGCGAGAGAGCTAGAGAGAGATGATCAGAGAGAAAGAGATAGATAAAGAGAGAGAGAGAGAGAGAGAGAGGGGGGGGGCAGAGGGAGAGAGGAGGGTATAACTTCCATCACGCTCTTTGAAAAAGGAGAAAAAATGCTAGCTCCTCCTCCTCATCACTAAGGTGCAATTAAGAAAGTGCTCTATTTTACAATGAAATTAAAGTTCATCATCAACTTGCTCATCCCTCAGCGAGATCCATGGCTCCAAATAAATCTATTTCTAGAAATACTCCATCATTGTTGTCAATTAGTGGAACCGGTTGTCTTGTAGTAGTAGAAGGTAATTCATTCATGTCGTCATCCTCTTCTAGCTCTAGCATGAGAGCTGTCGATGCATCATGATCATACTCAGTTTGAATCTCTTCTTCTTCTGGATTATCTCTAGTGTCTGTTTCTCGTTCAAGATGTATTTGCTCAATGAGTACACGTTCATCCGATCCTAATCCTGTGTGAGCGTCACCTACTTCCTCAACTAGTATGTCTTCTTCTTGTTCTTCTTGTTGTTCAATAGGTGCTAGTGGTGTATGCTCAACCATCACATGATTTGGGGGGGGAGTTCCTTAGCATCTGGCAAACAGTCAACTCCTATTTTCACCTCTTCAAATATTTATTTTCCATATGGATTTATTTGGATCACAAACAACCATTTATGATCTGTTGGGTCTTCCATAAAGATGACTTGCTCACAGCAGTGCAGTGCTCTGGTAGCACAATTGTGTCCCTTTGGTCAGTCTATATCTTTGTGCGGTTTACTTAAAGAAACCCACACTTGTCTTTGCGTACAGTTACTTGCCCCCCTTGAGTTACCAACTTGAACCATTTCACATAAAAAATGAACATATCAAACTTTCTGAATCCAACCTTGATAATATCTTGGATTGTTCCACAATAATCTAGCATGCCTACTTCAATATTGCCATCACTTGCCCTTGAACGACTTTCTTGCATGAAATTAGCCTTCTCACCACAATCAAATGTTGTTATCTTTTTATCTATTCCTTCTACTCGAAAGTGACGTCCACGTGACTAGATTGCCTCAAATTTATGATACTGTAAGCACAATAAATAAGTACTTTTATTGTATAAATTCACGAAAGCACAACATAAAAGACAATGTATAGATATCTCTAACTCACATACATGGAAATCACAACCATATGCAAGCTCCTTCTCCTCATCACTTATTGATTCACCATTGCGTTAGCTTGTAGTATGGTTTGCTCGAGCCATTTATTAGAAGGAAAGTCTGGAAGAAGTGTAAGTTTTTTTTGGTACGGTAGTGTGCGGGTTGTTCGACTCCTTCTAAAACTCAAACGAGCTTGGTCCCTTTTAGCCTTTAGCAAGTTATATCTCTCAATCAATTTCTCCATAGCATGTGAGTTTAAGATGCAAAATTTATTGATCTTCTCATGCAATGCTACATCCATTGTTCTCACAAGGCCTTTACCTTGTGGCTCTTCCCCAACTAGTCGATCATCTTCTTCTTGTGTCTATAATCTTGGCATATCGAGATCAGATGTACTGAAAAATTCAGTTATATATACAAGTGATTCTTGAACAAGACATCCCGCTGCCATACTACCTTCAGGACGAGCTCTTTGACTCTCTCCAAGAAAAACATCTATCGACTATGGACAACCCAGTCACAACAACTTCATCAACCACATGAACTAGAAAGTGCAATTGAATGGTTAAAATACTTATAAGAAAGTATTTCTCAGCCCGATGGAGTTTAATCGTGCTGCTTCTAATGTGTCTCTACTAATCTCTTTCCTTGATATCCAACATACCACTGCACCAATTTTGTAAATTGTTGCTCTAACGTTATCGTTGAGGTAATCCTTGATGGCTATAGGAAGCACAATTTGCAAGAATTTGTACCAATCATGACTCTTCAAGCCACTAAGCTCATCATCCTTTGTAAATGCTCCCTTCAAGCAATGCATGCATCCTATAGGGGTACGAAACTCACTAATGCACTTCGTTACACACCGTTGCTCATCCTTTGTCACATGACCCAAGGTGATTTTGGTAGCTTCACCTTTCTATCTATTGTATTTTGGACCCATACGTGGTGCATGCATTGAACCTCTTGTAAATCATCTCGTTGTGCCTTGTAGTCCTTTGCTCTTATGATGGTTTTCCAAAGCACCTCAGCTATATTCTTGAAAATGTGCATTGGGTTAAGAAGATGGTTCACTAGAAGGTCATTCCAGTATGGAAGTTAATGGAAAATGGATAGACGCTTCATTCCTGGAGGTGTACAGGTTGGATCCAGCTCCCATAAGGTCCTCCAATCCTCACTGCTCTTCTAAATGCGAGGAGACCTCCCTAGAAATCCCTCACGCAAAGGTCCTCTAATCACTGCTCTTCTAAATGCAAGGAGACCTTCCTAGAAATCCCTCACGCAAAGGATGGTCCACTAGGAGATACTTCTTGTGGCCCTCGTATATACTATCTTCTTCATAGACTTTGAGTATCAAGCCTCAAGTTGCGGCCCACACATAATGGACATCCATTATACCCTGACACTGAAAGCCCTGTAGAACATCAAAAAAGATTATAGCGAGTAATTTTGGATGACAATCATGACTTAGCATAATATGTTAACAAGCTACAGTATTACCTGAGCACTCTCCATAGCCAGGCTAATCATGCATAGTCCACATTAGTATTCCTCTCAATGTTAGCGCACGTTGTCCAAACCTCTTGGAAATATCATGAACTTCAATGCCCTCCCATAGAACACAAAGCTCCTCAACTAAAGGGGCTAAAAACACATCCTTATTAAAATATGCCCTTTTTTTATCGCTAGCCATGTTGGAAGATTATAGTTAACTAGACAAACATGCCATGTACTCCATGATGAACTTCGTAGACCAAATGGATTCACTTCATCCATCGCTAGTCCAAGTCGAATATGGCGAGCCTCATGAAAGGCTACCCACTTCTCTTCAATGTGCTTCCATGCAGGGGAATCTACGGGCACACGCATAACACCATCCATGGACCTAGTGTTACGATGCCAAGTCATCAATCCTACAATGGATGTGCACTTGAACATTGTTTTAATCCAAGGGATGATGGGAAAGTGTCGTAAAAATTTTACTGGTACCCTTTCTCCTTACACATCTTATCTATATCTCGATGTACCACAATGTAGACATTGTAGTGCGTTGTTATATTCTTGTCGATAAAGAATACAATCATTTGGATAAGCATGGTGTGTGTTGTAGTCCATGCCAATCAACATTTCTTTTGCTCGACTAATGGTCCACTGCTGGCATCTCGTTATCTTCTAGCAATATTTGATGTTTCAATAAGTTATTACACAAAATAGTTAGGCTAAGAAAATGCATATAAAGGTACATAACTCACTAATTGCATATGATTTCATCACTTACACAAACAGTTTTGATACCCTCATATCAGACCACCATCCAAAAATTGATTGCAAGTTCAATATGGATAGGCAAGCGTGTGTAAAACAAACACATGTGCTCCACACGATATAGTGGAAGACGAGCAAGCCTGCGTAGCTGTTTCGCTTCTTGGGAAGCATATTCCACACGTCGTGTGTTCTCTTCTACCCCTTCGTGTTCCAAACCTCGATCTTATGTTCCATCGTGTAAGGCATTTACCATGACATCCATGTCATGTTCTAGTATTTTCTCTGAATCCGCCTCAAGTTCCTCAGGTTGTTGGATCACCTCGTTTGTGGCTACTCTTGTTGGTCTCCATCGTTCAGAGGCCGGATATCCACTGGCTCGTCATTGTTGAAGCATGCATTGCCACTAATTAGATGTTCCAATCACTCCACCGGAAATATTTCCCATTTTTTTGTATGATCATTGCTAATTCGTCGACGTTGAGCCACTTGGTATTTGCAGTACATGGGAAAAGTGTCTTCTCCTCTAAATCAATAAAATTTTAGGGTGTGGTGTCATCCACAGTTTCCATATTGATTTGCAAAATGGGAAACGAATGCTTATTTTTGGAGGGGAATCCTCCCTTAAGTATTTGTGGAGGGTGGTAGTCGGTGATAGGTAATTTGAAATGTCGGGGGCGCGTAAGATCTGGAGAGATTTTGAATTTGAATGAAAAGTAGTGACCATCGAAATAAGCGTCGAAAAAAAGTCATTGGGAATGCATAGCCTGCGATTATAATACATAATTCCATCATCTAGGCTGTACCCTTGAACTCGGTTCAACTCCTATGGAGTTTTGCTTTCCTGCATAAGTAGGGTAGCAATAGGGCCAAAGAATCTATCCTGCATGATCTTCTCTCTTTGTTTCAATAATAAAAGGATTTGACACTACACTAATTGCAAGCAAGGAGGCTTTTCTGCTGAGGGCATCTGCTACCACATTTTCTTTGCGTGGGCCGTACTTGATTTCAAAATCAAATTCTTGCAGGGTCTGCATCCACCTTCTTTGGGTGCATGTTGAGATCCTTTTGAGTGAAGATCCACTTTAAGCTCTGATGATCTGTCCATCAAAGTGAATCTTTGACCCAATAGGTAATGTCTCCACAACTTCAGCGCATATACTACCGAAAGTAGTTCCAGGTCATGGACAGCATAATTTCTCTCATGTGTTCTGAGTTTTCGGGATTCATAGGCCACTGCATGACCTTCCTGCATGAGTGCATCTCCTAGGGCAAAACCACTGGCATCAGTTTACTATCTCAAAGGGTAGAGAGAAATCCAGCAGCTTCAAAACAGGATTGGTTACCAAGGCGGTCTTCAGCTTATCAAAAGCACTCTGTCACCTGGTAGACCATTGAAACGGAATATTCTTCTTTAGAAGATTAGTCAGGGGGGAAGCTATGAGAGCATATTTTGGTATAAAAATTTTATACCAACCAGTCAATCCCAAGAATCCCCTGACTTCTTTCACTATTTTTGGTTTAGGCCAATCTATGATTGCTTGGACTTTAGCGGAATCTGAAAAAATTCTATCTTTGGATACCAAAAAGCCCAAGTATTCAACATGGTCGGCAGAGAAAGTGTATTTGCTCTTTTTTGTAAAGAGTTGGTGCTTCCTTAGAATCTCAAGAACTTTTTTGACATGAGTTTCATGGTCAGCTGCATTCTTTGAATAAATCAGAATATCATCAAATAAAACAAGAACAAAATCATCCAAGTATTCTTTGAGAATGTCCTGCATTAAGCGATTGAATGTAGCTGGGACATTTGTCAATCCAAACGGCATGACAGTGAATTCATAATGCCCATACCAAGTATTGATGGTGGCTGTCTTCGGGATATCTTGCTCACCATTAATCCTGATTTGATAATACCCAGTGGAGCCTGAACAGAAGCTCATCAATTCTAGGGATAGGATACTTATTGTTAACTGTCACCACCTGATGATTGAGACCTCTGTAGTCCACACAGAGTCTTAGCATTCCATCTTTCTTTTTCTGAAAGAGAATTGGTGCACCCCAAGGTGAAACACTAGGTCTTACAAAACCTTGTTCTAACAGCTGTCTAAGCTGTTCCTTGAGTTTGATGGCTTCAGGAACTGGCATTTTGTACATGCGCAGGGATACTGGCTGAGCTCCCCGGGGTTCAATTCTATCACATGATCTGATTCCCGAATTGGAGGCATCTCTAATAATTTTGCTGGGAATAAATCATCATAATCACTTAACCATTTAGGTTCTTTAGATTTTAACTTTGTGTCTACTGGATTCATTTTGACAACATAAATGAGCTTCTTCTTTCTAAGTCCTTTTAGTAACTTAGAAGCCTTTACTAACTACAGACTTGGAGATCCTGAAATTTTGATTCCTTGAACTTTATTTCTGTGAAGGTCACGGAAGGAAATGGTTCCATTATGTGACAGTGAATGTCAGCTTGAGTTTTGTGGAGCCAATCCATTCCAAGGATCCCGTCAAAAACTCCCAAAGGTATAACTCTAATAGTCAGTTAAATTCCCATCTAGATTGAATTGAATACGATCTGTCTCAAGGTGAGTGAAAAGAATCTTCCCACTGGCCAATTCAACTTGCATAGGTTTTCCTGATTTTTGTTCTAAGACGAGCTTATGCAAGCATCCTAGGGAAATGAAAGAGTGAGTACTGCTTGAATCAATCAAAAGCTTAAAAGGCTTATCCTGATACTCAGCTCCTGATACTCAGTTGGAGTATGAATTACTGAGAATTGTGATTTGGCCCTTGATTTTCAATTGCTACATAAATCTGTTCTCTTTCCTCTTCCACTACTTTTGCTACTGTAACTGTTTTGGCTGCTGCAGTCTGAGAGGCGAAACTCTTTCTCTTTGGTTGCCCCAGTTCTGGGAAGGAGTTATGAGGCTACTCTAGATAGAGGTAGATGGCTGAGTTGGAGTTCTCCTAGACCTCATTTGACTGATAGGAAGGGGCTGGTCTCTGCACTCTTGGTCCTTGACTTCCATGTCCCCTTGACATGGCAGGAGTCAGGCAGTCATTCATCTGGTGACCAAAACCTTGACATCCAAAACACCGGTTCTCACTTCTGAGCTCATCTCTCTGAATCCTTGAAAGAGGTGTGTCTCCTGAGAAAGTGTTCTGTGGGAAGGGTCTTCCTTCACTTCTGAATCTCCCAGTATCCTGATTCTGCTTTGGGCCTTGCTGCCTCTTTGGGGGAGGAAAGTTTAAAGTACTTCCCAAGGTTTGGAATCTTTTAAAGTTAGAGGGTGCAGGCTTCGGCGGGACCTTAACAACAAACGCTTTGGCAAAGTCCTTTTCCATTCGTACACCTTCGGCCATTGAGACACGTTTGGCATTCTTTACTAAGGTGTCCAATGGCTCGTTCATTCCTCGAATGAATCTGGCCTTCATCCAAGTGCGGGAAATATTTGAGGAGAAGGGTAAAAGCTTGATGGTACTCTTCAATTGTCCGTCCAAGAACTCATTCATTTTAGTTTCAAGGAAGCTCGGAGGACAAAACCTCTTTCTGAGGTAAGCTTTAAGATCAGTCCATGTCTGGGTATTCCGGTCGAGACGGTTAGCCTCGTAGTGATTCCTCCAAGTGACCCTGGCCGTTTCCACAATCTTTAACCTGGCAAGAGCCATCTTTCTTCTCTCATTGTAGCCAATTACATCAAAGTATTCTTCCAGGTTAGAGGATCCGGTTGCCTTGCATGGGCCGTGCGCCTCATGATTTTGACAAAACGAGATTTTCGTCAACTTAACTTTGACAACAGATTTATGATTATTTAATTTTTGTGATTTATTCTTTAAACAGATAATTATTTCATCATACTTCATGAAACAAGATTTACTCTGATAATTTTATTAACCATATTCTCAATCATGAAAATAATTTGAAATTTTTTTTATAAAACATCGTTTATTATCAAAAGTTTTCGATATATACATAGAGCATCATAGCTCCCAAAATAACTGCCTCAATCGAGTATGCATAAAGAAGCAAAATTGCGAAGGAGACATACCATGGTACACACGATTCATTACAAAAAGAGGTGCTATAATTCTACTTCTAGGGATAAAGCGGCTAAGAAGCCTAAAAACTCGGCATGAAATTTTGAAGTTCCTGGGTGAATGTTCAAAGAGTTGTACATGCTGAACAAGCCCTAGCCTTATCAGAATCATGGCTAAGGAAATATTTTGCCTGCGCCTCTGATGCTGACTAGTACAAACATTAATATATCGTCCTCCAAAGAACCACATATACCGACGTCGCTCAATAGGATCAAGAAAGTAAAGATGCTCAAAATGACGTGCGAGTCTCACTCTGCTTACTCGAGTCATAGGGCAAAGTTGATGAGGTGCTTGAATAATGCAAAGGCTATTATATCCTGACTCTGGGAGAGTTCAGGAATTCCAGATAGATTTGGGGTATCCGGATATCTATAAATTTCCAATTCAATTTATGAGTTTTCAATTTTTGAAGTTCATTCAACATAATATTAACAAGCAAAAACATTATTTTCCAGATTTACTTTAAAATTTTAAGCAATTTCTATTGCTGTTATACATAAATTTACAATAGCTCTCTGATACCAACTGCGAGATCCCTGCACCGGATTCTCGGATGGTAGCAATAGCGGAAGTAGCTTCCTCTTGCACGGGGCAGGGTTTCCCACTCGGGGAGACTAAGCTAGTGGTCATTCCGAAAATCAAAACCGAGAAAATTTCCCATGCTTATTCCACCATTTTGAATTTCTTAACAAATTTTTCTAACAAGGTCAAGATACTTAACTAACCTTCATCTGAATAAACCAGATAGAAGGGAAACTATTATAGACTTAACTTGAAGGGATCAACGCTTTTTTCCTAATTGAATCAGACACAGCCGTTGATCTATTCATTAGAGAAGTCTTCAGGCTTTTATTTAACTACTCGAGTTCTAAACGTATTCTTATTAATCGATTTTATTATTAAAACTCTACTGATTCCAGCAACCTAACCCCATCCGACCCATGGGTTAGCCACCACCCTTAGCCACCGCCCAACCATTGGAATTAGTAGGAAGAATGGGGAGTGGGTTTCCTTGGAATCAAGTGAGGGTGTGGATACACCCATATATTTATATGTGACTCTTCCTGATGGTTCAATTTAGGTAGTGAATGCAACCAATGAATGGATCCTAGGAGATGTTCGGGAGCATTTACCCATTTTGGGATTTCAAGATGTCCAAGAAGCAAGCATCAAGATTGGCCGACAAAAGGTGAGCTTTGATATTTGTAAATTTGTGTTTCTTTGTGTTTTTTCAATATGTTGTTTTATTTATTACACTTGTGTTTCCTTGTTTAGATTGGAAGACATTTGGAGAAGAGCTTAAAGGTTTGCAAAGACTGGAATAACGGTGGATGCAAATTTCAACTTCAGAATTCGTGTCGCAAGTCATCAAGGGCCTATTTGTCTTTTTTTTAAATTAAAATGGTTTTGTATCAAACCTATTATAAAATGATGGTTCCTTATTATGAATGACCACTTGTGTTATGTCTTGTCGATTTTATTTATATCTTTATATAAACTTGCGGTTATTTACTGGTCACTTATGTTATAGTCTAAAATGCCCAATGTTTAATTTTGCAGTCTATAAATATAGGACCTCTCTCATTTTTAAACACTTTGTTTTAAAGCTCCTCTCTCTTTCAGCACTTGTCACTCCATTTCTAGCATTCGTCACTCCTTTCCAGCATGGACCCAAACATGGCATACGAGAGGTTTATCGAGTTCTTGAAGAGGACCGAGTGGCTTGATGACAAAGAGGAACTTTTTTTTATCTTCTCCCGCGAGATTGACTTTGGAACGACCATCCTCTTGGCAAAAGAGGACCAAAGAGGTACTCTTGACTACATGGAGGAGTACATGAGGCCTTGGACTATCAAGCTACCACATGAGGACGATGATTGGGTGCCATGAAATCTCATACTATATATCAACAAGAATGACATGAATGCCCTCATGAGATATTGTGCTCCTTGATGATCACTACAAGCAGATCACCAAGGAGGAGACGCTTGCACTTCAGAGGGGGAAGATTGACCTTGATTTCCTCTCTCGGGTTACCACCTTCATATACCTTTGTGGTGAGCAAGACTCTGATGAAGAGGTAGACGTGGAGGATGTCTCAATTAGAGGTATGGTATAAGGCAAGGAGGAGGATCCTAAACCTGAGGTCCTCAACCAGCTTGCTGAGGCCGTTATGGCCAAAGATCTCCTCCTCCAAATTGAGGCACCTCAATCTGGTGAAGCATCCTCATCAAAGGCATTAGTGCCATATCTTGGAGAGGCAAGTGCCTCAGCCCCCACAATAGAGGGTGGAGAAGAGGTGGGGGGGTCCTATAGAGGGTACCCTAGATGTACCAAATGTAGTGGTGGGCAAGGGCAAGGAGGCTACACATGAGATTCCAGAGCTTGAGCTTAGTAAGCTCAGTTCTCTGGTGATTGAAGGGGAGGAATTTCTCTTTTTACATAACCTAGAAAAGGTCTACAAGATCAACCAAGCCGAGTGCCTCTCCTTGTTATTTGTGAATGATGAATTTCCCATTGATAGCAAGGGCTCGAAGGCTTTGCAACAGGGCTTGTTATAGTGCAGTGTGGTGTGCATGAGTCGGTGATGATCCTGAAATCAGCAATTGCAGAGGCTGATCAAAGCCTTGTGACTGAGGAGGAGTTTAGAAAATCTCAGGAGCAATTTTCGCCGACCAGAGAGCGTGAGGATGCTACATTAGTATCATTGGAGGAACACAAGTCCTCCATTGGCATTTGCAAGCCTAAGGTGGTTGGCTCTAATTTCAAACACACGGTAAGATAAATTATGTATGAATCTAATAAATATAATTGATAATACTACTAGAATTCCACTAATCTTCTTTCTTGTGTGGAACATATAGTCTCTGTAGATGCTTGGGATGAACATAAAGGTGGCACATATGAGGGTTTTGGAAGAGATGCTTCATCGTTGGCCCATTACATGGGTCGTATTGCACCTCAACACCTTGTTGTGGTGCACAATGCATTCACCCCCATGGCAAGCTTCTACATGTTAGCCCTCAAAGTACTTAGCAAGGTCCTATGCTTGACAAGATAGTGCTCATCAACAAGGCAATAGTGTACAGTGCCTTCCAAGGGGGTTACGCTTCTAAACGCTGACAAGATAGTGCTCATCAACAAGGCAGCAGTGTACAGTGCCTTCCAAGGGGGTTACGCTTCTAAAGTGCTTGCACACACTACATTTGCAGAGAGTATTGGTCAAAAGGATCCAAATTGTGTCGTCAATGCCATATTGTCAGGGACCCTTCCACTTAGCAAAGAAGAGGCGCAAGACTGTAGGTAGGCATCTCAAGAACATTATGAGTTAGCCTAAAAAATTATCGTAGATACTATGTTCGACACTACTACTTTATTAATAAAGACAATCAATGTAACTCCTTTTTATTAATACAAGTGGGTTTTTCTATACATAATGTCTACATAAAGTTTGAATAATGTAAGTTTCCATGATATGAGAGAGAGAGAGAGCCATTGTGGATAACACTGGATTGCATGCTTGTTTAGTTTGTGGTATCAGTAGTAGTGATTAATTTGAGACAACTTCCCATGATGTCCTCTATCCTCTCTAACCACAATGGGTGTGTAGCTCTATCCTATCCAGCCATGATATGAGAGAGAGAGAGAGAGAGAGAGAGAGAGAGAGAGATAGAGCCATTGTAGATAACACTGGATTGCATGCATGTTTATTATGTGGTATCAGTAGTGATTAATTTGGGCCAACTTCCCATGATGTCCCCCCTATCCTCTCTAACCACAATGAGTGTGTAGTTCTATCTGATTTAGCCAAAACCTTGCTCTAATGGATAGCAAAGCCTATGTGTATGTGAATGTGAATGCTTGTACATGACAATTGGAGGCCACCAAATGCAAAAATAGCCCCAACCTGAATAGGGTGACTTTTGCTCAAACACGCTTGTGTTCTAGGCAAAAGGCGCCCTATTTAGGTTGGGGCTCCTTTTGCATTTTCTAACCTTCAATTGTCATGTATAAGCATTCATATAGGCCTTGCTATAAACTAGGTGCTTAAAATTAAAGATATATAGTGCCCTACAAAGTAGTATTAAGATCATAAAAGATACCCTTTTACATGATGAGAGAGTTCTTACACATGATAGAAGGATAGAGTTTGATTAATGTGAACCATAGATAAATGCATTTTTCCCATGATGATCTACCGATAAAATGGAAA
Source organism: Cibotium barometz (assembly GCF_041138505.1). Taxonomy (NCBI): domain Eukaryota; kingdom Viridiplantae; phylum Streptophyta; class Polypodiopsida; order Cyatheales; family Cibotiaceae; genus Cibotium; species Cibotium barometz. Next base: position 45,200,704 of record NC_141067.1, on the reverse strand, counting down.
ATGTGGTGCCTTCACACTAGCCCTAACATCACCTAGTTATTTAGAGTTCAAAGTAAAATGGTAAAATGTTGCACTGTCCTTGATGTTGACATTGGAAGCATTTTTTGAGAACTATCTATATCATGCATTGCAAGCATGTATCATTTGAAGGCCTAGAAAAGCAAAAAAGCCCCAACCAAAATAGGGCAACTTTTGCCCAAACAAGCTTCCTATTTGGGCAAAAGTCGCCCTATTCGGGTTGGGGCTTTTTTTATTTTTTAGGACTTCAAATGATACATGCTTGCAATGTATGATATAGATAGTTCTCAAAAGAATTTATATTCTTGCAATGTATGATACAAATAGGGCTCATTTTGACAATTTAATTCTATAAGATTTAAATCACCAAACTATACATGGATACATCAATAATATGAATGAGTAGTTGTACAATGGTACAGTGAACATCACCATGAAGTGGCCTTTATGATCCTCCATATATCATCCATGCTCAATAGATGCCTATATCTCTACTTTGCCTTCATAGACACCTCTAACCACCCATGCTCACTCCATCCCTAAATCTATGATTTGAGTACATGGACACCATGTAAAATTGTGAACTGACACTTCAGTATCTCTATGTATCCAAGGTGCTTTAAAGATACTTTGAAAAATTGAATCCCATTTCATGGTGAAAATTTACACAAAGGAGGAGGTTCAGGCTCTATGCCTTGCTATGACCCTTCAGAAACTGATCCCCTTAGACATAAATTAAAAATATTCATTCTTTTACATTCAAAAATTGATTCCAACAAATTCTAAGTGAGTTTCTAAACTGACAAGGGGGATTGGATGGGGTTTTTAGACAGTAGCCTATAATAAAAAAATATTGATCCATATGGTTGAGAGGAAGGTTTACAAAGGCAAAAAGACCCTCAGCCTAAAGAGGGTGACTTTTGCCCAGACAAGATTCTTGGTTGGGCAAAAGTCATCATGTTCAGGTTGGTTTTTTTTTTTAACTTTTCTAAGCCTTCAAACTATACATACTAACAAAAGTGAAATATACAAATCACCCTTGCAAATGAAATATACAAATCAAATACATTTAGATTGTTTTGGTACAATTTTGATATAGATACACATGCAGTAAAGGCCTTGATGGATTGAGAAGCACCAAAAAAAGAATATATTAAGTGAAGTTTTACGTTGTCCAATCATGAACATCATAAGGGGGAATATTCAGACGTTCTCACGTCGAATGGTGCATGCCAGCTTCATGTCTTTACACATGATTCTGACCTGCTTTGCATGGATTGCACACAGCTTAGAATCCTCAAACATGGTGACCAAAAATGCTTCCACTACTTCTTGGATTATAGCCAAGGCAAGGCTTTGCATCCTCTCTCATCCCCCAAAATTGTATAGTATCTCTTTGACAAGACGTGCAAAAGGAGCTCTCGGGATAAGGAGGTCAACACTCTTCTGGAACCTCCAAATCTCCTTTAGAGCTGCCATGCCATTGCGTTGTTTCCTCTTGGGGGCATGAGGAGGAGGGTTTCTTGCCGGTGGTCGAGGAGGACGTGCATGAGCACTCCAATCTCGTGCACGTTTACACTAAGAGGATAATGGAGCTGCTTCTAGTGCTACTACTTCTGTTGTTGTTGCTACTGCTGTCGCTGCCATTTCTTCTCGTGTTGGTAGCTGTTGTTGTTTTGCTACTACTACTGCCACGCAAATGGACCCAATATCACCCCATGGCACTCGATCAGGGTCAACATCACTCCTTGTCTCTCGATCAGGGTCAATGGTGGTGGTCGAGGGAGTGGTGTCCGGATGAGGGGGAGAGGGAGGTGGAGGTGGCAGTGGAGGACGATGAGGTGATGGTGGATGCTTACATGCAGTGTTTTTCATGCAAGCCATGGCAAAAAGTGAAGTCAAAATATAAAAATGAGACGATTATGCCTTTATATAAAGTCATTTATAATGTCTTCGGATAGTCTGAAACCGGCCAAAACTACAAAACCACCAAATTAGACACGTTTAACCAACGTCTGCCATGTCTTGCCATTATGGCATGTGAGATCCCAATTGCCCCTTCTGCACATCGGCTTCCGGATGGTACTTGCATGGGACAGGGTTTCTCACTCCGGGCCTCGTCCTCGAATGTCCGGGCACGAGACTAAGCTGGTGGTCATTCTAAAAATCGAAACTGGGAAAATTTTCCATGCCCGAAAAATGGGAACGATTCCACCATTTATTTTCTTAACAAATTTTTCTAACGAGGTCAAGATATTGAACTAACCTTCATTTGAATAAACGAGATAGAAGGGAAACTATTGCAGACCTAACTTGAAGGGATCAACACTTTTTTCCTAATTGAATCAGGCATAGCCGTTGATCTATTCATTAGAGAAGTCTTCAGGCTTTTATTTAACTACTCGAGTTCTAAGCATACTCCTATTAATCAATTTAATTATTAAAACTCTATTGATTCCAACCTAACCCCATCCGGCCCATGGGTTAGCCACCGCCCAACAACTAGAATTAGTAGAACTAGACAAGTACTCACCCACCCATAATTGAATGCCTTTCTTAACTTTTGCTTTAGAATACAGATACGCACACACTCCTCTTTAAACTTTAACTTTTAAAAACAATCCATTGATAGTTATAGATGTCATAACTCAAAATTTCCATTTAATCCCTGTTTCTCACAAAATCGTATCACTCTGGACTCTCTGTTGAGACCAGCAGGTCAGCCAACGAGATCCAGTAATAACAGATTACAATAACTTTTTCATCATCATACATATATATATCTACCACGACATACACATGGGTGTCCTAAGCACCACGAGCTCATGCATCACCTTGTCAGAACCCTCCAGGATCCTCCTTAGGTGTCTTGGCACTTCACTCAGGGACCGCTTCATCGGCCCTCGCCCATCGTAGCGAAAGCACACCATTTTTCACCATACCCAGGCTGGTCAAGACCTGGGCAGGTTTTTGCCACGTGAGCCATCCTTTGAACACTCCTCGTGAGCTATTGCAACCGAACTTCCCTTAGAAAAACACATATACCAAATGCTCCCTCCATCATTCTGGCGTAAGACAGTCCTTTAAGAAAATAGGGTTTCTATGCAAGTTTTCAGTTTTGATTTTCTTTTGAATACAATGGGTATATCTTAAATCCGTATCCCAATACTTCTAGATCACAATTCTAAAATTCCAACAGAATTTCCTGAATTCTGTAATCTTCATCCTCATATCATAATCAAGGGTCTTAACTTGATTTCAGATTCGGTGGGTGATTTGAGTGAAATTTTCCTGAACTGGTCACATCGTCTTTTCTTGAAACTGACGATGGAGATTAAGTCTTGGTCATAGTCTGATTCAGGATTTGAGTCTGGAAAGGTTCTCCCTGAACTAACTTTCTCGAAGGGTAATATTTCAATTACTACTTTAGTGAATTTTATGCATTGAGTATTTTGCTTAACTAAATTTAAAACTAAACATGAATTCCTATGAGGAATAAATTAATCATTTATCTAAAATTCCAACTTCGATAGTTTTTAGCATGGCATCCACTCTAAATGCATCAAGGCACATATGAAAATCAAGAACAAAGCATCAAATAAAGCATCAAAGCACCAAGAAGAAGCATCAAGTGGCATCACAGACAAAGTCTACACCAAAGGCACAATGAAGAAGACAAAGCCAAAAGATGGACATAAAGACAAGCAAGGAAAAGTAGTAAAAGAGCCAAGAGTCAAGATAAAGAGCATAGACCAAGAGCCAAGAAGCATCCAACAATGTGAAGAAGGATACATGAAGCATGAAGGAAGCAAGTTCAAGTAGAGGAAGAGGTAGAGGATGTGGATGTGGACGTGGCCAAGGTGGTGGCCGAACATGTAATTAGAATTATGGTCTCAGTAGCAGCAATAGTCCCAGGATTTGCAACAACAACACATAGGTGGAAAAGGCCAGTTTAGATGCAGGGGAGTCAAAGAGGTCATGGTAATTAGCAAAGGAAGCATAATGATACATGAGGTTATTTTTACTATGGTAAGCCTAGACATGTGCAAGAAGATTGTAATAAGAAGCAGAGTGACATGAAAAATGGAAAAGTGTAGCAAAACAACTATGCATCCCTCTAGCATAAATAATGAGGATAATGAAAGGTTCTTTGTTATGCAACATGTAGTTATTGCTGTGTCTGGAAATGATGTAGCAACATGTAAGGATGATGTATGGTATGTTGATTCAGGTGCTTCAAACCACATGATAAGTCATGGTGAGTGGTTCAAGGAAATGAAGAGTTTTGAAAGACCAGGTTTTGTTGAAACAGGGGATGACACTACCCATCCAAATTCCCATGTTGGAGATGTGCCATTGTCTATGCAAGATGGTAAGGTGTGTTAAATTTGTAGCAATGTGATGAGCTATGGTGGATCAAATGCTAGAATCAACATCATTAATAAAGATATTAGATGATGATTAAGAGAGCAATTAATTGATAGCTTAATGTACACCTTTGTCCACACTCTTCAGAAGTAGTGCTAGTGCCTCATCATCTTCTACCTTCTTGGTTGCCAATGGCTGCTAGTTGTTGCTTAATGCTTTTATATTTGTTCACGTGTGTGATTAAAGGTTCACTTTCCTTCATATCCAATTTGTAGAATTGCAATAACAAATTTATCTTTGAATTTTTTGCTTGAGTGCCAAATAATTTATTGAGTTCATCCCATGCATCTTTTGCCCATTGTATCTCCCAGTGATGTAATGAATGATTTCATCATTTAAGCTGAGTGTGATGAGTCCTAATGTTTTCTCACTCCTGCTCTTCCACTCATTTTTCGCACTCACCTATGGGCATTCATCTCTTCCCTCAACTAGTCCCCATAGATTTTTCCTCTCATGAGAAAATACATGGTTTTTTCTTGCCATGTATAAAACTGCTCTCCATTGAATTTGGCTATCTTTTGTGCCGTGCTCATGATGATGTGAAGGGGGTCTTACCTCTTGATCCAATTTCGAGATTCAAGGGCAGTGTCTACCCTTTTACAACTCAATCTGCTGGTGTTTAGGTGATGATTACAATAGATTTATTCAGCATAAATTCACCAGAAATTACATAAAGCAAAGGGTAACAAATCTGTACTAAATGGTTGGAGTATCAAACCATTGCCGAATTGCAATATAAAGTTATAGGGATCTGTATCAAATACCCAATGGTTTATTTGAGCCCTCAATTGCACCAAAATATAGTGATTAATACTGATTAATCATCACTGATTAGCAAAATAATCCTCTGTTTGGTGTGCGGGGAGTCCAGATCTGGGGCCTTAGAGTTAAAATGAGCTCAAATCCTTTCAAAGCTATCAATATCAGTTAGTCTAGTAGAGGATTAAGCCAAGAAACACAAGATTTGACCAAACATTGAATGCGTAATCTTTGTTTTACCAAAGTCATCTACAGATTTGATGCAGAGCTTAGATCTCACTGTAGATTTGATGAAATCAAAAACTGTATTCACCAGCTTGTAGAGCACGCTTGAAAACCCCTGGAGCCAAGAGGAATTAGAGCAATTTTATGTGGTGGAGAGAAGATCTCAATTTTACTTTAGAAAAATGGCGCTGGCTTTTTTGTAAAAATCGGCAGCATACGATGGCAGTTTGGCGATTTGTTTTGACAGGCTGAAGCAAAGGGAGTATGGCTACATGTGGCTAAGAGGTTGTGGGCCAATGCTATGTGTGAAGTGTTGAAAGAACGGTAGAGGAGGAGGAGACACACACACAGGAGCAAACCCTAATGTATATTGCAAACCCTAACCATAGAGGGAAGCCATGTCCACTCTCACACAAAGCATAATGCACTAATCCATAATCCACACAACACACAATGAGTTGTGTCCACACTCTACTAACCCTAGCTAATGTCCACACACTATGACTAGCTGGACACGCGGTCATTTATGTCTCACACATGTTCCTACCTAATCTGCCAGCACATAGCATAGCTGGCTCACACTGACATCGAGCTTGAATCTCAACAGCCCCTCTAGCTCATGATGTACTGCCGATGAAGATGTAGATGAGCTTGGGATATCAAGACTCTCAACACTCCCCCTCAAGCTCATCCCATGTACTCCCAACATAGTCCGGAAGTACTCAAACTTCTCCCTGCTCAGTGGCTTCGTAAAGATGTCTGCCACCTGCTCATCAGTCTTCACATAGTGAAGATCAACTGTACCATCCAGCACCTTTTCTCTGACAAAGTGATAATGGACCTCTATGTGTTTGGTCCTCGCATGAAACACTGGATTCTTTGCCAACTGTATACTGCTCATGTTGTCACAATGAATGACAACTTTCCCATCAAGAGGCTCACATAAATCTGCCAAGAGACTCTTTAACCATATAGCCTCACAAGTAGCAATGGCTGCACCCCTGTACTCAGCCTCTGTACTAGATAAAGCAACTGTAGGTTGCTTTTTGCTACTCCAACTCACCACGGCACTTCCAAGTGTAAAAGCATATCCACTAGTAGACCTCCTGTCATATGCGCTACCTGCCCAATCAGCATCTGTGTAGCCATGTATGTCCAAGCTTTTACCACTCTCATAAAATAAACCATAATGTGCTGTGGTTTTCACATATCTCATGATGCGTCTCACTGCATCCAAATGTGGTTTCCTGGGGCTCTGCATAAACTGGCTGACTAGCCCCACAGCATAACTCAAATCCGGGCGTGTGATAGTCATATATATGAGACTACCAACCATCTTCCTGTACATCGATGGATCATCCAATTCCTCGCCATAATCAGCCCGCAACTTCACATTTTGCTCCAATGGTGTACTCATAGGCTTACACCCTGTCATGCCATACTTTACCAACATATCCAATGCATATTGGCGCTGTACTAACCAAGTACCTGCATGATCTTTCACCACTTCAATTCCAAGGAAGTATCTCAACTCACCAAGATCTTTCATGTCAAATTTTCCACTCAAAGCTTGCTTGACATGCATCACATCTGCACCATGATCACCTGTGATAATCAAGTCATCCACATAGATGACTAGTAAAACAATCCCATGCTGTGTCTTCTTCACATAGAGTGAAGAATCTGCTGTAGAAATCTGAAAACCAAGTGAGATAAGATATCTGCTCATCTTATCACTCCAAGCACGTGGTGCTTGCTTCAGACCATACAATGCCTTTTTCAACCTGCATACGTGAGTGGGATATCTAGGGTGTACATACCCTTCTGGCTGTGCCATGTACACTTCCTCTTGTAGATCTCCATTCAGAAATGCATTCTTTACATCCATCTGATGCATTTCCCAGCCATTAGCTGCAGCCATAGCAATGACTGCTCTCACTGTGCCCATCTTAGCCACTGGACTAAACGTCTCATCATAATCCAATCCTTGGGTTTGTGCATAACCTTTTGCTACCAATCTTGCTTTATGTCTCTCAATAGAACCATCAGATTTGCACTTCACTTTGTAAACCCATTTACATCCAATAACATTCTTGTCCTTTAGTAGTGCAACCAAGTCCCATGTATCATTATGGACCAGTGCGTCCATCTCCACATCCATTGCTTTTTCCCATACATGCTCTCCAATAGCCTTTGTATAGCATGTAGGTTCCACATGCTTCACCATAGATGTCATATATGCATAATGCATAGAAAAATCTCTATATGTCAATCTATCAACAGGATATCTGACTCTATGGGATCTCCGCAATGCCTGCGGGTCACTCTGTACACCTGTAACTCTAGCATGTGGTGGCACATATCTGTCCTGTCTAGCACCAGGTGTGCGTAAAACAGGTATGCCAAGATCCTCATCCAAACTCTCAGAACTAGATGACTCATAACCTGTGATTCCAATTACTTCAACTTTCTTTTTGCCTTTATCCATAGCACTACTTCCAGTGCTTACACTCTCATGCCTCAAACATCCTAACCATGGACGTACACTGCTACTCTCAGCTTCTGCTGCTGCTGGCCCAGACATAGTAGTAGAACTAGAACTTGCTTGTGATGGCAAGTTCACAGGCACATCAGCCTCAAGTGACTCAATGACACCTTCATCTTTTGCTTTGTACCAACTAGCAAGCTCATCAAACACCACATCACGTGAGATGACCACTTGTCTAGTTTGTGGATTATAACACTTGTATGCCTTTCGATCCTGTGCATATCCAACAAATACACATTTCTCTGCTTTAGGATCCAACTTCCTTCTTCTTTCATCAGGCACATGTACATAAGCTATGCATCCAAAAACTTTAAGATGTCCAATGTCTGGCCTGTAACCTGTAAGCCGCATCTCTGGCGTGCTTCCATGAATGGCTGTTGTAGGTGTTTTGTTCAATATATATACTGCAGTAGCACATGCTTCTGCCCAATAGTAATCTGGCATGCTCTTTTCATTAAGCATTGCCCTTGCCACTTCACATATGACTCTATTCTTTCTCTCAGCCACACCATTCTGCTGAGGTGTATACCTGCAAGTCAACTGTCTTCTTATTCCATGCTTCCTCAAGAAATGCTCAAAAGCTTTTGAGGTGTACTCACCACCTCCATCTGTCCTCAGACATTTAATCCAACAGCCATATTGCTTTTCTGCAAAAGCTTTGAAATCCATGAACTTTTCCAACACTTCACTCTTCTCTTTCAGAAAGTATATCCATGTCATCCTGCTGAAATCATCTATGAATGTAACATAGTATAAACTCCCTTTGATAGATGGGTTTTGTGCAGGACCCCATACATCACTGTGTACTATCTCAAGTGGCCTGTTACTCATATTTCCTTCTCTAGGAAACCTCAACCTTGCCTGCTTCCCAAACTGACAGGCTTCACAAACATGCATATGTCCATCATATTTGAACCTAGGCAATCCATTGACAATGCCTCTTGTTTGCATGTTCTTTAATCTCTGTATATTGACATGTCCAATCCTCTTGTGCCACATATCAATGTCCTGTACCACATTCCTGCTCTTTGAGAACATGGCTGATTTTAGCTCAGGAATTCCAGCATCCAGCTTAAACAATCTTCCTTCTTTCTTGCCTTTAGCAATCACTCTACATCCATGTTTAAAATCTTCAACGAAGCATCCATGCTCATTGAAGCGAACCTGTAATCCCTGTTCCACCATTTGACAAACTGAGGCCAAGCTTTTAGTGATTGAAGGCACATACAGCACATCTGACATAGACTTTGTCTGACCATTATGCATGACCAATGGTACACTTCCAACATGTGTAATGACATGCTGGGTATCATCACCTGTTTCCACATAGCCTTTTACATCCATAGGCTTCATATGCTCAAACCATTCACCATGACATGTCATATGGTTTGATGCTCCTGAGTCCATATACCATGTATCATCATTCTCAGCATTTGTTGTCATAGAACCCACAACATGCTTCATGGCAAACAAATGATTTGCAGTTCCATCATTGCTACTTGATGCATAGTTACCACCATGTTGTGCATAGTTTCCACCATAATGACCACCACGTTGTGCTCTTCCCCCTCTCAAATCATTTTGTTTGCGGAAACAATCTCTCGCCATATGACCATATTTGCCACAATAATGGCATTCCACATCTTGCATAGAATTTTGTTGGCCTTGCCAACGTCCTCGTCCATGGGGGTTACCTCTGCCTCTTTGTGGTGCATATCCACGACCACCTCGAGCACCATATGTGGGCTGAAAATTCTGTTGTGGAGGCCTATCCTGCCATCCACGACCATTACCACCACGTCCACGTGATGCGAATCTCCCCCTACCTCTAAAACGTCTCTGCGAGTAGAAAGCCTGATTTCTGCCATCATCATGGCTAGTAGATGCATCCAAAAATGAATCACTGAGCTTGATTTCCTCAACCAACAAGAGTGAAACCAACTCATCGAAGTCGGGTAAACCTGTACTCCTCACTGAGATAGATGTATCAAAAGATTTGTATTCCTTGCCAAGACCACGCAAGGTAATATCCACCAAATCATCATCAGGCATGGGGGCATTTATTGTGGCTAATGCATCTGCAAACTTCTTGATTTCTTGCACATAATCATGTATGCTCCTTTTATTCCTTTTCACATTATGTATCTGTTGTCGCAATTGAGACTTGCGAGCACTCGTATCTGTATCAAACATCTTGACCAAAGTATCCCATGCATCTTTGGGATTCTCAGCATCCTGAATGTGTATGAGCATAGCATCAGAAATACATATAGACAAATAATGCAGCACTTTGAATGCTCTCTCTGACCATTGCTTATGAGCAATAAGCTGCTGCTGTGTAGGTTGCCGAGGTAGCTCAGGCTTAGGCTCAGCACCTGTAATGAGATTCCAAAATCCTTTCCCTTTCAAGAAACTCTTTATCCTGTACTTCCATGCCTAGAAGTTCTTCCTATCCAGCTTTTCACCAACAATTTGAACTGGATTGTCCGACATGTTGCTCAATGTGTACACCTTCCGCACACTTCAAATCTGTAAATGAGCCTTCCTCAGCTCAACCACACTCCAATTAATGTTCCAGATACTCCAAGGTAGCCAACAAACTCCAAATTTGATGTAGAAAATCAACCTGTAATCATCCAAGATGAACTGACTCACTCAGTGCGGGATACCTTGAATTGACACGCCTTCCAAGGCTCCAAATCACAATGTAATGATGCAATCAAGTATAGGAAACTTGCATTGACACCTAATGAACCTCAATGTTGAGTATCAACACCATCTGACATGTGTACATATCAATTTTTGAAAAACCCCTTTTTCTGTTTTTGAAAAAACCAGAAAAACCAGTAATGATTTGGCTCTAATTTCTTCAATATTTCACCAAATTGAGCAACCAGGCATTCATTGGCTTAGCAATATGTCCATCAACTCCATGTAAGAGGAATTTGTCCAATTGTAAAACACCAAAGATTAATTGCTCAATTAAAATGCTATGTTTCTCTACAACCAATGGACAGCTTGTTTTAATCAGCTCATTCCTAGCTCAATTAGGCATCATTGACCAAACAAATCACATAGCCCTCTTCTCCAAAGTGTAAAGCATCCAATTGCTAAAGTAAACTTGAAAGGTATCAACCAACCAATGAGAATCGGACCTCCTCGTAGTCAAAAAACCAGAAAACAACTCTGTTTCTCTGTTGCTGGCTGCGCCGCCTGCTGTAGGGGGGTTTGGGAGGAGTTGTGATGCTAATTGAAGATGGTTATAAGTCCCCAAGACACCTAGGCATGTGTGTGACCCATCAATGCTTTGATTTTTACCAAAAAAGTGCTCCAAATGCTTCAATTTTTGACTTGCTATTCTCTGTTTTGAGTGAGCTCAAAAACCAGAGATTTCCATACATTTAAATGCTTCCAAAATGCTCCAAAATTTGTTCAAGGCTTGCAAATGGGTTGCCAATACATCCCTCTTTGTCAAATACATATGTATTTTGCCAGAATCACACGTATTTCCACCATACATCAATGCTTTCAAGCTTTAATGGAAAGCTTCAAAAACCAGAATTTTGCTTTGCTTTGATTTGCTCTAAAATGCTTTGTTTTTGCCTGTATCACCTGCAATCCGCTCAAGGATGTTTAGAAGACCTTACCCGATAGGCCAAGCTCTCAGATCTGATAGTATTTGGTGTGCTTGCTCCAAGCTTCACAGCTCCAATGGCCAGCTTCACAGCTTCTTTTCACAGCTTCTTCTTCCTCTTCACTTCACTCACTCATAAACCCTAATAAACAGCACAAGGCTCTGATACCATGTTGAAAGAACGGTAGAGGAGGAGGAGACACACACACAGGAGCAAACCCTAATGTATATTGCAAACCCTAACCATAGAGGGAAGCCATGTCCACTCTCACACAAAGCATAATGCACTAATCCATAATCCACACAACACACAATGAGTTGTGTCCACACTCTACTAACCCTAGCTAATGTCCACACACTATGACCAGCTGGACACGCGGTCATTTATGTCTCACACATGTTCCTACCTAATCTGCCAGCACATAGCATAGCTGGCTCACACTGACATCGAGCTTGAATCTCAACATGAAGGGAGAGAGAGAGATCCTCCACCAGCTGGGGGTACAGAAGCTGTTTGAAGAAAAAGGTAAAAACTTGATTATTTCCTAATCCTAATTAACCAGTTGATTATTAGCAAGATAATGGGCTCATAAATTTGATGGATTCTAAGCTAGGTTCTGATACCATGTTAAATTTGCAGCAATGTGATGAGCTATGGGTGATCAAATGCTAGAATCAACATCATTAACAAAGAGATTAGATGATAATTAAGATGTGATTAGTGAGCAATTAACTGATAGCTTAACGTAGGCATGGATAATCAAAAGCCAGCAAATTCTCATTAGGCCAATGCCTCAATTTATAGAGTTTACATCCAAGCAGCTAATCCCACTGATCTCTCCTTGATTCACTTCACTTCTTTTGCTTGATTCTCTCCACCTCTTCCTAGATTATCTCCACACATCCTAAATCTTCTCATAGTACCCTTTATTCTCTCCCAGTAGATACTTCTCACCTTTTCATAGCTTCTCTCATTTACAGATTCTCTTTTAGAGCCTCTTGCTAAGGACTTGTTCCCACACACACCCTATTCACTTGTATATTTCAACAAGGTGAAGTATCTTGCAAATGTACTTCATGTTCCAAACATTACAAAGAATCTGGTTTCTGTTAGCTAGATGATTGAGCAGGGTTTGTAGGTTCGGTTTGATCCTAATGGCTGTTATGTAGAAGACTTTAAAGATAAGTGGAGGTTGGTTGCAAAAGGCAATAGCCTTGGACAGAATGTTTACACATTGAATGTAAATATGCCTGAAGTGAGTGTTGCAATGTTTGCAAATGGTTTAGGAGTTTTTGTAGATACAAACGTTTGGCATAAGAGAATTGGGCATGGAAATGAAGTCTATGTAGACTAAAGAAATTGTGATAGGGCTACCTAAGTTTAAAGTTGAAGGTATATATAAAATTTGTGAAGCATGTCAATTTGGAAAGCAAACAAAACATGCATTTCCACATGATAGAAATGTGAGCAGGAATGTACTAGAGATATTGTGCATACAGATGCATGGTCCTGCAAAGACTATGACTATGGTTGGCTGCAAGTACTACATAACATTCATTGATGAAGACCACACGAGGAAAGTGTGGGTGTACTTCATGAAGGAGAAGAGTGAAGTGTTCACTCATTTTTAGAATTTTAGAGTTAGGCTGAAAAATAGACAGGAAAGCATGTGAAGTACTTAAGGTCAGATGGATAGAGAGAATACTTTTCCAATGAGTTCTTTGAATTCTTGCAAAAGAATGGCATTCATAGACAATTTATATGTAGATACACTCCACAGCAAAATGGAGTTTTGATGAGCGAAAAACAGGCACATTGCAGAGATAGTGCAAGCATTGATGGCAGAGAAGAATATACCGCATAGCTATTATATCATGAATAGGACTCCTATTATAGCCATACATGATGTAATGCCAAAGGAGAATTTTATTGGCAAGAAACCTGATTTGTCTCACTTGAAAGTTTTTGGATGTATTGCATATGTGCATGTGCCAAATGAGTTGCGTGTACTAAGCTCAATCCAAAAGCAGAAAATGTGTGTTTATTGGGTATTACCTTGAGAAAAAGGGACATAGATGTTATAATCCTGCTACACATGAATTGAGTGTAAGCAAGGATGTTATATTTGATGAGATGAGTAGCTGGTATGTTGCTAAAAAAGATGTTATTGGGGCTAATATGTAAGTGGAAATGTGGACGTTGCACAGAATGCAAGTCAGCAAATCACAGTCATTGAGTGGACCAGGAGAGTCCTCATCCAGCAGTTCTACTGATAGACCATGGAGTGGCAGGCTACGTTATAATACCAGTCCTCAAAATGTAGTTGCTACATCATATAGAGGCAAAGAGAAAGTGGTTGAGCCCCTTGGTATGCTTGATATTTCTGTAGGGCATTCTCTTGTTGATGGAGATTATGATGGCTCAGAGATGAGCCTTGATGAGGATCTTGGGATTCCAACAATGAGGACACCTGGTGTGAAGAAGGATGTGGAAGCCATGAATGCAAAGTTACAAAGATCTGGAAGAGTCCAAAACCCTGTGCAGACAAAGGTTGACTTATGATGGTTATGTGGCACATCACTGTGCTTATATCGTAAAAGTTGTGCAGGTTGTAGAACCCACATGTTTTGATGAGGCTATTGGAAATGTGTGTTGGGAGAAAGCTATGCATGAGGAGATGGATGAATTGTATGGAAATGAGACTTGGGATTTGGTGCCATTGTTTGAAGCAAGAAAGCTATTGGTTGTAAGTGGGTGTATAAGGTGAAACATAATAGTGATGGCAGTATAAGCAGGTACAAGGCTAGATTGGTAGCCAAAGGATATGCGCAGACACACGGGATTGATTATGAGGAGACATTTTCCCTGGTTGCAAAGATGGCAACTGTGAGAGTTGTGATTGTAGTGGCTGGCCAACTAAAGGCTGGTTTTTATATCAGATGGATGTAAAAAATGCGTTCTTGCATGGTGACTTGCAAGAAGAGGTGTATATAGATCAGCCCTAGGTTTTGAGGATACAAGTCACCGAGAGTATGTATGTAAGCTTCTTAAGGCCTTGTATGGGCTGAAGCAAGCTCCACGAGCATGGCATGACAAGATTGCTGAGTATCTTCTCACTATTGATTTTCATATGGCAGATGCATATCACTCTTTGTATGTGAGCAAGAGTGATGATAAGGGTATTGTAATCATCACCATTTATGTAGATAATTTTATTGTTGGGGGTGACAACTTGGAAGAGATTGAGCATGTGAAAAGTCTTCTCAAAAGGAAGTTTGAGATGAAAGATTTGGGAGATCTGTGCTAATTTTTGGGAATTGAGGTCATTCGCATACCTGAGGGTATTTGGCTGTCACACAGAGACAGTATGTATTGGACATGTTGTCCAAGTATGGGATGGCTGATTGTAAGTCAATATCAGTGCCATTAGATCAAAATGGTAAGCTTAGTGCAGGTTATGTGTTAGAGGATCCCACTATGTATAGGAAGATTGTGGGGAGTGTGCAATGCACACTTCAGTACTTGAGGGCCACTGTTGAATATGCATTGTTTTATGTAGCAGGTGCACCATTGGAGCTATGCAGATTGGGCATGCAGATTGGGCAGGTAGCATCCCAGACAAGAGACCTACAAGTGGATTTATGTTTTCATTGGGGAGTGCTACAACATGGAGCAACAAGAAGCAACCCATAGTTGCCTTGTTGAGCATAGAGGCAAAGTACAAAAAAGTGGCACTGTGTGAGGTAGCTTGGTTACACAAGCTACTTGTTGATTTGGGGTTGCATGTGTGTGGAGAGAAAGGTTTTCATATTCTATGACAATCTTAGCAGTATACAGTTGGCCAGGAACCCAGTTCTCAATGTGCAGACAATTCACATTGAGGTACATTACCACTTCATCTCAGGGAGAGAGTCTTGGTAGGCGACATAGACTTAGCCTATGTCAGCATAGAGGATCAGGTCATCGCTGACATCTTCATGAAGGCCTTGGGAGATGAGAAGCTCTGTAGATTTTGAGATATGCTTGGAGTTCATGAGATAGAGTTGAGCTTGAGGGGGAGTGTTGAGATGTCAAGCTCAACATAAGCTGACACTCATGAGGCGCTTGCATGACCGTTTGACATTTACATCACTGCTGGTGGGTTTGGTAGCTGGCACCGACATATCTTTGCCAGAGATTCGACAGCTGGGACTACACTGACTAATCCACATATACCTACTCCTCTTAGCGTGTTCACATTATGGACTACTTGTATATACTCTATTATGTGTGTTCGTCACTTTATCTTCTTTATAGAACTCTTTTGTTGTGTGAAGAAAAAGAAGAATTTTCAGCCTCTCACCTTGTGTGTTCTCTTCTAGGGTTTGTGTGTGTGTGTGTGTGTGTGCTTTCAAGAACTCAAGCTCCTTTCTCCCCTGCATCTTTTTAGATTGCAATAACTTGGTGGCCGTCAAAAGTGATCGGCAAGGCCACATTAAGTTCATCACCTTCAAAGTATTATATGAGCTTATTCACTGGAATGGTAGTTCCTTTTACCTTAAGAGGTATATGGAATTATTCTCCCTCAGATTCATCACAGATATCGGGCTCCATGGTTTTGTGTATGCGTGCCTTGAGACATCCTTCCATCCAAGCTTTCAGGTCATTCCATAGGCTTGGGCTACCCTGGATCAAGGTGCTGATATGGATCTAGATCTGAGAAGAGAGGAACAAAGAGAGACCTGCAATGTCTCTTGGAGTGGAGGCAGTCCTTTGAGGAAGTTAGGGTCTGCTTTGCCTTAAGCGTTTTGAGGTGTAAGGGATGGGAACAAGGATTTCTGCATTAGTTCTGCTATGATATTCATCTCCCATGTCTCTAAGATATTCCATCACCCTACCTTTTAGTTGGGAAGCAGCTTCTTCTTCTATCAGCTCTTGCAGGAGTGGTTGGTCTAGAAGCTTGCAAGGGTAAACATGAGCATCATGTGCAGGTCTCTGGCTTGAGACTAACGGGCATGATTCAAGGTAGGTAGTAGGAGGATCGGCTTCCATCTAAGCTTGGCACTGACAAACTAACTCTTGGCAGCTAGGAGACTTTCTTTTTCCTCATCAACAGGATTTGGATAATCCTTAAGCTTTTTAGATAGCTAATGGGGGTCAATGGGCTTGTGGGCGCGTGAGTGACTACACGTAGCATATCTTCTTCTTCAAATGAAGAAGTCAAAGGATGAGTTGTTGTGCTAGAGTCAGAACCACTTTGATAATCACTCAGCTTTCTCCCTTCCCAACCTTGGTGGCTTTCTTTTGTGAGCGCCGAGTTATTCGGGCTTGTTTAGAGGCTCTTATTTGGTCCTGGTTTGGAGAGGTTGATGCCTCCACTACAGCATGTGTTGTGGCCCTTTGCTTAATCTGCAACAACTTGGTTACCTTGAACCATCTCTAACACTCAGCAGGTTAAGGCTGGTGCTAGGATTAGTTTCATGAGTCTTTCTAGTTATTCAGGGTCTTAGCGGGCAGTTTTTGTACGTATGGTCGATACCACATCCAATGCACAGTGGAGTTAGGCTAGAGCACCTGTTAGGGCACTCACCGCCCTATTCGTGTTGGCCCACTCATCCACTCGTTGATGTCCACCACAATCATAACACTATATGGGAGGTCTTTTTCGACTTATATTCCTAGCTCGTGATATCGGGGTTACTAAGTATACATGGTACATTTGATCACCCTCCTTAACATAGTGATAGCAAATTTATGAGGGGCGGTCTCATGGGCTCTTGGGTTTCATAAGTGAGAGTCTCGAGGAGTTTTCCCTCATTTGCATCCTCCAAGAGTTCTATCCGGGTTATTTGACGAACCGGTGCAACTCTGGGTAACTAGGGTTGTGGTGGGATAACTGGGGGTGGTAGGGGCATCTCAAGGACCCTAAGGATTCCTCTTTGGGCCACTTCTTGGCTAGGTTGGGGAGCGCTATGATGTGCAGGGGCTTGCAAAGCCAGCAGTTGCCTAGGGTTTGTGGGTAGTACCTAAGGCATAGCTTGAGCCAAGGAAGCCTTGTGATGGTAGCAATTAGAGATCTCATGTGATTGCCCAATTTTACATAACAGGTACAATAGAGCCTTGGGTGGGGTCTTAGTTGAGGACATTCGGTGCTAGTATGGTTTTCTCGATAGGTTGGGTGTACCATACAAGTTCCCTTCTAGGATAAAGATGTGGATGGCCGGCCCCCTTGACCACAACCTTGGTTGATTCTCCATTGTTGGGTCATATGTTGCATTAGGGCAGTGGCTAGTCCAGATGTGAACTCCTTACCCTTTACATGAGGATTTATGCTGGTGGTCTTGAAGGAGGCTTCTGATGCACCTTTGTGGAGTTGTCGCGGACGTGTTCCCTTGAATTTATGCTCAAACTTTCAAGCACTCTTGAAGAAAATAAATTGTTCAAAAGAGGTGTGACGCAAAGAAAATAAGGAGTTATGTAGGGGAATATCTTTGAGTCCCTCTAGAAATCTCCCAACAATTATTCTCTCATCAGAGAACTTGTCTACAGTATTTTAGCCTGAGTAGAGATATTTGAATCTGTTTATGTAATCTCTGATGGGTTCTCCCTCATTCTGTTTGACATTATTGAGATGTTCGATAGGGATCCATCGGGTACCTTAATGAGAGTATCCTACCTTGAAAGCTTCTTTTAGAGCCTCGAAGGAAGCTTAATCTTCCACTTTCAGAGATCTAGAACCATTGGCCAGCTTTGCTATCCAAGGTGAGGCCAAAGACTCTTATCTCGGTATGATCATCTATATGGCCAAATGCTTCGCAAATCTGATTAAACATCTCCAGGTGAGTAATGGCATCACCCATCCCATCAAACTTCGTGATCAACTTTGAGATGTTTGCTGGTTTGGTTCGTTCTTACCTAGGTTGAACTGGTGTAAGGGGATTAATGCCAACGGTTGCTACCCCCTTCTCGATTTCCATGGCAATCCTTAACGTTTCAAGTGTCAACCCTATCATGGCACGGGTGCAAGTGGTGCAGGTTGGGGAAGAGTTGGGGAATAGGGTGTGGAGGAGTGGGACCAGGTGGATAGTAGACAAGTGGTGGTCTTTGTCCTCTGGGAGGACCAGGTTATGCCCCATGGGGTCCTACTTGTTGGCACACAGGGTGTACCCCTTGAGGTGTACTGCTCATAGGCTGGTGGGCCGTGTTGTGGTGATGGGCCTAGGTAGACCCATTATCTTTGGTATGATGTCTCAGACCTCTAGGAAGATGGACTTGGTTCTTGGTTTGGCAAGGTTACTAGAGCTTTGAATGAGTCTACCACCCCCGAGACGGGTATGGCTCTCTAATCTGGTAGCTGGATCTGGGTTTGATGGCTCCCACCTTGGCCAACTTCCACTCTAGGGTCTAGAGGTGGAGTGGTCCCACTTTCTTAATGTTGATCCATATTTCTCACCCTGGGTTGTGTTTCTACAGACTTTGTGCTTCCCAAGATAAAATTACGAAGCTTGATGCAAGGCTTTGCTCTCTGAGAATGTGTTGGAGAGATAGGAGGAGGTTCCTAGATAGATGGTATGTCCATGCACTATGGTTCAAGCTCTCTCGCCTCTGGGTCTGGGGTCCTTTGTCCACTAGGAAGGTTCTCACTCTCGTTGATACTATCAAAGACAAGCACCATTTAACTCCACACAGTATTTACCAATGGGTCCGATGTGATTTGCGAAGGGGCGTCTAAAAAGCTCACTTTGTCATTGATTCAGGCACCTTCCCAAGGTCTTTTGATGTTTTTGTTTTTACAAGGAGCTAGAGCTAGTCTCTAGCTCCTTGTGTAGCTACTTATTGATAACTACAATGCATGGTTTCTGCTAATAGATTTAGACTAATTGAATGATTAAATAAAAATGCAAACATGATGAAAAACACAAAAATTCAAAACTACTTGAATGTTGAGGGAAAATAGGGGCACTTACTTACTTCTCTCTCGCTTTCGGTGAAGACTCAAATGCTCCAATGCTTAATCAGCAATCCAAACTTTGGGTAATCTCCAACAAAACATATTAAAAAAATGTTAATCAACCAACTAGTGTTTTTGCATCCCAACCTGACAAAATCAAGCTCTAGAGCTAATGAATCAAATAGAGGACCTTAAGCCAAATGCGAATCCCCGGTAGAGGCACCAAAGATATTAATGGTTTAACATGCTACATCACAAACACAAGAAAGAAGAAGAAGAAAGTTCTTGCAAGGGTGGAGTCCGGTGATTTGCACTTGGCCAACCCTATTAGGGCTAACTCCCCAATGTGAGGTCACTCTACACTCTCTTTGTATCACCCAAAGAGATATCCAAGTAAGCTAGGTAGGAGAAAGAGGGAAGGAGCTATGGAGAGCTCAACCTCAACCTCCTCCCAATCGTATGCAAATAAGACAAGGTGGAGATCTTGAGAAGGGAGAGCAACACCATTTCTATTCACATACACCAACAATCACAAGCATGCAATCATCACAAGCAAGCAAGCATCACAAGCATGCAAGCATCACAAGCAAGCAAACTACCATAAGCTTGAGAGAGAGAGAGAGATAAGGCAAGACTCGATTGAGAAAAATGGGATTGTCCCTTTTTATATTCCATAAAATGGCTTATATACATGAGCTCACGTTTTACAATGGCCGGCCACCCAATTACAAATGGGGGCCCAAAACTAGTTTTCCTAGTTTAACTAGCTCTATGTACATCAATTCCTTATGACTAGAATTACACAAGCCATAATCTCAGTAATCCCTTTTCTCATTTACAATTGGTTCTTAGCGCGGTTACAGAAAAGATGGATTACAAAGGTAGTGTGGTAGCTGCATATGAAAGGTCATGTTAACCAGATTGGTTAACACTTGTCTCTTCTCTTCACCATGTGGCAGTAGTAGCTACTATTGGGCTCCTCCCTCCCCTTGTCTTCTCTATAAACTCCCTTCCTCTTTCACACACACACACACACACACACGTATACTCACACATGCCCCAAACCCCTCTTTCTTCTATAGAATCACCTATCTTCTTTTAAAAGACACACACCCTCTCTACGACTCCCTCTCCCTCTTGTTACCCCCTCTCTAGCTCTCTCGTTCTCTCAGTCCCTCTCCGTCACTCGCTCTCTCTCACTCTCTCATATCCTCTTCCCTTACTTGCTCTCTCTCACTCCCTCGTGGCCTCTCACTCACCCTCTCATCAACTCCCATAGCCTATCCCTCACCTGATCTTGCTCACTCTCACTTCCTCACCCACTCTCACTCACTGTGGTTCCCTCTCCCTCACTTTTTCTCTCTCTCACTTTTTTGTTTTTGGCTAACTAAAGATAATATGGAAAAGGATCTTTTTATATATAAGAGAATGTTTATTTCATGGATTTGTGTGTGAAATATGGAGGTAAGATTACAACAAGACTGGTAATATATTCTAAATGTTTTGTAAAATAAACCAAGGGACGTTCTCTTGGGGAGAACCAGTTCAAATTAGGGAAAAATGGGTATTCCCCTGCTAAGGGAAACCAATGATTGAGTATTTACGGAGTTGGGGAAATTATGTATGATGGTTAACCCGCCATAGGGCAGGGTGAGGGTTCCTTCTAGGATTACAAACCCAAGCTTAATAGGTTTCATGTTAGTGTAGGTGAGTGAGGAGACATTTCACCTTATTAATATGTGATAATTTATTGCCACCATGAGGATGTCCCAATGCCTAGATTTTATGTAGCTCGATGCACCAAGGGATGTTTTTCAAATTGTGTTGTAATTTAAGTTCATGACTATAAACGTATTATTTTTTAAATCATTAGTTGGAATTAAGGGATAAAGGAACTAGTGAAGGGAATTAAATTAAAGAACCTTGTTATGTGATGCATTTGTATTAGCAATGTGATTTAGTAAATAAAAAATCTCTTAGATGACCATATTCCAAATTTGGAAAGTGGGTAGTATGGTGGACCCAATTAGTATGACACTTTCCAAGAAACATGTAGGCAAATACTAGGATAGACCCCTAAGAACATGATTGTATTCATATATCGGATAGTCAAGGGATTGGCTCTCTTAGTGTTAAATTCATTCTAGTGGTAGGTTTCACACCCAAGATTTTTTGGGATCACTAATGAGCTTCACTCAATAATTAGCACAATTTGTTAGTAGCAAGTGAAAATCATAATGGCATAACTAGATGCCAAGATAGGAGATAAATATGTATTGTCCATTCTCTTAAAAAGCATACCAAAAGTGTATAATGCAACGGTGGTGTGACTACACTAAAAAATTTGCCAAAGTCAATCTTTGAATGATTTGTCTCCTCTTTTCTTAAACAAGAAAAGGAGATAAAGCAATAAAGCACAAATGTGGAACAAGCACTCTTCAAAAAAACCACCATAAAAAATGTATACACTATGGAAGGATGGGAAAGTACCAAAGTGAATGTAGACCCAAGCAAAAGGGGTTTGATTTTTTTGCAAGCTTTATTTGGCGAGTTTTTTGGAGATAAGATAGTTTTATGTGAGCTTGTAAGAAAAATGATACATTTTGGTGAGCTTTTATATAGTAAGTATTTATGAAAGAGAAATAAATATTCACATACATACATACATATATACATGTATATTCTCAAACACACCTACCTACCTACCTACTTGCCTACCTACCTACCTACCTACCTTCCTACATATATACCTACCTACCTACTTGCCTACCTACCTACCTACCTACCTACCTTCCTACATATATACATACATATATACACACATTTGTACAATACATACATACATACATGCATGCATACTCTCAAACATATACATGCATGCATACATACATACCTACATACCTACCTTCCTACATATAAACACACATTTTATGTCCCAAGAAACTTAAATATAGGCACAAAAATACCTATCTATGTACCTTTCTTCCAATGTTTATTTCAACACAAGTAAAAACAAGTATACCCGGCTCATATTTTCTTACAAAAAAATTGGGTTCACATTTCCTTATAAGAAGATATATATGGTTGGTACAACTCCTTTACCATAGCGTCGCAAGCTACCTACAATAAGACTTTAGAGTACGTGACAGTATACTCCATCCCAAAGCAAGACAAAAATAATATTAGTTCAAATTTTCTTACACAAAGATTGACTTCACATTTCCTTACAAGCTTAAGTAGGCACAAACATGAGAGGCTTGATTAAAGCTTAAGTAGGCACAAACATGAGAGGCTTGATTAAAGCTTAAGTATAGGCACAAACAGGCTTGATTAAAGCTTAAGTATAGGCACAAACATCCTTGCTTCGAGGACGTGATAGTATATTGTCCACTTCCTCTGGTGATAGTGTCGGTTGATGCATTACCATATCCTCATTCTTATGTAATCCCAAAACTCGCAAGAAGACAAAATAGATATGCTTACATGCAACGTAAGACTTTCCTCTAGATTCTCTTTGCATGAAATCAGGACATGTACACCAAGGTTGTACCTTGATGTGTATAAAATAGTCCTCTCCACTCTCACATGCCAAATGAAAAATAGAGTAGGGGGACGGCTGCATTGCACTCTCATTAAGGACTATCGCTGTCATGGCCTCGGCATCTTTGGAAATCCAATGCCTCCACTTGGTTGATCCCTTTGTATTCTGTGTAGCATCATGTGGCCTCTTGTCACTTTCTTTGTTGCCCACTGCTTGTGTGGACGTTTCTCCCACCCCCGACACAAAAGGTTTTTCATGAGTAACATCTAACTTGAACCCTGCCTTTACTAATTTCTCTACCTCTTGGCTGGTTATGTTGGTCCCAACATCCACTTTCCACATATCTGGGTATGATGGCTTGTATATTATGTTTGGATCTACATGCCATGTGTGTTAAACATCTGAAGGACAAAACCACATCATTTGAGCCTTTGGCCCTCCCGGACCAGGATGTCGTCACTCTGAGTAGAAGCTAGGGGCAACAACTCCAATAGAGCTTCCTTGTATGTATGAGTTGCACTTAAGTCTTCCATCAATACCTCCCAAACATTTGACTTTTGAGTTCAATGGGATTCGTCTAATGGCCCACATTGTGCGTCCAACGGCCTCTTCCTTTACATGCATTTGTCCTCCGCTCATTGTGCCATAATGTTGTTTAGGCTCTTCATGTCCGACACCTTTGTTTCCTCCAGTCATTGGACTTTTTGGTCCTCCCCTTGAAGCGGGACTTGCTGCACTGTTTGTTCTAGATCTATCTCCAAAACTTACTCTTCTTTGCTGTTCCCCGGTTTTGAGATGTCTGCTCTGCATGACATAACCTGGACGATGTGAGCATTGGTCTACTTCCCGTTGTCCTCACCCTCTTCCGTTGAATAGTCTCCTTATCTCCATGTAGAGGCCTTGATTCCTCATACATAGGAGTATTAGCTACTGTTTCATGGACCATGCGAGCCACTTGTGGTGGTGTCGGTCTTGACCATGCTGCCACCCTGTCCAGCAACTTGCTCAAGCTTGGTCCCTCACCTTTGTGTTTCCCCATCTGATATGCATATTGCTTTGCACTTTGTAGTAAAGCGTTTGCCATATCTGAAATGCACGCATCATACAAGCTAACATTTTCCTTGTATCCTTCACCAGCAAGCCAACTCCTATGTACACTTTCAGATAAGTTTGTTCGAGGAGTTTGTGCTAAATCCACTGAGCTTAAGACCACCTGCACACAAGAGGTTTCATACATGAATTCACACAATTGACTCCAATGCAAATACATCCATACAACATATCATTTCTCCATAAAATTTCTCACCCTTGACATGAGGTTGCCCCAATGTGCTATTCGTACTTCCCACCAACTCATCTACGTATCCATCATCACTGATAGTTTTCCCTCATGAACATGTCCATTTCTCCACCACTCACGAATCTCTTTACTTTTTAAGAAAGCTGACTCCTTATTGGTTGCCAATCTCCATTCTTCACACAAGTCAATATGGTGTTGTCGACTTTCTGCCTTCATGCATTGTTTAGCATGCTTCATCAAACTTTGTTTCCAATGGAATAAGCACGTTCGCTCCCCGTCCTCCATAATGTTGTGTGGACCCCCATTGAAAACGGTCCTAACTGCACACCAATTGGACCCTGCTTCATCAGCCTAAACCCATAGAAGTGTGCGGGTGCATAACCGCATTGCTCCATTGTGCTATTCAGCATTTCCCAAAATAGTACTTGGCTTTTTGTATCCTCCTCCTTCATTTCGCATGTGGCAATTGTCAATAGCTCTTGAACACTATAAGATTTTGGAAAGAATTTTTTTCAATCAGCTATCATTCAAGGTAAATGAAAAAAAGGAAAAAATTGAAGTACGTAGTCTCACCTTGGGTCGTAAACATGACAAGCCATTGTTGACCAACCAAAAACTCAATGAGTGTGATCAAACAAAAACCAGGACTTTGACAAGTCACCTCCACTATCACACCGCATGCGATTCACCAAGTCCACGCCTAATGCTAGTCCTCGCAAAGACATCTTAAAGACATAACATTTGTCATCAGGGCCACCTTGTCCTGGGAAATGGCTACCTTGTATAAATGAATAGCGAGATCTTCTCTGTATAAGAAGGATGCTATCAAAGCCCTCTCCTGCTGGCATCAATTTTCTTTTCTCCTGGGATACAGTGCGTCTAAACATAATTTCACAATAAAGAGGACCAAATGTAGAAAAATACTTCCAAATATAAATAAGTTACGGAATGAATACTCACCTCTGGTTTTCCACAAGAGGACTCAATTCCTCCAAAAAATTACAGAGCTCATGATCCCCAATACTTGTAGGTAGCTCATCATTTTGATTCATCATGGAGGAAAATAGCATATCCTTCACAATATCCATCTGTATTTTTCGAGGACCTGCACTTCTCTGGGCTTTCAACACTTGAGAAACAAACATTTTCATGCGCTCCAACATTGACCTTGAAGTTCTTGGCTGAACTGGATGTTCATGCAGCCCAGTGTGGAGCATCATTCTTGTAATAGTTGTGTCACGAGGCATTACGTAATACACAATACATCTACACACTTGCACACAGTGTGCAGTTTTGCGACAAAAGTGACAAACTATTTTAGTTTTCTCATCCTCTATCAGAAGTCCAATTACAATCTTTTTTGTCAGATGTCCATGAAAGAAGGTGTTGTTATATCTTTTATTGTTCAAGTAAAAAGGACAACTGAGCCTATGGCACTCCAAAGTACCAACACAATAGCTAATACGCACGATACAACTTACAGACATGTTTGATGTTACTGGACGTGTCCATAGGTGACCATCATATTTTTGCTCCATTCCATCCATATTTCCTATTTTGCCATATGTTGGTGGAAACTCTAGGATGGAATCACCATCATAATGTCTTGGCACCTCCTGGACTTGGATGACTCGAGTAACTTTTTCCAACAATGAACGTGTAGAAGAGAAGGTTGCTCCTTCTTACGAAGAACTGAAAGTATAATCTCTGAAGCAATACATTCATCTTCAGAGATCTTGTGCTTTGAACCTTTTGGATTGCTTGTGCCTTCACCTAGTTGCAAAACAATTGTTGCTGAGCCATTCAAGTCACTCTCAGAGGCGGAGCTCGAGATATGAACATGGGTGTTTTATGTCCCTAATTCTTTATCCACCACTGAACTCTCCAAATGTCAGACATCTTGGGCAATGTCATTAGCACTAGAATCAAGACTATCAGCAGCACAAAGAGGACTACATTGTAGCATATATGTTTTACTTCGAGTAATATCTACGAGGTAGTTTTTATTGCCCTCCATATCATAATGAGCGATGATTTCCTGTAGGCTTCCATCGGTCCTAGTAGCTTTCACTCCAGAAAGGGCGTGTGAAGAAGGCAAAAACCCTTGTAGATATCCGTGTGACTGACAAGCGTGGTCTGGTGGAGAAATATTAAAGTTTGAGATTTTTTGCTACAGCCATCAAGCTCCCACTCAAAGGTGACAGTGTGCTCCATAGGGAAGGCAATACGAAGATGCAGAAAGGACAGGAGAAACAAAAATGTGAAATGAACATATAAAAACGAAGGAACAGGTGGAGCAATCACGATTGAGAATGAAGGAGATTGAAATGATAAAACAAGGTGGAGCAATCACGATTGAGAATGTAGGCGGTTGAAATGATAAAACAAGGTGGAGCAATCACAATTGAGAATGGTCACAACAAATTTTTTTTATAAAAAATATACAAATATATATGTATCTACAAATATATATGTATCTACAAATATATAAAAAAATACACAGATATATACATTTATTGGTTCTAAGTATTATTTTTATAAAAGGCTTGTCTCTTTGTAAATATACACACACACACATGTCTATATTTATATTATTATATTGTATATATTTTAGGCTAAGAATCCCCCGACAGGGATATATGTATTTTAGTGTGTGTGTGTGTGTGTGTATTTACAAAGAGACTAGTCTTTTACTTATTTTAGGATATATAGATATATTAAACTATATATCTATTAGGCTACACACACACACACCACACACATTTATTAACATCAATATATATATGTACATATTTACATAGCCTAAACTTTAAAATGTATGTGTGTGCAATAAAAAACATATAGCTTAATACATTTTTAGACATATATACGTGTGTGTATATATGTATCTATCTTTAGGCTATGTATATTTTAGGCCACACACACATATATGGTACATATTTAAGGGTACATGAAGGAAAAGAGGTATTTATGGTACATGAAGGATACTCTCAACTCAGCAACAAGCAGGCGAACGCATGCAGGAAAAGAGGTAAGTTCTTTTTCATTTCTTTTCTCTCTGCTCTTCTTTTTTGTGAGAGCCGCCAGCGGCGGCTTTGTTGGAGGTGTCCCGGGTGGCGGCGGCTTCATTGGAGGCAGAGCCAGTGGAGGAGGTGGAAGAGGTGTTGGAGGAGCCGTTTAAGGAGGTGGAGGAGGTGGAGAAGGTGGAGGAGGAGCCGATGGAGGAGGTGGAGGAGGTGGAGGCAGAGCCAGTGGAGGAGGTGGAGGAGGTGGAGGAGGAGCCGTTTGAGGAGGTGCAGGAGGTGGAGGAGGTGGAGACGGAGCCGGTGGAGGAGGTGGATGAGGTGGATGAGGTGTAGGCAGAGCCGGTGGAGGAGGTGGATGAGGTGTAGGCGGAGCCGGTGGAGAAGATGGCCCCGTTGGAGAAGACGCCTCCATTGCCGTAGCTCCAGCCTATATCCACTGCCTCGGCAGAGCCGAGGGATGGTCTAGTGCAGACCATCCCTCGGCTCTGCCGGGGCAGTGGATATAGGCTGGAGCTACGGCAATGGAGGAGTGGCAATGAAGGTGTTGTGTTGGCAGGTAGACTTGTGGTGGCGGTGCTCGAGGAGGCGGAGCCAGTGGAACCAGTGGAGCCAGTGGAGCCAGCGCTCGAGGAGGCAGAGCTAGTGGAGCCAGTGGAGCCGGAGCCGATTGAGGCGTGGATTCGGAGCCAATGGTGGAGAAGAAGATGGACTCGGAGCATGCCTTGCGCCCTAGCTCCAGCCTATCCACTGCCCCAGCAAAGCCGGGGGATGGTCTGCGCTAGCGCAGACCATCCCCCGGCTCTACCGGGGGAGTGGATAGGCTAGAGTTACTACAATGGAGGCGTGGCAATAGAGGCGCGGTGTTGGTAGGTGGACTTGTGGTGGCAGCGTTCGTGGCTTCGGTGCTCAGATCATTTCTTTTTGACACTTTAACACGCGGAGCCAGTGGAGGCGGACTTGTGGTGGTGGAGCCTGTGGAGCCGGAGCCAATTGAGGCGGTGGACTCGGAGCCGATGGAGAAGAAGATGGACTTGGAGCATGCCTTATGCCCTAGCTCCAGCCTATCCACTCCCCCGGTAGAGCCGGGAGATGGTCTCGCTAGCACAGACCATCTCTTGGCTCTGTCGGGGAGTGGATAGGCTGGAGCTATGGCAATGAAGGCGTGGCAATGAAGGCCATTTGAAAGGCGGTGGCGGCGCTAGAAGCTTCGACAGTGGAGAAGATGGCAGGCGCTCTGATCTTCACTCGGAAGGTGAGGTTGAGGGGCACACCATCAGAGACGTTCCACCTCACATTGGCCCTTGCGTCTTGGAGGTGAATTGGGTGTAATTCTTCATAAGCTCTCCAGTCATCAATGGAGCAGCTGGCATACACAAGTTTATATCCATAGCAAGAGGTGGAGGAGGTGGCTGCAGTGGAGAAGATGACTGCGTTGGAGAAGATGGCCTTGCAATCAGTGGTTTGCACTAAAGATGGCCCTATGTAGAGCATGCCTTGCCCCCGGCAGAGTCGGGGGAACCATTAAATCTTTTCACTTTTCTCCATTAGGGCTGGTTTGGGCATGGTGGATCTAGCACAGTGGGGCCCATGAGTTGACGAAGGGTGAATTTGTGTGCTAGCCTCTAGAGCTTTCACCATCTTGAATGTTTTCTTAAACATGTAGTAAGGTTTGTGTGTGAGGTTGATGTTTTCCTATAGACATGAAGTAGGGTTTATGTGTGAGGTTGATCATCTCTATTTGTCATTCACCTCAAACTTTTTGCTACTTATATTCAGGGCAAAAGAAAGGGAGATGGCTCCAAGAAAAGCAGGAAAACAACAGGCAAAGACTAAGAAAGGTATATGATGTGAATAGCCAAGATTCTACTGAGATTGTGTTTTAATGTTTTAGATATGCTTACTTGGGCTTGGTGTGTGTGTCTTACAGACAACAGGGGATACTCACTTAGATCTGGGCATGTTTGTTTGACTCTTAGCGAGGAAGCTCAATCATGGACACCTGTGTCCTCACATGTATCTCCTGTTAGAGAGGAAACAGAAGCGCATAATTCTCTTGGTCATGAGGAAGCGCATAATTCTCTTGGTCATGAGGAAGAAGCGCTTGTGTTGGAGAACAAAATGAGCTCACCTCCTCCAACTCACACAGAGATTCCTGAATCTAGTACTGGTCAAGGGGAGACCCATAGAAGGCCTCTTGGAAAATCTATTAAATCGGGATTGCTTGGTGATGTATTCACTAAGTTTTTTGTGCAACACAATTCCTCTACCCCATTGGTCCCTTTATGCAAGCTGATTCCAAATGAATCCACCCGTACAGTTTCTAGCCAACTTGAGGTGTTTCGTCATTATTTTGACTACCATGGTTATGTCGAAGCATCTCCTCCTTTTTTAGTTTCACTTACACGTCCTGGAAGCTCTATGTATTTCGCGGTCACACAAATAGACTTGCAAGAATGGGGACCAAACTGGGTGGTACAACATGACAGATTTGAGGATGAAATCAGAGGAACTGAGTGGGAGGATCTCAGTGGTCAGAAGTTTCTTGTTTGGGATGACAATCATCGTGTGAAGGCATGGATGTCTCGAGTGCGCGAAGGTATGTTCTTTTGAATGCCATAGAGTGATTTTATGCAACATTAAAAGTAATATATTGTAATATCTTTGTTTTGTTTTCTCTAGCTTGGTCTCATAGCCCCTCACGCCATGTCCGGGTCAAATGTCAATTTTTGGTTGTGGACAAGAAGCAAGAAGGAGAATTGCTATTGGCTTTGCGATCTCAAAATGAGTAAGTGATCTCTCTCTACTTAATTACGGACATTGTGAAGTCATAGTTAAGTTCTTGGCTCATTGTGACTCTTTACAACACAGATTGGTGCGCACTAGTGTTACACCCACATTGTCATATGAGATCTTTATGTTTCAATCGATTTGGAATGGCGAACAAATCATCCATATTGGACTACCTTGGTGAAGATGTAAGGAGGTGGGCTTTAATGGAGCTTAGTTTGGAGTGACGAAGTTGAGAGCAATGGTACAATGCTCCAGCTACTTGGCACAGCTTGTGTGGAAGGTAGTGTTTGCATTTCCCATCTTTTATTAATAAACAGATTATCAATGTTTTTTAATCATGTGAGTGATAATGAGTCCTTTTCGTTATACGTAGACATTGTTTGAAAATGCGGTGAAGCAAGCTATATCATGCATTGATAGACATGCCATGGGGTTGCAAGAATATGAGTGTGGGATCCCTCTGCCCCCTCCACATGCCGGATTCTCGGTAGCTGACAAAACGGAAGTAGTCCCCTCATGCGCGGGGCAGGGTTTTTCACTCGGGCCTCGCCCACGAATGTCTGGGCACAAGACTAGGCTGGTGGTCACTCCGAAAACCAAAACCGGGAAAATTTCCCATGCCCGGAAAACGGGGACGATTCCACCTTTTTGAATTTTTCTTAACGAGTTTTCTAACGAGATCAAAATCTAAACTATCCTCCACCTGAATAAACCAGATAGAAGGAAACTATCACTGATATAATTTGATCATCTGAGCAATTCAACGCTTTTTTCCTAATCAAGATTAGGCACAGCCGTTGATCCACTCAATCAAGAAATTTATCAAGGCATTAACTATCTACTCGAAGCCTAGCGTAATCCTAAGATTTTTCAGTTTGATTATTAAAACTCCATGATTCCAGCCTAACTCCATCCGGCCCATGGGTTAGCCTCCACCCTACCACTAGAATCGGTGGAACCAAACAAGTACTCACCCACCCATAATTGAAATGCCTTTCTTACCTTTAGCTTTAGAAAACAGATACGCATACACTCCTCTTTAAAACTTTAATAAAAACAATCCATTGACAAACAATTTACTGGTTACACATGTCATACTTTAAAATTTCCATTGAGTCTTTGTTTCTCACAAAACAGTATCACTCTGGACTCTCCGTTGAGACCAGCGAGTCAACAACCAGATCCAGTGATAGATTACAATAACATTGGTCTGTCATACAATATCTTCCTCGACATACAAATGGGTGTCCTCGGCATCGCGAGCCCGTGCATCGCCTGGTCAGAACCCTCCAGGATCCTCCTTAGGTGTCCTGGCACTTCACTCAGGGACCGCTTTGTCGGTCCTCGCCCATCGTACCGGAAGCTCGTACCGGAAGCGCACCATTTTAACCATACCGAGGCTCGCCTCATTGAATGCTGAGACCGTGGGCTATGCATAAACCTGCTCACCTGTGAGACTGCAAATTGAATGTCCGGCCTCGTAATGCATACATAAATGAGGCAACCAACAAATAGAGTGTGACATCAAAGTGATCTCCAGCATCATGAAGACTCAACTTCAAACCTGTCTCCATTGGAGTAGCAATAGGCTTGCAGTCTTCAAGGTCAAATCTTCGCAACAATGTCTCAATATACTTTGTCTGACACAAAGCAATACCTCCATCACACTGCTTAAATTGTATCCCCAAATAATGATGCAAATGCCCCAAATCTGACATCTCAAAAGAAGCATTCAAATCAGCCTTAAAATCAGCAATATGACTCTCATTTGGTCGTGTGAGCAGCATGTCATCGACATAGAGAGCAATGATTAGATGTACATCATCCACACGTTTAACATACAAAGTGCTTTCTGTTGGACTATTCTGAAAACCATGTGCAGTCAAATATGCATGTATCTTTTCATACCAATCTCGTGGAGCTTGCTTTAAACCATATAAAGCCTTTTTCAACCTGCACACTTTGTTTTCCTGCCCTCTTTGAACAAAACCACGAGGTTGCGATACATACACCTCCTCATGCAAATCTCCATTCAAGAACGCAGTCTTTATGTTCAACTGATGTACATTCCAACCATTATGAGCTGCCAATGCACAAATGCCACGAATGGTAGTCATACGACAAGTGGGAGCAAAGGTCTCATCAAAATCAATGCCCTTTTCTTGAGCATAACCCTTTGCAACAAGTCTAGCTTTATAGAGATCAACACTGCCATCTGGCTTTCGTTTCAACTTAAAAACCCACTTACATCCAATGGCCTTCTTACCAATAGGCAAATCACACAAAGACCATGTACCATTCTTCATTATAGCATCATATTCACTTTGCATTGTAGCCAACCAATTTTTTGATTTTTGTGCCTCATCAAATGAAAGAGGTTCTTCCTCTTCACACATACTAGACACAACCAAAGCACAACAATCTGATGCATAAGAGGCATGCTGAAAACCTGAACGAGTACGACTAGACATAGGTGCATCAATTTTACTATCACGCAAGGTTTGAACCAGCCATTTAGGCATACCTCTAGCCTGCTCATTTTCAGCCCTATCCTCATGAATTACATCCTGTAAATCTGCATCAGAAATAGGCTGATCTATGATGTCGTTTAAAATCTGCATAGGCTGAATATTTGCCTCATTAGGACTTACATTTGAATTCCCACCTGTAAATAGAGGCAACAATGTATCAAATACATCCCGTGAGCTCACACCTGTCTCTTTGGTACATGATAACAAAGGCTGCACAGCATCTTCCACAAAAACAACATCTCGACTAATCAAGATATGCTTTGACTGTGGATGGTACAATCTGTAACCCTTGCTCTCAGCACTGTAACCAACAAAAATGCATTTGACAGCCTTATCATCCAATTTTTTGCGTTGTTGCACAGGCACCAGAGCATAGGCCAAGCAACGAAAGACAGGCAAGTGACCAATAGAAGGTTTCCTGCCATGCCAAGCTTCGTATGGAGTAATAGACTGGAAGGCCTTAGTGGGACACCTGTTGAGTACATATGCAGCACACATGACAGCCTCAAGCCAAAACGCATGTGGCAAAGCTTGGCTCTTGACCATACATCGTGCCATCTCCATAAGTGACCTGTTTTTTCTCTCAGCAACACCATTTTGCTGAGGGGTATACGGCACTGTACATTAGTGTTTTATCCCACGACTAGCCAGAAATGCATCAAACTCTTTAGACATGTACTCCCCCCCTCGATCAGAACGGAGGGTGCCCACATTATAATTGCTTCACTGGGTAAGAAGCATTATTGGCACATGTGATAGTATTCCCATTAGGGACAGCCTCAAGACAAGTGAACATATGCCGATGTGAGGTAATGTGCTTTGTAGCACCACTGTCAAAATACCATACATCAGAGTCAACAGAAACTGCCAAACATGCATCATGTACAGATGGATCGTACTGGCAATACACGCTAAACGCCCATTTTGTATCCTGCACAACATTTGCAGAATCTGCATTTGTAGAAGCATCCGCTATTGTGGCTACATTCGACTCTTTCTTCTTTGCCTCTTTAGCCTTTAGCTTAGGGCAATTCTTAATGACATGATCAGTTGCCTTACAATAGTTGCACCTCATTTTTTTCTTGCCTTTATCAAGAGCCTTCTCAGATTTTTTGTTGCTACCTCTGGAAGGAGAAGAAGTTGCAGACCTACTAATAGGAGAAGAAACAGTGGAAGGGGCTGTCTTACCACTTCTTCTGTGCTGGCAGCAACAAATGCTTGCACGTTGCCTAGCCCTGTTTTGCCTGGACTGTCTTGCAAGAGCTTGTTGACTAAATTATCATACTTGACAACATCAGGTTTGTCCTCAGTAACAAGTCTCCACGTGGAAGCAAAAGTCTGATGCGACTCAGGTAAAGCATCAAGAACAGTCTGCACAAGAGAATGATCAGGAATAATCTCACCTGCAAAAATCAACTGTTCCTTGAGATCTTTAATCTCAGCAAGAAAAACATTCATGTCATCATCTTCCTGCATAATTTTCGATTCTAGCTCTTTACGCAAGTAAGAGATTTTTGCCTCGTTACAACCTGCATACAAACCAGCTAGAATATCCCAAGCCTGTTTTACTGTTTTAGCTGAACGAATATGTGGGGTGATGTTACGTTTAACAGAAAGTGCAATCAAGGCATGAGCCTACGCATCTTTACCATCCCAACGAGCTTGTTCAGTAGTGGGTAAAACAGCAGCAACAGTAGAGCTGCTAGAACCTGCAACATCCTCAACAGATCCTACATCCACAGAACCTGGACGTACATCCATACCTTGCACAATGTCCCACACTTCTTTTGCAACCAAAACATGCTGCATTATGTATGCCCAAAGTGGGTAGTTGCTGTCTCCATCCAATTTGTCATTAGCAGATAACATGTGAAATACATCATTGCTATTATCAACCATGGCCACTGATTGAAACTGATGCAAACGCTACCTGTAATGAAGCAAAGACTGAACAGAAAACACCTTGTGCTTGCAGAGTATAGGGACCTGCAAGCACTCGTGAATGCTCACCTCAATCAGAGAACGTGAGTCAGAGGGTGCTGGCGGTGTAGCACTGGAAGCTGATGCTTGCCTGCTTTGATACCAATTGTTGGAATTAGGGTTGCAGGAAAGCACACAAAGCTTGGAGAAGAAGAAGCAAGAATGCACACAACACAAAGTGTATTAGATTGTGTCAATGTACAAAAGTTAAGTTAGCCCTAGAATGATGGGCGTATATACAAACCGGGGGAAAAAAACCTCCTAAAGAGGGAAAAAGTGCCCCGGCGGTCCTAAGTGTGTTCACACACATCACTGCCTATGTATATGGCAACACTAATTACCAATCCAAACATACTCTGATTGTGACCAAACTTTGCAAGCATGTGGGGGTGGGTCCCCCCCACATGCTTGCAAAGTTTGGTCCCCATTGGAGCATGTTTGGGTACGATGGTATGGGAAAGGCCCGGATTTTCCATGGCCTCAAGCACCAAGAGACTTGAAAAATCCGCACTGGGCGCTAATTACCAATCCTAACATGCTCTGATTGTGACCAAACTTTGCAAGCATGTGGAGGTAGGTCCCCCCCACATGTTTGCAAAGTTTTGTCCCCATCGGAGCATGTTTGGGTACGATGGTATGGGAAAGGCCCGGATTTTCCATGGCCTCTTAAGTACCAAGAGACTTGAAAAATTCGCACTGGGCGCTAATTACCAATCCAAACATACTCTGACTGTGACCAAACTTTGCAAGCATGTGGGGGTGGTCCCCCCCACATGTTTGCAAAGTCTGGTCTCCATCGGAGCATGTTTGGGTACGATGGTATATGGAAGGCCCGGATTTTCCATGGCCTCTTAAGCACCAAGAGACTTGAAAAATCCGCACTGGCCTCTAATTACCAATCTAAACATCCTCCGATTATGACTAAACTTTGCAAGCATATGGGGGTGGGTCCCCCCCCACATGTTTGCAAAGTTTGGTCCCCATCGGAGCATGTTTGGGTACGATGGTATGGGGAAGGCCCGGATTTTCCATGGCCTCTAAAGCATTAAGAGACTTGAAAAATCCGCACTGGGCGCTAATTACCAATCCAAACATGCTCCGCTTGTGACTAAACTTTGCAAGCATGTGAATGTGGGTCCCCCCCACATGCTTGCAAAGTTTGGCTCCCA
Organism: Cibotium barometz; assembly: GCF_041138505.1. Classification (NCBI taxonomy): domain Eukaryota; kingdom Viridiplantae; phylum Streptophyta; class Polypodiopsida; order Cyatheales; family Cibotiaceae; genus Cibotium; species Cibotium barometz. Next base: position 45,164,824 of record NC_141067.1, on the reverse strand, counting down.
TCAAGGCATGTTTGGGTACGATGGTATGGGAAAGGCCCGGATTTTCCATGGCCTCTTAAGCACCAAGAGGCTTGAAAAATCCGCACTGGCCGCTAATTACCAATCCAAACATGCTCCCATTGTGACCAAACTTTGCAAGCATGTGGGGGTGGTCCCTCGCACATGTTTGTAAAGTTTGGTCCCCATCGGAGCATGCTTGGGTACGATGGTATGGGGAAGACCCGGATTTTCCATGGCCTCTTAAGCACCCAGAGACTTGAAAAATCCGCACTGGGCCCTAATTACCAATCCAAACATGCTCTGATTGTGACCAAACTTTGCAAGCATGTGGAGGTGGGTCCCCCCCACATGTTTGCAAAGTTTGGTCCCCATCGGAGCATGTTTGGGTATAGGGAAGGCCCGGATTTTCCATGGCCTCTTAAGCATCAAGAAACTTGAAAAATTCACACTGGGCGCTAATTACCAATCCAAACATACTCTGATTGTGACCAAACTTTGCAAGCATGTGGAGGTGGTCCCCCCCACATGTTTGTAAAATTTGGTCCCCATCGGAGCATGTTTGGGAACGATGGTATGGAGAAGGCCCGGATTTTCCATGGCCTCTTAAGCACCAAGAGACTTGAAAAATCCGCACTGGCCGCTAATTACCAAGCCAAACATACTCTCATTGTGACCAAACTTTTCAAGAATGTGGGGGTGGGTCCCTCCCACATGTTTGCAAAGTTTGGTCCCCATTCCGGAGCATGTTTGGGTACGATGGTATGGGGAAGGCCCGGATTTTCCATGGCCTCTTAAGCACCAAGAGACTTGAAAAATCCGCACTAGCCCCGCTAATTACCAATCCAAACATGCTCCGATTGTGACCAAACTTTGCAAGCATGTAAAGGTGGGTCCCCCCCACATGCTTGCAAAGTTTGGTTCCCATCGCGGCATGTTTGGGTACGATGGTATGGGGAAGGCCGGGATTTTCCATGGCCTCTTAAGCACCAAGAGACTTGAAGAATCCGCACTGGGCGCTAATTACCAATCCAAATATGCTCTGATTGTGACCAAACTTTGCAAGCATGTGGGGGTGGGTCCCCTCCACATGCTTGCAAAGTCTGGTTCCCATCGGGGCATGTTTGTGTACGATGGTATGGGGAATGCTCGGATTTTCCAGGGCCTCTTAAGCACCAAGAGACTTCAAAAATCCTCACTGGGCAATCCAAACATACTCTGATTGTGACCAAACTTTGGAAGCATGTGGGAGTGGGTCCCCCCCACATGCTTGCAAAGTTTGGTCCCCATCGGAGTATGTTTGGTCCCCATCGGAGTATGTTTGGGTATGATGGTATGGGGAAGGCCCGGATTTTCCATGGCCTCTTAAGCACCAAGAGACTTGAAAAATCCGCACTGGGCGAAAATTACCAATCCAAACATACTCTCATTGTGACCAAACTTTTCAAGCATGTGGGGGTGGGCTCCCCCACATGTTTGCAAAGTTTGGTCCCCATCGGAGCATGTTTGGGTATGATGGTATGGGGAAGGCCCGGATTTTCCATGGCTTCTTAAGCACCAAAAGACTTGAAAAATCCGCACTGGCCGCTAATTACCATCCAAACATGCTCTGATTGTGACCAAACTTTGCAAGCATGTGGGGGTGGTCCCTCCCACATGTTTGCAAAGTTTGGTCCCCATCGGAGCATGTTTGGGTACGATGGTTGAAAAGATGCAGGGGGAAAGAGAGCTTGAGCTCTTGCAAGCACACACACACACTCACAAAACCCTAATAGAGAACACACAAGGTGAGAGGCTGAAAAATCTTCTTCTCTACTCAACACTCAACACACCATATACAAGATAAGAGTACACATAATATGAAAGGTAATCAACCAATACATACACGGGTTCTCTATAGTGTGAACCTGACTAAATGAGCTGGCGCTATAACTATGCCAGTCTCTAGAATGGCTGTCACACAGCCTGTCATCCCACTGGCCTCATATCACCCAAGATCTCACCAACCATGCTAGTGGTGTAAGTGTGGGGCCTATCCCCCAGGCGGGTCATCAGTGTCCACCGCCTCACTAGACGAGCTCGATATCTCAACACTCCCCCTCGAGCTCAACTCCATCTCATGTATACCAAGTGAAGCCCTGAATCTGCGGAGCTTCTCTGTACCCAATGCTTTGGTGAAGATGTCAGCTACCTGATCCTCTGTGGTGCTGACATAAACAAGGTCAAGGTCTCCTGCCAAGACCTTCTCTCTGACGAAGTGGTAGTGGACCTCTATGTGCTTCGTACGAGCATGAAAGACTGGGTTCCTGGCCAACTGTATACTGCTAATGTTGTCACAGCAACTTGTCTATCCACTGATAGACCCGAATCTGCAAGTAGCTTTCTCAACCAAGCCACCTCACATGCTGCCATAGCAGCTCCTCTGTACTCTGCCTCCGTACTCGATAGAGCAACCATAGGCTGCTTCTTGCTACTCCAAGTCACAGGAGCACTCCCCAAAGAAAACATGAATCCACTGGTAGATCTTCTATCTGAGATACTACCAGCCCAATCAGCATCTGTGTACCCATGTACACATGTCTCTGTCCGAGTCTCATAGAATAGTCCACAATGCAAAGACTTCACATACCTCAGTATGCGTCTCACTGACTCACCAACCCAACAGCATAGCTCAAATATGGTCTGGTGATCGTCGTCATGTAGATCAAACTTCCTACTATGCTCCTGTACATAGTAGGATCCTCCAAGATCTCTCTTGAATCTGCACTCAACTTGCCATTCTGATCCAATGGCACAGAAATAGGCTTACAGCCTGTCATACCATACTTGGACAACATGTCCAAGCCATACTGTCTTTGCAGTAATCCAATACTATGTGGTGACCTAATCACCTCAATGCCCAAGAAATATCTGAGCTCCCCCAGATCCTTCATCTCAAACTTCTGTCTAAGTAGGATCTTTACATCAAAGATCTCTGCATCATGGTCCCCCGTAATGATCAAGTCATCTACATAGATGACAACAAGCACAAGCCCTCTATCACCATGTCTCACATACAATGAGAAATCTGCATTGGCTACATGAAAGCCAATAGTGACAAGATATTCAGAAATCTTGTCAGACCATGCTCTTGGTGCTTGCTTTAAGCCATACAAGGCTTTCTTCAACCTGCAAACATGCTCGGGGTGACCCACATCCTCATAACCAGGTGGTTGCAACATATACACCTCTTCTTGCAAATCCCCATGCAAGAATGCATTCTTTACATCCATCTGATGTAAAGACCATTGCTTTGACGCAGCCACTGCTATCACAGCTCTCACCGTTGCCATCTTGGCAACTGGGCTGAAAGTTTCCTCATAATCAATCCCATATGTCTGCGCATATCCTTTGGCTACCAATCTAGCCTTGTACCTGTTTATGCTTCCATCACTGTTATGTTTAACTTTGTACACCCACTTGCATCCAATGGCTTTCTTGCCTTCAGGCAATTGCACTAAATCCCAAGTTTCATTTCCATATAATGCATCCATCTCCTCATCCATAGCTTTCTCCCAACACACATTTCCAATAGCCTCATCAATGCATGTGGGCTCTACAACCTGCACAACCTTTGCCATATATGCATAGTGATGTGCCACATAACCATCATAGGTAAATCTCTGCATAGGATTTTCACTCTCCCAGATCTTCGCAGCTTTTCATTCATGGCTTCCATAGCCTTCTTTACACCAGGTGTTCTCATAGCTGGGATCTCAAGCTCCTCATCAAGGCTCATATCTGAGCCACTAGACTCTCCATCAACATGAGAATGCCCTGCAGAAATGTCGGGCATACCAAGGGGCTCAACCACTTTCTCTTTTCCTTTACGTGATGTAGTAATCACGTTTGCAGGGCTGGTATTATGACGCAGCCTGCCACTCCATGGTCTATCAACAACAGACCCACTAGATGAGGACTCTCCTGGTCCACTCAAAGACTGTGATTGCTGACCTGCATTCTGTGCAACCACACTTCCACTCACATCAGCCCCAACAGCTTCTTTCTCAGCAGCATACCAGCTGCTCATCTCATCAAAGACAACATCCCTGCTTACCCTCAACTCACGTGTAGCAGGGTTATAACACCTGTATCCCTTTTGCTCAAAGGAATATCCAATAAACACACATTTTTCAGCTTTCGGATCCAGCTTAGTTCTCAGCTCATCTGGCACATGCACATATGCAATGCATCCAAAGACTTTCAGATGAGACAAATCTGGTTTTCTGCCAGTAAACCTCTCCTCTGGAGTTACATCATGTATGGCTGCAGTTGGAGTCCTGTTCATGATGTATACTGCTGTAGAAACAGCCTCAGCCCAATAGCAATGCAGCATATTCTTCTCTTCCGTCAATGCCCGCGCAATCTTAGCAATGTGCCTGTTTTTCCGCTCAGCAACTCCATTTTGCTGCGGAGTGTATCTGCATGTAAACTGTCTCCGAATACCATTATTCTTCAAAAATTCAGAGAACTCATTGGAGAAGTACTCTCCCCCTCCATCTGACCTTAGGCACTTTACATATTTCCCTGTTTGCTTTTCAACCAAAACTCTGAAATTCTGAAAGTGAGTAAACACCTCACTCTTCTCCTTCATGAAATATACCCACACTTTCCTTGTGTGGTCATCAATGAAAGTCACATAATACCTGCAGCCTCCCATAGATATGGTCTTCGTAGGGCCCCATACATCTGAATGCACAACATCTAGTGCATTTCTGCTCACATATCTGTTACGTGGAAACACATGCTTTGTTTGCTTCCCAAATTGGCATGCTTCACATATTTTATGCATACCTTCCACTTTAAATTTTGGCAGCCCTGTCACAATTCCTTTTGTCTGCATAGACTTCAATCTCTGCACATTTACATGTCCAATTCTTTTATGCCATATGTCTGTGTCTACAACAACTCCTGAACCATTTGCAAACATCGCAGCACTCATTTCAGGCATGTCTACATTCAACGTAAACATTCTGCCCACTCTGTTGCCTTTTGCAACCAACCTGCACTTGTCTTTGAAATCTTCAACATAACACCCATCAGGGTTAAACCGAACCTGCAAACCCTGCTCAATCATCTGGCCAACTGAAACCATATTCTTTGTTATGTTCGGTACATGAAGTACATCTGCAAGGTACTTCACTTTGCCATCCTGCATAGACAATGGCACATCTCCAACGTGGGCAATTGGATGAGCAGTGTCATCCCCTGTTTCCACAAAACCTGGTCTTTCTGGGTTTTTCATCTCCTTGAACCACTCCCCATGACTCGTCATGTGGTTCGAAGCGCCTGAATCCATATACCATACATTATCTTTTTGTGCTGCATCAACATTTTCAGACATGGCATTCACGACATGCTGCATAACAAACAACCTTTCATTATCCTCATTATTTCTGCTTGAGGATGCATAGTTGTTTTGCTGCACTTTCCCATTTTGCATGTCAGCCTGCTTCTTATAACATTCTGACTGCACATGTCCAGGCTTACCACAATAATAGCATTCACGTGCATCATTATATTGTCTTTGCCAATTTCCACGGCCTCTTTGACTCCCCTTGCCTCTGAATTTGCCTCTTCCACCTACGTGTTGTTGTTGTTGTTGATTCTGGGACTGTTGTTGCTGCCTGCTGCTGGCCATAATTCTGATTACCTATTCGGCCACCTCCTTGACTGCATCCACGGCCTCCTCTACACAAAACCTGGTCTTTCTGGGTTTTTCATCTCCTTGAACCACTCCCCATGACTCGTCATGTGGTTCGAAGCGCCTGAATCCATATACCATACATTATCTTTTTGTGCTGCATCAACATTTTCAGACATGGCATTCACGACATGCTGCATAACAAACAACCTTTCATTATCCTCATTATTTCTGCTTGAGGATGCATAGTTGTTTTGCTGCACTTTCCCATTTTGCATGTCAGCCTGCTTCTTATAACATTCTGACTGCACATGTCCAAGCTTACCACAATAATAGCATTCACGTGCATCATTATATTGTCTTTGCCAATTTCCACGGCCTCTTTGACTCCCCTTGCCTCTGAATTTGCCTCTTCCACCTACGTGTTGTTGTTGTTGTTGATTCTGGGACTGTTGTTGCTGCCTGCTGCTGGCCATAATTCTGATTACCTATTCGGCCACCTCCTTGACTGCATCCACGGCCTCCTCTACCTCGAAAGCCTGTTGCTCTGAACTGTTTTTACTTTGTGAAGACTGTTGGTCTTCACCCAAGTTCTTCTCTTCGATAATCAGCATAGACACCAAATCTGTAAAGTTGGGAATGTTTTCCCGAGTCTGGATAAACGTCTTGAACGCCTTGTATTGTGGCCCGAGACCACGGAGACAGACTTCCACCTTGTCATCATCATCTACTGACACACCAATAGATGCAAGGGATTCCACAATACCCTTTATCTTCAATGCATAGTCATTCACAGACATGCTCTTTTTTCCTACAGTATGAAGTTCATTCTTCAACTGTATCTTACGTGCCTTGGTATTTGTTTCATAAAGCTTTACCAAGGTGTCCCACGCCTCCTTGGGGGACTTGGCATCCTGAATGTGCCCAATCATGGTGTCCTGTATACTAATGGAAAGCCAATACATTACCTTCCTGGCTCCTTGGTTCCAGTCTTTAAACTCTTTCACATCTGCAGCAGTCGGATTTATATCCGGTATCTCCGGTGCCTCTTCATGCTCACCTTCTATGTAGTCCCAATAGCCTTTTCCCATCAGGAAATTCGTCAACCTGAACCTCCAAGCATGGAAGTTATTCTTATCAAGCTTCTCAGCCACAATCTGAGTTATCCCATCATTTGACATTTTGCCAAACACACAATTTTACCAGAACCTGCACTCTGGTTTTTCTGCACAAACTGCTGTATTTTCTGCACAGCGGTATTGTAGTACTCTCACATGTCACAACCAGTGACTTCAATGTGCATACATACACCCAATGGCAACTGTAGACCTCTTTGCAGTATCCACAGTGTCTGCACAGTCAATCTGTCTTCCTACAGTTCTTAAAACAGAGTTCTGCAGAGAATCGATAACTTACCCGCAGTGCTCGAAATCGCCTGCTTTCTGAAAAACGGAGGTCCAGACGCGCCCGAAACGCGTTTTCGGCCCGAAAAATGCAGTCCATAGGACTATATAGTTGCCCAATAGCTTTACTCCCGCAAAGAAAGCTCCTCAATCAGAGATCGTTGCCGGTGCCTCCCGTAGAGCTCCCGACAAGGGTGTAGTCACCAACACAAATAGGGAAGAGTAGTTGAAGCTCTTACCCTCGTACCGCTTCCTGTGGTTCTCTTGCTTGCAGCTCAGCCCTTAGCACGAACCAGGCTCTGATACCATGAAAAGATGCAGGGGGGAAGAGAGCTTGAGCTCTTGCAAGCACACACACACACTCACAAAACCCTAATAGAGAACACACAAGGTGAGAGGCTGAAAAATCTTCTTCTCTACTCAACACTCAACACACCATATACAAGATAAGAGTACACATAATATGAAAGGTACTCAACCAATACATACACGGGTTCTCTATAGTGTGAACCCGACTAAATGAGCTGGCGCTATAACTATGCCAGTCTCTAGAATGGCTGTCACACAGCCTGTCATCCCACTGGCCGCGTATCACCCAAGATCTCACCAACCATGCCAGTGGTGTAAGTGTGGGGCCTATCCCCCAGGCGGGTCATCAGTGTCCACCGCCTCACTAGACCAGCTCGATATCTCAACAATGGTGTGGGGAAGACCCGGATTTTCCATGGCCTCTTAAGCACCAAGAGACTTGAAAACTCCGCACTGGGCGCTAATTACCAATCCAAACCTGCTCTGATTGTGACCAAACTTTGCAAGCATGTGGGGGTGGGTCCCCCCACATGTTTGCAAAGTTTGGTCCCCATTGGAGCATGTTTGGGTACGTGGAAGGCCCGGATTTTCCATGGCCTCTTAAGCATCAAGAGACTTGAAAAACTCACACTAGGCGCTAATTACCAATACAAACATACTCTGATTGTGACCAAACTTTGCAAGCATGTGGGGGTGGATCCCCCCCAAATGTTTGCAAAGTTTTGTCCCCATTGGAGCATGTTTAGGTACGATGGTATGGGGAAGGCCCGGATTTTCCATGGCCTCTTAAGCACCAAGAGACTTGAAAAATCCGCACTGGGTGCTAATTACCAATCCAAACATGCTCCGTTGTGACCAAACTTTGCAAGCATGTGAGGGTGGATCCCCCCCACATGCTTGCAAAGTTTGGTTCCCATCGGGGCATGTTTGGGTACGATGGTATGGGGAAGGCCGGGATTTTCCATGGCCTCTTAAGCACCAAGAGACTTGAAGAATTCGCACTGGGCGCTAATTACCAATCCAAACATGCTCTGATTGTGACCAAACTTTGCAAGCATGTGGGGGTGGGTCCCCCCCCACATGCTTGCAAAGTTTGGTTCCCATTCGGGCATGTTTGGGTACGATGGTATGGGAAAAGCCCGGATTTTCCATGGCCTCTTAAGCACCAAGAGACTTGAAAAATCTACACTGGGCGCTAATTACCAATCCAAACATAGTCTGATTGTGACCAAACTTTGCAAGCATGTGGAAGTGGGTCCCCCACATGCTTGCAAACTTTGGTCCCCATCGAAGCATGTTTGGGTATGATGGTATGGGGAAGGCCCGGATTTTCCATGGCCACTTAAGCACCAAGAGACTTGAAAAATCGGCACTGGGCGCTAATTACCAAGGCAAACATACTTTGATTGTGACCAAACTTTTCAAGCATGTGGGGATGGGTCCCTCCCACATGTTTGCAAAGTTTGGTCCCCATATCGGAGCAGGTTTGGGTACGATGGTATGGGGAAGGCCTGAATTTTCTATGGCCTCTTAAGCACCAAGAGACTTGAGAAATCACTCGGCGCTAATTACCAATCCAAACATGCTCCGATTGTGACCAAACTTTGCAAGCATGTGAAGGTGGGTCCCCCCCACATGCTTGCAAAGTTTGGTTCCCATTGGGGCATGTTTGGGTACGATGGTATGGGGAAGGCCCGGATTTTCCATGGCTCTTAAGCACCAAGAGACTTGAAGAATCCACACTGGGCACTAATTATTAATCCAAACATGCTCTGATTGTGACCAAACTTTGCAAGCATGTGGGGGTGGGTCCCCTCCACATGCTTGCAAAGTTTGGTTCCCATTGGGGTATGTTTGGGTACGATGGTATGGGGAATGCCCGGATTTTCCATGGCCTCTTAAGCACCAAGAGACTTGAAAAATCCGCACTGGACGCTAATTACCAATCCAAACATACTCTGATTGTGACCAAACTTTTCAAGCATGTGGGAGTGGGTCCCCCGCCAAATACTTGCAAAGTCTGGTCCCCATATCGGAGCATGTTTAGGTATGATGGTATGGGGAAGGCCCGGATTTTCCATGGCCTCTTAAGCACCAAGAGACTTGAAAAACCCACACTGGGCGCTAATTACCAATCCAAACATACTCTGATTTGTGACCAAACTTTTCAAGCATGTGGGGGTGGGTCCCCCCACATATTTGCAAAGTTTGGTCCCCATCTGTGCATGTTTGGGTACGATGGTATGGGGAAGGCCCGGATTTTCCATGGCCTCTTAAGCACCAAGAGACTTGAAAAATCCTCATTGGCCGCTAATTACCAATCCAAACATGCTTCGATTGTGACCAAACTTTGCAAGCATGTGGGGTGGGTCCCCCCCACATGTTTGCAAAGTTTGGTCCCCATCGGAGCATGTTTGGGTACGATGGTATGGGGAAGGCCCGGATTTTCCATGGCCTCTTAAGTACCAAGAGACTTGAAAAATCCGCACTGGGCGCTAATTACCAATCCAAACATGCTCTGATTGTGACCAAACTTTGCAAGCTTGTTGGGGTGGGTCCCCCCCACATGTTTGCAAAGTTTGTTTCCTATCGGAGCATGTTGGGGTACGGGGAAGGCCCGGATTTTCCATGGCCTCTTAAGCATCAAGAGACTTGAAAAATTCGCAATGGACGCTAATTACCAATCCAAACATACTCTGATTATGACCAAACTTTGCAAGCATGTGGGGGTGGTCCCCCCACATGTTTGCAAAGTTTGGATCCCATCGGAGCATATACTCCGATTGTGACCAAACTTTGCAAGCATGTGAGGATGCATCTCCCCACATGCTTGCAAAGTTTGGTTCCCATCGGGGCATGTTTGGGTACGATGGTATGGGGAAGGCCGGGATTTTCCATGGCCTCTTAAGCACCAAGAGACTTGAAGGATCCGCACTGGGTGCTAATTACCAATCCAAACATGCTCTGATTGTGACCAAACTTTGCAAGCATGTGGAAGTGGGTCCTCCACATGCTTGCAAAGTTTGGTTCCCATCGGGGCATGTTTGGGTATGATGGTATGGGGAAGGCCCAGATTTTCCATGGCCTCTTAAGCACCAAGAGACTTGAGAAATCCGCACTGGGTGCTAATTACCAATACAAACATACTCTGATTTGTGAATAAACTTTGCAAGCATGTGGGGGTGGTCCCCCCACATGTTTGCAAAGTTTGGACCCCATCGGAGCATGTTTCAATATGATGGTATGGGGAAGGCCCGGATTTTCCATGGCCTCTTAAGCACCAAGAGACTTGAAAAATCCCCACTGGCCGCTAATTCCCAATCCAAACATACTCCGATTGTGACCAAACTTTACAAGCATGTGAGGGTGCATCCCCCCCACATGCTTGCAAAGTTTGGTTCCCATCGGGGCATGTTTGGGTATGATGGTATGGGGAAGGCCGAGATTTTCCATGGCCTCTTAAGCACCAAGAGACTTGAAGAATCCGCACTGGGCGCTAATTACCAATCCAAACATGCTCTGATTGTGACCAAACTTTGCAAGCATGTAGGGGTGGGTCCTCCCCACATGCTTGCAAGCATGTGGGGGTGGGTCCTCCCCACATGCTTGCAAAGTTTGGTTCCCATCGGAGCATGTTTGGGTATGATGGTATGGGGAAGGCCCAGATTTTCCATGGCCTCTTAAGCACCAAGAGACTTGAGAAATCCGCACTGGGTGCTAATTACTAATCGAAACATACTCTGATTGTGACCAAACTTTGCAAGCATGTGGGAGTGGGTCCCCCCCACATGCTTGCAAAGTTTGGTCCCGATCGTAGCATGTTTAGGTATGATGGTATAAGGAAGGCCCGGATTTTCCATGGCCTCTTAAGTACCAAGAGACTTGAAAAATCCGTACTGGATGCCAATTACCAAGAGAAACATACTCTGATTGTGACCAAATTTTTTAAGCATGTGGGGGTGGGTCCCTCCCACATGTTTGCAAAGTTTGGTCCCCATATCGGAGCATGTTTGGGTACGATGGTATGGGGAAGGCCCGGATTTTCCATGGCCTCTTAAGCACCAAGAGACTTGAAAAATCCGCACTGGCTGCTAATTACCAATCCCAACATGCTGGGATTGTGACCAAACTTTGCAAATATGTGGGGATGGGTCCCCCCCACATGTTTGTAAAGTTTGGTCCCCATCGGAGCATGTTTGGGTACGATGGTATGGGGAAGGCCTGGATTTTCCATGGCCTCTTAAGCACCAAGAGACTTGAAAAATCTGCACCGGCACTAATATCCAATCCAAACATGCTCCGATTGTGACCAAACCTTGCAAGAATGTGGGGGTGGGTCCCCCCCACATGCTTGAAAGTTTGGTTCCCATCGGGGCATGTTTGGGTATGATGGTATCGGGAAGGCCCGGATTTTCCATGGCCTCTTAAGCACCAAGAGACTTGAAAAATCTGCACTGGGTGCTAATTACCAATCCAAAAATGCTCTGATTGTGGCCAAACTTTGTAAGCATGTGGGGGTGTGTCCCCCCCACATGCTTGTAAAGTTTGGTTCCCATCGGGGCATGTTTGGGTACGATGGTATGGGAAAGGCCCAGATTTTCCATGGCCTCTTAAGCACCAAGAGACTTGAAAAATCCACACTGGGCGCTAATTACCAATCCAAACATACTCTGATTATGACCAAACTTTGCACGCATGTGAAGGTGGGTCCCCCCCACATGCTTGCAAAGTTTGGTCCCCATCGGAGCATGTTTGGGTACGATGGTATGGGGAAGGCCCGAATAGTTGCCATATACATAGGCAGTGATGTGTGTGAACACACTTAGGACCGTCGAGGCACTTTTTTCCTCTTTAGGAGGTTTTTTCCCCCGGCTTGTATATACGCCCATCATTCTAGGGCTAACTTATCTTTTGTACATTGACACAATCTAATACACTTTGTGTTGTGTGCATTCTTGCTTCTTCTTCTCCAAGCTTTCTGTGCTTTCCTACAACCCTAATTTCAACAATTGGTATCAGAGCAGGCATCGGCTTCCAGGGCTACACCGCCAGCACCCTCCGACTCACGTTCTTCGATTGAGGTGAGCTTTCAAGCACTTGCAGGTCCCTATACTCTGTAAGCAGTTGTTTTCTGTTCAGTCTTTGCTTCATTACAAGTAGCTTTTGCATCAGTTTCAGTCAGTGGCCATGGCTGATAACAGCAATGATGTATTTCGCATGTTATCTGCTGATGACAAATTGGATGGAGACAGCAACTACCCACTTTGGGCATACGTGATGCAGCATGTTTTGGTTGCAAAAGGAGTGTGGAACATTGTGCAGGGTATGGATGTATGTCCAGGTTCTGTGGATGTAGGATCTGTTGATGAGGATGTTGCAGGTTCTAGCAGCTCTACTATTGCTGCTGTTTTACCCACTACTGAACAAGCTCGTTAGGATGGTAAAGATGCGCAGGCTCATGCCTTGATTGCACTTTCTGTTAAACGTAACATCACCCCACATATTCATTCAGCTAAAACAGCAAAACAGGCTTGGGATATTCTAGCTGTTTTGTATGCAGGTCCTAACGAGGCAAAAATCTCTTACTTGCGTAAAGAGCCAGAATCGAAGATTATGCAGGAAGATGATGACATGAATGTTTTTCTTGCTGAGATTAAAGATCTCAAGGAATAGTTGATTTCTGCAGGTGAGATTATTCCTGATCATTCTCTTGTGCAGACTGTTCTTGATGCTTTACCTGAGTCGTATCAGACTTTTGCTTCCACGTGGAGACTTGTTACTGAGGACAGACCTGATGTTGTCAAGTATGATAATTTAGTCAACAAGCTCTTGCAAGAAGCACAGTCCAGGCAAAACAGGGCTAGGCAATGTGCAGTTGATCAAGCATTTGTTGCTACCCAGCAGAGAAGAAGTGGTAAGGCAACCCCTTCCACTATTTCTTCTCCTATTAGTAGGTCTGCAACTTCTTCTACTTCCACAGGTAGCAACATAAATCTAAGAAGGCTCTTGATAAAGGCAAGAAAAAAATGAGGTGCAACTATTATAAGGCAACTGATCATGTCATTAAGAATTGCCCTAAAAGGCTAAAGAGGCAAAGAAGAAAGAGTCAAATGCAGCCACAATAGTGGATGCTTCTACAAATGCAGATTCTATAAATGTTGTGCAGGATACAGAATGGGCGTTTAGTGTGTATTGCCAGTATGACCCATCTGTACATGATGCATGTTTGGCAGTTTCTGTTGACTCTGATGTATGGTATTTTAACAGTGGTGCTACAAAGCACATTACCTCACATCGTCATATGTTCCCTTGTCTTAAGGCTGTCCCTAATGGGAATACTATCACATGTCCCAATAATGCTTTTTACCCAGTGAAGGGCATTGGTAAAATTATGCTTACTACTGTAAATGGCAGTGCTTTCACACTTTCAGATGCTTTGTATTATGTGCCAAGGATAAAGAAGAATCTATTGTTTGTCTCTGCGCTTGCTAGACTTGGACTTGTAGTCAAATTTGTGGATGACAGATGTACTGTTCTGACTTCTGGTGGTGATACGATTATTGTATCTGGCACCTTGTTTCGTGGGCTGTATAGGCTCAATCCTTATGACAAGTGTGTGGAAGATTCAGCAAATGCAGTTTCTGATGAAAAGGTAGTTACTTCAAATGCAAAATTATGGCATGCTCGTTTTCTGAACTTTGCTAGTTTGCTGCGTTTGCAGAAATTTGATATGGTTGCTTCATTGCCCCCTCTTGAGGCACCATTTTTGAAACATGTTTGTGAAGGCTGTATTTTGGGCAAAATGCAGCGTTCTGCATTTCCAAAGGATGGTTCTGTGCAGGCCAATCGCAAATTGCAACTTGTACATAGTGATGTATGTGGGCCTATGCAAACTCCGTCATTTGGTAACACTTGTACTTCGTGACTTTCATTGATGATTACTCAAGGCATGCATGGGTATATCCACTGAAGGCAAAGTCCGAAGTGTTTTTGTGCTTCAAAAACAGTTTTTGCTTATGGTTGAAAATGAATCCAATTGTAATGTGGGCACCCTCCGTTCTGATCGAGGGGGGGAGTACATGTCTAAAGAGTTTGATGCATCTCTGGCTAGTCGTGGGATAAAACACCAATGTACAGTGCCGTATACCCCTCAGCAAAATGGTGTTGCTGAGAGGAAAAACATGTCACTTATGGAGATGGCACGATGTATGGTCAAGAGCCAAGCTTTGCCACATGCGTTTTGGCTTGAGGCTGTCATGTGTGCTGCATATGTACTCAACAGGTGTCCCACTAAGGCCTTGCAATCTATTACTCCATACGAAGCTTCGCATGGCAAGAAACCTTCTATTGGTCACTTGCGTGTCTTTGGTTGCTTGGCCTATGCTTTGGTGCCTGTGCAACAACGCAAAAAATTGGATGATAAGGCTGTCAAATGCATTTTTGTTGGTTACAATGCTGAGAGCAAGGGTTACAGATTGTATCATCCACAGTCAAAGCATATCTTGATTAGTCGAGATGTTGTTTTTGTGGAAGATGCTGTGCAGCCTTTGTTATCATGTACCAAAGAAACACCATATTGGGGAATATGGGAATTCCCCACAAGTTTGGGACACGTGGTCAAAAGTTTGGATTAACCATAACTTGAACACCACTAATCTAAAATGAGCGCTTTATAGCTCTTTAGATTCCATTTTTCAAGCGCTTTCCAACGATAGGTCATATGATAGGGTTTTGAGAAACTTACAAACATGTTATCCATGTCCCCTTTTTTAAGTATTCAAAAATGGAAATTGGGAAATTCCCAAATTCACTAATATGGTGTTAAGAGACAGGTGTGAGCTCACAGGATGTATTTGATACATTGTTGCCTCTATTTACAGGTGGGAATTCAAATGTAAGTCCTAATGAGGCAAATATTCAGCCTATGCAGATTTCAAACGACATCATAGATCAGCCTATTTCTGATGCAGATTCACAGGATATATTTCATGAGGATAGGGCTGAAAATGAGCAGGCTAGAGGTATGCCTAAATGGCTCGTGCAAACCTTGTGTGATAGTAAAATTGATGCACCTATGTCTAGTCGTACTCATTCAGGTTTTCAGCATGCCTCTTATGCATGAGATTGTTGTGCTTTGGCTGTGTCTAGCATGTGTGAAGAGGAAGAACCTCTTTCATTTGATGAGGCAAAAAAATCAAAAAATTGGTTGGCTGCAATGCAAAGTGAATATGATGCTATAATGAAGAATGGTACATGGTCTTTGTGTAATTTTCCTATTGGTAAGAAGGCCATTGGATGTAAGTGGGTTTTTAAGTTGAAATGAAAGCCAGATGGCAGTGTTGATCGCTATAAAGCTAGACTTGTTGCAAAGGGTTATGCTCAAGAAAAGGGCATTGATTTTGATGAGACCTTTGCTCCCACTTGTCGTATGACTACCGTTCGTAGCATTTGTGCATTGACAGCTCATAATGATTGGAATGTACATCATTTGGACATAAAGACTGCGTTCTTGAATGAAGATTTGCATGAGGAGGTGTATGTATCGCAGCCTCATGGTTTTGTTCAAAGAGGGTAGGAAAACAAAGTGTGCAGGTTGAAAAAGGCTTTATATGGTTTAAAGCAAGCTCCACGAGCTTGGTATGAAAAGATACATGCATATTTGACTGCACATGGTTTTCATAATAGTCCAACACAAAGCACTTTGTATGTTAAACGTGTGGATGATGTACATCTAATCATTGCTCTCTATGTCGATGACATGCTACTCACAGGACCAAATGAGAGTCATATTGTTGATTTTAAGGCTGATTTGAATGCTTCTTTTGAGATGTCAGATTTGGGGCATTTGCATCATTATTTGGGGATACAATTTAAGCAGTGTGCTGGAGGTATTGCTTTGTGTCAGACAAAGTATATTGAGACATTGTTGCGGAGATTTGGCCTTGAAGACTGCAAGCCTATTGCTACTCCAATGGAGATAGGTTTGAAGTTGAGTCTTCATGATGCTGGAGATCACTTTGATGTCACACTCTATCAGACAGCTGTTGGTTGCCTCATTTATGTATGCATTACAAGGCCGGACATTCAGTTTGCAGTCTCACAGGTGAGCAGGTTTATGCATAGCCCACGGTCTCAGCATTGGAAGGCAGTTAAACGCATCTTTCACTACTTGAGTGGCACCATACATCTTGGGTTGTTTTATCCCAAGGGGGGATCGTTGCCGCCAGATTTACATGCTTTTTCAGACTCAGATTGGGCTGGTTGCTATGACACAAGAGTGTCCACACAAGTGGTTTTTGTTTCATGCTCGGTAGCTCATGCATATCTTGGTTGAGCAAGAAGCAACCTACTGTGGCCACTTCTAGTTGTGAAGCTGAGTACAGGATAGCTTTCACAGCAGCAGCTACGGTTGAGTGTGTGTGGCTCAAACGGCGTATGACTGATTTGGGTGTTGGACAGGAGTCTGCCGCCTCTATCTACACTGACAGTCAGAGCGCATTGTGTTGCCATATACATAGGCAGTGATGTGTTCACAGGAAGTGATGTGTGTGAACACATCACTGCCATATACATAGGCAGTGATGTGTGTGAACACACTTAGGACCGCCGAGGCACTTTTTCCCTCTTTAGGAGGTTTTTTCCCCCGGCTTGTATATACGCCATCATTCTAGGGCTAACTTATCTTTTGTACATTGACACAATCTAATACTTTGTGTTGTGTGCATTCTTGCTCCTTCTTCTCCAAGCTTTGTGTGCTTTCCTGCAACCCTAATTCCAACAATTGGTATCAGAGCAAGCATCGGCTCCCAGGGCTACGCCGCCAGCACCCTCTGACTCATGTTCTCCGATTGAGGTGAGTTTTCACGAGCGCTTGCAAGTCCCTATACTCTGCATCTGAGGTCGTTTCGGGCTCCATTTTTGCATTTCAAGTTCTGCATAGGTGTTTTCGTCATTTTCTGCAGAAATTTTGATAGTGCAGTTTTCTGCAAAACAGTCATACGTACTCTATTGTGGACCGTGCTACATAGCACAAGTTGTTTTCTGTTCAGTCTTTGCTTCATTACAGGTAGCTTTTGCATCAGTTTCAGTCAGTGGCCATGGCTGATAACAACAATGATGTATTTCGCATGTTATCTGCTGATGACAAATTGGATGGAGACAGCAACTACCCACTTTGGGCATACATGATGCAGCATGTTTTGGTTGTAAAAGGAGTGTGGAACATTGTGCAGGGTATGGATGTGCGTCCAGGTTCTGTGGATGTAGGATCTGTTGAGGATGTTGCAGGTTCTAGCAGCTCTACTGTTGCTGCTGTTTTACTACCCACTACTGAACAAGCTCATTGTTGGGATGGTAAAGATGCGTAGGCTCATGCCTTGATTGCACTTTCTATCAAACATAACATCACCCCACATATTTGTTCAGCTAAAACAGCAAAACAGGCTTGGGATATTCTAGCTGGTTTGTATGCAGGTCGTAATAACGAGGTAAAAATCGCTTATCTGCGTAAAGAGCTAGAATTGAAGATTATGCAAGAAGATGATGACATGAATGTTTTTCTTGCTGAGATTAAAGATCTCAAAGAACAGTTGATTTCTACAGGTGAGATTATTCTTGATCATTCTCTTGTGTAGACTGTTCTTGATGCTTTACCTGAGACATATCAGACTTTTGCTTCCACGTGGAGACTTCTTAATGAGGACAGACCTGATGCTGTCAAGTATGATACTTTAGTCAATAAGCTCTTGCAAGAAGCACAGTCCAGGCAAAACAGGGCCAGGCAGCGTGTAGTTGATCAAGCTTTTATTGCTGCCCAGCAGCAAAGAAAAAGTGGTAAGGCAGCCCCTTCCACTGTTTCTTCTC
This sequence comes from Cibotium barometz, assembly GCF_041138505.1. Lineage (NCBI taxonomy): Eukaryota > Viridiplantae > Streptophyta > Polypodiopsida > Cyatheales > Cibotiaceae > Cibotium > Cibotium barometz. The sequence continues at coordinate 45,146,569 of NC_141067.1, read as the reverse complement.
CTATTAGTAGGTCTGCAACTTCTTCTCCTTCCACAGGTAGCAACAATAAGTCTGAGAAGGCTCTTGATAAAGGCAAGAAAAAGACCAGGTGTGTGCAACTATTGTAAGGCAAGTGATCATGTCATTAAGAATTGCCCTAAGCTAAAGGCTAAAGAGGCAAAGAAGAAAGAGTCAAATGCAGCCACAATAGCGGATGCTTCTACAAATGCAGACTCTGCAAATGTTGTGCAGGATACAAAATGGGCGTTTAGCGTGTATTGTCAGTATGACCCATCTATACATGATGCATGTTTGGCAGTTTCTGTTGACTCTAATGTATGGTATTTTGACAGTGGTGCTACAAAGCACATTACCTCGCATCGTGATATGTTCACTTGTCTTGAGGCTGTCTCTAATGGGAATACTGTCACATGTGCCAATAATGCTTCTTACCCAGTGAAGGGCGTTGGTAAAATTATGCTTACTGCTGTAAATGGCAGCGCTTTCACACTTTCAGATGCTTTGTATGTGCCAAGGATAAACAAGAATCTATTGTCTATCTCTGCGCTTGCTAGACTTGGATTTGTAGTCAAATTTGTGGATGACAGATGTACTGTTCATGATTTGACTTCTGGTGATATGATTATTGCATCTGGCACCTTGTTTCGTGGGCTGTATAGGCTCAATTCTTATGACAAGTGTGTGGAAGATTCAGCAAATGCAATTTCTGATGAAAAGGTAGTTTCAGATACAAAACTATGGCATGCTCGTTTTGGTCATCTAAACTTTGCTAGTTTGCTGCGTTTGCAGAAACTTGATATGGTTGCTTCATTGCCCCCTCTTGAGGCACCATTGAAACATGTTTGTGAAGGCTATATTTTGGGCAAAATGCAGCGTTCTGCATTTCCAAAGGATGGTTCTGTGCGGGCCACTTGCAAATTGTAACTTGTACATAGTGATGTATGTGGGCCTATGCAAACTCCATCATTTGGTAAACACTTGTACTTCGTGACTTTCATTGATGATTACTCGAGGCATGCATGGGTATATCCACTGAAGGCAAAGTCCGAAGTGTTTTTGTGCTTCAAACAGTTTTTTCTTATGGTTGAAAATGTATCCAATTGTACTGTGGGCACCCTCCATTCTGATCGAGGGGGGGAGTACTTGTCTAAAGAGTTTGATGCATTTCTGGCTAGTCGTGGGATAAAACACCAATGTACAGTGCCGTATACCCCTCAGCAAAATGGTATTGCTGAGAGGAAAAATAGGTCACTTATGGAGATGGCACGATGTATGGTCAAGAGCCAAGCTTTGCCACATGCGTTTTGGCTTGAGGCTGTCATGTGTGCTGCATATGTACTCAACAGGTGTCCCACTAAGGCCTTGTAGTCTATTACTCCATACGAAGCTTGGCATGGCAGGAAGCGTTCTATTGGTCACTTACGTGTCTTTGGTTGCTTGGCCTATGCTTTAGTGCCTGTGCAACAACGTAGAAAATTGGATGATAAGGCTGTCAAATGCATTTTTGTTGGTTACAGTGCTGAGAGCAAGGGTTACAGATTGTATCATCCGTAGTCAAAGCATATCTTGATTAGTCGAGATGTTGTTTTTGTGGAAGATGCTATGCAACCTTTGTTATCATGTACCAAAGAGACAGGTGTGAGCTCACGGGATGTATTTGATACATTGTTGCCTCTGTTTACACGTGGGAATTCAAATGTAAGTCCTAATGAGGCAAATATTCAGCCTATGTAGATTTCAAACGACATCATAGATCAGCCTATTTCTGATGCAGATTTATAGGATGTAATTTCTGAGGATAGGGCTAAAAATGAGCAGGCTAGAGGTATGCCTAAATGGCTGGTGCAAACCTTGCGTGATAGTAAAATTGATGCACCTATATCTAGTCGTACTCATTCAGGTTTTCAGCATGCCTCTTATGCATCAGATTGTTATGCTTTGGCTGTGTCTAGTATGTGTGAAGAGGAAGAACCTCTTTCATTTGATGAGGCACAAAAATTAGAAAATTGGTTGGCTGCAATGCAAAGTGAATATGATGCTATAATCAAGAATGGTACATGGTCTTTGTGTGATTTGCCTATTGGTAAAAAGGCCATTGGATGTAAGTGGGTTTTTAAGTTGAAATGAAAGCCAGATGGCAGTGTTGATCGCTATAAGGCTAGACTTGTTGCAAAGGGTTATGCTCAAGAAAAGGCCATTGATTTTGATGAGACCTTTGCTCCCACTTGTCGTATGACTACCATTGGCAGCTCATAATGGTTGGAATGTACATCAGCTAGACATAAAGACTGCGTTCTTGAATGGAGATTTGCATGAGGAGGTGTATGTATCGCAGCCTCGTGGTTTTGTTCAAAGAGGGCAGGAAAACAAAGTGTGCAGGTTGAAAAAGGCTTTATATGGTTTAAGGCAAGCTCCACGAGCTTGGTATGAAAAGATACATGCATATTTGACTGCACATGGATTTCAGAATAGTCCAACAGAAAGCACTTTGTATGTTAAACGTGTGGATGGTGTACATCTAATCATTGCTCTCTATGTCGATGACATAGCTGCTCACAGGACCAAATGAGAGTCATATTGCTGATTTTAAGGCTGATTTGAATGCCTCTTTTGAGATGTCAGATTTGGGGCATTTGCATCATTATTTGGGGATACAATTTAAGCAGTGTGATGGAGGTATTGCTTTGTGTCAGACAAAGTATATTGAGACATTGTTGCGGAGATTTGGCCTTGAAGACTGCAAGCCTATTGCTACTACAATGGAGACAGGTTTGAAGTTGAGTCTTCATGATGCTAGAGATCACTTTGATGTCACACTCTATCAGACAGCTGTTGGTTGCCTCATTTATGTATGCATTACGAGGCCGGACATTCAGTTTGCAGTCTCACAGGTGAGCAGGTTTATGCATAGCCCAGGGTCTCAGCATTGGAAGGCAGTTAAATGCATCTTTCGCTACTTGAGTGGCACCATACATCTTGGGTTGTTTTATCCCAAGGGGGGATTGTTGCCGCCAGATTTACATGCCTTTCGGACTCAGATTGGGCTGGTTGCTATGACACAAGAGTGTCCACAAGTGGTTTTTGTTTCATGCTCGGTAGCTCATGCATATCTTGGTTGAGCAAGAAGCAACCTACTGTGGCCACTTCTAGTTGTTTTGTGAAGCTTAGTACAGGGCAGATTTCACAGCTACGGTTGAGTGTGTGTGGCTCAGACGGCTTATGGTGGCTGATTTGGGTGTTGGACAGGAGTCTGCCACCTCCATCTACACTGATAGTCAGAGCGCATTGGCAGTTGCGAGAAACCCAGTTTTTCATGCTCGCACAAAGCACATTGAGGTGCATTATCACTATGTCAGGGAGAGACTCTCAGCAGGAGAGATCAGCTTGGCCTCTGTGCCAACACAGGACAACCTCGCTGATCTTTTCACAAAGGCGCTTCCTCGTGAGAAGTTCGAAGCTTTCCGCAAAGCTTTGGGCTTGCTCCCCTTTGTGGATTGATCTACTTCGGGCATGGCACTTCCCTATACATGAGTGCCAGCTCTCGTTCACACCATCACTTCCAGGGGAGATTTGTTGCCATATACATAGGCAGTGATGTGTGTGAACACACTTCAGACCGCCAGGGCACTTTTTCGCCCATCATTCTAGGGCTAACTTATCTTTTGTACATTGACACAATCTAATACTTTGTGTTGTGTGCGAGTGCTAGCTCTTGTTTACACCATCACTCCCAGGGGGGATTTGTTGCCATATACATAGGCAGTGATGTGTGTGAACACACTTAGGACCGTTGAGGCACTTTTTCCCTCTTTAGGAGGTTTTTTTCCCCAGCTTGTATATACGCCCATCATTCTAGGGCTAACTTATCTTTTGTACATTGACACAATCTAATACAGTTTGTGTTGTGTGCATTCTTGCTTCTTCTTCTCCAAGCTTTGTGTGCTTTCCTGCAACCCTAATTCCAACAATTAGTGCCCAGTGTGAATTTTTCAAGTCTCTTGGTGTGTAAGAGGCCATGGAAAATCCGGGCCTTCCCCATACCATCGTACCCAAACATGGCTCGATGGAAACTAAACTTTGCAAGCATGTGGGGGGGACCCACCCCCACATGCTTGCAAAGTTTGGTCACAAACAATCAGAGCGTGTTTCAACATGTGGGGGGGACATGGTGATGGTGATTTTCAACAAATGATATGATAGCCAAAGTGTTAAAAAATCAAAAAACCATGAACATCAACTAAAATGCAATGATTCTCAATAATGAGAAAACTCATAATGATATAAACATCAACTAAGTACATCAGAATGTGAGCTAACATAGCCACTCTGGGTTTAGCCACTAACTCAAAAGATCAAGGTATTTTGAAAATGAGCTACCCCAGCTATTCTGAGATTAGTCACTCCCAAAAAATCTAAGTACAATATAAGTGAGCTAACCCAGCTAGTCGAAGTTTAGTCACTATCAAGATAGAGATCTAGTCAGCAGCACCCTCTCTAGCTCTCAACTGCTCTAGAATGCTCTCATGGTCATCCACTTGAAGCCAAAAACGAGGGTGAGAACTTTGTTTTCGGCTCTGTACTCGATCAAGAGTGAGCCTGGTAGTAGCGACCACTAGATGAGAGAACTGAAATGCCTCCCACTTCGACTGCTGGAACTCAAGACTCCCCCGATGAAGTTGAATCTGCTGCTGGTAGAACCGGCCTGCCACAATCATGCTATGGGCGTCATAAGAAGACCCATGATCATCCACTGTATCCTGGTCAAGGATGCACTTTGGCCTAGTGCAACTCATCAGATAGTAGTCTACTCCCTCGCTATTTCCCTCACTGGCAATAACAGCAAATACATCACCCTCCTGTAGTAAATCTGTCAGGTCATCATAACTGACCATGAACGCAGGACCTGTGTACTCATCAGACAACACTGGATGTGAAGGATGCTCGGGGGAGAGGAATGTATGTATCCATGCATCTGCTCATCCTCTCGAGGCACAATGTGACCAATCGCCATCCATACATGCTCCATAGAAGCATGCAAACCGTTGTGTGTAAATCGTGGGGGCCGCCATGCACGTGCTCCTGATGGAATGTAAGCCCAAGGTGCCAGGTACTCTGTCACAATCATGGGAGGCTCTACGGTCAATCATGCCACCATCCACATGCCGCAAGGTGGCATGCAAAGGTGGCAAGAAGATGTGGCATTAATGATGACTAGGATGATGAGGTAGGGAGTCAACTAGGTTGACCATGTTGACATGGAGGGTGGAGGTGGCAAGGTGAGGTGGCAAGCTGCTTATTATGTGGATCCTCTCGAAGCTCATGTGGACATAAAGTGGCACGCATATATAAGATTTGTGCCTACCCAAGCCTCACACATGGAATGATACCTAAGCTTTGAAGTTTACCAAGCCTAGATTTCCAAACCTAACTAGGATTGGTTTTAGACTTGAAAAGGGGAGAGTGGACACAATATGGGAATTTTCACTTGGGAGGATTGAAAATGGACCTTCCCATACTCAAATTAAGCCAAATTTTTTTTAATAAATTCATGACAACAAGAGTATTGATCCCTAGAGTTTTTAGATTGACAGATTCAATATTTAGTTTTCTAGAATTAAATTATAATTGATTTAATGGGCCTCTAACAGTCATAACAAATTTTCTAAAGTAAATCTACAAAAATCCAACCGATAGATTTGTAATTTTACCTTATACCCACATTATACTAATCTTTCCCAATCTAATCATCACTAGATCCATACAATTTGAGCATTTTAAATGGTAGATGTGGTGGGAGGATAAAATAGTATATTTTTTTAACAATTCTAATACCTTTTAAATAATATAGAAAATAGAAAATAGTAGAACACATCAAAAATTACTCGATAAATCAAGTTAAGATCTATGTTATTTGTATTTGTGATATGCAAAGTGGGACCATCATATGAGTAATAATGTAAAAGTTATAGGCAATTTACTCACATTCACTGTACTTGTCTAAACCCAGGTCTCGTTTGAGTAGATGCTAGGATTGGCAGGCCTATTGATTTTACATCAGCTAGTGACTTGGGACTCGATGCCTTCGATGATAGAGATCAGGAGCCTGAGGTGCCTCCAGAGTTTGAGTGGAGCTCACATGAGTTTGATGCATACCAGAGAGTCCTTCACGAGAGCCAAATCACAGCATACGAGCATGTGGGTGGTGCTGGTCCTAGTGGCACCTCGGGTGATGGTGCTAGCAGAAGTGTTGCTTCTCATGAGCAGCATGTCCTCACAACACAGGAGCTTACACGAGCAAAGTGGCAGACACGTACCATTGCAGATTATAGATTTTGGGTCTACAGACAGAGATGTCTTGCATTAGCACGACGTAGAGAGAGGGAGAGAGCTATAGGAGCTTTTGGGACTCTTGAGCTCCCGAGTACACCAGCACCAGCTCATGATCCTGCCTTTGAGGCAGACCTCCCCGTAGACATTCGACGACCCCCACAGCCGGCACAGCCTCCTCGACGTGCACAGCAACCTCAACGCGCACGTCGATCGGCAGTTAGAGATGACAATTTTGATTGGATTGCCGTTGATAGTTACTAAACTCAGACTAGCTGGGGTAGCTCATTTTCATTGTACTTAGATTTATGGGCAATGACTAACCTCAGACTAGCTGGGGTAGCTCATTTTCATTCTGATGTACTTATTTGATGTACTTATTTGATGTTTATATCTTTATGAGTTTTCATTCTGATGTACTTATTTGACATTTATATCATTTTCATTCTGATGTACTTATTTGATGTTTATATCATTATGAGTTTTTTCATTATTGAGTATCATTACATTTTTAGTTGATGTTCTTGATTTTTTTAAATTTTTTAACACTTTGGCTATCATATTGTTTGTTGAAAATCTTCATGCCATCTCACCCAAACATGCCCCGATGGGAACCAAACTTTGCAAGCATGTGGGGGGAGCCAACCCCCACAAACATGCAAAGTTTAGTCATAATCGGAGCAATTTTGGATTTTTCAAGTCTCTTGGTGCTTAAGAGGCCATGGAAAGTCCAAGCCTTCCCCATACCATCATAACCAAACATGCTCCGATGGGGACCAAACTTTGTAAACATGTGGGGGGGACCCACCCCCACCACATGCTTGCAAAGTTTGGTCACAATCAAAGTATGTTTGGATTGGTAGTTAGCGCCCAGTGCGGATTTTTCAAGTCTCTTGGTGCTTAAGAGGCCATGGAAAATCCGGGCCTTCCGCATACCATCGTACCCAAACATGCTCCGATGGGGACCAAACTTTGCAAACATGTGGAGGGGACTCATCCCCACATGCTTGCAAAATTTGGTCACAATCGAAACATGTTTAGATTGGTAATTTGTACCTAGTGCAGATTTCTCAAGTCTCTAGGTGCTTAAAAGGCCATGGAAAATCTGGGCCTTCCCCATACCATTGTAACCAAACATGCTCCGATGAGGACCAAACTTTGCAAGCATGTGGGGGGGAACCACCCCCACATGTTTGCAAAGTTTGGTCACAATCAGAGTATGTTTGGATTGGTAATTAGCGCCCAATGCAGATTTTTCAAGTCTCTTGGTCCTTGAGCCAATCCAAAAATACTCTGATTGTGACCAAACTTTGCAAGCATGTGGGGGTGGGTCCCCCCCACATGCTTGCAAAGTTTGGTCCCCATCGGAGCATGTTTGGGTACGATGGTATGGGGAAGGCCCGGATTTTCCATGGCCTCTTAAGCACCAAGAGACTTGAAAAATCCGCACTGGGCGCTAATTACCAATCTAAACATGCTCTGATTGTGACCAAACTTTGCAAGCATGTGGGGGTGGGTCCCCCCACATGTTTGCAAAGTTTGGTCCCCATCGGAGCATGTTTGGGTACGATGGTATGGGGAAGGCCCGGATTTTCCATGGCCTCTTAAGCACCAAGAGACTTGAAAAATTCGCACTAGGCGCTACAATCCAAACATACTCTGATTGTGACCAAACTTTGCAAGCATGTGGGGGTGGTCCCCACCACATGTTTGCAAATCATGTGGGGGTGGTCCCCCCCACATGTTTGCAAAGTTTGGTCCCCATCGGAGCATGTTTCGGTACGATGGTATGGGGAAGGCCCGGATTTTCCATGGCCTCTTAAGCACCAAGAGACTTGAAAAATCCGCACTGGCCGCTAATTACCAATCCAAACATGCTTCGATTGTGAACAAACTTTGTAAGCATGTGGGGGTGGGTCCCCCCCACATGTTTACAAAGTTTGGTCCCCATCGGAGCATGTTTGGGTACGATGGTATGGGGAAGGCCCGGATTTTCCATGGCCTCTTAAGCATTAAGAGACTTGAAAAATCCGCACTGGGCGCTAATTACCAATCCAAACATGCTCTGATTGTGACCAAACTTTGCAAGCATGTGAAGGTGAGCCTCCCCCACATGCTTGCAAAGTTTGGTTCCCATCGGGGCATGTTTGGGTACGATGGTATGGGGAAGGCCCGGATTTTCCATGGCCTCTTAAGCACCAAGAGACTTGAAAAATCTGCACTGGGCACTAATTACCAATCCAAACATGCTCTGATTATGACCAAACTTTGCAAGCATGTGGGGGTGGGTCCCCTCCACATGCTTGCAAAGTTTGGTTCCCATCGGGGCATGTTTGGGTACGATGGTATTGGGAATGCCCGGATTTTCCATGGCCTCTTAAGCACCACGAGACTTGAAAAATCCTCACTTGAGAAATCCGCACTGGGCGCTAATTACCAATCCAAACATACTCTGATTGTGACCAAACTTTGGAAGCATGTGGGAGTGGGTCCCCCCCCCACATGCTTCCAAAGTTTGGTCCCCATCGGAGCATGTTTGGGTATGATGGTATGGGGAAGGCCTGGATTTTCCATGGCCTCTTAAGCACCAAGAGACTTGAAAAATCCGCATTGGGCGCTAATTACCATATATTTACCTCTCATTCTCATCACTTCTATTCTCATCACATCCATCCATCCATTCATTTCCATCTATATGAGTCATTCCATCCATCACATCCATCCATCCATCCATTCATCCATTCATTCCCACCTATTTGATTCACATCCCATCTCATCACATCCATCCATCCATCCATTCATTCCCATCTATTTGATTCGCATCCCATCTCATCACATCTATTTGCCTCTCATTCTCTCATCACTTCTATTCTCATCACATCCATCCTCTATTCATTCTCATCTATCTGATTCATATCACATCTTATCACATCCATTTATAGAATGTAAGAGAATTCTTATTTTTAATATAAAGATTCTTTACGCATCTATTTATGCATAAGAATAACTTCAGTGGGAAATAACACTTTTATAAAAATCCATTTATGCATCTATTTATGCATAAATTCAATTTTAAGGAGAATAACACTTTCAAAATAAAAATAAATCTTTTATGCATCTTTCTATGCATAAAATAAAAATTGATGAGAATAGATCTTTTGAAATAAAAATAAATTTCTTTATGCATCTTTCTATGCATAAAATCAAAATTGATGAGAATAACTCTGTTGAAATAAAAATAAATTTCTTTATGCATCTTTCTATGTATAAAATCAAAATTGATGAGAATAACTCTTTTGAAATAAAAATAAATTTCTTTATGCATCTTTCTATGCATAAAATTAAAATTTGATGAAAGTAACGCTTTTATAAAAAAAATTCTTTTATGCATCTATTTATGCATAAATTCAATTTTAATGAAAGTAACACTTTTATAATAAAAAAATTCTTTTATGCATCTTTTTATGCATAAAAATCAATTTTGATGAAAGTAACACTTTTATAATCAAAATATTCCCAATATGAATCTTTCCATGCATAGAAATTAATTCTAATGAAAATAACACTTTTATTATAAAAATATTTCTAATATGCATTTTTCTATGCATAGAATAAAAATAACACTTTTAGAATACACAAGCGGTGGGGATTACTCTTTTTGAATAATAAAAGATAAACCTTATTTCACAAAATTTTAATTTTTTTTTGCCATAACCTCCTTTGTATGACTGACGATTTTAAAAAAAAATTCATTCTCAAGTTACTTAGAAATTATCCCAAATGGTTTGAAGCATTCTAAACTAATTAAATTCCACTTTTTAAAGAGAAACAATATGAAAAGTTTAATTTCAACAACTTGATTACACATCTACGATAAAGAAAGACTGAATTCAAGAATGAAGAGAGGGGGAAAGCCTTTCCAACAAGGCATATCATCATTTTTCATTTTAAAGAAAACAAAAATTAGAAAACCATTAAATGGAATAAAGAAAAAGTAGGATTTCTAGCTTACATGAATTTTTGTGAGCTTTCCTTTGGCTTGATGGTTTGAGGGATCTACTCTTGTTTGCAACAAGAGTGGCCACCAATTCTTTTGAAGAGGAAATGGTCAAAAACTAATGAATTATCAATAAATTCACTGTTTTTGGCTCTGGGGAGGATAAAATCCGATTCTGATGAAAGTCACACTTTTATCATCATTAAAAAATCATTTATGGTGAAAATCACTCTTTTAATAAAAAAATATCTTTTATGCACCCATTTATGCATAAAAACAATTTATGATGAAAATCACACTTTTAATATAAAAAATATCTTTTATGCACCCATTTATGCATAAAAACCATTTATGATGAAAATCACTCTTTTGATATTAAAAGAAATGTCTTTTATGCAACCATTTAAGCTTAAAAATCATTTATGATGAAAGTAACACTTTTATAATAAAAAAATAATCTTTTATGCATACTTTTATGCATAAAAATCAAATATGATAAAAGTAACACTTTTATAATAAAAAAATAATCTTTTATGCATACTTCTATGCATGAAAATCAAATATGATAAAAGTAACACTTTTATAATAAAAAAATAATCTTTTATACATACTTCTATGCATGAAAATAAAATATGATAAAAGTAACACTTTTATAATAAAAAATAATCTTTTATGCATACTTCTATGCATGAAATTCAAATATGATAAAAGTAACACTTTTATAATTAAAAAAATAATCTTTTATGCATACTCTATGCATGAAAATAAAATATAATAAAAGTAACACTTTTATAATAAAAAATAATCTTTTATGCATACTCTATGCATGAAATTCAAATATGATAAAAGTAACACTTTTATAATTAAAAAAATAATCTTTTATGCATACTCTATGCATGAAAATCAAATATAATAAAAGTAACACTTTTATAATTAAAAAAATAATCTTTTATGCATACTTCTATGCGCGGCCCATGCTAGGCAGCTAGATCCTCTTACCAATGATGAAGAGTTAGATCCGAATGTTCGTAAAGCCTTGCACCGATCCCAACCTGGTCCCTTCAAGGGGGTGAAGGGGAGCAGTTAGGAGAATCAATGGAAAAATGGATCAAGGCAATGGAAGAGTATTTTGATGTAACCGGTTACAACGAGAAGAGCAAGATGGCTCTAGCTAGATTGAAAATTGTGGAAATGGCCAGGGTCGCATGGAGGAACTATTGCGAGACAAACCATCTCGACCGAAATACCCAGACCTGGTGAGATCTTAAAGCTTACCTTGGGAAGAGGTTCTGTCCTAAATTGATTCTAGAATTTTCCAGATCAGTTTGGTCAATTTTTGACCATTTTTAGGTCAGTTTTGCTCACTTTTTGGATCTAGTTGAAACAGGAGAGAGGAGAGATAAAAATATCCCATTATTTGGGATTTTAAAACTCATTCAAGCATGTGAAATAGGCGCCTCCTTCATGAGGGAAATTCCCCCATGCAGAGATGTCAAAAATGCATCATTTCACCTAAATATCTCTCTTTTTTAACTATTAACCTTGTCCTTAGTCAACTCTTCATCTTATGTGAGTATTTTCTCATTTTTGGGGGATTTTTCTTTTATTTCTTCATTTATCTCCTCCCTACATTTGGATGAATCTTATTGGTCCATAGGAACCTTAATTTAAAATTTTGCCAGGATAATGCCTCTTGAACAGATTATACTTAATTTCTAATGCACCTTCTAAAAATCTTGAACTTCTGTTTCAGGGGAACTTATTTTAATAAGATGAGATATTTTTCTATCCAAAAATATTTAAAATTTGAATATTCTCTTTCTAGAACATTTTCTCTCTCTAGGCCAAAACTGGTAGAAACAAGATCTTTTATATTTCTGAAGAAGGATTTGATTACAGGGGAAGATGTTGGACATCTTGAGAGGCTGGGGAGGAATCTTACAATGAGACAAAATGTGAGAAAGCCAGACGTGGTGTAGAGCAAACATTTCGAGATAGAGCATACAAGATGCTCATAATTGCAAACCCATCCAATGGTGATGCATTCTTTCAACTCGTATATAACTATGATTGGTCCAAGAAGGGATTGGTTGCTCTAACCAAAGAAAAGCTATACACAGTCACCATATCTCGGATTTCAACTCAAAGGTATGTCACATGTCAATAAACCTCCCTTAACATAAACTAACCTTAACATCTAATCTCTTATGGCTTTGGTGTGATGCTAAAATAGGAAGACGGAATTGCTTCAAATGCTTATGACTGGGACGGCAAAGGACAAGGTAATTTCGGAGATGTTTGGGGATAACAAAAAGACGTTGCTGCATATGAAGAAAGAGTTGTATTGGGAAGAGCTAATAGGGGAGGCGGACTCTATTTTGGAGGGTTTATTGGTATATGATGATGTTATCTACATCCCACCATTTATGCAATGGGTGCAAGAGGAGCGATCGAAACACATACCATGGGCCTTCCATGAGGTGTGGGTAAAGATTGGAAAAGTGAAGGAAGGCCAAAAGCAACCTGAGGTGGAGAATGCCGCAAAGAGGGTTGTCTACAGGTATATATCTTCTAATGCCTTTCTATTTTTGCAGAAAATACATATACGCATTAAAAAAAATATTTTAGTGCTGTTTGTTTTATTTTGGATATGTAGGTGGGTGCAGCTACTCATTGGCCAAGGTCATGGACGAAGAGACAGAAGCAATCAAAGAATGGGTAGATCCAAATTCCTCGGAAACAATGTACCCCAAGGAATGGGTTGAGAGAGGGGTTTCTGATTGGGAATATAAGAGATGTCCTTGGTGGTTGGACTATCCTCTAAATCATGTGCCTCCAAGTGAGGAGCTCTTAGAAAAAGGTACTTTTTTTGCTTTCTACTGAATTATATGCATATAAATGTATATGTATATGTATATGTAAACCTTCCTACATATACAAATACATACCTATACATACATATAAATATATATAAACTATCCATATGCATATACATATTAGATACATATACATACAGATATATACATATACAAATACATATGTATACATATATGTACATATACATATGCATACATAAATATATACCTACATACATACACTAAATTATATACTAAATTCCTACATACATACAAACTTCATGTTACATTTAAGATTTGGAATGTTAGATTTTAAAGAAACATTGTTAAGTTTTGAAGTTTATTTTGGGATTTTTTAGAAAATGCAAAGGAGATGCTGTCCAAATTTTTTACAAATTTGTACATACATACATACATACGTATACATACACATATGCATACACATACATATACATGTACATATACATACACATATGCATATACACATACATATACATATATACATACCTACATACATATACATACACATATGCATATACACATACATATACATACACATATGCATATACACATGTATATATACATACACATATGCATATACACATACATATACATATATACATACCTACATACATATACATATACATATGCATATACACATACATATACATGTACATATACATATACATAGATACACATACATCTACATACATATACATATACAAAAAGGTCTGGCGATTTCTACTTTTTTACTAAATTATCTTGATCTATTTCTTGAAGAATTTAAGAATTGCCAATCTGAGCTTGAAAGAGAGCCCCCAACTCAAGAAGACTCAAGAATACCTTCCCCGCAACCAACAAACTTGACCTAGTCTCCAGTAGTTGGATCCTCGTGCGTGGCCCCAAAACCATCCACACCACTGTCACGAGTGCCACAATCACACCAATAGCATACATCTACATCGTCTCAAGTGCAACGTGAGAGGCGAACAAAGAGACGTCTTGACATTATGCATGATGTTCAAGAGGGAGACCCCACAAATGAAGATCAAGAGAGAGACCCTCCAGAGCATCTTCAAGAGGGGGAGGTGTCAGGAAAACGTGACATCATGGACATGACTAGTAAGAGTACTTTCCATCGCAAATTTATTTTGAGAAGTGTGTGCTTTCGAAATGCATCTCATTTTTTGTCTTGTTTACTTGCAGGTGAGAGATGTTCTTCACACATATTGCTGGTAGACGTCCACACTCTTTCGGAGGGCTCAGATAGGTAAAAAGAATAATTTCACCATATAATTAGTTTTCCAAGTTATACTTACCAAAACCAAACATCATAAATCTTTTATGTAGTGTGGAAGAATTCTTGATGAAGATTCCCAAGGCTCTATCTCATAGAGGTGCTCCCTCAGATACAGTGGCTCGCCTTGTATGGGCTGACTTTCCTACACGTTTACAGGTTGTTGATGTAGATACAGATGGGTGTCCCTCATGGAATCAAGTTTCTTCATCATTGATATGTGCCACACTCAGTTTTGTTGGTTTGTTTGTGGCTGATGAGGGTTGGTTTGTGTGTTTGAGTCTAATGTGTTATGCAGTAACGTTTGTGTTGGGTTTGTTACACCTAAGATATTGAGGTAGAGTGTTAAATTTGTAGCAATGTGATGAGCTACGGTGGATCAAATGCTAGAATCAACATCATTAACAAAGAGATTAGATGATAATTAAGATGTGATTAGTGATCAATTAACTGATAGCTTAATGTAGGCATGGATAATCAAAAACTAGCAAATTCTCATTAGGCCAATGCCTCAATTTATAGAGTTTACATCCAAGCATCCAATCCCACTGATTTCTCCTTGATTCACTCCACCTCTTTTGCTTCATTCTCTCCACTTCTCCCAGAATATCTCCACACCTCCTAAATCTCCTCATGCTACTCTTTATTCTCTCCCAGTAGATACTTCTCACCTTTTCACATGTTCTCTCACATTTACAGATTACAGCCTCTTGCTAAGGACTTGTTCCCGCACACACCCTATTAACTTGTATATTTCAACACCTCCTCTCAAGTGAATACTCCTAGCACACCTGGACCCTATACCAAGTTTCCCTCTTACTTTATAGTCTACGGCGACGACCAGTGCCTTGCACACCTCCTCTCAAGTGAATAATCCTAGCACACCTGGACCCTATACCAAGTTTCCTTCTTACCTGCGACCAATGCCTCAAGTCCCTAAACTCATAGCCCTTGACACTCTCTCTCTCTATGTGTCCAAGGCTACTACAAGTGCCCATGACCTTGACTAAAGTGCTCACACATACGTCTACCACATGGCCTTTATGATCGGTGGCTCAAAGGTGGTTTTACTCTGTTGGGGCAGGTTACATTGGGTTGTGGGGTTTCTCTCTCTCTCTCTCTCTGAGATTTTCACATGGCTCCTCACTTCTTGGAGCCTCACATCTTCTCTTGTCTTTAGTCTTCTTGTGGTGGCAGCTTCTCTTCATGCATCCATGTCTTCCTCTTCTTTCAGTCTTCTTGTTGTGGCAGCTTCTCTTCATGCGTCCATGTCTTCCTTCAATTCTTCCTCTAGCTCTTCTTCTCGGTGTTGATCCTCCTCTTGGAAAGATATGTTCTTCTTCTTTTATGGTGGCTGGGGCCACAAGCTTGTCCATCAGTTCTTGCTCCATGTGAGCAACATGTTTTAATGTTTTGTTGATAGTTCTTTTGGGATTTTGATGTTTATCTTGTGTCATTATGCAATGCAAATCCAAATCTATGCGGGAGGTCTTGCCTCTTGCCTTATTCTGGGACAAGGGTAGTGTCTGATCCCATTTTTACAATGATGTAATCACCTATGTGTGCGCCCAATACATAATGCATATAGCATTCATTCTTATGCACATTCCCAAATGCAACTATGGCTGTGAATAATCTTGAATTTGAGTGTGATTTGCAGGTATTAACCAAGGGGTAAATGCAAGATGATGATTACCACAAATTTACCAAAAATTACATTATATCAAGGGTAACAAATCTGTAGGGAATGGTTGGAGTACCAAACCATCTCCGAATTGGTCCCAATCATCCTTATTGGCATTTATAATCTTCTTCAAGATTTTGTTCAGAACCTGGTAGGTTCCCGCTGGCCATCACATTGTGGATAATAGGTTGAGGACTTCCTGTGATTGATTAGGTACTTTTCCATCAACCCTTTCATCACCTTGTTCATGAAATGAGTTCCCTGGTCTCACTTACTATTTCCACCAAAAATCCATGCCTAGATGCAAGTTTTCAGTTTTGATTTTTGTTTGAAAACTATGAATAATCTTAAATCCGTATCTCAATACTTCTAGATCTAGGTCTGAATTCCAAACAAAATTCCTCGAATTTTGTCAACTTGATCCTCAGATCAAAATCAAAAGTCTTAACTTAGTTTCAGATTCGGTGGGTGTTTTGAGTGCATTTTTCCTAAACGGAGCACATCGTCATTGACGAAGGAATTAGATCTTGGTCAATAGTCAGAATCAGAGTTTGGGTCTGGAAAGGTTCTTCCTAAACTATCTTTCTCGAAAGGTATTATTTCAATTTCTCTTTTTCTAAATTTCGTTTGATGAATATTTGCTTACAGATTTCTAAAACATGAATTTCTTATGAGGAATAAAATAATCATTTATCTCAATCTCCGACTTTGATAATTTAATTGAATTTTCTCCTTACCATCTTAGTGAATATGAAACGGTAACATTTCTTCTCACAGATTATCTACTTATTCATTTTTCTAATTTTTTGTGAAAATTAAACAGAGGATTAAGGAGAACCCTTATTTAATTATAAAGATTCTATATGCATCTAATTATGCATAAAATCCGATTCTGATGAAAATCACACTTTTATCATCAATAAAAAATCATTTATGATAAAAGTCACTCTTTTAACATGAAGAATTTATTTTATGAATATGTTTATGCATAAAAATCATTTATGATGAAAGTAACACTTTTATAATAAAAAATAATAATCTTTTATGCATACTTTTATGCATAAAAATCAAATATGATAAAAGTAACACTTTTATAATAAAAAAATAATCTTTTATGCATACTTCTATGCATGAAAATCAAATATGATAAAAGTAACACTTTTATAATAAAAAAAATAATCTTTTATACATACTTCTATGCATGAAAATAAAATATGATAAAAGTAACACTTTCATATAAAAAATAATCTTTTATGCATAAAAATCAATAATAATAAAAGTAATACTTTTATAATAAAACTAAATTTCTTTTATACAAATAATCAAAATGCATCTTCTATGCATGAAAATGACACTTTAGAATATAGAAATCATAAGGATTACTCTTTTAGAATAATGAAAGATAATATTTATTTTCAAATTTTTAAAAAATTTTGCCATAACCTTCTTTGTATGGCTGACCATTTTTCAATTTTGAAGTCTCTAAAATTAATTAGAAATGCACCAAGAGTATTTAAATCATTCTAAAGTAACATTTTTCTACTTATTTAAGAGAAACATTATGAAAAACTTGATTTTATTCATTAATCATTCACCCAGGATAAATAATGGTTGGATTTACTAGAGAAGACAGGGGAATTCCTTTTGCAATGAGGCATAACATCATTTGCAATGAAGAGAAGACAAAAATCATAAAAAACCATAAAAAGCCATAAAATGAATGGAAAAGATAAGAATCTCTAACTTACTAATGAATTTGAGAGCTTTCCTTTGGCTTGATGGTTCTACTCTTGTTTGAAACAAGAGTGGCCACCAATCTTTTGGAAGAGGGAAGGTCAAAAAAACTAATGAATTATGAGTAAATTCACAGCTTTCTGGCATGTGGGAGAGGCACGGTAACAGTGCAAAACACTATTGAGTTTCAACAAAGGGGAGGGCTTCTATTTATAGGAGAAAGTGAGCCTCTAACCAAGCAAACTGATTCTAGAATTTTCCAGATCAGTTTGGTCAATTTTTGACCATTTTTAGGTCCGTTTTACTCACTTTTTGGATCTAGTTGAAACAGGAGAGAGGAGAGATAAAAATATCCCATTATTTGGGAGTTTAAAACTCATTCAAGCATGTGAAATAGGTGCCTCCTTCATGAGGGGAATTCCCCCATGCAGAGGTGTCAAAAATGCATCATTACTTCTAAATATCTCCCTTTTTTAACTATTAACCTTGTCCTTAGTTAACTCTTCATCTTATGTGAGTATTTACTCATTTTTGGGGGATTTTTCTTTTATTTCTTCATTTATCTCCTCCCTACATTTGGATAAATCTTATTGGTCCATAGGAACCTTAATTTAAAATTTTGAAAAAATCTTCACCCCCAGGATAATGTCTCTTGATGAACTTAATTTCTAATGCACATTCTGAAAATCTTTTTGAACTTTTGTTTCAGGGGAACTTATTTTAATAAGATGAGATATTTTTCTATCCAAAAATATTTAAAAAGTGAATTACCACTCTCTAGAAGATTTTCTCTCTCTAGGTCAAAACTGGTAGAAATAAGATCTTTTATATTTCTGAAGAGGGATTTGATTACATGGGAAGATGCTGGACATCTTGAGAGACTGGGGAGGAATCTTACATTCTCTCCTACTTGAAAAACGCGAGATGTCCTCATCTCACAAACTGGGAGTAATCCCGCAACAACAGATCGACTTCATTCTCCCAGGTGGCATCTTCAAAAGGATAGAACTTCCATTTTACCAATAATTCTCTGAGAATTCTATTTTTGAGAATCTTTTCTTGAACATCAAGAATTTCTTAAGGTTGGAGTTCCATCTGTCCTTGGGTTGAAGAGGTTAGGATTTCATCAGCAAGCACATGATTTGGGCTTGGCACATATTTCTTTAGAAGGCTTACATGAAATACATTATGAACTTTGAGATGAGGAGGCCGAAGAAGCTCGTAGGCTAAGTCACCTACTTTCTTTGTAATCACATATGGCCCACAATATCTGGGGGATAATTTATTGTACTTCCCAAGATATAGAGAACTTATTTTGGACCGTACTCGAATGAAGACCATATCTGCTTCTTTGAATTCTCTGTCTGTCCTCTTCTTATCTGCATATTGCTTCTGTCTATCCTGGGCAGCTTTTATATCTTTATGAATTGACTGCATCTGCTGCTCCATGTCATCAAGCATCTGTTTAGACACCTTAACCCTAATCAATGGGTCGGCGGACCAAGTTAATGGAGTTAAGCAATCTTGTCCATACAGAGCTTTAAATGGGCTCATCCCGATACTTCGGTGGTAAGAAGCATTGTAGGCGAACTTGACTAGGTGCAGATAGCTTAGCCACTTCTTGGATTCCCTGCCACAACATGACCGAAGTATATCTTCGATTACTTGGTTTACCCTTTCAGTTTAACCATCGCTCGGTCTCAAGGTGATAAGCTGTGCTAAGATCCAAGAAAGTTCCCACTACTTCGAAAAATGCAGTCCAGAACCTTGAAGTAAACTTGGGATCTCGATCACTTACTATTCTCCTGGGTAGGCCATGCAATCTGAAGATTTCTTTGAGGAACACTCTGGCCACATCCACTGCAGTGTAGGTTTCTTTTACTGGGATTAGATGGGAAACTTTGGTTAATCTGTCAACTACCATGAAAATGGAGTTGTGACCTGATTGCACTGAAGGTAACCCAGTAATAAAGCCCATACTGATACATTCCCACTTCATTTGGGGGTTGTCCAATGGATGTAACTTCCCAGGCATTTTTACTCTTTCAGCTTTGACTTTCTGGCATGTCAGACATTGACGTACATGATTCAGTACATCCTTTTTCAGACCAGGCCAAAAGAAACTTTTCTTTACAATCCTTGGTTCCCTTATCATTGGGGATGCATAGCTTGCGATTATAATACATAATGCCATCATCGAGGCTGTACCCTTGAACTCTGTTCAACTCCTGAGGAGTTTTGCTTTCGTGCATAAGTAGGGTAGTAATAGGGCCAAAGAATCTATCCTGCATGATTTTCTCTCTTGCTTCAATAATCAAAGGATTTGATATCATCGTAATTGCAAGCAAGGAGGCTTTTCTGCTGAGGGCATCTGCTACCACATTTTCTTTGCCTGGGCAGTATTTGATTTCAAAATCAAATTCCTGCAGGGTCTGCATCCACCTTCTTTGGTGCATGTTGAGGTCCTTCTGAGTAAAGATCCACTTTAAGCTCTGATAATCTGTCATAAAAGTGAATCTTTTTCCCAGTAGGTAATGTCTCCACAACTTTAAGGCATAGACTACTGAAAGTAATTCCAGGTCATGGACAGCATAATTTCTCTTATGCATTCTGAGCTTTCGGGATTCATAGGCCACTGCATGACCTTCCTGCATGAGTGCACCTCCAAGGGCAAAACCACTTGCATCAGTTACTACCTCAAAGGGTAGAGAAAAATTTGGCAGCTTCAGAATGGGACTGGTTACCAAGGCGGTCTTCAGCTTATCAAAAGCACTCTGGCACACCTGGCAGACCACTGAAATGGGGTATTCTTTTTGAGAAGGTTGGGCAGGGGGGAAGCTATGAGAGCATCAGTTACTACCTCAAAGGGTAGAGAAAAATTTGGCAGCTTCAAAATGGGACTGGTTACCAAGGCGATCTTCAGCTTATCAAAAGCACTCTGGCACACCTGGCAGACCACTGAAATGGGGTATTCTTTTTGAGAAGGTTGGGCAGGGGGGAAGCTATGAGAGCATACTTTGGTATAAAAATTCTATACCAACCAGTCAATCCCAAGAATCCTCTAACTTCTTTCACTGTCTTTGGTTCCAGCCAATCTATGACTGCTTGGACTTTTGCGGAATTTGGAGAAATTCCATCTTTGGATACCAAAAAGCCCAAGTATTCAACGTGGTCAGCAGAGAAAGTGCATTTGCTCTTTTTGGAAAAGAGTTGATGCTTCCTTAGAATCTCAAGAACTTTTCTGACATGAGTCTCATGATCAGCTGCATTCCTTGAGTAAATCAGAATGTCATCAAAGAAAACTAGAACAAAATCATCCAAGTATTCTCTGAGGATGTCCTGCATTAGCGATTGAATGTAGTTGGGGCATTAGTTAATCCGAATGGCATGACAGTAAATTCATAATGTCCATAGCGAGTATTGATTCTGTTTTCGATATATCTTGATCATTGATCCTGATCTAGTAATACTCGGATTTGAGATCTATCTTTGTGAAGATCTGGGCTCCATTTAGCTTGTCCAGAAGCTCATCAATTCTTGGGATAGGATACTTATTCTTAGCTGATTTAGACCTCTGTAGTCCACACAGAGTTTAAGCGTTCCATCTTTCTTTTTTTGAAAGAGAACTGGCGCACCCCAAGGTGAAACACTGGGTCTTACAAACCCTTGTTCTAATAGCTGTCTAAGCTATTCCTAGAGTTTGATGGCTTCAGGAACTGGCATTTTGTACGTACGCAGGGCTACTGGTTGAGCTCCGGGGGTCAATTCAATCATATGATCTACTTCTCGGATTGGAGGCATTTCAGTTAGCTCTACTGGGAATAGATCATCAAATTCACTTAACCATTCTGGTTCTTTAGCCTTAAGCTTTGAGTCTACTGGGTTCATTTTGACAGCATAAATTTGTTGCTTCTTCCTAAGTCCTTTTAGTAACCTCAAAGCTTTTACTAACTAAAGGTCTGGGGATCCGAAAACTCTAGTTCCTTGAACCTTGTTCCCATAAAGGTCATGGAAGGAAATGGTTCCATTGTGACAGTGTATGTCACCTTGATTTTTGTGGAGCCAATCCATTCCAAGGATCCTGCCAAAAACTCCCAGAGGTAAAACTTTGAACTGACAGTCGGTCACATTACCATCTAGTTTGAACTCGATAAGCTCTGTCTCATGGTGAGTGAAAAGAATCTTCCCACTGGCCAATTCAACTTGCATAGGTTTCCCTGATTTATGTTCTAAGACTAGCTTACGCAAGCATCCAGGGGAAATGAATGAATGAGAACTGCCTGAATCAATCAAAAGCTTAAAAGGCTTACCTTGATACTTTGCTGGAGTATGGATGACTGAGAACTAATGGTTAGGCCCTTGATTTTCAATTGCAGCATAGATTTGCCCTCTTTCCTCTTCTACTACATCTGAAATTGTGACTGCTCTGGCTGCTGCAGTAGTTTGAGGCCAAACTCTTTCTCTTTGGTTGCCCCAATTTTGGGAAGGAGTTCTGAGGTTACTCTGGACAGAGGCAGATGGTTGAGCTGGAGTTCTTCTGGGGTTTCCCTGGCTTGGGCGAGACGGACCCTGACTAGACTGGTATGAAGGGGTTGGTCTCTGAACTCAGGGTCCTTGACTTCCCTGTCCCCTTGACATGGCAGGAGTCGGGCAGTCTTTTAACTGGTGACCAAAACCCTGGCATCCAAAACATCGGTTTTCAGTTCTGAGCTCATCCCTCTGATTTCTTGAAAGAGGTGGGGCTCCTGAGAAAGTATTCTAGGGGAAGGGTCTTCCTTCACTTCAGAATCTTCCTGCATCCTTATTCTGATTCGAGCCTTGCTTCCCCTTTGGGGGTGGAAAGTCTGAAGTACTTCCCTGGGCTTGGAATCTTTTAAAGTTAGAGGGTGCAGGCTTTGGCGGGACCTTTACTACAAAGGCTTTGGCAAAATCTTTTGCCATTCTTACTGCTTCAGCCATGGACACTGGCTTGGCATTTTTGACCACTGTGTCCAAGGGTTCGTTCATTCCCCGAATGAACCTGGCCATGAGTTGTTCTTTGTCTAGAGGTGGTGAATATTTGAGTAGAAGAGCAAAGGCCTGATGATATTCCTCGATGGTTTCAGAGCTGATGAGGTGATCAAACGCAAAAGCTATCATATCCTGACTCTGAGAGAGTCCAGGAATTCCAGATAGGTTTGGGGTGTCCATCTATAAATTTCCAGTTCAATTCATAAGTTTTCAATTTTTGAAGTTCATTCACATATTATTAACAAGTGATAAACATTTCTTTCCCAGATTTCTATTAAAAATTTAGGCAATTTCTGCTCTGATACCAACTCTGAGATCCCTCTGCCCCCTCCACGCACCGGATTCCCGGTAGCTGACAACGAAAGAAGCCCCCTCATGCACAGGGCTGAGTTTCTCACTCGGGGCCTCGCCCACGAATGTCCAGGCATGAGACTAGGCTGGTGGTCACTCCAAAAACCGAAATCAGGAAAATTTCCCATGCCCAAAAAGCGGGGACGATTCCATCTTTTTGAATTTTTCTTAACGAGTTTTCTAACGAGATCAAAATCTAAACTATCCTCCACCTGAATAAACCGGATAGAAGAAAACTATTACTGATATAATCTGATCATCTGAGCAATTCAACGCTTTTTTCCTAATCAAGATTAGGCACAGCCGTTGATTCACTCAATCGAGAAATTTATCAGGGAATTAACTATCTACTCGAATCCTAGCGTAATCCTAAGATTTTTCAGTTTGATTATTAAAACTCCACTGATTCCAGTCTAACCCCATCCGGCCCATGGGTTATAGCCACCAGCCACCACTGGAATCGGTAGATCCAAACAAGTACTCACCCACCCATAATTGAAATGCCCTTTTTAACTTTAGCTTTAGAAAACAGATATGCACACACTCCTCTTTAAAACTTTAATATATAAAAAAATCCTTGATAAACAATTTAGTGGTTACGCATGTCATACTTCAAAATTTCCATTGAGTCTTTGTTTCTCACAGAATAGAATCACTCTGAACTCTCCGTTTGAGACCAGCGAGTCAACAACGAGATCCAATGATAGATTACAATAACATTGGTCTGTCGTACAATATCTTCCTTGACATACGCATGGGTGTCCTTGGCACCACGAGCCCGTGCATCGCCTGGTCAGAACCCTTCAAGATCCTCCTTAGGTGTCCTGGCACTTCACTCAGGGACCGCTTTGTTGGCCCTCGCCCATCGTACCGGAAGCGCACCATTTTTACCATACAGAGGCTGGTAAAGACCTCGACAGGCTTTGTCGTGTGAGCCGTCCCTCGAACACTCCCCGCCAGCTGTTGCAACCAAACTTCCCTTGGATACACATATATGCCAAATGCTCCCTCTAGCATTCTGGCGCCAGCATTCTGGCGTATGACAGTCCTTTAAGAAAACAAGGTTTCTATGCAAGTTTTCAGTTTTGATTTTTGTTTGAAAATTATGAATAATCCTAAATCCATATCTTAATACTTCTAGATCCAGGTCTGAATTCCAAATAGAATTCCTCAAATTTTGTCAACTTGATCCTAAATCCATATCTTAATACTTCTAGATCCTAAATCCATATCTTAATACTTCTAGATCCAGGTCTGAATTCCAAATAAAATTCCTCAAATTTTGTCAACTTGATCCTCAGATCAAAATCAAAAGTCTTAACTTAGTTTCAGATTCGATGGGTGTTTTGAGTGCATATTTCCTGAACTGAGCACATTGTCATTGACGAAGGAATTAGGTCTATAGTCAGAATCGAAGTTTAGGTCTGGAAAGGTTCTTCCTAAACTATCTTTCTCGAAAGGTACTATTTCAATTTCTCTTTTTCTAAATTTCATTCGATGAATATTTGCTTACAGATTTCTAAAACATGAACTTCTTATGAGGAATAAAATAATCATTTATCTCAATCTCCGACTTGGATAATTTAATTGAATTTTCTCCTTACCATCTTAGTGAATATGAAACGGTAGCATTTCTTCTCACATATTATCTACTTATTCATTTTTCTAATTTTTATAAAAATTAAACAGAGGATTAAGGAGAACCCTTATTTAATTATAAAGATTCTATATGCATCTAATTATGCAAAAAATTTGATTCTGATGAAAATCACACTTTTATCATCATAAAAAATCACTCTTTTAATTAGAAAAATATCTTTTATGCACCCATTTATGCATAAATACCATTTCTGATGAAAATCACACTTTTAATTAAAAAATATCTTTTATGCACCCATTTATGCATAAAAATCATTTATGATGAAAATCACACTTTTAATATAAAAAAATATCTTTTATGCATAAAAATCATTTATGATGAAAGTAACACTTCTATAATTAAAAAAAATCTTTTATGCATACTTTTATGCATAAAAATCAAATATGATAAAAGTAACACTTTTATAGTAAAAAAATAATCTTTGATGCATACTTCTATGCATGAAAATCAAATATGATAAAAATAACACTTTTATAGTAAAAAACTAATCTTTGATGCATACTTCTATGCATGAAAATCAAATATGATAAAAGTAACACTTTTATAATTAAAAAAAATCTCTTATGCATACTTCTATGCATGAAAATAAAATATGATAAAAGTAACACTTTTATATAAAAAATAATCTTTTATGCATAAAAATCAATAATAATGAAAGTAATACTTTTATAATAAAACTAAATTTCTTTTATACAAATAATCAAAATGCATCTTCTATGCATGAAAATGATACTTTGGAATATAGAAATCATAAGGATTACTCTTTTAGAATAATGAAAGATAATACTTATTTCTAAATTTTTGAAAAATTTCACCATAACCTCCTTTGTATGGCTGACCATTTTTCAATTTTGAAGTCTCTAAAATTAATTAGAAATGCACCAAGAGTATTTAAATCATTCTAAAGTAACATTTTTCTACTTATTAATGAGAAACATTATGAAAAACTTGATTTTATTCATTAATCATTCACCTAGGATAAAGAATGGTTGGATTTACAAGAGAAGAGAGGGGAATGCCTTTTGCAATGAGGCATAACATCATTTGTAATGAAGAGAAGACAAAAATCATAAAAAACCTTTAAAAACTATAAAATGAATGGAAAAGAGAAGAATCTCCAACTTACTAATGAATTTGAGAGCTTTCCTTTGGCTTGATGGTTTGAGGGTTCTACTCTTGTTTGAAACAAGAGTGGCCACCAATCTTTTGGAAGAGGGAAGGTCAAAAAAACTAATGAATTATGAGTAAATTCACAGCTTTCTGGCACTTGGGAGAGGCACGGTAACAGTGCAAAACACTATTGAGTTTCAACAAAGGGGAAGGCTTCTATTTATAGGAAAAAGTGAGCTTCTAACCAAGCCAACTGATTCTAGAATTTTCCAGATCAGTTTGGTCAATTTTTGACCATTTTTAGGTCAGTTTTGCTCACTTTTTGGATCTAGTTGAAACAAGAGAGAGGAGAGATAAAAATATCCCATTATTTGGGAGTTTAAAACTCATTCAAGCATGTGAAATAGGTGCCTCCTTCATGAGGGAAATTCCCCCATGCAGAGGTGTCAAAAATGCATCATTACTTCTAAATATCTCCCTTTTTTAACTATTAACCTTGTCCTTAGTCAAATCTTCATCTTATGTGAGCATTTACTCATTTTTGGGGGATTTTTCTTTTATTTCTTCATTTATCTCCTCCCTACATTTGGACGAATCTTATTGGTCCATAAGAACCTTAATTTAAAATTTTGAAAAAATCTTCACCCCCAGGATAATGCCTCTTGATGAGCAGATTATACTTAATTTCTAATGCACATTCTCAAAATCTTTTTGAACTTTTGTTTCAGGGGAACTTATTTTAATAAGATGAGATATTTTTCTATCCAAAAATATTTAATGGTGTAGTTGACACCATGCTCTTTAGCCATTGAAATGCCTTTTGACACTCTAGACTCCATTCACACTTTGCATCTTTCTTTGTAAGTTCATACAATGGGTTTGCCACGTGTGCTAAAGTTTTAAAAAACCTAGCATGCCACTTAACCTTACCAAGGAACATCTCCTATTTCTTATTATTCTGAGGAGCAGACATCCAGGATATAGCCTCCACTTTAGCAAGATCTATGGCCAATCCTTGGGCTGACACAATGTGTCCTAATATTATTCCTGATATCTTTGCAAATGCACACTTGACTGGATTTAGCTTAAGCCTTGTATCTCTGCATCTCTGCAAACACAGCCTCAAATGACAGATGTGCTTTGCCTTATCTCTAGACACAGTGAAATCATCTACAAAAGCTTTCATGAAGTCTGTCAGGTAATTATAAAAGATCTCTTGCACCATTGTTTCAAAAGTAGCAAGTCCATTTTCAAACTGAACATCATGACAATTGCCAATGAAGAAACCCCACCATTGAGTGATGAAGGTTGTTTTCTCCATGTCTTCTAGTGCCATTCTTACCTGGTTGTACCCACCACTGAATCCATCTAGAAATAATTACATTTTCTTTCCAGCTACCTCATCCATAAAAGAGTTTGTAAATGGGAGTGGAAAGGGATCGGAGGTAGTTACGACATTCAGTTTGTCATACACACACATTCTCATCTACATGTTCTTTTTGGGAACTACCAAAATTGGGGATATCCAAGAAGATTTATCTAGTGGCACAATAAAACCTACTCTTAGTAGTTTGTCAATTTCTTCTTTGACTTGTTTGACATAGTTGGGGTTCATTATGTACCTCAGTTGTCTGACTAGTATGGATCCTTCTCTAAAATTGATGTTGTGCTAGAAGAATCTAGGGTCAATGTCCTCCATGTCCTCGTACGACCAAGAAAAGACATACTTGGTAAATATTATTTCAGTAAGGACACCAACTCTTGCTTGAATTCTTATTAAAGTTCCAGACTAATCTTTAGAGGCTTTTCTTCTTTTTCATATCCCAGATTCACCTCTTGTAATCTATCCAGACTTACTTTCAGGGATTTCAATGACGTAAACGAGAACATGTGAACATGCTAATAACATATGTTAATAACACAAAAAATCTTGTGATCACATGTTATATTCACAAAGCTTTCACAAGGGCCTAAAAAAAATATCTTTGTCGGGCATAAAAAATCTTCTTAGGTAGCCACTGACCTGCTATTATGTGAAGATGGTAACACAAGAACATGTGAATAGCTTATTCCCATGTGTAGCCAAGCTTTTAAGGGGTTCCCAAATGGTAAGTGACCTGTTATTTTGTGAACGGTAACATGAGAACATGTGAATAACTTGTTCACATGTGTTATTATCACAAAAAATCTTGTGATCATGTGAATATTAAATCCCTGCTTACTTTCACTGCATTTTTCTTCTGGTTCTCTTTTTTATTCTGCACCCAACGGATCTGTTAAATCTCTTCCTCTTGCTCTAGATTCAAGGCCCATTCAATCTCTTTTGAGGGTTTTTTCTACATGGTTTTGCTTAGTTTTGTTCACCTTGAGCCCTTTGGTTTTATGGAATTTGAAACTTTTTTCTTTATTTCGTTGGTATCTTCTTTCACATTTTCATCTTTTCCTTTCGCAAAGTCCCCATCACTTCATCTACATGTAACATGTACAAGAGCACTAGGTCCTGATGCTCATGGAGTATTCTGTCTTCATTATCATCAAAGCCTTCTGACATATTGAATGTCTCTCCATGAACTAGCCTTTAAGTAGGTGTGTTACTGATCCCTTTATGTCGGAAAGATCAACATGAACTTTACGCTTCCATTTTCTGATAGAGATTCTGTTTCTGCCCCATCCCTGCTTTACTTTGCCATGTCTCAACCACGGCCTTCCTAATAACGCCTGGTAAGACCCGATGTGATTTTCAGTGGTTATGACCACCAAGTGTACCTTGAACTTTACTTGTTTGATTCTCATTTGGACATTCTTGATAGTTCCTTTATGAACCATGTGAGATCCCACTGCCCCCTCTGTGCATCGGATTCCCGGATGGTAGCAGCGAAAGTAGCTTCCTCTTGCGTCGGGCAGGGTTTCTCACTCAGGGCCTCACCCTCGAATGTCCGGGTGGCATGAGACTAAGCTGGTGGTCATTCCGAAAACTGAAACCGGGAAAATTTTCCATGCCCGGGGACGATTTCACCATTTTTATTTTCTTAACAAATTTCTATAATAATGAGGTCAAGATACTGAACTAACCTTCATTTGATTAAATCAGATAGAAGGGAAACTATTACAGACTTAACTTGAAGGAATCAACGCTTTTTTCCTAATTGAATCAGGCACAGCCGTTGATCTATTCATCAGAGAAGTCTTCAGGCTTTTAATTCACTACTCGCATTCTAAGTGTATTCTTATTGATCAATTTTATTATTAAAACTCTACTCGTTCCAGCCTAACCCCATTCGTCCCTTGGGTTAGCCACCGCCCAACCACTGGAATTGGTAGAACCAGACAAGTACTCACCCAACCATAATTGAATGCCTTTCTTAACTTTTGCTTTAGAATACAGATACGCACACACTCCTCTTTAAACTTTAACTTTTAAAACAATCCATTGACAAACAATTATTGGTTACAGATGTCATAACTCAAAATTTTCATTCAATCCTTGTTTCTCACAAACAGTATCACTCTAGACTCTCCGTTGAGACTAGCACGTCAACAACGAGATCAAGTAATAGATTACAATAATTTTCTCGTCATCATACATATATATATCTTTCACGACATACGCATGGGTGTCCTAAGCACCACGAGCCCATGCATCGCCTGGTCAGAACCCTCCAGGATCCTCCTTAGGTTTCTTGGCACTTCACTCAGGGACCACTTCGTCGGCTCTTGCCCATCGTACCGGAAGCACACCATTTTTCACCATACCCAGGCTGGTCAAGACCTGGGCAGGTTTTTGCCGCGTGAGCCGTCCTTTGAACGCTCCTTGCTAGGTGTTACATCTGAACTTCCCTTAGAAAAACACATATACCGAATGCTCCCTCCAGCATTCTGGCGTAAGACAGTCCTTTAAGAAAACAGGGTTTCTGTGCAAGTTTTCAGTTTTGATTTTCTTTTGAATACAATGAGTATATCTTAATTCCGTATCCCAAGACTTCTAGATCACAGGTCTGGAATCCCAAGCAGAATTCCTCAAATTCTGTAATCTTGATCCTCAGAGCAAAATCAAAGGTCTCAATTTAATTTCAGATTCGGTGGGTGATTTGATTCAATTTTCCTGAACTGGTCACATCATTTTTTATTGAAACTCACGAAGGAGATTAAGTCGTGGTCATAGTCTGATTCACGGTTCCATTCTGGAAAGGTTCTCCCTGAACTATCTTTCTTGAAGGGTAATATTTCAATTACTACTTTACTAAATTTCATTCATTTACTATTTTGCTTAACTGAATTGAAAACTAAACACGTATTCCTATGAGGAATAAATTAATCATTTATCTAAAATTTCGACTTCAATAGACCTTCTGAATTTTCTCATTACCATCCTAGAGAATATGAAACAGTAGAATTTTCCTTCACAGAGTATTTACTTATTCATTTACCATTATTCGTGGGATTTAAGCAATGATTAAAGAGAACTCTCATTTTGATATTTAAAAAAATTATGTATGCATCTATTTATGCATAAAATCCAACTTCTATGGAAATATCACTTTTATATGAAAGAAAATCCTTTTATGCATCTATTTATGCATAAAAATCAATTTTGATGAAACTAACACTTTTATAATAAAAAAATTCTTTTATGCATCTATTTATGCATAAAAATCCATTTTGATGAAAGTAACACTTTTATAATAATAAAAATATTTTGTGCATAAAAATCAATATTGATGAAAATAACACTTTTATGATAAAAAAAATTTTAATGCATCTTTTTATGCATAAAAATCAATATTGATGAAAGTAACACTTTTATAGTAAAAAAATTCTTTTATGTTCTAGTTATACATAAAAATCAATATAGTTAAAAAAATTCTTTTATGCATCGATTTATGCATAAAAATCAATATTGATGAAAGTAACACTTTTATAATAAAAAAAATCTTTTTTGCATCTATTTATGCATAAAATTCAATATTGGTGAAAGTAACACTTTTATAATAATAAAAAATCTTTTATGCATCTATTTATGCATAAAATCAATATTGATGAAAGTAACACTTTTATAAAAAAAATATCCAATATGCATCTTTCTATGCATAGAATTTAAATCTAATGAAAATCACTCTTTTATAACAAAAAAATAACCAATATGCATCTTTCTATGCATAGAATTTAATTTTAATGGAAAAAATAGGTTTATAATAAAAATATTTCTACTATGCATTTTTCTATGCCGAGAATGAAAATAACACTTTTAGAATACACAAACGGTGGGGATTACTCTTTTTGAATAATAAAAGATAAAACTTATTTCATAATATTTAAGAAAATTTTACCATAACCTCCTTTGTATGGCTGACCATTTTTCAATTTTTCCTATCCTTAAGTCAATTAAAAATTATCCCCAAATGGTTTAAAGCATTCTAAACTAATCAAATTCCACTTTTAAAAGAGAAATAGTATGAAAAGTTTAATTCCAACAATTAGATTACTTATCTAGGATAAAGAAAGGCTGAATTTAAGGATGAGAGAGGGGGAAAGCCTTCCCAACAAGGCATAGCATCATTTTACATTTCAAAGAAAACAAAAATTAGAAAACCATTAAAAAAGAATAAAGAAAAAGTAGAATTTCTAGCTTACATGAATTTTTGAGAGCTTTCCTTTCGCTTGATGGTTTGAGAGATCTACTCTCGTTTGCAACAAGTGTAGCCACCAATTCTTTAGAAGAGGGAATGGTCAAAAAGTAATGAATTATTAAGAAATTCACAGTTTTTGGCTCTGGGAGGAGTAGAGTAACAGTGCATAAAACACTTTTAAGTTTCTACAAAGGAGAAGGCTTCTATTTATAGGAAAAAGTGATCTTCTAACCAAGCAAACTGATTCTAGAATTTTCCAAATCAGTTTGGTCAATTTTTGACCATTTTTGGGTCAGTTTAGCTTACTTTTTGGAACTAGACTTGAATTAAGAGAGGAGAGATGAAATATCTCAATATTTGAGAATTTAAAACTCCGCCACACATGTGAAATAGGCGCCTCCTTCATGAGGGGGAATCCCCACTCTAAGGTGTCAAAAATTTATTTTTTTAGTATTTCCTTAGTCCACTCTTCATCTTATGTGAGTATTTACTCATTTTTGGGGGGATTTTCTTTATTTCTTCTATTTATCTCCTTCGAATGGCTCGTTCATTCCTTAAATGAATCAGGCCATCAACTGCTCTTCATCCAATTGCGGGGAATATTTAAGGAGAAGGGAAAAAGCCTAATGGTACTCTTCAATTGTCCGGCTATCCTACTTTAGTTCCAAGAACTCATTCATTTTAGTTTCAAGGAAGCCTGGAGGACAAAACCTCTTTCTGAGGTAAGCTTTAAGATCGATCTAGGTCTGGGTATTCCGGTCGAGACGGGTAGTCTCGCAGTGGTTCCTCCAAGCGACCCTGGCCGTTTCCACAATCTTTAACCTAGCGAGAGCCATCTTGCTTCTCTCATTGTAGCCAGCTACATTAAAGTATTCCTCCATTGCCTCAATCCACTTTTCCAGCTACATCAAAGTATTCCTCCATTGCCTCAATCCATTTTTCCTATTATTCACCTAACTGCTCTCCTTCACTCTTGAAGGGACCAGGTTTGGATCTGTGCAGGGCTTTTCGAACATCCGGATCTAACTCTTCGTTGTCATCGGTTAGAGGATCTGGCTGGCTTGCATGGGCCGCGTGCCTCATGACTCTGACAAAATGAGATTTTTGTCAACTTAACTTTGACAACAGATTTATGATTATTTAATTTTTATGATTTATTCTTTAAACAGATAATTATTTCATCATACTTCATGAAACAAGACTTACTCTGATAATTTTATTAACTAATCACAATCATGAAAACAATTTGGAATTGTTTTGTAAAACATCGTTTATTATCAAAATTTTTAAATATATACATAGAGCATCACGGCTCCCAGGATCACTGCCTCAATCGTATATGCATAAAGCAGCGAAACTGCGAGGGAGACATGCCATGGTACACACGATTCATTACAAAAAGAGGTGCAGTAATTCTACTTCTAGGGATAAAGCGGCTAAGAAGCCTAAAAATTTGGCATAAAATTTTGAAGTTCCTGGGTGAATGATCAAAGAGTTGCACATGCTGAACAAGCCCTAGCCTTATCAGAATCATCGCTAAGGAGATATTTTGCCTGAGCCTCTGACGTTAACTGGTACTGACATTAATACATCGTCCTCCACAGAACCACATATACCGACGTCGCTCAAGAGGATCAGGAAAGTAAAGACTCTCAAAACGACATGCGAGTCTCACTCTGCTTACTCGGGTCGTAGCAGAGTTGATGAGGTGCTCGAATGCAAAGGCTATCATATCCTGACTCTGGGAGAGTTCAGGAATGCCCGATAGATTCGGGGTATCCATCTATAAATTTCCAATTAAATTTATGAGTTTTCAATTTTTGTTCATTCAACATAATATTAACAAGTGAAATCATTATTTCCCAGATTTACTTTAAAAATTTAAGCAATTTCTACTACTGTTACATAAATTTACAACAGGGCTCTGATACCAACTATGAGATCCCACTGCCCCCTTTGCACACCAGATTCCCAGATGGTAGCAGCGAAAGTAGCTTCCTCTTGCACGGGGTAGGGTTTCTCAGTCGCGGCCTCACCCTCGAATGTTCGGGCACACGAGACTAAGCTAGTGGTCATTCGAAAACCAAAATCGGGAAATTTTTCCCTGCGCGAAAAATGGGGACAATTCCACCATTTTTATTTTCTTTTAACGAATTTCTCCAACGAGGTCAAGATATTGAACTAACCTTCATCTGATTAAATCAGATAGAAGGGAAACTACATACTTAACTTGAAGGAATCAACGCTTTTTTCCTAATTGAATCAGGCAAAGCCGTTGATCTATTCATCAGAGAAGTCTTCAGGCTTTTAATTAAGTACGCGAGTTCTAAGCGTATTTCTATTGATCAATTTTATTATTAAAACTTTACTCATTCCAGCCTAACCCCATCCGGCCCATGGGTTATAGCCACTGCCCAACCAGTGGAATTGGTAGAGCAAGACAAGTACTCACCCACCCATAATTGAATGCCTTTCATAACTTCTGC
Source organism: Cibotium barometz (assembly GCF_041138505.1). Lineage (NCBI taxonomy): Eukaryota > Viridiplantae > Streptophyta > Polypodiopsida > Cyatheales > Cibotiaceae > Cibotium > Cibotium barometz. The sequence continues at coordinate 45,112,431 of NC_141067.1, read as the reverse complement.
TTTAGAATACAGATACGCACACACTCCTCTTTAAACTTTAACTTTTAAAACAATCCATATTGGTTACAGATGTCATAACTCAAAATTTCCATTCAATCCTTGTTTTTCACAAAATAGTATCACTCTGGACTCTCCGTTGAGACCAGCACGTCAGCAACGAGATCTAGTAATAGATTACAATAATTTTCTCGTTATCATACATATATATATTTTCCACAACATATGCATGGGTGTCCTAAGCACCGCGAGCCCGTGCATTGCCTAGTCAGAACCCTCCAGGATCCTCCTTAGGTGTCCTGGCACTTCACTCAGGGACCGCTTCATCGGCCCTCACCTATCATACTGGAAGCACACCATTTTTCACCATACCCAGGCTGGACAAGACGTGGGCAGGTTTTTGCCGCGTGAGTCGTCCTTTGACACTCCCCGCCAGCTGCTGTTGTTGCAACCGAACTTCTCTTAGAAAAACACATATACCAAATGCTCCCTCCACCATTCTGGCATAAGACAGTCCTTTAAGAAAACAAGGTTTCTATGCAAGTTTTCAGTTTTGATTTTCTTTTGAATACAATGAGTATATCTTAATTCCGTATCCCAAGACTTCTAGATCATCACAGGTCTGGATTCCCAAGCAGAATTTTTCAAATTCTGTAATCTTGATCGTCAGATCAAAACCAAAGGTCTCAATTTAATTTCAAATTTCGGTGGGTGATTTGATTGAATTTTCCTGAACTGGTCACATCGTCTTTTCTTCAAACTCACGAAGGAGATTAAGTCGTGGTCATAGTTTGATTCAAGGTTTGAGTCTGGAAAGGTTCTCCCTGAACTATCTTTCTCGAAGGGTAATATTTCAATTACTACTTTATTGAATTTCATTCATTTACTATTTTGCTTAACTGAATTTAAAACTAAACACGTATTCCTAATGAGGAATAAATTAATCATTTATCTAAAACTCCGACTTTGATAGATCTTCTAAATTTTCTCATTACCATCCTAGAGAATATGAAACAATAGAATTTTCCTTCACAGAGTATTTACTTATTCATAGGATTTAAACAATGATTAAAGAGAACTCTCATTTTGATATCTGTATGCATCTATTTATGCATAAAATCCAACTTCTTTGGAAATAACACAATATCTAAAATCTGAATAACCTCTCTCCAGAATATTTTCTCTCTCTAGGCAAAAACAGTAAAAACAAGATCTTTTATATTTCTGAAGAGGGATTTGATTACAGGGGAAGATACTGGACATCTTGAGGGGCTGGGGAGGAATCTGACAAACCACCATTCTATTATATGCCATTCTTATGTTGAATAGAATGGGCTTCCATTTGAGACCCAATCTCACTGTAGTTTCTTTAGTAAATGACATTTACTCTAGATCCACCATCTAGTACTACATCATGGATGAGCCCGTTGTTCAGTTGGATTGTGACTTTGGCCACTTCATCATCTTTAGATGCTGGGAGTTCCTCAGCTTGCACGCTTCTGCATCTCGGAGTTTCTTCTGAGTGCTTCAGTTCCTTGCTTAGTCCTTCAATGCCTATCATCAAAATTTTAGCCTTGAATTTTGGACATAACTCCAATACTTGTCTCAGCAGAACCTATCTATCCAAAAGCATTGATACTACATTGGTTTGTAACTAACCAGCATCCTTCTTGCTTTCTTCCAAGAAGATTTCATTGTTGTTCTCTACACGCATCTTGTGCAAATTTTTTCCTCCTTCCAGGTGATCTGCAATGAATTCGCATGAGCCACCCACCTTCTACTCACCTTGTCTTCTTTCTATTGCTTTAGTGGTTTGGATCCTCACCTTCTCCTGTTGTTCTCAATCCACGATTGCCTTCTTGTAGACTTTGGGTGAGTCATGATTATCTAGCGGAGTGATAACTACACGAGATTCATTTTCCTTTGCCCTTGTGATTGCCAAGATGCCTTGAACCTCTCCATCTATATGTCATCCGCCTGAATCATGTTGGAACTTGGGGGATTCTCTTTGAGTTCAATTAACTTTTCTTGTCTTTCTTCATCATGTTTTTTCTTCATGGCACATTCCACCTTGGTGTGCCCAAGCTTTTGACAGTAGTCTCATGCGAAGGTTGTAGAACCATCGGCATGTCCTCGGCTTATTCTGTAATTTTTGGAGCCTTTAATCCCATAGCTTCCCATCCCTAAGGTCTTCTTTCCACTCCTTCCATACTATTCACCATGGGAGATCTATTTTTCAAGTTGTACCTGTAGCTCCATGTACTATGATTATATATGTTACATATAGTACATGTTGGTGTCATTGTGCATTCCTCCTTGAGGTGGCCTTCCTGTTTGCATTGAGAGAAGAACACATTTTTATAGAATTCTAAGCTTTTTCTCTTTTGCATCTCTTGCATTAGCTGCTTCACTTGCAGCACAAGTTCTCGAGGACTCATTTGTGCCCTCGCGGTTTTCTTCTTTTTGTCCTTCCTTTTCTTTACGACCATTGGAGTCTTCTGTGAGGTGTCACTTGAATCATCCTCCTTAACTGTGACACTTTTCCTGGACATTCTCTTTTGTCTTCTTTCTTAACTTCTTTTTTCTGCCATTTTGGCCAGCTTGACCAATTCCTTAAACTCCTCTTCAGTTTTTGCTTGCTTTGTGTTGACTGCTACATGGATGTCTGGCTTAAGCCCTTGGACAAACCAGTCTCCAACTATTTGCATTGAGGATCGGGTTTGTTTTGCCACTCTCTGCCTCAAGCTCAACACTTTTTTTGCATAGGCCTCTACATCCATGTCTTTTTGTCAGAGTTCTCTCATTCGATCACAAAGTTGAGTTGCACATTTTATCTTACAAAATCTCCCCATAAAAGCAGTCATGACCTATACATAAGTTTAGAAATGAAAGATCCATGTCCCCACCCCACTACGCAACGAATTTAGGGGTGCTAGCAGCGGAAGTAGCGCTTCTTGCATGGGGCAGGGTCCCTCACTCGGGGCCTCGCCCATGGATATCCGGACAAGAGACTAATCCCTCAGTTCTTCCAAAACCGAACCCAAAAAAACTTCCCTCGCTCGGAAAGCACGGGCGATTCCTCTAGGATATTTTTACTCTCAAGTAGTCAAAAGCCTTAACTAACTGAACTGATGTGACCGAACTCGTAAGTATCATAGTCAGATCAAGGAAAGGACTTGCACTTGGATCATAGAGACCAACATTTTTTCTTGATTGAGAGGCACAGCCGTTCCATAGAACAATTTTTTATCCGGTATTTACTTCATCTATCGTACCATAACAAAATTGAGTCTCAATTTTAGGGATCCATCAGTCCAACCTAACTGCATCCAGTCCCATGGTTTAGGCAACCGCCCAACCACTGTAGTGATGGGATCCAATTAGGAATTTGGTTAGGTTTTGTCCCGAGTACCAGGGAAAAGAGTTCCCAGGCCCCCTAGCTGGATATTCATGCAAACTTAAAACTAGTCACACCACTTACACACCCAATATGAAATTACCTTTTTCACAGATTCAGCTATCTTTAAAACATTATTTTAATGAAATCATAGTGTCACTGATCATAATCCTCAAAATCTCCAGTTGAATCCTAATTTCCAATCATTCCTTCATTGGTGTACCTATGGCATCATTGGCAACCAGAACGCTCACCACCTATCCACTCAGGGGCCTTCTCGATGGTTCCTAGCTCATAGTACTCAGAAATATATTCACATATCAAAATGGGTTCTCGGTTGAAGATCAACAAGATCAACCATCAGATCCATATAAAAGACCCATGGACTCATCCATTGAAGACCAGCAAGGTCAATCAACCAGATCCATGCCCGAATTCAGAAAACAACTCTTACTTCTGTTTCAATATCTTCCACGATGCACGTGTGGGTATCTTCCGTGACCCAGAGCCCGAGCACCATATGGTCAACACCCTAGTGCTTCACTCATAGGCCGCTTCCTTGGTCCCTCATCCACCGTACCGGAAGCTCACCATTTAAATCGAACCGAGGCTGGTCAAGACCTCGATCGACTTTGCTACGCGAGACGTCCTCCGTTGACTCTCTGTTAGCTATTGCAACTTTATCACTTAGGTCTCCACCACGACCTCATTCATAAGATGGTCAAAATGCTTCCCCAACATTCTTGACATAAAACAGTCATTTAAAAACAGGTCATAAATACAGTTCTATAATGAACTCTCGTCTTTCCATATTGTTCCACATCAATCCACATTATTTAATTCCACATCCATTTCATATGTATTCCTATTCTCATCCAGTCACATCATTTTCATCTCATCACATCTTTCCTCAATTTATCCTCATCAGATCTCATCCACTTGCATCTACCCATATCCACATCTCATCACATCCACTTGCATCTACCCATATCCACATCTCATCACATCACATTCATTTATATTCATCACATTCACATTTATTCATATCCATCACATTCATTCTCATCATCATCCCATCACATACATTCTACCCACATAACATCACATCACATCTATCTCATTCATACACATCTCATCTCATTCATCCACATCCATCTAATCGTTCACATGTACGACTTCTCACATCTATCCATTCATTCATATCTATCACTTCACATCCACATATATTCATATCACATCACATCTCTTTACATCACATCACATTCTTTCACATACACATCTACATTCATTCTTTCACATACATCCACATCCATTCTTTCACATACATATCCACATTCATTCTTTCACATATCACATCCACATCCATTCTTTCACATACATATCTGCAGCTATTTTTATCACATACATTCACATCCATTCTTTCACATACTCATTCACATACACATTTACATCCATATCGTTCATTTACATCCTGACTCATATGACATCACATCTCATCACATCTATTCACCTCACATCTCATCACCTCTATTCATATCACATCCATCCATCCATCCATTCACATCTATCTGATTCACATCACATCTCATCACATCTATTCACCTCACATCTCATCACCTCTATTCACATCACATCCATCCATCCATTCATTCACATCCATGTGATTCACATCACATCTATTCACCCCACATCTCATCACCTCTATTTACATCACATCCATCCATCTATTCATTCACATCTATCTGATTCACATCACATCTCATCACATCTATTCACCTCACATCTCATCACCTGTATTCACATCATATCCATCCATCCATTCATTTACATCCATCTGATTCACATCACATCTATTCGCCTCACATCTCATCATCTCTATTCTCATCACATCCATCCATCCATTCATTCACATCTATCTGATTCACATCACATCTATTCATAGAATTTAAACATAGAATTTAAGAGAATTCTAATTTTGATATAAAAATTCTTTATGCATCTATTTATGCATAAAAAAATCAATTTTCATGGGAATAACACTTTTGAAATAAAAATAATTCCTTTATGCATCTTTCTATGCATAAAAATCAATTTTAATGAGAATAACACTTTTGAAATAAAAAAAATTCTTTTATGCATCTTTCTATGCAAAAAATCAGTTTTAATGAGAATAATACTTTTGAAATAAAAATAATTCTTTTATGCATCTTTCTATGCATAAAAATCAATTTTAGTGTGGCCAACACTCCAACGGGTTGATGCCTCTTTGGGCTTACTTTTTGGGTCTTATTTGTTTGCCCGGGTCTTATATTAGTGTCCATTGTAGGATGGACCTCTTTGGATCCTTTTTACGAGTCACTGCCCATTAGTAGGTCGTTGCCTATTTGTGGGTCTTTGCCCATTTGTGTTGTTTTTTTTTGTTTTTTTAAATAATAATAATTATTATGTAAAAAGTTTTTTATCATATTTGTATAAAATGTTGTGTGTGCACGCAAATAGCCTGAAAGAGTAGGCATGTTTGTGCTCAGGAATCGCCTGAATATTTAGGCATGTTCGTGATGTGAGTGAGCTATTATATATAAAATTGATTTTTAATTGATTATAAAGTAAATATTATTTTTTTGTTTAAGTTAAAAAAATGATTGTTATTACTAGTGGAGCACCCTTGGATCATGCTCTAAATTAGAGATAGATCAAAGTTAAAATTATTTCTATTATCAAAATTATCTATGTTAAAGTTTTTTTTTTTAAAAATTAAAAAAGGTTATTGTTAGTTGTTGGTTTTTTTTTTTAATTGATGGCAGCCGGCTTCACCTTGTGACAATGTAGTTCTCGCATAAGCAGTGCTGCTCAGGTTGAATGCTACGCAGGTCTCGGATTGGACGAACATTGCAGGAATGACATTATCGTCGTTCTTTTGGTCAACCCAGTTCCAGTAGGGGAGGGCGAAGGAGGGGTCATTGATCAGGCTGGCCAGAATCCTTTCATGCAAGCAGAGATAGTAGCGGGGTTGGCGGAGGCAGAGGTGGTATTACTGTTGATGATGATTGAAAGGAGCCCGCCAAGTATTTTGCAGGCGACTCTTCTTTTCTTGGCGTGGGTTGGTGTAGGAGTAGGGGAGGGCGAAGGAGGGGTCATTGATCAGCAGGCTGGCCAGAATCCTTTCATGGAAGCAGAGGTAGTAGCGGGGTTGGCGGAGGCGGAGGCGGAGGTGGTATTGCTGCTGATGATCATGGAAAGGAGCCCGCCAAGTATTTTGCAGGTGACTCTTCTTTTCTTGGTGTGGGTTGGCTCCTACACCAGGCTCGATACCATGTAGAAATCGAGAGGGAGGAGGAGAGGCGCACAGAGAGTCGTGCAGTTGCAGATGAAACATTGTATTGATGTTTGATTTGTTTACATATTTATAAGATTAGGATTGCTGTTTCGTGCCCTGCCGTTTCATGCCTGCCACTTTTTTTTAAAAAAAAAAAAACCAACAAGCGCAAGAATTAATTAAGAGAGAGAATTTACACAGTCTGGCTGAGAAACAGCCCAACACAAATAACAATTACAAAACTCATTATCTCAAATCTTCAATTCTGGATTGCAAAGTATATAAAGAGCGAAAGGCCTCCTCCTTCTTCATTTAAAGCGCACATTGCTGAGCTTGTGACGGATTACTTGATTGCAATGAGGGTTCTCCAAGTATTGCATCTTGTGTGGTATACAATCTCATCTGAACCAGGTGGATGTCATGGATCTGCACATAAAAATCAGCAAACAACATTCTCAGATTTGGAATCTAGTAAGCAGCCTCAAAAGCAGTCGCACATCTATCTCTCCAGATTAACCAGAGGAATTCAGCTCTAACTCCGGCCCAGCAAAACAGGAGAGCACCCCAACCGAGTCCCCAAGAAGGAGTTGTTTAGCAGATGGCAGGCAACCCAGAGTAGCCCAAATCGGAGATAGAATGTCAACAGATCTCTGACAATTTCTGAATAGATGCCCAGTATCTTCGATGCAAAGTTTACATCTAACACAAATCCCATCTGAGATTCCACATTTCCTACATTTGTCACCTGTCCAGATGGCTATGCATAATCAACCACATTAACACAGATTTCTTAGGCTGAATCTCTTTAGACCAAAGTGAGCTGAATTTGAAGTTCCATTGGCGTCTATCATAGAGGACTGCCCATCTTTTATTGAGAATCACACGAACAGGGGTAGATAGAGCAGTTGGGACACGAGGGGTGACAGAACGCTGTGCCTCCTCTCCAACATAGACCTTTGAGGGAGATGGGCTCGGAGACTGAAATCTGCCAGGCCACTTCTTTAGGAAAGATACTAATATGTTCTTGCAGTAGCCGCACTTCCCATGGGAGGAGAGAGAATTTTAACAGCAGTCATTAGTCATCCACCTATGGGAGGGAAGGTGCCACACGTCAGCCCACACTTTGATTCCTTTTTTGTGAATACGTAATGCAGTACGTATTGAGATGCTGGACACCGGAGGCACTAGAATAAGAGGAAACCACAGCAAGTCAGAGGCTCTGATAGCGAAACTGTGTCTGCTTTCCCACACAACTCCTACTTTGTCACGATACTTGTTCTAGGCTTTCCATAAAGAGCAAAGCAGATCAAAACCTTTAGGTTTGACAGATTCATGACCTATCAAGATGGTAATCCAAGGCAAATCCTTCCATTCTGAGAAGTTTTCCAAGGAGAATTGGTCAGAGTTCCTGAATAGCAAACAAGAAGAATATTCCTTAGGGTGAGAGACAGCTCTAATAATAGCCTTAACAGCAAGACGGTCAGCCCTAGCCAGAATATCTACTACCCCCAAACCCCCTTTGTCCCTGGGAAGGCAGCAGAACTCCCATTTGACTTTGGCAGCTCCTCTCCTGAAAGGGTCTCCTGTCCAAAGAAAGTTCCTACACAACTTTTCAATTTCCTTTAGATGGGAGTTTGGGGTCTCCAGCAGGAGAGGAAGAAAAGGACGTAAGCAGCTAAGAAATGATTAATTACCAGCACTCTGCCTGCTAACAAAAGCTGCATACCCACCCATCTATTCAGCGTACCCCTGAATTTTTCAACTACCCAGTCCCACCTTTAATTCAAGGTAACTTCGAAGCCCATAGGAATGCCCAGTAACCAAAAGATTTCACCATCCCTAATGCTCTGACAACCCTGTTGAGTCAGCCACAAAGGGAGATTTCCTTCAGCAGAGAACATGCCGGTTTTTGTATGATTAATAACCCTTGAGCCAGAAGCTAGACAAAAGGTGTCCAGCACCGTCCAGAAGGTCAGGAGAGAATTCTGATCATTGATGAGCAAGGCGTTGGTGTCATCCGCAAACTGAGATAGAATCTGCACACCATTTGAGCTCGAAAAGGGAATGCCTTGGATTAGCCCCAGTCTCTGGGATCTTTGCACCATACAATTCAAGCTATCCACAGCTATCACAAACAGCAGAGGAGCAAGGGGACAGCCCTGTCTGACCGACCTGGCCCTGTCTGACCGACCTGGCCAGGGGGACAGCCCTGTTTGACCGACCTGGCCAGGGGGAAAACATCTGACATTGAGTTGTTAAGTGCCACTCTAGCTGAAACGTTGCCAAAAAGGGTCTTAACAAACTGGATCAAGCTCGGGCCAAACCCCATCTTCTCCAGACTGAGTAATACAAAACTCCACTCCAGCCTGTCATATGCTTTGTCAAAATCAACTTTGGCAAAAATAAAGTCTATACCTTTCTCCTGAGCATACTCTACTCCTTCCCAAATTGAGACTACAGCTTCAATAAGTCTTCTTCCACGAATGAACCCTTTCTGCTCAATTAAGATATGTTTCATTAAGCTGGGAGTGATCCTGCAGGCTATCACTTTGGCGAGCACTTTGTATACAGAGTTCAGCATAGTCAGAGGCCTCCAATTCTCAAGGAGATCCTTAGGACCACGTTTGTGAATAAGTTTTATCACTCCCATATTAATAATAGTGGGCAGGACAGAGTACTTCATCGATTCTTCCCAGACCTTCTGAATGAAAGGGGCAATCCAATCTTTAAATGCAAGGAAGAACTCACCAGGATTACCATCCAATCCAGGAGTTTTGTTAGGTTTCAGACACTCTATGGCCATCTTAATTTCTGAGATTGAAATAGGAACATCAAGTTGCCTTGCCAGCTCTACAGAGATGACCTTATATCTAACCTCCCAGACAGTGTCACGTGCTTTAGCCTTCAGCTCACTGGGCTCTTCAGGTGAACTAAAGAGCTTTTGAAAGTGATTACGGACCAGCACACAGTTTTCCTCCTCAGGCCTAGCCGTGCCATCATCTATGGACAGCAAGGGTACAAGATCCCTCACTTGTTTTTTCCTCAGTATCTTGAACATTTCTTTAGACGGGCGGTCTATCTTTCCAGCCCACCACTCTCTAAAGAACACCGTGGCATGCTTGAAGGCTAGTTCCTCCTCAGATCTAATATGGGCCCTTAGCTTTGTGATCACTTCTTGTTCCTCAGTTGCAGCATTGCTATTGGCTTCAAGTTCCATAAGCTGGAGATAGATAGATTCTCTCCTTTTCCTCCTAATGATAGTCACCTCTTTCCTAAAACCAATGAGAGCTTTTTGTGACTACCTCAGAGCTTGAGACCAGGCCGCGACAGGGGAGTGAGCTTTGCTGAATGCTCTCACCCAGATCCTCTTGAGTTCATTTTGCACCACCTTAAGATGGAAGAGGGAAGCGTCAGTGTGAAACCATGAATTTCTAACTTTAGTGGCTTTGTCATCCACGGTGACTACTAGGGGATAACGATCCGACAAACAGGAGGAGAATTTAGGTTTGGACTTGACTCTGGAGAATAAGTTGGCTAGATCCGAGGAGATGTAGCATCTGTCTAGTCTTGCCTTCTTGGCATTATCGCCAGAGGAGTAATTCTGCCAAGTGAACTCAAATTCCTCTCCTACATCCCACAAAGAAAAGAGCTCTTTGACTTGGTCCCACCTCTCTTTCTCTAGACCTTTGATTATTTGTCCCAAGCCTTTGTATCTATCCGCTATGGACTCCACCATGTTGAAATCTCCTACAATGACTACTGGTCCATCCATTGCACTAAGCTCCCTCCACAAATTGGCTCTGTCCGCAGTAGCACCCCCTGCATAGACAGAGCAAATCTGAAACTTAACTAGTTTATCTATCCTGATTGAAATCCAGTTAGAACCCCCAACAACCGAGTTAAGGGAAACATCCCAGTTAGTAGGTACACCTAGGACAGCACCTCCAGAGCCTCTAGAATGCGATGAAGAGAACCATCTATGATTCTCAGAGACCTCTTTAAGACGGTTAGATAGATCGATGCCAATGGTTTTGACCTCCTGGAGAGCTGTTATCTCAGAATGGTTAGAGCGGAACCACTGATTCAGCTTCCTGGCTTTGATGGGGTCAGAAAGCCCCTTGATGTTCCACAAGGTAATCCTCATTTACGGGACTTCTTATTGGATTTCTTGGACTGAACTCTGATGGGCGACGCTTGTGGAGCAGCTTGCATAGGTCTTTTGTGAGCTTTGTGAATCTCCATAGGAGTGGACAGCCCAGCCTCTTCCACCTGAGCTTCCTTGACTTTTAAAGCAGAGGTGTCTCTCGCCAGCAAAATTAGGGTTCATTTCTCGCATTACAGTTTGATCATTTTCATTGACCTGATCTTCCAGAGATTTTCCCATCTCTGCTTCTTTATCAGAGCCCGAGAGAAGAGACTCATCAACTTCCGAATCAACCCACTCTGGCAGAGAAGCAAGGAGGGCAAACTTGTTCACAGATTTGGCCCTAGTCTTAGACGCATCCTGCCAGGATTCTTTGGAAGCCCTCTTAGGGGGAGTGGCCCTAGCGGCTTTAGGGGCTTGCTCGAGCGGGGTGGCATCAGGGGAAGCAGGGGAAGGGGCGTTGAGATAGAGGTAAGTCGGGGATAGTTTTTGACGAAGTGCCCGGTGGCACCACAGTGAAAACAGTCGGAAGGGAGGCACTTATACACTATGGTTTGCTCAAAATGATCACCATCATCGGTGAAGATATCAATCGCTGAGGGGAGATCCAACGAAATGTCCATTTCTATGAGAACTTGAGGGTGCCAAGAAGGCACATAATCAGAACGGGGTTTCCCTCCCAGGACTTTCCCCAGTTTCGATCCAATGACTCATAGGTGATTATGGTAGTGGAGGGGCAGATTAGGGAACTCGACCCAGACAGGGTAGTTAACCAAGGCAAAAGCTTCAGGATTGAAATCTTTGTTCCATCGAAAAAGGCTGAGGGGGGAATTGCAGATGAGCCACTGGTCTCTGCTGAGGACATCAAACGCCATGTGCGGGAGCTTGAAACTGAACAGATAGTGATTTTTGGGGAGGGCCTGTATGGTTTCCACTTCAGCACCAATCGCACCCCACTGGAGACGGATCCAGTTTCTGATAGCCTCTGCTGGGGGTCTAGGACCCGGCACCGCCAAGAGACCGATAAGAGCCCTATTCTCTAGGTCGTGTTGGATTCTTTGGATTTGAGAAGAAGGAAGGGTGACTGAGGGCTTACCTCCAATGTGAGAATTTGCTACAGCAGCGCCAGCACCCCCGTTGAAGAGACGATCGGATGAAGAAGGACCATGACATCCGCCAGCGTAGGAGGGAGATTCAGGGCAGAGCCGGCGAGATTCCCATGAGGCTTGAAAGCGGCTTCCATGGGCGGACCATGGAAAGCTTCGTGCGATGCCTGAGCAGGAGACGGGAAGCGCGACGGAGAAGGAGCCGCCCCGTAGAGTTCTTTGGCTAGACGAGGAGCGTTGAACTAAAGAAGAGAAGGTGCATGCATATGCCATGCATTAGGCTGAGGGCAGCCTGACGCGGCGGCCATGCACACAGCCTCGGCCCTGGTGAGACTAATGATGGACTGGAGTTGATCTGACATTGAGTGCTTCTGTTAATCCTTTGCAAAGCATGGATTAACAATCGCTAATCTCCAGAGCTCTTTTCTTTTTCTGAAGAGGGATTCGATTACAAGGGAAGATGCTGGACATCTTGAGAGGCTGGGGAGGAATCTTACAGGGAGTTGGTCATCCGCTCCATCTACAGAAGTTTCTCCAGAATCGAATCTGGGAAGAAATTCCACCACCGCATTTTCTTTGCTGGGGTGGTGTGATCTCAAGCTCTTGTATAGTAGAAGCATTCACCTTGCCACCTTCTCCACTAGAAAGGCTTTGTTCACCACATAAATTAGGGCTTGATGGTCCACTTCAGAAAGAAACTTGTTTCCCAAGAGGTAATGTCAGAATTTACTCACATCATTAATCATTGAGAGATCTTCTCGCTTTGTTGTGTTGTAGTCTCTTTTCGCCCTTATGGGGGCTTTGCTAGAATAATTAATGGGTTGCATACCCCTCTTGCTTCTCCTACATCAGTGCACTACCCACTCCTTTGTCTGAAGCATCTATATACAAATGAAACATTTCATTCTAGTCTGGGGTGAATATTACTGGTGTAGTTGACACCATGCTCTTTAGCCATTGAAATGCCTTTTGACATTCTGGAATCCATTCACACTTTGCATCTTTCTTTGTAAGTTCATACAATGGGTTTGCCACGTGTGCTAAAGTTTTAAAAAACCTAGCATGCCACTTAACCTTACCAAGGAACATCTCTAATTTCTTATTATTCTGAGGAGCAGACATCCAGGATATAGCCTCCGCTTTAGCAAGATCTATGGCCAATCCTTGGGCTGACACAATGTGTCCTAACATTATTCCTGATCTCATTTGCAAATGCACACTTGACTGGATTTAGCTTAAGCCTTGTATCTCTGCATCTCTGCAAACACAGCCTCAAATGATAGATGTGCTTTGCCTTATCTCTAGACACAGTGAAATCATCTACAAAAGCTTTCATGAAGTCTGTCAAGTAATTATAGAAGATCTCTTGCACCATTGTTTCAAAAGTAGCAAGTCCATTTTTCAAACTGAACATCATGACAATCGCCAATGAAGAAACCCCACCATTGAGTGATGAAGGTTGTTTTCTCCATGTCTTCTAGTGCCATTCTTACCTGGTTGTACCCACCACTGAATCCATCCACAAATAATTATATTTTCTTTCCAGCTACCTCATCCATAAAAGAGTTTGTAAATGGGAGTGGAAAGGGATCGGAGGTAGTTACGGCATTCACTTTGTCATACACACACATTCTCATCTACATGTTCTTTTTGGGAACTACCATAATTGGGGATATCCAAGAAGATTTATCTAGTGGCACAATAAAACCTACTCTTAGTAGTTTGTCAATTGCTTCTTTGACTTGTTTGACATAGTTGGGGTTCATTATGTACCTCAGTTGTCAGACTAGTATGGATCCTTCTCTAAAATTGATATTGTGCTAGAAGAATTTAGGGTCAATGTCCTCCATGTCCTCGTACGACCAAGAAAATACATACTTGGTAAATATTATTTCAGTAAGGACAACAACTCTTGCTTGAATTCTTATTCCAGTTCCAGACTAATCTTTAGAGGTTTTCTTCTTTTTCATATCCCAGATTCACCTCTTGTAATCTATCCAGACTTACTTTCAGGGATTTCACTGACATAAACAAGAACATGTGAACATGCTAACAACATATGTTAATAACACAAAAAATCTTGTGATCACATGTTATATTCACAAAGCTTTCACAAGGGCCTAAAAAATTTATCTTTGTCGGCCTTAAATTATCTTGTTAGGTGGCCACTGACCTACTATTATGTGAAGATGGTAACATAAGAACATGTGAATATCTTATTCCCATGTGTACCCAAGCTTTTAAGGGGTTCCTAAATGGCAAGTGACCTGTTATTTTGTGAACGGTAACATGAGAACATGTGAATAACTTGTTCACATGTGTTATTATCACAAAAAATCTTGTGAGTCACGTAAATATTAAATCCCTGCTTACTTTCACTACATTTTTCTTCTGGTTCTCTTTTTTCTTCTGCACCCAATGGATCTGTTAAATCTCTTCCTCTTGCTCTAGATTCAAGGCCCATTCAATCTCTTCCGAGGGTTTTTTCTACATGGTTTTGCTTAGTTTTGTTCACCTTGAGCCCTTTGGTTTTACGGAATTTGAGTCTTTTTTCTTTATTTCGTTGGCATCTTTTTTCGCATTTTCATCTTTTCCTTCTGCATAGTCCCCATCACTTCATCTACATGTAACCTGTATAAGAGCACTAGGTCCTGATGCTCATGGAGTATTCTGTCTTCATCATCATCAAAGCCTTCTGACATATTGAATGTCTCTCCATGAACTGGCCTTTAAGCAGGTGTTACTCATCCCTTTATGTCGGAAAGATCAACATGAACTTTACGCTTCCATTTTTTGATAGAGATTCTGTTTCTGCCCCATCTCTGCTTTACTTTTCCATGTCTCAACCACGGCCTTCCTAATAACGCCTGGTAAGACCCGATGTGATTTTCAGTGGTTATGACCACCAAGTGTACCTTGAACTTTACTTGTTTGATTCTCATTTGGACATTCTTGATAGTTCCTTTATGAACCATGTGAGATCCCACTGTCCCCTTTGCGCACCGGATTCTCGGATGGTAGCAGCGGAAGTAGCTTACTCTTGCGCCGGGCAGGGTTTCTCACTCAGGGCCTCGCCCTCGAATGTCTGGGCGGCACGAGACTAAGCTGGTGGTCATTCCGAAAACTGAAACCGGGAAAATTTTCCCTGCCCGAAAAACGGGGACGATTCCACCATTTGTATTTTCTTAACAAATTTCTCTAATAATGAGGTCAAGATACTGAACTAACCTTCATTTGATTAAATCAGATAGAAGGGAAACTACTTGAAGGAATCAACGCTTTTTTCCTAATTGAATCAGACACAGCCGTTTATCTATTCATTAGAGAAGTCTTCAGGCTTTTAATTCACTACTCACGTTCTAAGTGTATTCCTATTGATCAATTTTATTATTAAAACTCTACTCATTCCAGCCTAACCCCATTCGGGCCTTGGGTTAGCCACCGCCCAACCACTGGAATTGGTAGAACCAGACAAGTACTCACCCACCCATAATTGAATGCCTTTCTTAACTTTTGCTTTAGAATACAGATACGCACACACTCCTCTTTAAACTTTAACTTTTAAAACAATCCATTGACAAACAATTATTCGTTACAGATGTCATAACTCAAAATTTCCATTCAATCCTTGTTTCTCACAAACAGTATCACTCTAGACTCTCCGTTGAGACCAGCAAGTCAACAACGAGATCCAGTAATAGATTACAATAATTTTCTCATCATCATACATATATATATCTTCCCCCACAACATACGCATGGGTGTCCTAAGCACCGCGAGCCCGTGCATCGCCTGGTCAGAACCCTCCAAGATCCTCCTTAGGTGTCTTGGCACTTCACTCAGGGACCACTTCGTCGGCCCTCGCCCATCGTACCGGAAGCACACCACCCAAGCTGGTCAAGACCTGGGCAGGTTTTTGCCGCATGAGCCGTCCTTTGAACACTCCTTGCCAGGTGTTACAACTGAACTTCCCTTAGAAAAACACATATACCAAATGCTCCCTCCAGCATTCTAGCGTAAGACGGTCCTTTAAGAAAATAGGGTTTCTGTGCAAGTTTTCAGTTTTGATTTTCTTTTGAATACAATGAGTATATCTTAATTCCGTATCCCAAGACTTCTAGATCACAGGTCTGGAATCCCAAGCAGAATTCTGTAATCTTGATCCTCAGAGCAAAATCAAAGGTCTCAATTTAATTTCAAATTCGATGGGTGATTTGATTGAATTTTCTTGAACTGGTTACATCGTCTTTTCTTGAAACTCACGAAGGAGATTAAGTGGTGGTCATAGTCTGATTCAGGGTTCCAGTCTGGAAAGGTTCTCCCTGAACTATCTTTCTTGAAGGGTAATATTTCAATTACTACTTTACTGAATTTCATTCATTTACTATTTTGCTTAACTGAATTGAAAACTAAACACGTATTCCTATGAGGAATAAATTAATCATTTATCTAAAATTTTGACTTCGATAGATCTTCTGAATTTTCTCATTACCATCCTAGAGAATATTAAACAATAGAATTTTCCTTCACAGAGTATTTACTTATTCATTTACCATTATTCGTGGGATTTAAACAATGATTAAAGAGAACTCTCATTTTGATATTAAAAAAATTATGTATGCATCTCTTTATGCATAAAATCCAACTTCTATGGAAATAACACTTTTATATGAAAGAAAATCATTTTATGCATCTATTTATGCATAAAAATCAATTTTGATGAAAGTTAACTAACACTTTTATAATAATAAAAATCTTTTATACATCTATTTATGCATAAAAATCCATTTTGATGAAAGTAACACTTTTATAATAATAAAAATCTTTTAGGCATAAAAATCAATATTGATGAAAGTAACACTTTTATGATAAAAAATTTTTTTAATGCATCTATTTATGCATAAAAATCAATATTGATGAAAGTAACACTTTTATAGTAAAAAAATTCTTTTATGCATCTATTTATACATAAAAATCAATATTCATGAAAGTAACACTTTTACAGTTTAAAAAATTCTTTTATGCATTGATTTATGCATAAAAATCAATATTGATGAAAGTAACACTTTTATAATAAAAAAAATTCTTTTATGCATCTATTTATGCATAAAATTCAATATTGGTGAAAGTAACACTTTTATAATAATAAAAAATCTTTTATGCATCTATTTATGCATAAAATCAATATTGATGAAAGTAACACTTTTATATAAAAAAAATATCCAATATGCATCTTTCTATACATAGAATTTAAATCTAATGAAAATCACTCTTTTATAAAAAAAAAATAACCAATATGCATCTTTCTATGCATAGAATTTAATTTTAATGAAAAAACAAGTTTATAATAAAAATACTTCTACTATGCATTTTTCTATGCCTAGAATGAAAATAACACTTTTAGAATACACAAATGGTGGGGATTACTATTTTTGAATAATAAAAGATAAAACTTATTTCACAATATTTAAGAAAATTTTACCATAACCTCCTTTGTATGGCTGACCATTTTTCAATTTTTCCTATCCTTAAGTCACTTAAAAATTATCCCCAAATGGTTTAAAGCATTCTAAACTAATCAAATTCCACTTTTAAAAGAGAAATAATATGAAAAGTTTAATTCCAACAATTAGATTACTTATCTAGGATAAAGAAAGGCTGAATTTAAGAATGAGAGAGGGGGAAAGCCTTCCCAACAAGGCATAGCATCATTTTATATTTCAAAGAAAACAAAAATTAGAAAACCACTAAAAAAGAATAAAGAAAAAGTAGGATTTCTAGCTTACATGAATTTTAGAGAGCTTTCCTTTCGCTTGATGGTTTGAGGGATCTACTCTTGTTTGCAACAACAAGAGTGGCCACTAATTCTTTAGAAGAGGGAATGGTCAAAAACTAATGAATTATTAAGAAATTCATAGTTTTTGGCTCTGGGAGGAGTAGAGTAACAGTGCATAAAACACTTTTAAGTTTCTACAAAGGAGAAGGCTTCTATTTATAGAAAAAAGTGAGCTTCTAACCAAGCAAACTGATTCTAGAATTTTCCAAATCAGTTTGGTCAATTTTTAACCATTTTTGGGTCAGTTTAGCTTACTTTTTGGAACTAGACTTGAATAAAGAGAGAGGAGAGATGAAATATCTCAATATTTGAGAATTTAAAACTCCACCACACATGTGAAATAGGTGCCTCCTTCATGAGGGGGAATCCCCACTCTGAGGTGTCAAAAATTTATTTTTTTAGTATTTCCTTAGTCCACTCTTCATCTTATGTGAGTACTTACTCATTTTTGGGGGGATTTTCTTTATTTCTTCTATTTATCTTCTCCTTATATTTGGATGAATCTGATTGGCCCCTTAGAACCTTAATTTAAAATTTTTCAAAAATCTGGACCCCTAGGATAAGGCCTTTTGAACAAATTATAATCGATTTCTAAGGCACCTTCTAAAAATCTTTTTGAACTTCTATTTTAGGGAAATTTATTTTAATAAGAAGAGATATTTTTCCATCCAAAAATATCTAAAATCTGAATAATCTCTCTCTAGAATATTTTCTCTCTCTAAGCAAAAATAGGTCGAAACAAGATCTTTTATATTTCTGAAGAGGGATTTGATTACAGGGGAAGATACTGGACATCTTGAGGGGATGGGGAGGAATCTTACATTCTCTCCCACTTGAAAAACGTGAGATGTCCTCATCTCGCAAAAAGTGGGAGGGGTAATCCCACAACAGTTCGGCTTCTTTCTCCGAGGTGGCATCTTCAAAAGGATAGAAATTCTATTTGACCAACAATTCTCTCAGAATTCTGTTCCTAAGAACCTTTTCTCAAACATCAAGGATTTCTTCAGGTTGGAGTTCCATCTGCCCTTGGGTTCAAGAAGTTAAGATTTCATCATCAAGCACGTGATTTGGGCTTGGTATATACTTTTTAAGAAGGCTGACATGAAATACATTATGTACTTTGAGATGAGGAGGCAGAAGAAGATCGTAGGCTAAGTCACCTACTTTCTTTGTGACCAGATATGGTCCACAATATCTAGGGGATAACTTCTTCTACTTCCTAAGAGATAGAGAACTTATTTTGGGACGTACTCGAATGAAGACCATATCTGCTTCTTTGAATTTTCTGTCTGTCCTCTTCTTATCTATATATTGCTTCTGTCTATCCTGGGGAGCTTTTATTTCTTTGGAATCTTTTAAAATTAGATGGTACAGGCTTCGACAGGACCTTAACTACAAAGGATTTGGCAAAGTCCTTTGCCATTCTTACTGCTTCGGCCATTGAGATAGCTTTGGCATTCTTCACTAAGGTGTCCAATGGCTCGTTCATTCCTTAAATGAATCAGGCCATCAACTGCTCTTCATCCAATTGCGGGGAATATTTAAGGAGAAGGGCAAAAGCCTAATGGTACTCTTCATGGCTATCCTGCTTTAGTTCCAAGAGCTCATTCATTTTAGTTTGAAGGAAGCTCGGAGGACAAAACCTCTTTCTGAGGTAAGCTTTAAGATCGGTCTAGGTCTGGGTATTCCGATCGAGACGGGTAGTCTCGCAGTGGTTCCTCCAAGCGACCCTGGTCGTTTCCACAATCTTTAACCTGGCGAGAGCCATCTTGCTTATCTCATTGTAGCCAGCTACATCAAAGTATTCCTCCATTGCCTCAATCCACTTTCCCACTATTTCACCTAACTGCTCCCCTTCACCCTTGAAGGGACCAGGTTTGGATCTGTGCAGGGCTTTTCGAACATCCGGATCTAACTCTTCGTCATCAGTTAGAGGATTCGACTGCCTTGCATGGGCCACGCGCCTCATGACTGACAAAACGAGTTTTTTGTCAACTTAACTTTGACAAAAGATTTATGATTATTTAATTTTTACGATTTATTCTTTAAACAGATAATTATTTCATCATACTTTATGAAACAAGACTTACTCTGATAATTTTATTAACTAATCACAATCATGAAAACAATTTGAATTTTTTTTGTAAAACATCATTTATTATCAAAAATTTTAAATATATACATAGAGCACCACAGCTCCCAAAATCACTGCCTCAATCGTATATGCATAAAGAAGTAAAACTGCAAGGGAGACATGCCATGGTACACACGATTCATTACAGAAAGAGGTGCAGTAATTCTACTTCTAGGGATAAAGCGGCTAAGAAGCCTAAAAACTTGGCATAAAATTCTGAAGTTCCTGGGTGAATGATCAAAGAGTTGCACATGCTGAACAAGCCCTAGCCTTATCAGAATCATCGCTAAGGAAATATTTTGCCTGAGCCTCTAACGTTGACTGGTACTAACATTAATACATCGTCCTCCACAGAACCACATATACCGACATCGCTCAAGAGGATCAGGAAAGTAAAGACTCTCAAAATGACATGCGAGTCTCACTCTGCTTACTCGGGTCGTAGCAGAGTTGATGAGGTGCTCGAATGCAAAGGCTATCATATCCTGACTCTGGGAGAGTTCAGGAATGCCCGATAGATTCGGGGTATCCATCTATAAATTTCCAATTCAATTTATGAGTTTTCAATTTTTGAAGTTCATTCAACATAATATTACCAAGTGAAAACATTATTTCCCAGATTTACTTTAAAAATTTAAGCAATTTCTGATGCTGTTATGTAAATTTACAACAGGGCTCTGATACCAACTGTAAGATCCCACTGCCCCCACTGCGCACCGGATTCCTAGATGGTAGCAGCGAAAGTAGCTTCCTCTTGCACGAGGTAGGGTTTCTCAGTCGTGGCCTCACCCTCGAATGTCCGAGCACACGAGACTAAGCTAGTGGTCATTCGAAAAACCAAAATCGGGAAATTTTTCCTTGCGCGAAAAATGGGGATAATTCCACCATTTTTATTTTCTTAACGAATTTCTCCAACGAGGTCAAGATACCAAACTAACCTTCATCTGATTAAATCAGATAGAAGGAAAACTATTACAGACTTAACTTGAAGGAATCAACGCTTTTTTCCTAATTGAATCAGGCAGAGCCATTGATCTATTCATTAGAGAAGTCTTCAGGCTTTTAATTAAGTACGCGAGTTCTAAGCATATTCCTATTGATCAATTTTATTATTAAAACTCTACTCATTCCAGCCTAACCCCATCCGGCCCATGGGTTATAGCCACCGCCCAACCACTGGAATTGGTAGAGCAAGACAAGTACTCACCCACCCATAATTGAATGCCTTTCGTAACTTCTTCTTTAGAATACAGATACGCACACACTTCTCTTTAAACTTTAACTTTTAAAACAATCCATATTGGTTACAGATGTCATAACTCAAAATTTCCATTCAATCCTTGTTTTTCACAAAACAGTATCACTCTGGACTCTCCGTTGAGACCAGCACGTCAGCAATGAGATCCAGTAATAGATTACAATAATTTTCTCGTTATCATACATATATATATTTTCCACGACATATGCATGGGTGTCCTAAGCACCGCGAGCCCGTGCATTGCCTAGTCAGAACCCTCGGGATCCTCCTTAGGTGTCCTGGCACTTCACTCAGGGACCGCTTCATCGGCCCTCACCCATCGTACCAGAAGCACACCATTTTTCACCTTACCCAGGCTGGTCAAGACCTGGGCAGGTTTTTGCCACGTGAGTCGTCCTTTGACACTCCCCGCCAGCTGTTGTTGTTGCAACCGAACTTCCCTTAAAAAAACACATATACCAAATGCTCCCTCCACCATTCTGGTGTAAGACAGTCCTTTAAGAAAACAGGGTTTCTATGCAAGTTTTCAGTTTTGATTTTCTTTTGAATACAATGAGTATATCGTAATTCCGTATCCCAAGACTTCTAGATCATCACAGGTCTCGATTCCCAAGCAGAATTTCTCAAATTCTGTAATCTTGATTGTCAGATCAAAACCAAAGGTCTGAATTTAATTTCAGATTCGGTGGGTGATTTGATTGAATTTTCCTGAACTGGTCACATCGTCTTTTCTTCAAACTCGCGAAGGAGATTAAGTCGTGGTCATAGTTTGATTCAACGTTTGAGTCTGGAAAGGTTCTCCCTAAACTATCTTTCTCGAAGGGTAATATTTCAATTACTACTTTACTGAATTTCATTCATTTACTATTTTGCGTAACTGGATTTAAAACTAAACACGTATTCCTATTGAGGAATAAATTGATCATTTATCTAAAATTTCGACTTCGATAGATCTTCTAAATTTTCTCATTACCATCCTAGAGAATATGAAACAGTAGAATTTTCCTTCACAGAGTATTTACTTATTCATTTACCAATATTCATAGGATTTAAACAATGATTAAAGAGAACTCTCATTTTGATATAAAAAAATACTGTATGCATCTATTTATGCATAAAATCCAACTTCTTTGGAAATAACACAATATCTAAAATCTGAATAACCTCTCTCTAGAACATTTTCTCTCTCTAGGTAAAAACAGGTAAAAACAAGATCTTTTATATTTCTGAAGAGGGATTTGATTACAGGGGAAGATACTGGACATCTTGAGGGGCTGGGGAGGAATCTTACAAACCACCATTCTATTATATGCCATTCTTATGTTGAATACAATGGGATTCCATTTGAGACCCAATCTCACTATAGTTTCTTTAGTAAATGACATTTACTCTATATCCACCATCTAGTACTACATCATGGATGAGCCCGTTGTTCAGTTGGATTGTGACTTTGGCCACTTCATCATCTCTAGATGCTGGGAGTTCCTCAACTTGCACGCTTCTGCATCTTGGGGTTTCTTCTTCTTCTGAGTGCTTTAGTTCCTTGCTTAGTCCTTCAATGCCTATCATCAAAATTTTAGCCTTGAATTTTGGACATAAGTCCAATACTTGTCTCAGCAGAACCTATCTATCCAATAGCATTGATACTACATTGGTTTGTAACTAATCAGCATCCTTCTTGCTTTCTTCCAAGAAGATTTCATTGTTGTTCTCTACACGCATCTTGTGCAAATTTTTTCCTCCTTCCAGGTGATCTGCAATGAATTCGCATGAGCCACCCACCTTCTACTTACCTTGTCTTCTTTCTATTTATTTAGTGGTTTGGATCCTCACCTTCTCCTGTTGTTCCCAATCCACAATTGCCTTCTTGTAGACTTTGGGTGAGTCATGATTATCTAGCGGAGTGATAACTACATGAGATTCATTTTCCTTTGCCCTTGTGATTGCCAAGATGCCTTGAACCTCTCCATCTATATGTCATCCGCCTGAATCATGTTGGAACTTGGGGGATTCTCTTTGAGTTCAATTAACTTTTCTTGTCTTTCTTCATCATGTTTTTTCTTCATGGCACATTCCACCTTGGTGTGCCCAAGCTTTTGACAGTAGTCTCATGCGAAGGTTGTAGAACCATCAGCATGTCCTTGGCTTCTTCTATAATTTTTGGAGCCTTTAATCCCATAGCTTCCCATCCCTAAGGTCTTCTTTCCACTCCTTCCATACTATTCACCATGGGAGATCTATTTTTCAAGTTGTACATGTAGCTCCATGTACTATGATTATACATGTTACATATAGTACATGTTGGTGTCATTGTGCATTCCTCCTTGAGGTGGCCTTCCTGTTTGCATTGAGAGAAGAACACATTTTTATAGAATTCTAAGCTTTTTCTCTTTTGCATCTCTTGCATTAGCTGCTTCACTTGCAGCACAAGTTCTCGAGGACGCAGTTGTACCCTCGCGGTTTTCTTCTTTTTGTCTTCCTTTTCTTTACGACCATTGGAGTCTTCTGTGAGGTGTCGCTTGAATCATCCTCCTTAACTATGACACTTTTCTTGGACATTCTCTTTTGTCTTCTTTCTTAACTTCTTTTTTCTGCCATTTTGGCCAGCTTGACCAATTCCGTAAACTCCTCTTCAGTTTCTGCTTGCTTTGTGTTGACTGCTACATGGATGTCTGGCTTAAGCCTTTGGACAAAGCAGTCTCCAACTATTTGCATTGAGGGTTGGGTTTGTTTTGCCACTCTCTGCCTCAAGCTCAACACTTTTTTTGCATAGGCCTCTACATCCATGTCTTTTTGTCGGAGTTCTCTCATTCGATCACAGAGTTGAGTTGTACATTTTATCTTACAAAATCTCCCCATAAAAGCAGTCATGACCTATTCATAAGTTTAGGAATGAAAGATCCATGTCCCCACTACGCAACGAATTTAGGGGTACTAGCAGCGGAAGTAGCGCTTCTTGCATGGGGCAGGGTCCCTTACTCGGGGCCTCGCCCATGGATATCCGGACAAGAGACTAATCCCTCGGTTCTTTCAAAACCGAACCCGAAAAAACTTCCCTCGCTCGAAAAGCACAGGTGATTCCTCTAGGATATTTTTACTTTCAAGTAGTCAAAAGCCTTAACTAACTGAACTAATGTGACCGAACCCGTAAGTATCATAGTTAGATCAAGGAAAAGACTTGCACTTGGATCATAGAGACTAACGTTTTTTTCTTGATTGAGAGGCACAGTCATTCTATAGAACAATTTTTTATCCAGGATTTACTTCATCTATCGTACCATAACAAAATTGAGTCTC
Organism: Cibotium barometz; assembly: GCF_041138505.1. Lineage (NCBI taxonomy): Eukaryota > Viridiplantae > Streptophyta > Polypodiopsida > Cyatheales > Cibotiaceae > Cibotium > Cibotium barometz. The sequence goes on along the minus strand of NC_141067.1, from coordinate 45,087,946 downwards.
AATTTTAGGGATCCATCAGTCCAACCTAACTCCATCCAGTCCCATGGGTTAGGCAACCGCCCAACCACTGTAGTGCCCAACCACTGTAGTGATGGGATCCAATTAGGAATTTGGTTAGGTTTTGTCCCGAGTACCAGGAAAAAGAGTTCCCAGGCCCCCTAGCTGGATATTCATGCAAACTTAAAACTAGTCACACCACTTACACACCCAATATACCTTTTTCACAGATTCAGCTGTCTTTAAAATAATCATTTAATGAAATCATAGTGTCACTGATCATAATCCTCAAAATCTCCAGTTGAATCCTAATTTTCAATCATTCCTTCATTGGTGTACCTATGGCATCATTGGCAACCAGAACGCTCACCACCTATCCACTCAGGGGCCTTCTCGATGGTTCCTAGCTCATAGTACTCGGAAATATATTCACATATCAAAATGGGATATCGGTTGAACATCAACAAGATCAACCATCCGATCCATATAAAAGACCCATGGACTCATCCGTTGAAGACCAGCAAGGTCAATCAACCAGATCCATGCCCGAATTCAGAAAACAACTCTTACTTCTGTTTCAATATCTTCCACGATGCACGTGTGGGTATCTTCGGTGACCCAGAGCCCGAGCACCATATGGTCAACACCCTCTAGGATCCTTCGCAGGTCACCTAGCGCTTCACTCATAGGCTGCTTCCTTGGTCCCTCATCCACCATACCGGAAGCTCACCAGTTAAACCGAACCGAGGCTGGTCAAGACCTCGGCTGACTTTGCTACGCGAGACGTCCTCCGTTGACTCTCTGTTAGCTGTTGCAACTTTATCAGTTAGGTCTCCACCACGACCTCATTCACAAGATGGTCAAAATGCTTCCCCAACATTCTTGACATAAAACAGTCATTTAAAAATAGGTCATAAATATAGTTCTATAACAAACTCTCGTCTTCATCGGCCCTCAACCATCGTACCGGAAGCACACCATTTTTCACCATACCGTAAACAATCCATATTGGTTACAGATATCATAACTCAAAATTTCCATTCAATCCTTGTTTTTCACAAAACAGTATCACTTTGGACTCTCCGTTGAGACCAGCACGTCAGCAACGAGATCCAGTAATAGATTACAATAATTTTCTCGTTATCATACATATATATATATTCCACGACATATGCATGGGTGTCCTAAGCACCACGAGCCCATGCATTGCCTAGTCAGGACCCTCCAGGATCCTCCTTAGGTGTCCTAGCACTTCACTCAGGGACCGCTTCATCGGCCCTCACGCATCGTACCGGAAGCACACCATTTTTCACCATACCCAGGCTGGTCAAGACCTGGGCAGGTTTTTGCCGCGTGAGTCGTCCTTTGACACTCCCCGCCAGCTGCTATTGTTGCAACCGAACTTCCCTTAGAAAAACACATATACCAAATGCTCCCTCCACCATTCTGGTGTAAGACAGTCCTTTAAGAAAACAGGGTTTCTATGTAAGTTTTTAGTTTTGATTTTCTTTTGAATACAATGAGAATATCTTAATTCTGTATCCCAAGACTTCTAGATCATCACAGGTCTCGATTCCCAAGCAGAATTTCTCAAATTCTGTAATCTTGATTGTCAGATCAAAATCAAAGGTCTCAATTTAATTTCAGATTTGGTGGGTGATTTGATTGAATTTTCCTGAACTGGTCACATCGTCTTTTCTTCAAACTCACGAAGGAGATTAAGTTGTGGTCATAGTTTGATTCAAGGTTTGATTCTGGAAAGGTTCTCCCTGAACTATCTTTCTCGAAGGATAATATTTTAATTACTACTTTACTGAATTTCATTCATTTACTATTTTGCTTAACTGAATTTAAAACTAAACACGTATTCCTAATGAGGACTAAATTAATCATTTATCTAAAATTCTAACTTCAATAGATCTTCTAAAATTTCTCATTACCATCCTAGAGAATATGAAACAGTAGAATTTTCCTTCACAGAGTATTTACTTATTCATTTACCAATATTCATAGGATTTAAACAATGATTAAAGAGAACTCTCATTTTGATATAAAAAAATACTGTATGCATCTATTTATGCATAAAATCCAACTTCTTTGGAAATAACACAATATGTAAAATCTGAAAAACCTCTCTCTAGAACATTTTCTCTAGGCAAAAACAGGTAAAAACAAGATCTTTTATATTTCTGAAGAGGGATTTGATTACTGGGGAAGATACTGGACATCTTGAGGGGCTGGGGAGGAATCTTACAAACCACCATTCTATTATATGTCATTCTTATGTTGAATAGAATGGGCTTCCATTTGAGACCCAATCTCACTGCAGTTTCTTTAGTAAATGACATTTACTCTAGATCCACCAACTAGTACTACATCATGGATGAGCCCGTTGTTCAGTTGGATTGTGACTTTGGCCACTTCATCATCTCTAGATGCTGGGAGTTCCTCAGCTTGCACGCTTCTGCATCTTGGGGTTTCTTCTTCTTCTGAGTGCTTCAGTTCCTTGCTTAGTCCTTCAATGCCTATCATCAAAATTTTAGCCTTGAATTTTGGACATAAGTCCAATACTTGTCTCAGCAGAACCTATCTATCCAATAGCATTGATACTACATTGGTTTGTAACTAATCAGCATCCTTCTTGCTTTCTTTCAAGAAGATTTCATTGTTGTTCTCTACACGCATCTTGTGCAAATTTTTTCCTCCTTCCAGGTGATCTGCAATGAATTCGCATGAGCCACCCACCTTCTGCTTACCTTGTCTTCTTTCTATTTCTTTAGTGGTTTGGATCCTCACCTTCTCCTGTTGTTCCCAATCCACAATTGCCTTCTTGTAGACTTTGGGTGAGTCATGATTATCTAGCGGAGTGATAACTACACGAGATTCATTTTCCTTTGCCCTTGTGATTGCCAAGATGCCTTGAACCTCTCCATCTATATGTCATCCGCCTGAATCATGTTGGAACTTGGGGGATTCTCTTTGAGTTCAATTAACTTTTCTTGTCTTTCTTCATCATGTTTTTTCTTCATGGCACATTCCACCTTGGTGTGCCCAAGCTTTTGACAGAAGTCTCATGCGAAGGTTGTAGAACCATCGGCATGTCCTTGGCTTCTTCTGTAATTTTTGGAGCCTTTAATCCCATAGCTTCCCATCCCTAAGGTCTTCTTTCCACTCCTTCCATACTATTCAACATGGGAGATCTATTTTTCAAGTTGTACCTGTAGCTCCATGTACTATGATTATACATGTTACATATAGTACATGTTGGTGTCATTGTGCATTCCTCCTTGAGGTGGCCTTCCTGTTTGCATTGAGAGAAGCACACATTTTTATAGAATTCTAAGCTTTTTCTCTTTTGCATCTCTTGTATTAGCTGCTTCACTTGCAGCACAAGTTCTCAAGGGCTCATTTGTGCCCTCGCGGTTTTCTTCTTTTTGTCCTTCCTTTTCTTTACGAGACCGTTGGAGTCTTCTGTGAGGTGTCGCTTGAATCATCCTCCTAAGCTGTGAAACTTTTCCTGGACATTCTCTTTTATCTTCTTTCTTAACTTCTTTTTTCTGCCATTTTGGCCAGCTTGACCAATTCCTTAAACTCCTCTTCAGTTTTTGCTTGCTTTGTGTTGACTGCTACATAAATGTCTGGCTCAAGCCCTTGGACAAACCAATCTCCAACTATTTGCATTGAGGGTCGGGTTTGTTTTGCCACTCTCTGCCTCAAGCTCAACACTTTTTTTGCATAGGCCTCTACATCCATGTCTTTTTGTCAGAGTTCTCTCATTTGATCATTTTATCTTACAAAATCTCCCCATAAAAGCAGTCATGACCTATTCATAAGTTTAGAAATGAAAGATCCATGTCCCACTACGCAACGAATTTAGGGGTGCTAGCAGCGGAAGTAGCGCTTCTTGCGTGGGGTAGGGTCCCTCACTCGGGGCCTCGCCCATGGATATCCGGACAAGACACTAATCCCTCGGTTCTTCCAAAATCGAACCCGAAAAAACTTCCCTCGCTCGGAAAGCAAGGGCGATTCGTCTAGGATATTTTTACTCTCAAGTAGTCAAAAGCCTTAACTAACTGAACTGATGTGACCGAACCCGTAAGTATCATAGTCAGATCAAGGAAAAGACTTGCACTTGGATCATAGAGACCAACGTTTTTTTCTTGATTGAGAGGCACAGCCATTCCATAGAACAATTTTTTATCCGGGATTTACTTCATCTATCGTACCATAACAAAATTGAGTCTCAATTTTAGGGATCCATCAGTCCAACCTAACTCCATCCAGTCCCATGGGTTAGTAGGCAACCGCCCAACCACTGTAGTGATGGGATCCAATTAGGAATTTGGTTAGGTTTTGTCTCGAGTACCAGGGAAAAGAGTTTCTAGGCCCCCTAGCTGGATATTCATGCAAACTTAAAACTAGTCACACCACTTACACACCCAATATGAAATTGCCTTTTTCACAGATTGAGCTGTCTTTAAAATAATCATTTAATGAAATCATAGTGTCACTGATCATAATCCTCAAAATCTCTAGTTGAATCCTAATTTCCAATCATTCCTTCATTGGTGTACCTATGGCATCATTGGCAACCAGAACGCTCACCACCTATCCACTCAGGGGCCTTCTCGATGGTTCCTAGCTCATAGTACTCGGAAATATATTCACATATCAAAATGGGATCTCGGTTGAAGATCAACAAGATCAACCATCCGATCCATATAAAAGACCCATGGACTCATCCGTTAAAGACCAGCAAGGTCAATCAACCAGATCCATGCCCGAATTCAGAAAACAACTCTTACTTCTGTTTCAATATCTTCCACGATGCACGTGTGGGTATCTTCGGTGACCCAGAGCCCGAGCACCATATGGTCAGCACCCTCTAGGATCCTTCGAAGATACCCACACGATGCACGTGTGGGTATCTTCGGTGACCCAGAGCCCGAGCACCATATGGTCAGCACCCTCTAGGATCCTTCGCAGGTCACCTAGCGCTTCACCCATAGGCTGCTTCCTTGGTCCCTCATCCACCGTACCGGAAGCTCACCATTTAAATCGAACCAAGGTTGGTCAAGACCTCGGCCGACTTTGCTACGCGAGATGTCCTCTGTTGACTCTCTGTTAGCTGTTACAACTTTATCAGTTAGGTCTCCACCACGACCTCATTCACAAGATGGTCAAAATGCTTCCCCAACATTCTTGACATAAAACAGTCATTTAAAAACAGGTCATAAATACAGTTCTATAACGAACTCTCGTCTTTCCACATTGTTCCACATCAATCCACATTATTTAATTCCACATCCATTTCATATGTATTCCTATTCTCATCCAATCACATCATTTTCATCTCATCACATCTTTCCTCAATTTATCCTCATCAGATCTCATCCACTTGCATCATCTACCCATATCCACATCTCATCATATCCACTTGCATCTACCCATATCCACATCTCATCACATCACATTCATTCATATTCATCACATTCACATTCATTCATATCCATCACATTCATTCTCATCACCATCCCATCACATACATTCTACCCACATAACATCACATCACATCTATCTCATTCATACACATCTCATCTCATTCATCCACATCCATCTAATCGTTCACATGTATGACTTCTCACATCTATCCATTCATTCATATCTATCACTTCATATCCACATATATTCATGTCACATCACATCTCTTTACATCACATCACATTCTTTCACATACACATCTACATCCATTCTTTCACATACATCCACATCCATTCTTTCACATACATATCCACATCCATTCTTTCACATCCACATCCATTCTTTCATATCCACATCCATTCTTTCACATACACATCCACATCCATTCTTTCACATATCACATCCACATCCATTCTTTCACATACACATCCATATCCATTCTTTCATATATCACATCCACATCCATTCTTTCACATACACATCCATATCCATTCTTTCATATACATATCCGCATCCATTTTCATCACATACATTCACATCCATTCTTTCACATACTCATTCACATATATATTTACATCCATATCGTTCATTTACATCCTGACTCATATGACATCACATCTCATCACATCTATTCACCTCACATCTCATCACCTCTATTCACATCACATCCGTCCATCCATTCATTCACATCTATCTGATTCACATCACATCTCATCACATCTATTCACCTCACATCTCATCACCTCTATTCACATCACATCCATCCATCCATTCATTCACATCCATGTGATTCACATCACATCTATTCACCCCACATCTCATCACCTCTATTTACATCACATCCATCCATCTATTCATTCATATCTATCTGATTCACATCACATCTCATCACATCTATTCACCTCACATCTCATCACCTGTATTCACATCATATCCATCCATCCATTCATTCACATCCATCTGATTCACATCACATCTATTCGCCCCACATCTCATCATCTCTATTCTTATCACATCCATCCATCCATTCATTCACATCTATCTGATTCACATCACATCTATTCATAGAATTTAAACATAGAATTTAAGAGAATTCTAATTTTGATATAAAAATTCTTTATGCATAAAAAATCAATTTTCATGGGAATAACATTTTTGAAATAAAAATAATTCTTTTATGCATAAAAATCAATTTTAATGAGAATAACACTTTTAAAATAAAAATAATTCCTTTATGCATCTTTCTATGCAAAATAATCAATTTTAATGAGAATAACACTTTTGAAATAAAAATAATTCCTTTATGCATCTTTCTATGCATAAAAATCAATTTTAGTGTGGCCAACATTCCAACGGGTTGATGCCTCTTTGGGCTTACTTTTTGGGTCTTATTTGTTTGCCTGGGTCTTATATTAGTATCCATTGTAAGATGGACCTCTTTGGATCCTTTTTACGAGTCACTGCCCATTAGTAGGTCGTTGCTTATTTGTGGGTCTTTGCCCATTTGTGTTTTTTTTTGTTTTTTTAAATAATAGTTATTATTATGTAAAAAGATTTTTATCATATTTGTGTAAAATGTTGTGTGTGCACGCAAATAGCTTGAAAGAGTAGTCATGTTTGTGCTCAAGAATAGCCTGAATATTTAGGCATGTTGGTGATGTGAGTGAGTTATTAAATATAAAATTGATTTTTAATTGATTATAAAGTAAATATTATTTTTTTTGTTTAAGTTAAAAAAATGATTGTTATTACTAGTGGAGCACCCTTGGATCATGCTCTAAAGTAGAGATAGATCAAAGTTAAAATTATTTCTATTATCAAAATTATCTATGTTAAAGTTTTTTTTTAAAAAAAATAAAAAAGGTTATTGTTAGTTGTTGGTTTTTTTTTTTTAATTGATGGCAGCGGGCGTCACCTTGTGACAATGTAGTTCTCGCATAAGCAGTGCTGCGCAGGTTGAATGCTACGCAGGTGGTTCTGGTTGCGATTCTCGTCGTAGAGAGAAGGGTAGGTCTCGGATTGGACGAACATTGCAGGCATGACATTATCGTCGTTCTTTTGGTCAACCCAGTTCCAGTAGGGGAGGGCGAAGGAGGGGTCATTGATCAGGCTGGCCAGAATCCTTTCATGGAAGCAGAGATAGTAGCGGGGTTGGCGGAGGCAGAGGTGGTATTACTGTTGATGATCGTGGAAAGGAGCCCGCCAAGTATTTTGCAGGCGACTCTTCTTTTCTTGGCGTGGGTTGGTGTAGGAGTAGGGGAGGGCGAAGGAGGGGTCATTGATCAGCAGGCTGGCCAGAATCCTTTCATGGAAGCAGAGGTAGTAGCGGGGTTGGCGGAGGCGGAGGCGGAGGTGGTATTGCTGCTGATGATCATGGAAAGGAGCCCGCCAAGTATTTTGCAGGTGACTCTTCTTTTCTTGGTGTGGGTTGGCTCCTGCACCAGGCTCGATACCATGTAGAAATCGAGAGGGAGGAGGAGAGGCGCACAGAGAGTCGTGCAGTTGCAGATGAAACATTGTATTGATGTTTGATTTGTTTACATATTTATAAGATTAGGATTGCTGTTTCGTGCCCTGCCGTTTCATGCCTGCCACTTCATTCACACATTAGCGGGCACGAGCATTAACTCCAACATAGTGGTTGAGAATTCACAAGCTAAGAGGAGTTTTTGCCTTTACAGTAGTACCCGAGTCCCTACACTTACCTCTAAGAGTTTGTCCTGTTGAGCTTTGATGTTAATTGGAGTACCCATGAAAATGGTGATTTATCCTTAATGGACAACGACCATTTGTCGGTTCCGTTCGCCAAAGATGCAAAGACTCTTACGAGAGCGGAGTCTATACAATACCTCGAGTGTGTCTCATCCTTCGCCATTCTTCTCACCTTTGTTATCCTGTCTCATATACCTTCACTCTCTTATCATCTTGCACACGTACATGGAAATTAACAGCAAGTTCAACTATAAACGCCGAAACCCTTTGTGGCGATTTATCCGTGTAAGGATATCAGCAATAATTTTGGCAAAGTGGTGATTTCTCTGTGAGAAGATATCAGCAATGGTGTATATTCAAGTAAGCCCTAATTAAAGGACATTCGTCGATTCTTGATTGAAATCGCCTGACTTCCTTACAATGATAGCTAATGGAGAGACCTCTCTCTCTCTCTCTCTCTCTCTCTCTCTCTCTCTCTCTCTCTCTCTCTCTCTCGCAACAGAATTTAGGAAGTATTTTCAAATGATACTCAAATGTTAAAACTTAGAATCTTAAAGCTTGACATAACTATGAATGCTTCCCATTTGCAAGGCTTGACTTTTGAGTTGTTTAAGACTTGACATGATAAATGATCTCTATGTGAAAGTTGGACTGTTGGAACTCTCCTCAAACAAGAAAGTGTATTGATTGCTCGAAATGGAATATGCTTTTGATTGCATGCACCTATGTTAGCCACCCTAGTTGGTGTACAACACCTCCTACATACCTCACACCCATGGTCAGTGACCTCATGCAATCCACCTTTGTTCCTCATATTCAATATGGCATGGCACTCAAGGAAATAAAGTAGTGTTGTCCACCTTAAAACTACCAACTATGTTTCTTGCTAGTTGCACACATGAAGAAAAATAATAGCAAAGAGAGAGAGAGAGAGAGAGAGAGAGAGAGAGAGAGAGGATTTTTAAACAAAAAACTATTGACACAATGTGTTGATTTGAGTTCACCGCAAGTCTTATTGAACCATAAAAATGGCCTTAGCCAAATAAATAACTCAAGGTTGATTTATAAATTTGTAAAGAAATGAAATTTTAAAAATTAAACTGAAAGTCCATGAAAGTATACTTGTTACCACTTGTTTTAGTCTATGGCTTAAGTTATGGAACAAATTCATGTATCTAACAAGATTAAGATTTTAAAAAAGCACTACAAATAACACAAATGTTGTAATAGCCTTAGATTGAGGAGAAGTATACAAAAATGTGTCTCTTCAATCAAAGCAAGGTAGATAACAATAGGTTGCTTTTTTTTTGTTGTTGTATTTGTAGCATGCTCAAATATTATTCAAGTTGTTTTTATAGTAAAGTTCAAAATCTATAGCATTTTGTACAAGCTTCCTAAATAATGACCATGGAAAAAAAACATCTATAAACTTTTTTGGTGGTTGACCTTTATGATGATAGTATTTTCCAGAAGGAATTCCTTTACAGCAATCCCTAAGGCAAAAAATAAAGGTGCAAACAATTAAGCTATCAACATGGCATCCAACAAAAAAAGGAAAAAATAAGAATTGAGGTTGTTGGAAAGAAGGGGTGGGAGTCATAAACCATGGGGCGAAAGGAGAGAAAGTGAAGAGAAATACAAAAATGTGGTAATAGCCTTAGATTGAGGAGAAGTGTACAAAAAAGTGTCTCTTCATTCGAGTTTATTCAATCAAAGCAAGGTAGATAACAATAGGTTACATTTTTCTTGTTGTATTTCTAGAATTCTCAAATAGTATTTAAGTTGTTTTTACTATAAAAAATTTGAAATTTTATAGCATTTTGTAAAAACTTCCAAAATGATAGCCATGGAAATTTATGTTTTGTAAAACAATTTAATGGTTGATCTTAATGTTGATAGTATATACCCCGAAGGTATTTACAACAACAAGCCCTAAGGAAAAATATTGAAACTCAAACAATAAAGCTATCCACATGGCATGAAACTTTAAAAAATTTGTAAAAAACATGATTTACAAGGAAAAGATGCTGAAAATAAATAACGTAATTCAAAAAAAAAAGGAGGTCATTGGAAAGAAGGGACGAAAGTCATAAAGCAAGGAAAAAGGAGAGAAAGGGAAGAGTTGTATGAGAAAGAAGTTAGAAGGAGAGGAGAGAGAAGGGGATGCTTTATCTCTCTGTCTCACAAACTTTGATTCTGTATCCTTACATTTTTTGGTGCCTCATTTGAACATTGTACTTAGTTCTCATTCATTATTTTTCTTAATGCCTAGTTTGTCCATTGCACTTTGGGTTTCTATTAGTAATAGAAACCACTAGAGTTAGTCCACACTGACTTATGTGGGCCTATGTAGACCCATCTTTGGGAGGAGCCTTATATTTCATGCTGATTGTAGCAGGTTCACGTGGGTGTACTTTCTGCCACATAAGGACCAAGCCTTTGCTCAGTTCAAGGACTGATATGCTTTGGTGGAAAATGAGTCTGGATTGTAGGTGAAGACTGTTTGGGCTAACAAAGAAGGGAAGTTCTCTTTGAACGCTTTTGTGCAGTTTTGTACGGAGAATGGCATCAAGTGCGAGCTAGCCAATACTGGGTCTCCTTTAGAGAATGGAGTCGTTGAGTGAAATAACGGAACTGTGGTGGAGATGGCAAGGACAATGTTGGAGGTGTCATGACCTTCCTCATCCACTTTGGGAAGAGGCTATGGCTACGATTATCTATATCATCAACCAATCTCCGATGACTCTAGTGCCTAAGGTGACTTCATTTGAAGCTTATTTTGGCAAGAAACCAAATGTGTCATATTTTTGTGTTTTTTGAAGTGATGCCTTTGTTCACATTTTGAAGAAGCAGAGGGGGAAGCTTGACTCCAAGTCCCACGAGCTTGTTTTTGTGGGATATATCTCTCTTTCCCAAGGCTACAGGTTATATGACTCGGAGTGGAATGAGGTTGTTTTCAGCATAGATGTTATCTTTGATGAGGATGTTTCCAACTTCCACTATTGAGGAGCCACCGCTTCTTGGTGAGCCAAATGAGTACGAGGATGAGTCTCGGGCCATTGTTCTAGCTAGCTAGGCTTAGCCAGTAGGAGAGGTTGATCTTGAGGCTGGATATTTGCCACAGCATCAAAAACAAGTGGCTCCGCATTTTGTTCAGGTATTGAAGTGGTTTTGGATACCATTCTAGAGTCTGGTGTGACAAAGTGTCCCTTTGAGTGGACCACACAGGATGCACCTCGAAGATGGCATAGAATTTGTGAAAAAAGTCAATCAGAGGAGAATTTACAGGTAAACTATGCATTTATGTCTCGTATCATTCAGGACAAAGAGCCTACTTGAGTTAAGGAAGCTCTTTCCCAAGAGACTTGGAGGAAAGCCATGCAAGTGGAACTTGAGGCCATAGAGAAGAATGGAACTTGGGAGTTGGTTCCAACATTAGGGAAATTATATTCTCATTTCATAGTCCCTTGAGAGGAGTTTCATGGTCTTTCTCTCTCTAAAAAATGGGGTCACGACGAAATTTGAGCACATCATTTCCAAATTTCTTAGAGTTGGAAGATTTAGAATGTACTCCTCAAGATCTTTCCAATGGCATATAACATGATATGGTTCTAACATAGGATAGTGAAGCTTTCCAATACGTGCTTTCAAAAGTGATGATATGGCATGTAACGTTACATTTTAGCATCTTAAATTTTATTCGTGGTGTATCTTAAGGATTACTACTTGAAAGTTGTCAGAGATTGTATATCTGAAATCTACTCATCATAAACTTCTCAATTATATGTCACATAGAGGGGTTCTCACATAAGATTGATAGGGCTCACCATGGCCCCATTTTTTAGAGAGAGAAAGAACGTGAAAATCTTTAGAGGGCCCCAAAATGAGCTCACAATTTCCTTAATGAGCCATTGAAATGGTCAGTTTCATTGGTGTCAAGTGGGTCTACAAGACCAAGTATATGTCCAATGGGTTCATGGACAAGCACAAGGCCAAAGTTGTGAATAAGGGCTATGCTCAGTGGCTATGCATCGACTATGAGGACACTTTTGCACCCGCACCTAGGATGACCACAATTTGGATAGTTCTTGCCATTGCCTCTTCTCAGTAGTGGTGGCCAATATATCATGGATGTCAAATCTATGTTCCTGTGAATAACGACTTGCAAAAGGAGGTGTATGTTGAGAAACGTCCAAGATTTGAGGTTCCGGGGTCCAACGGTATGGTTTACAGGTTGTGAAAGGCTTTGTATGGTCTTAAACAAGCTCCCAGGGCTTGGAACTAGAAGATTGATGCTTTCTTTCAGAGAAAGGGTTTCCAGTGTTTAGGTTTTTTAGATCTCAACTTGTGTCTCTTTTCAGAACATGGTATGGTCACATTGATTATCCTCTATGTGGATGATCTTATCCTCACTTGTAGTCATGTGGCACACATAGCCGTGACAAAGGCTGACTTGCCATAGGAGTTTGAGATGACGGATTTAGGCCTACTCCATTTCTTTTTGGGATTGGAGATTTGGTAGACCCAGAGGGGGTTCTTTGTTTCTCAGCAGTAGTATGTTCATGAGTTGCTAGAGGCCTTTAGGATGGAGATCTGCAAGTCTATTTCATCTCCGATGGACCCAAATACCAAACTTACTGTAAATGATCCTTGTTAGCAAGTTGATGCCTCTCTATATCGAAAATTGTGAGCAGGTCGATGCCTCTTTATATCGAAAACTTGTTGGTTCATTGATTTGGTTACTAAGCACAAAATTGGACTTGAGTTTTCTAGTGGGGCTGTTGAGCTCATTTATGTAGACACCTTTGAAGACTCATTGGGACACAAGATTGCAAATCTTGCGGTATCTGATCTTGGACTCTATTATAACACTGGGGGGGTTGAAGGACCGAGTCAGTCTGCGAGGTTGGAGTGACTCTAATTGGGGAGAAGATCTAAACACGAGGAGATCTACTTTAGGATACGGCTTTACCCTTGGCTGAGGAGCAATTTCTTGGAGCACAGAAATCAACCATTGCCTTGTCTTCCATTAAGGTAGAATATCGGGCTACTTGTGGTGCTACTTGCGAGGTGGTGTGGCTGAGGAGGTTACTTGGCGAGATTGGGTTTTCGCAGAGGAACCCACGATCATCCAGTGCAAGAACCAAAGTTGTATAGCTATTGCTCGGAACCCAATCTTCCATGCCCAAACCAAGCATATAGAGATACAATATCACTTTGTTTGAGAGAAGATTTCGGATGGCAACATCTTGCTAGCCTTTTGTTTGATGGAGGACAATGTTATGGCTCCGTCAATGTGCTAGATCTCTTCATGGAGCCTCTTCCTGAGGAGATGCTCCATCACCACTATAGCTCAATGGGATTGGTTCCACATCTAGGAGCTAAAAGGGGGTGTTAGCATTCATCTCTTGTCTATACCATACTATACCATAGGGAGTGAGGGCCTATGATGCGGGTGTTGGAATTCCTATGGGGACGAGTCCCCAATTTTGTTCATTTTTTCCCAGTTTTGTAGGCTAGTCATGGGGGGGTTGTCTCTCTTTCCTTGGCCAACGTGTAGGAGGCAGTTGGCCATGGGGGGCCCAACTAGATGATGGCTGACGAAGCCATGCTTGCCGACCAGGCCATGGGGCCCATGTAGGGGCTGTGGGCCCTATTTATACAGGCTGACTGGCTACCCATGTAGGGCTATCAACCCTTTTTATACAAGCCACGGGGCCCATGTAGGGGACTTAAGCCTTGTTTATACATGCCAATTGGCTTCCCTAGCACATATATATAGCACACCTTGCCCCCCCCCACACATTTTATTGGGTTCAGTCTATTTAGCAAAGCTTTCATAGCGCATCTCTATCTCCAACACTTCTACGTATTATGCTCTCTATTTTCAGTCTCATTTCCGCTGCACATTCCAACACAAGATTGTTTTGTATCTACCTGCAAGGTCCGTGTTCCAAATGGATGTAAAATTTTCTTTTCTAAATGGATATTTAGAGGAGGAAGCTTATGTTGAGCAACCTCATGATTTTGTGATTCAGGTATAGGACACACATGTGTATCTTATAAAGAAGGCTCTCTATGGCCTAAAACAAGCACCCCGTGCCTAGTATTTGAAGATTGATGCCTTCTTGTCGTCTCTTGGATTTGAGAGGGCATATGTAGACATCAATCTCTATGTGCTTCTTTCTAATGGGGATATTTGTGTCATTGCTTTGTATGTTTTGCTACCACACGTTCTTGAAGCAAGAATTGCCAAATACTCCATCACACCACTACGGGCAGCCTTCCAAGTTGTAGCTTTGGACACCATTCTTCATATCTTGAATGTATGACCCTTTGGTGTATCTACCTTGACTCCTTGATGTGGGATAATGGCGGTAGCTCTTGTTAACCCTAGGAATGGGTTAATAGCCCATTCCAAACAAATGCCACACTTGTACCAATTGGTATGTCCCTACCACATGAAGCCCGAACATTTCCTGCTAATGCCATGCCCATACCATTTAGGTTGCCATGCAGGTGTCTTTCTATAAAACTATATATATGGTCCCCACCCCCTCATTTCCTCGCTTTCAACTTCAGCCTACCAGAGTTCTTGCCAATTTTTTTCTGAAGCTTTCCCTTTCTGACCACGCTCCGTCACCCATGGCCAACATATCAAACTCCTCCCTGGAGGTCCTCCACCACCCCACCCTGAAGAAGAAGCGCCTCTAATGGATGGGGGGATGCTTCGAGGAGTACAGTTGCCACGCGACTCAGTTATCACACTTGGGGGATTAGTTGCTGAAGTAGGTCAACTTACATACGGTTCACTCACTCATGAAGAACAATCATAAAGTGGAGCATAAGCTATTGTACTTCACTGGGCCATGCTACAAGGCCATTATAGTAGATCTTGCCATCATATCCCACCTCGAGTAGTTAGGGCCTGGAGGCATGCCTACCATGGAGCTGTGGGGCTCGAACCTCTATAAATATTTATATTTTACAGATACTTATGATGCCAACCAACAAAAAGGTGAGGTGCTAGACAATGAGGGGCAAAGGCAAACTATTCAACTCAGCGTGGACCTCATCAGAGAAGCCCTCCATCTCCCCCAACTCGACCAACCATATGTGAGGCTCACTATTGGGGTTCATCAACACAAACACAAATACAACAAGCAGACACAATTTCTCCACAAGAAACATGTTGATTAGGCAAAAATAGAAATTCAGACACAGCAGAAACTTAATACGCAGGCAGAAATCCGATAGAGCAAGGTCACACAAGAGATATATACACCCTGAAATCTGCTTCATCCTCCATCACATTACATTACTTCCCTTCTTTTCTACCTTGCCCAAAAACGTTACTCTTGAATAACAATTACATATCTTAACTTCCAAGATCCCAAGACATTCATCATACATTCCTACCACCTTATAATTCTGACTTACTAAATATCCGACTAAGCAACATTTAACCTAAGAGAACTATGTCTTCAACACTCACCAATGCCCCATGGTTGACAAAAGACACTTACAGGGGCACAACCACCAAATACAGAGTCAAATAGAGAAACATCACCGAGGAGGAGCTTGTAATTATGGCAAGAGCTCTTTCATTTCTATTGACCACCAGGTGGAATGATAGGTTTAGCTGCTGCAACCTATCCACATTGGCCAGAGTCCACCAAGGGACACCTACTATCGATTGGGCAAAGTATTTAGACAAGGAGCTGGATGACATCTACTCGAACCCCTAGGGAAAGCTCGCCGTCGCAACCCTCCTCACCAAAGTCCTCTACCACACCCATTCTATCACCAATCACCACCACCAAAGCGCCATAACCTGTACCCTAAAGACAAAGAGCCAGTTCCCCCACAGTCCTACGAGGGCCCTTCCCTTGAAGAGTAGGAAGTTGAAGAAGCCAAAAAAAAAGGCCGCTCAAGAGGAGGCATAGATGCAAGCTTTTTTGGAGAAGAATCTCTTTGAAACCCCACCCAAGAAAGATCATTAGATTTCCCCCCTTGTTACTCAGATGCAAGTCCTTCCTCTCCTTAATCCTCCCATTTCAATACTGTCAAGACCCTTCACTGTGAACAAAGACTGGTAGCTTTCAGATCCAATGAAGCATATGCAGAGAGTCTCCATGCTGCACATGATGGGGAAGTCTCCATATACAGAGAGTCTCCATGCTGCACATGATGGGGAAGTCCCAAACTTCACCCAAGGCTTCTCTCACATGGCCCACAAGTTCATAACCCAGATGAAAATTTGCATTTACTGCCAGTAGGAGGTTGCAACATCGGCATAGTGAACAAATGTTGCTTGTGAAAGACCAGAAGCAACAAATTGCCGATGATCTGTACACATCGACATTGAACAACCTCCATCTACAAAAGCTCATTGATGAGGAGTAGCAATTGATAAACTCTATCTCCACCATTTTAGAGCTCTAGCACTACTGCGAGCTACTACGACGGAAGAAGCCCACAACTAGACACATCTTGACTTCCAACGCTAGTGGGAGATCACAGAGGAGACACTCTGTCAGAAATAGGCCCAATGGAAGTAACAAAGGTAAGAGTAGCACAGCCCCCTCCAACACCCTCTGTCTTCTAGTGCCATAGACAGAATGGTAGATTCCTTGATGGACACTATGACGGAGCTCCCCAACCTCGCCATCCCTCCCAAAAACCGTTCCAGCTCCTTGGCCTCCACTACAAGAAGGTCCATCTCAACCTGCTGCAACATAACATCTTCCTCAAAGAACCAATCTCCCGTACCACTTACGCATACATCCTCACCAAAATCCCCCTCCACATCATGACCCTCCTCCCCCAGTTCTTTTTCCAAGGCCTCATCTCCTTCACCCACGCCCACATCTTCTTCGACCATCCTACCCACTCCCTCTAGGATAACCTGATGAGTTGGTCACCACCTACTCCGCTTCAGGATGCCCTAAGACCCGAATTATGTCATAGATATCTCGATCTCGGATAGCTTGTGTTTGTACCCATACCCCTCCCAAAGGACAATAGAAGCCCTTCGTTGCCTCCACCACAAGGGTTGGGAGATCGTGAATGATAGCTACCACTCATTCCGCTAAGACGATCTCCCTCCTTACTCTATAGCTGGCCTATTGATCATTTACAGAAGATGCCATAACCATAGGTAAGTGGTGGAAGCCATAGGCATCATGTAGTTTGATGACTTGCACGTGGTGTTCCCAATGGACTTTACCCTAGAGGAAGCTATGGAGGCAAAGGCCTTCTTCAAATTGCATGGCCCAAAATACTCTGAGGATGATAACAAAACGATATCGACCATGATGGCCACGATGGAGGAGATGACACCGCAGGAGCACAACCCCCTCAACCGGGCCAGTGCCCCCATCAAATCCCACCCCCAGCCCATCTCACCCAAGTACTAACACACACCCCCACCCCCACCTCCCCCCACCTAGCACCACAACCCTCCCCCTCTTCCCCTCCCAATTATCTACACCCATCCGTTTGCCCATCCCACCTCCTTCACCAACCCATCCTCACCTCCCACATTGACATTGAATTTAGGTATGCACACCACCCTCACCTCCCACATTGACATTGAATTTAGGTATGCACACCACCCTCACAGATTTACCTTCAACATCGGCAAAGACTCCCCCGTGCTTCATGTAGCCTTGCCAAGGTTACCTCTTTGCCTACCCCTCCAACCTCATCACCGCCCACCACCAAGAAACCCCTCCCCCCCACCCTTGGAAGAAGGCAAGATTTTGCCGCCGCCACCACTCGTGTGAGGAAGTCGACCCTCTGCTCAACCCACTGAATTGGCATGACCCACTTGACAAAATGGAGTTCGAGCAGGCAATATAGATCTTGCTCAATCGACAACTCCACACAGCACCACTCACACAAATCACGGGGATCGCATGGGCATCCATGTCCTACGTCCATACATTGACGCAAAGCATTACAATTGGAGGCAAGAGCATCCCCCTGGATAAAGAGGTGGCTACCATCGTGGCCACCCATCGCTGCTCGCCCCATAATGTTTGTGTCATGTAGGCTGTAATGCCTGTGTGACCGACGGCAAACCGGATGGCCAGACGGGGCTTTAGCGTCAACGCCTCGGTCGGAGCGCTGAGGACGTGGCCATCCGGGGTTCAGTGGGAGAGGACGCCCATGCGGAGTCATGGGCAGCCAGGCTCCCTGCTGTGGTAACACCTATAGTGGTGTTACGGTGATCTTACATTGGTATCAGAGAGTCAGCTTTATTTGGTCAGGGTCTGTGCGTGACCAGGACCAGAGCCCACTCAATGGTTTTCAACCATTCAATAAAAATTTTATCCTTATCTCCACAATCGACTATGTGGAGAGAGGCGGCCATAGCTGGGAGGAAGGGTTCTCTCTCTCTCTCTCTCTCTCTCTCTCTCTCTCTCTCTCTCTCTCTCTCTCTCTCTCTCTCTCCGTTGGAGGTAAGCAATTTCATTTTTTTTGCTTTGGAGCTTGTTTGCGAAAGAAGAGTTTTTCATCTGGTGTAGAGAGAGGAGGTCAGCTGTGAAGAGAGAGAGGCAGCTGGAAGAGAGAGAGGCGACTAGAGCTGTTCGTCTGGTGTAGAGAGAGAAGTCGGCTGTGAAGAGAGAGAGGCGACTGTGAAGAGAGAGAGGCGGCTGTCTAGTGCTGTCTGGTGTGTGGAGGGAACTGGCAGCCTGCCCAATGGGAGGCTTGCTTGGTGCTGCCGACGGCCAGCCCACAGGCGGCCAACCACGCCAATGCCGGCGGCGGCGGCCAGCTAGGCCAGCGCAGCCGGCGGCCAATCCACAGGCGGCCAACCAGGCCAGCGCAGCCGACGGCCAGCCAAACTAGTGCTGGCGGCCAGGCGGCCAGCCAACTTTTATTTTTAATTTTTTTTTAAAAAAAATCAAACGAACACCTCTCTCCCGGCAGTGAAGGGATAATCCCAGCGAGGGATAATCCAGGGTGGTTCACGCACAGATTCCCACAGAGATTATTTTTTTTATGAGTTGCAGGCACCTTTCTCTCGGATCGGAGCATCCCGGAGTAGCGACGCTTGTAGAGGCTCGCAGCGCAACACAAATTGACAGCAATCGACGACTGTAAGGGAGGTGACTATTCTCTCTCCACCACTGCTCATTTTATTAGCATTTTTTTTTATAATTTTTGAGTTCTCGCATTTTTATTTGTGCAAGAATTAAAGATGTCTGCTAGGCGTAGTGTGTCCCCACCACTTCTCTAGGGTTTTTAGGTCTCTCGTCCTCCTTGGTCGCGGGTTTGTTGACCCCGACCGAATTGTCAAGCTGTAAACGCCCGACCGTTGTCTGATCCAGAGTGTGCTTGTCGATCCCGCATGATCCGCCAGCACCCTCCTCGTCTATTGATCCTGCCTTAGGACCCAGCGAGCCCACAGCAGCGGCCACAGAGTAGATGACCCCTTTCTGGCTGATGAGCCAGATGACATGAAACCGACGTCGTCGAGGGGACCGAGGAGGACCTCTTGAAATATGACAACGATGATTATGACCTATTGGACCCTGCCGACATCCTGACAGAGACGGAGCTCTCTAGTGGACTTTTTAAATATCTTAATGCAAAACTAAACAATATGGGTAAAGTCCAGGCAGCTGACTTAGACACGATGCTACAGAGCATCTCCACACGGTTAGATGCACTGACAGCCGCCTTGGCTAGTACTCCGACTCCTCGTGATAGACGAGCTCCTGCAGCACGGATGAGCATAGTCTCGCTAGTGGTTGTAAGAGTACAGGCCGATGCGCCTGCAAGGCCGTCCGTAGAGATAGCTTCGTCGTTATTGAAAGACTTGAAGCCGCCTAGTTTTGATGGCGAAGAGAAGGAGAGAAACAAGGACTCAATGAACATGTTTCTAGTGAAGTGGCCAAACTTGCACGCACTACGACAGCAGCCTAGCCGGGTGCAGCCCGTAGAGCCTAGCCTCTCATTAACCGGCAAAGCGTACAAGTGGTGGATGAGTTTGACAACTCGTCTTGCCACTTGGACAGAGTTTGAAACGATGTTTCAAATAGAGTTTTTGCCTGTTAATGAGGTGGAGAGGAGCTGGGAGTTATGGGACAAGTGCTCGATGGAGAACAAATCCCTGACTCAGTACATCTCAAATTATAGGGAGATAGTACTCAAGCTAAAGGGGATCGATGAATTCCAAACATTGCGAGGCTTTAAAAGAGGCCTCAAAGATGATTACCTTGAGTACATAGGGCCCTTACAGCCTAAAGACTTAGTAAAGGCAATTAAGTATGCGCAGATATTCGATGACATCAAGCGCCGTAGTGCACGTGGTGGTTCGAGCAGGGCCGAGGGTAGTGAGAAGAGGAGGTCAGGCCTTAAAAGAAAAGGGTTCCGCAATGATAAGCAGGAGGATAGGATGGACCAGGAAGGAGAGTGTGGTCATTGGTCTAAAAAACCACGACCATCCAGGAAGAAAAGAGACAACGAAATCCAAAAGAAAGAGCAGTATATTAAAGCGCGAAAGAAAAATCGCTGCTTTAATTGCAACGATGTAGGGCACACGAAGGCTGAGTGTCCAAAGCCTAAAGCTAGCATGAGTGGCAATGAGCCCAAAAGAGATGGTAAATGCTCTAGGTAGTTGCATACAATGCAGAGACTCCCTCTCAGTTCCGCAGAGTTTAGAGAGGTGACAGTGTGTCATTTTGATGAGCATCACGCTTGTTCGGTGACACCAACGATGTGGCAGCCTACTGTAGGTTTGCATGAGATGGTGTGTATGTATGGCACCATAGGTGGCCATAGAGTCACAGTTTTTATCGATGATGGAGCTAGCCACAACTTCTTGAACTACTCGTTAGTCAAGAATTTGGGGTTGACTGAAACCCAGAGCGATCATGAGTATACTGTTGGCCTAGCCAACAGGTATTACAAAACAGGTATGACAAAACGGTATGGAATACCGTAGTATTGGGGGTCCCATTATCTATGCAGGACTATGAGGCTCCGCTTGACTTTCAGGTCATGCACTTAGACAGAGCAGACGTATATCTAAGGAGGGAGTGACTGTATGGCTTGGGCCCTAGTCTAGCTCGGAGTTACCTACATAATACTCTACGTTTTGAGCATGGAGGTAGAGTCATTACCCTGCAGGGTGATCGTACTGTCCCTGCCACACCACTTCTTTCCTCCATGGAGCTGTGCACAGCGGTCCGCAGAGGCCAGATAGTAGAGGTATATGCTTGTTACCCTCTTTTGAATTCTGTTTCCGTAGATGAAACTGTAGATGATGTTTGCGTAGACAAACAAGGAAAACAAAATAGCCTTGGACGAGACCCACTATTTGAAAACCTTGTTTGGCATGCATGCGATTCAAACAAGAAAAAATCCAAGGTGAAAGAGACATTAAAGAAAAAGTACATAGATACTTTAATGAATTTTCTAGAGGAATTTCAGGATGTTTTTCCTGATGATTTGCCAGATGGCTTACCACAATCTAGAGAAGTAGACCATGGCATCGAAGTTATGCCAGGATCAAAACCTATAAGCAAACCTGCTTATAGATTAAGCCACTCCGAGGCACAGGAGGTGGAAAAACAATTGACGGAATATTTGAACAAAGGCTTCATTCAGCCTAGTTCAAGTCCGTGGGCATCGCCTATTCTTCTGGTAAAGAAGAAAGACGGATCTATGCAAATATGCATAGACTATAGGGCTCTTAATCACATAACGATTAAGAACAAGTATCCGATGCCACGCATGGATGAGTTGTTTGATCAACTCTATGGATCGCGATACTTTACAAAAGTAGACCTGAAATCAGGGTATCATCAGGTTAGAATTAAAGCAGAAGATGTTGCGAAGATAGCATTTAGGACCCGTTTCGGGCATTTTGAGTTTTTGGTTATGCCATTTGGGCTAACCAATACTCCAGCGACATTTATGATGCTGATGGATAGCATTTTACGTCCATATCTGGGAAAATTTGTAGTAGTTATCCTAGATGATATTCTTGTGTACAGTAAGACACAAAAAGAACACATAGAGCATTTGCATCTAGTGTTCGAGTTATTGTGAGAGCACAAACTATTTGCAAGAGAAAATGTGAATTTTTTGAAACAGAAATTCACTACCTTGGCCATATTATATCCGTCAATGGTACGCGGATGGAGCCAGAAAAAGTAGAGGCTATTCTTAAATGACTAGTGCCGAAGAATCTCGAGGAACTGCAGATTTTTCTTGGCATATCGGGGTTCTATTGACAGTATGTGAAGGACTACATGAAGATCGCAGTCCCGTTGACTAACCAGTTACGGTCAAAAACTAAAAACATTAGTTGGGGGGGAAGCCCAACAGAAGAGCTTTGATAAGCTCAAGGTGACCGTAGCAGCTGCACCTGTTTTGACTATTGTCAATCCAAATGAGCCGTTTGTCTTGGAAACAGACGCTAGTAAAATGAGGCCATTGGGGCCGTACTTATGCAAAGGGGACGCTCAATTGCATTTGAGAGTCAAAAGTTAGATCGTGCGCAGCGTAACTACTCGGCTTACGACGAGCGAGAGTTACTAGCGATAGTTCATGCATTGAAAAAGTGGAGACACTATTTATATGGTGCTTCTTTTGAGGTCCAGACGGACCATGAAAGTCTGAAATGGCTTTCAAGTCAAAATGAACTGAAGGGTAGAAAAGCTCGGTGGGTGGAGATTCTACAAGAGTTTGACCTTCAGATACATTACCAGAAAGGTAAGTATAATGTGGTGGCAGATGCACTTAGTCGCATGCCACAGATTAATGAACTTAGTTTCACAGTCTTCAAGAATGATTTCTTGGAGTCACTACGTGGTTTATGTGAGCACAATCCATCTTTTACAGAGGTCTGGCGGTGCACTGTACACGTATGCACTTCTTCACAGACGACGCGATGACCTTCCTCGCTGGGCACGGATTGCTAGTTCGGAGAGACTGGCCGAAGGTGCAATAGGAAGGGAAGCGAGAGTTAGTCCGGAGAGACTAGCCGTGTCTTCCGGGTATAGTTTGGAGTCGGAGAGCTCTAACGTAGGCCCTTCATCACCTTTGACTGCCACGGCTTCAAAAAGGGGGGTGATAAACTTTGTCGGGGGGAGAAATATGCTAATTACTCCATTGACGACGGGTACTTACTCTACAAGGGTAGAGTATGTTACCAAATATTGGTGACTTTTGGGCCCAAATTCTTAAAGAAAGTCATGATAGTCCAAGTGTGGGTCATCCCGAGATTCAGAAGACCTATGCACTAGTAAAAAGACAGCTTTATTGGCCTAGTTTGTTTAAGGACGTCCAGACTTATGTGCTAAAATGCAATAAGTGCCAGGTCAATAAACATGAACGTCTCAAGGTTGGAGGACTACTCCATCCGCCCCGCTGGAGATTCCTCAGGGGAAATGGGAAAGAATTTCCATGGATTTCATTACCGATTTACCCAGACGGGTCGAGGGAATGACTCGGTGTGGGTGGTAGTGGACAGGTTAACTAAAATGGCAAAGTTTATCACCACGAAGAAAACTGTTAAAACGCCAGAGTTGGCAAAACTCTTTATTGAACATCTCTACAAGCTATATGGCCTGCCCGCCCGCAGATATAGTGTCGGCGGATAGAGATAGAAAGTTCAACATTCATTTTTGGAGGGAAGTCTTCAAAAAGTTCGATACTACTCTGAGTATGAGTACGGCAGATCATCCGGAGTCTGATGGTCAAACTGAAAGATTTAACCAAATTCTAGAGGATATGTTGCATTCTTATGTTAGTAAAGAAGCAATCTAATTGGGAAGAGTACTTGCCCTTATTGGAGTTTGCCTATAACAGCTCCAAACACTCAGCGACTAGATTTACACCATTCATGTTAATGTATGGATTCCAGCCGAGATCTCCGATGGCTGTAGGCCTAAAAAAGGAGAAGATTCAATCTGTCAAGGATTTCCTCGAAGATATGAATGATATGCTCAGAGCCACATGCGAGAGCATTCGTAGCACTCAGGATCGCGCTAAAACTTATGCGGATAAAGGACGTAGAAGGTGACCTTTGCAGAAGGTGACTTTGTATTCCTCAAGGTTCCTGCGCAGTTAGAAACCATGAAAACGGGAAAGTGTGATAAACTTTCTCTGAGATATTGTGGTCCTTTTAAAATCCTTAAGAAGACTGGGGACGTAGCATATAAACTTGAGTTACCGGAGAGTTCTCAAGTCCATCCTGTCTTCCATGTCAGTAAACTGAAGAAATTAGTTCACGGGTTAGAGAACGCAATTTCTCTAGAGATTTTGGTGGACTTGATAGAGCCACCAAAGATACCACATGAACCTGAAAAGATTCTAGAGTATCGTGACAGACAAACCCGACATAAAGTGTACCATGAGGTACTTGTTAAATGGACAGACAGGGATGAGGAGGCAGCTACTTGTGGGAACGCTGTAGTGCAATTTCCAAGAGGTTTTCCCAGTTTGTTTTCGAGGACAAAAACTCTTCTTAAGAGGGGAGTAATGTCACGTAGGCTGTAACACCTGTGACCGATGTGGCAGACCGGATGGCCAGACGGGGCTTTAACATCAACACCTCTGCCGGAGCACCGAGGACGTGGCCATCTGGGGTTCAGTGTGGGAGAGGATGCCCATGCAGAGTCATGGGTGGCCAAGCTAGTGTGTACGGCAGGCCACACACTATATAGCCTGGGGGATGAGGGGCAATCCTCATTCTTCCTCTGTGGCCCAGAGGCTGTCCCCTCCTGTGGTAACGCCCGTAGTGGTGTTACGGTGATCTAACAATTTGATCTCATTGGCGAGCAGCCATCCAGGAGACACCCATTTTTACTGAAGCCCTACATCTAGGAGAACTATTGCAAGGTGCCACACCCCCTTCAAATCAACCCCAATTACCTACCAAATCAAATGAAGATGGGCCTGGAACCTCGTCCATGCGGAGCAAAAAATGAACCCCAAGCTTTTATTTAACTTCCCATGGTTTGCCCCTCCGACGCCCTAGCAGTCGTGCACCGAAGAGAGCATGGTAAAGTATATCCAAGACTTCATTCAAAGATATGATCAGGTCCTTGATCCTGTGGTACTTTCCACTATTATCTTTTTCAACTCGATCATCATGCTACTCGAGGTATTCCCCGACTGGAATCACTAACATGAAGGCATGCAAGGTTTGGCCCTTTGACGTCAACAAGAGGCCAACACTAAAGCAAATCTTTGGCTACTACAAGCGCGTCATGTGGATGCCATCCTAGCGCCTCCAAACTTTTGAAGACATGATGGAGACTACTTTCTAGACTTGCCATTGAATCTTCCGTTAAGCCCTCCTGACTCCTACCTCGCACTGAGATTTGGTGAGAACCTATTCGATCTACCATAGCCAGCTTCGAGGATGGACCTAAATTAGAGAGGTTTTTGTAACCACGCAAAGTGCTAAATGATAAAAGAGATACTCGACGACTGAGCTTACGGCTTGTGTAATGCATTTCATAGGAAAGAGATGTACATAGATCTAGGAAATTAGTTTTGGGCCCCAAATTGTAAATGGGTGAGCCGACCATTGTAAAACTAGAGCTCTTGTATATAAGACATTTTATGAAATATGAAAAGGGACAATCCCACTAGTCTCATTAGTTTTTCCTCTTGTGGCTATGTGCTTGTATTGCTGATGCTTGCATGCTTGATTGTTATTGTTTATGCATGTTGGGATGGTGATGATCTAGCTTGTCCTCTCCTCTCCCCTCTCTTGTCTCTCTACCAAGGCCCCTCTTGCATGCATGTGGCATGGAGTGAAGGTTGAGCTTTCCATAGCTCCCTCTTCCTTACTCTTCACCTAGCTCTTGAATCTCCACTTGGGTGACACAAGTGAGCCCCTAGCAACCTCACAAAGGGGAGTTAACCCTCATTAGTATTTGGCTAAGTTCACATCTCTGACTGGACCCTTGCATGGTTGTTTCTCTTCTTCTTTCCGTGTCTTATGTGCAAGGTTATATGTTAGGATTAACATCTCTTCTCTTGCTTGCACAAGCCAATCTTCATTATCACCTATAGGATCTTCTGTCCTGGTCTCTTGTGTTGACATGTCAAGCTCAACATGAGCTAACACTCACGAGGCACCTGCATGACCATTCAATATTTATATCACTGGTGGCTTTGGTAGTAGCTGGCACTGACAAATCTTCGCCAGAGATTCTAGAGCTAGACTACACCGACTAGTCCACATCTACCCACTCCTCTTAGCGTGTTCACATTATGGACCGCTTGTATATACTCTATTATGTGTGTTAGTCACTTTATCTTTTTTGTAGACCTCTTTTGTTGTGTGAATAAGAAGAAGAATTTTCAGCCTCTCACCTTGTCTGTTCTCTTAGGGTTTGTGTGTGTGTGTGTGCTTGCAAGAGCTCAATCTCTCTCCTCCCCTACATCTTTTCATGGTATCAGAGCTTGGTTCATACTAAGGGCTGAGCGGCAAGCATGACAAGCATAGAAAACGGTACAAGGGTGAGAGCTTCATCTACTCTTCCCCCTTTGTGATGGCTACTACACCCTTCGGGAGGCACCGGCAAATGACTCCGATTAAGGAGCTTTCTTCATGGGAGAAAAGCAATAGGGCAGCTACATTGTCCGTTGACGATATTTTGGGCCAAAAACATGTTTTGGGCGCGTCTAGACCTTTGCTGTTCAGTTCGCAAGTGTTCGTGGTGGGCACTGCGGATAAGTTTTGATTCTCTCTGCAGAACTCTATTTTTTGGGATTGCAGGAAGGGCGATTGGTTGTACTGACACTGAGTGTACTACAAAGATGTCTTAAAGTTGCCATTGGATGTATGTATGCAAAGTAAGGTCAATGGTTGTGGCAGTTTGGGTGCAGTATAGTATCGCTATAGAGAATACAACAATTTGTGCAAGTCAAACAAGAGTGCTATTTTTGGTAAATTTGTGTTGTAAAAAAGATGTTGAACGATGGAATAAACCAGATTATTGCAGATAAGCTTGACAAGAACAACTTACATGCTTGGAGGTCTAGACTGACAAATTTCTCGATGGGAAAAGGGTACTTGGACTACATTGAAGGTGAACATGATGAGGCACTACAGATACCGAAGATTAATCCAACTGTACATGTCAAAGAATTCAAGGATTAGAATCAAGGAGCAAGAAAAGTCATCTATTGGCTTCCTATCAGTATACAAGACACCATGATTAGGCATATACAGGATGCCAAGTAACCTAAGGAGGCATGGGATACCTTGGTGAAGCTGTATGAAACCAACACCAAGGCATAGAAGATTCAGTTAAAGAATGAGCTTCAAACTGTGGAGAAGAAAAATATGTTTGTGAATGATTATGCCTTGAAGATCAAGGGCATTGTGGAATCCCTTGCATCAATTGGTGTTTCTGTTGATGATGATGATAAGGTGGAAGTGTATCTATGTGGTCTCGAGCCACAATACAAGGCATTCAAGATACCTATTCAGACTCGGGAGAACATTCCTAACTTCACAAATTTGGTGTCAATGCTGATCATTGAAGAGAAGAACTTGGGTGAAGATCAACAGTCTTCACAAAACAAAAAACAGTTCAGAGGAGCAGGCCTTCTACATAAGTGTAGGTAGAGGATGACGTAGAGGTTGTGGACGTGGCCAAGGTGGTGGCTGAATAGGTAATCAAAATTATGGTCAGCAGCAGCAGGAAAGGTCCTAGGATTCACAACAACAACACACAGGTGAAAGAGGCCAGTTTAGAGGCAGGGGGAGTCAAAGAGGTCATGGTAATTAGCAAAGGTAGCATAATGATACACGAGGGTGTTTTTACTATGGTAATCTTAGACATGTGCTGGAAAATTCTTATAAGAACCAGAGTGACATGCGAAATGGAAAAGTGCTGCAAAACAACTATGCATCCTCTAGCAGAAATAATGAGGATAATGAGAGGTTGTTTGTTATGCAACATGTAGTTAATGCTATGTCTAGAAATGATGTAGCAGCATGTAAGGATGACGTATGGTATGTTGATTCAGGTGCTTCAAACCACATGACAAGTGGTTTAAGGAAATGAAGAGTCTTAAAAGACTAGGTTTTGTTGAAAACAGGGGACGACACTGATCATCTGATTACCCATGTTAGAGATGTGCCATTGTCTATGCAGAATGGTAAGGTGAACTACCTTGCAGATGTACTTCATGTTCTGAACATAACAAAGAATCTGGTTTTTGTTGGGGCCAGATGATTGAGTAGGGTTTGCAAGTCCAGTTTAACCCTAATGGGACTATTATGTAGAAGACTTTAAAGATAAGTGCAGGTTGGTTGCAAAAGACAATAGAGTGGGTAGAATTTTTACATTGAATGTAAATATGCCTGAAGTGTGTGCTGCAATGTTTGCAAATGGTTTAGGAGTTATTGCAGATATACAAAAATTTGACATAAGAGAATTGGGCATGTAAATGTGCAAAGAATGAAGTCTATGGAGAGTAAAGAAATTGTGAAAAGGCTGCCTAAGTTTAAAGTTGAAGGTATGCAGAAAGTTTGTGAAGCATGCCAATTTGGAATGCAAACAAAACATGTATTTCCATATGATAGAAATGTGAGCAAATGTACTAGATGTTGTGCATTCAAATGTATGGGGTCCTGCAAAGACTATGTCTATGGGTGGCTGCAAGTATTACGTAACATTCATTGATGACCACACCAAGAAAGTGTGGGTGTATTTCATGAAGGAGAAGAGTTAAGTAAACTAATTTTCAGAATTTCAGAGTGATGGGCTGAAAAACAGAAAGGAAAGCATGTGAAGGGCCTAAGGCTAGATGGAGGGGAGAATACTTCTCCAATGAGTTCTCCGAATTCTTAATGGAATTCAAAGAAAATTTACATGTAGATACACTCTGCAACAAAATGGAGTTACTGAGAAAAAAAATGGACACGTTACAGAGATAGCACAAGAATTGATGGCAGATAAGAATATGCCACACAGCTATTGGGCTAAGAACACCATATTGGGGAATATGGGAATTTCCCACAAGTTTGGGACATGTGGTCAAAACTTTGGATTTTCCATAACTTGAACACCATTAATCCAAAATGAGTGGTTTATGGCTCTTTAGATCCCATTTTTCAAGCGCTTTCCAATGATAGGTCACATGATAGGGCTTTGAGAAACTTACAAACATGTTATCCATGTCCCCCTTTTTTAGTATTCAAAAATGGGACTTGGGAGATTCCCAAATTCTCTAATATGGTGTTTAAGACAGTTTATATCATGAACAGGACTCCTGCAGTCATACATGATGTAATGCCAGAGGAGATTATTACTGGCAAGAAACATGATTTGTCTCACTTGAAAGTTTTTGGATGTATTGCATATGTGCATGTGCCAGATGAGTTGCGTACTAAGCTGGATCCAAAACCAGAAAAATGTGTGTTTATTGGGTATTCCCTCTTGAGCAAAAAGGATATAGATGTTATAATTCTGCTACACATGAATTGAGGATAAGCAGGGATGTTGTATTTGATGAGATGAGTAGCCAATATGCTACTGAAAAATATGCTATTGGGGCTTATGTAAGTGGAAATGTGGTGGCACAGAATGCAAGTTAGAAATCACAGTCATCATTGAGTGGACCAGGAGAGTCCTCATCCAGCGTTTCTATTGATAGACCATGGAGTGATAGGCTACGTCATAATACCAGTCCTAGAAATATAGTTAGTACATCACACAAAGGTAAAGAGAAAGTGGTTGAGCCCCTTGGTATGCCTGATATTTGTGTAGGGCATTCTTTTGTTGATGGAGATTCTAGTGGCTCAGAGATGAGCCTTGATGAGGAGCTTAGGATTCTAGCAATGAGGACACCTGGTGTGAAAAAGGCTATGGAAGCCATGAATGCAAAGCTACGAAGATCTGGAAGAGTCAAAAACCCTGTGTAGAGGTTGACTTATGATGGTTATGTGGCACATCACTATGCTTATATTGAAAAAGTTGTGCAAGTTGTAGAACCCACATGTTTTGATGAGGCTATTGAAAATGTGTATTGGGATAAAGCTATGGATGAGGAGATGGATGCATTGTATGGAAATGAGACTTAGGATTTGGTGCCATTGCTTCAAGGCAAGAAAGCTATTGGCTGTAAGTAGGTGTATAAGGTGAAACATAACAGTGATGACAGCATAAGCTGGTACAAGGCTAGATTGGTAGCCAAAGGATATGTGGAGACACATGGGATTGATTATGCGAAGACATTTGCCCTGGTTACAAATATGGCAACTGTGAGAGCTATGAATGCGATGGCTGCAGCAGTCAGCTAAAGGCTAGTTTTTGGATCAAATGGATGTAAACAATGTGTTCTTGCATAGCGACTTGCAAGAAGAAGTGTATATGGATCAACCTCTTGGTTTTGAGGATACAGGTCACCCAGAGTATGTATGTAAGCTTTTTAAGGCCGTGTATGGGTTGAAGCAATCTCCATGAGCATGGCATGACAAGATTGCTGAGTATCTTGTCACTATTGGTTTTCATATGACAGATGCATATCACTCTTTGTATGTGTGCAAGAGTGATAAGGGTATTGTGATCATCACCATATATGTAGATGATTTTATTGTTGGGGTTGACAACTTGGATGAGATTGAGCATGTGAAAAGTCTTCTCAAAAGGAAGTTTGAGATGAAGGATTTGGGAGATCTACACTACCTTTGGGGAATTGAGGTCATTCGGACACCTGAGGGTATTTGGCTATACTGTCACAGAGACAGTATATATTGGACATGTTGTCCAAGTATGGGATGGCTTATTGTAAGCCAATCTTGGTGCAGGCTATGATGACCATCATTTTGGGTAGCATATGATGACCATGAATCTATGGAGTTCTCATCACAAGGATATAATCAAGGATATAGGCAATATCCCTACCATATCCACGAGGACTCTAAGAAACTCCCATACCAACAGCTATGGGGCCATCTGAGGGAGGACGAGTTGCCAGCTAAGAGAAACACTTGGCACTGATGACCCTCTGCTGCCTTGCAAGTGAAAACCCAACCAATTGATTCCCATGAGCATAAGACACCTTATCAGTACTACTAAAATCACTCTCTGATTCCGAATCATTGTTAGTCTCAGAAACATTAAAATATTTATCCTCAAGGTCCTCAACTTGTTGCAAGATGCCTATCCTCCTTTTCCTTGAATAAGGCTTCCATCGACCCATTGTATGTGTCTCATGCCAAGTGTGAGGTGAAAAAAAGAAAGAAAACCCTGCCTCTATTGCCCTTCCACCTCGCAAACTTGGAAACACACACACGAACGGGGGCACCACCAGCCACCGGCTGGAACACTCTCTCACACTTCACTACCCAACCCATGCCTGACAGACAGCAAAAAACAAGGGCACCATAGACAAGATAAACACCCAGCAATATATTCCCAGATCAACACTTCATACAAGCTTCTCCCGACACAGAAGCCTTACTCACACAACTCACAAACACTCAGACTTGTCACTGCCGAGGATACACCACATCCCCAATCACCACGAACCTCTCGCCTGCCTGCTGTACCAACCACACCAGAAAGAACCCGGCCACTCTCACTTCAGAAGGCGCCCACACCAACTAACCTTCAACTCTCTGCAGCCCATCTACTCTACATGTGTCGTCAGCAGCAGCTACACCATCATCTCTCTCTCACTCTCTCTGTGCTAATCCTTTGCCAGCCTCACAACAAACCCAAGCAGCTTATCTGCCCTGCTACCGGCCCACCACCAAGCAGCAACACTTTATCTCTCTCTGCTTCACTCGGCACCCACTCTGTCCACTATCCTATCTCCTAGGCAGTCCACACCAGCCACCAGTCTTCAGCATCCATTCTGACTGACCGAACCAAGGCCACACCACCTCAGTCCATCCCGGCTCCAGGCTTTACCTACGCGGCCCACACCAGCCTACGCTTTGCCTTGTCTACTTTGCTTCCATCCAGCTGCACTTCACAGCGAACCTCCACTTGTCGCGAGCCCTCCTGGGCATCCAGTAACCACACCACTCCACACTGTCCTCTTCGCATGCAGCCTGTCTCTGTGCTGCCTCTTCACTGCTATCACCCGCTCTCTGCCGGCTTCAGCTGCAGCTCTTCGACTTCTGTCACCTCAAAGGCGGCAGCTTCAGTAGCTCACACACGGCCAGCTCAACGCCTTCATCACTTTCTTTTGCCACTCCTCTGCGCATCCCTTGTCTACGCTCCACTGGTCCCCCAGTCGTCACAAGGCGGCCCACACTTGCCTTGCACCTTGACGCCAGCAGCTCCCAGGCGGCTCCCTTCTCTTCACACAACTGCGCCTTCTCTTAACCTACTGTTGCGCCCGACTTCTCTTTACACGGAGGCCCCCCGTTTGTCCTCGCCAGCCACTCCAGCAGCTTGTCCGCAGCTCCCACACGCCAGCCCTCAAGTCTCCTGTGTGTCCGCTGCTCTACTGGAGAAGCCTCCCCTGCCTCTACATTGGTATCACCCGCTCTCTGCAGAGAATGACGAGGCCCCCCTAAAACAACACGGCCGTCTTCACTTTATCACATGCTGCCGACTTCGCCATGCTTCGCCAGCTTCTGGAATATGCGCTGGCCGTTAAATATGCCTCCACGTACCCCTTTTCCAGCTGGCCACGTTGATCCCTTTTTTATTTTTTATTTTACTTAAAGCCACCTATTATATTTCTTTTCACACCAACAAAGGCAACATTGGTCACATCACCTTTGCTCCCATGCTTTCCACACACCTCTTTCTCAAGGCAACAAGGGCCCCTTCAGTCTTTAATGCCCATGCCTCCATACACATTCCAAATACAGCCTTTCGATGCCCATTCTATTTCTTGGACGCGCACACACTTCAAGACGACCAAGTAGCTGATATCATCTCCAATGGACCTCTCACCGGACAGGCTTGCACAAAGCTCAAAACCAAATCCGTCCACCCTATACATCTGGAAAGGCATTCCACGGCCAAGTTTTCATTCACACCATGCACACGTATATACACGAGCCATAAAAACCTCTCAGAAAAACGCCTGACATACTTTGCCACCCCCCATCTGCTAGAGCATTCATGCTCAGCAACAAAAACATAAAGTCCAAAAGCTATCCACCAGGATCAAAAGGAAACAGCAACTTACCATCCCATTCCCCAGCATCCCTCAAACACCATGGCTGCATCACTGCACACCAAACATCAACCACGCGCATCACAAAATTATTTCTGTCCACTTCACCCACAGCAAACCTCCCCGTCTTCAAAACCTGTGGCATTCCAGCATTTAGCATCCCATTTATCAACACCTGTGAGTGAAGGCCAGGTTTCAACATTTTGACCTGTCTGTACACCAAAATCCAGATCCTTTCCATCAGCAGTGTCCACCAGCACTTCCAGCTCCTGTATTTCAGGCATCTCTTCACCACCATACAGCTCAACTGGCTCAGAATCTTTGTCTTCCAGGGACTTTGCCTTTAGCATTTCAGCAACACGCATAGAAGCCTTTGTTACACTCACAACCATGTCTGCATCCATCTCCACTTCTAGCTCCTGTTCATCCAGGCTAGCAACTTCCCAGATATCATCCTCAAGCACAATACTCACATCACAGCGCTCTTCATCAGCCAAATTTACCTGCATACCTTCTTGAGTGCTACCAACCCCCCTGGTATCATCATCCAAAGACTCCCCAGCACACAATGCATCCAAATGAACAACACCCACATCGTCCATCGCAGGTACCATACCACCATCAAGCTGTCCAAGAAAATCCATAATAATAGGATCTTCCTCCACACTCTCCACATCCGCATCACAAACCGTCTTCACTTCATCAGAAGTCTCTACCCCATCCTCCTCCCTTGTAGAATCTGACAAACAATCATCCTCAAAGCATCCTGTATCCAACTCCTCTTCCTTCTCATCATCAGCCAATCCCAAGACATCATTCTCTTTGCTTCCATGTGCATGCATGTCATCCAGATCACTGTCATGTACAGCCATGACGTCCTCATCCAAAGAAGAATCCACTGGCAACTCCTTATCTGCACTTTGCTCCTTCACCTGCTTCTCATCCACCTTTACCTGCTTCAAAGACTTTGGAAAAAAATCAGAAGGCACATAAAACATCCCCCTTTGCACCTGTATCGGCCTTTGAGGCTCATGTCTAATCACACTTTGCATAGGACTCTTATCCACCTCAACCAAATTCACATGCATATCCCTCTCGCAGACACAACCCCTTCATACGGATAAATACCCATCTCCATCTGCTTCAAAATCTTGCCTTCCTTTTCCCTAGCAACCCTGACAGCATCATCAAATGACCTGGGATTCTTCAACTCAACCCTGACCTTTAAATGGGGTAGCAAACCATCAATAAACAAGCTCTTCTTCAGAAACATAGGAGGAACTTCCTGCTTCAATGTCATACACCATTTACTCCACAAACATGTAAATACCTGCACAAAATCGTCCAGCGATTACCCATGTACCTGCTTCAAGATGCTCAACTCCTGCCAAAGCACACTAGCATCCTCCACTTGCTGAAAATGCTCCAAAAGGCCTTCTTTCAACCTGTCTAAGGTCAAAACACCATGCCGCTCACATGCCGCATCCTGTGCTTCAAAATCCTTGAGCCAGCTTCGGGCATCTCCCTTCAAGAAAATCTTTATCAACCTCAAAACCTACTCTTCATCCTCGGGGGGGTCACTATCTGTAAATCCTCTATATCACGTGCGTTTAAGGCCTATTTAAAAAGTCCCTTATCTGTGAATTTTTTAGTGAATAGAATGTATCCTTTCCTATTCAAATCTGTAATTTTTTTTAAAATACAATAAATAGATCCCCTCTGTAAATATATTTCTGTAAGTTTTAAATATTTAAAATGTCCTTCTGTTGAACCCACGTGATACTTACATATTTATACGAGTGACCCCCCCGAGTCTTCATCTATGACATGATTGCTAATGCATGCCAACTCCATCTGCTCCATGAAATCAACCACATCTTCTCCCTTCCTGCCATGAAACTCAGGATAGGACCACATCATGACAAACCTGTAACAATCCCTGAGCTCAACTCAGTGGAACGCACGCCCTTCTAGGCAAAGAACAACGCCAGAGCTATCCTCAGTGGGGGCACCAGAAGGATATGAGGTGAAAAAAAGAAAGAAAACCCTGCCTCTATAGCCCTTCCACCTCGCAAACTTGGAAACACACACACGAACGGGGGCACCACCAGCCACCGGCTAGAACACTCTCTCACACTTCACCACCCAACCCATGCCAGACAGACAGCAAAAAACAAGGGCACCATAGACAAGATAAACACCCAGCAATATATTCCCAGATCAACACTTCATACAAGCTTCTCCCGACACAGAAGCCTTACTCACACAACTCACAAACACTCAGACCTGTCACTGCCGAGGATACACCACATCCCCAATCACCACGAACCTCTCGCCTGCCTGCTGTACCAACCACACCAGAAAGAACCCGGCCACTCTCACTTCAGAAGGCGCCCACACCAGCTAACCTTCAACTCTCTGCAGCCCATCTACTCTGCATGTGTCCTCAACAGCAGCTACACCATCATCTCTCTCTCACTCTCTCGCCTGCCTGCTATACCAACCACACCAGAAAGAACCCGGCCACTCTCACTTCAGAAGGCGCCCACACCAGCTAACCTTCAAATCTCTGCAGCCCATCTACTCTACATGTGTCGTCAACAGCAGCTACACCATCATCTCTCTCTCACTCTCTCTGTGCTGATCCTCTGCCAGCCTCACAACAAACCCAAGCAGCTTATCTGCCCTGCTACCGGCCCACCACCAAGCAGCAACACTTTATCTCTCTCTGCTTCACTCGGCACCCACTCTGTCCACTGTCCTGTCTCCTAGGCAGCCCACACCAGCCACCAGTCTTCAGCATCCACTCTGACTGATCGAACCAAGGCCACACCACCTCAGTCCGTCCCCGCTCCAGGCTTTACCCACGCGGCCCACACCAGCCTACGCTTTGCCTTGTCTACTTTGCTTCCATCGAGCTGCACTTCACGGCGAACCTCCACTTGTCGCGAGCCCTCCTGAGCATCTAGTAACCACACCACTCCACACTGTCCTCTTCGCATGTAGCCTGTCTCTGTGCTGCCTCTTCTCACTGCTATCACCCGCTCTCTACCGGCTTCAGCCTGCAGCTCTTCGACTTCTGTCACCTCAAAGGCGGCAGCTTCAGTAGCTCACACACGGCCAGCTCAACGCCTTCATCACTTTCTTTTGCCACTCCTCTGCGCATCCCTTGTCTGCGCTCCACTGGTCCTCCAGTCGTCACAAGGCGGCCCACACTTGCCTTGCACCTTGACGCCAGCAGCTCCCAGGTGGCTCCCTTCTCTTCACATGGCTGCGCCTTCTCTTAACCTACTGTTGCGCCTGACTGCTCTTTACATGGAGGCCCCCCGTTTGTCCTCGCCAGCCACTCCAGCAGCTTGTCCACGGCTCCCACATGCCAGCCCTCAAGTCTCCTGTGTGTCCGCTGCTCTGCTGGAGAAGCCTCCCCTGCCTCTACACTGCTATCACCCGCTCTCTGCAGAGAATGACGAGGCCCCCCTAAAACAACACGGCCGTCTTCACTTTATCACACGCTGTCGACTTCGCCATGCTTCGCCAGCTTCTGGAATATGCGCTGGCCGTTAAATATGCCTCCACATACCCCTTTTCCAGCTGGCCACGTTGATCCCTTTTTTATTTTATATTTTACTTAAAGCCACCTATTATATTTCTTTTCACACCAACAAAGGCAACATTGGCCACATCACCTTTGCTCCCATGCTTTCCACACACCTCTTTCTCAAGGCAACAAGGGCCCCTTCAGTCTTTAATGCCCATGCCTCCATACACATTCCAAATACAGCCTTTCGATGCCCATTCTATTTCTTGGACGCGCACACACTTCAAGACGACCAAGCAGCTGATATCATCTCCAATGGACCTCTCACCGGACAGGCTTGCACAAAGCTCAAAACCAAATCCGTCCACCCTATACATCTGGCAAGGCATTCCATGGCCAAGTTTTCATTCACACCATGCACACGTATATACACGAGCCATAAAAACCTCTCAGAAAAACGCATGACACCAAGCATAAGCAACATCTAACATGTCTGAAAAAGCTTTACTTTTAGCACGGGCTCTCTCCAGTTGCATTGAGTAAGAATCTTTCCAAAATGATTTGATAATCCTATGAAGTTTTCTGGCAAGATCGACCTTGCAACAGGCTGTCTAGTTATCCCCTTTTCTATAGGGCTCACATAAATATGGACATCCATCTGTCTGATGATCACTTAGACACATTTTACATTTCTTCTTTTTCTACTACCCCATTCGGATGAAAGCATTATCCCCTCTCAGATGGAAGAAAAAGATGACTTACCTCTTCATCTAGCAATTAGTGTCGTGTCCTAAATGTAGCAAGGTCATTGGAAGGGACCATTTGAGTGATTTCTAAGATAGAGAGTAGTGACTTTCTGAAGCACTTCGAAGACATCATCAAGTTTTTTGTTGGTGCAATGGTTGCAAGGGGTGATCTTGGGAAATAAATTACTTGAACAAGTTCCATCTAGAGCTTTGTCTTACTTTGACAGGAGCTACCTCAAGCAACAAAATTGAAGTGGTGACCAAGTATCTTTTAAAACACATTCGTCTTCACATGCTGCGTGATTTAAGCTTGGATATACTGAAGACTGTAGGTGAGGGTAGTGCTGCAGGCTCTTTGAAAGGGATATATTTTTTCTTGCAATCAGATTTCTTGCCTATCGGCATGGTGTCATGCAAACAAGTGATTTGTTGAAGGCGGGGATCTCCTGCAACAGAAGTTGAAGTTTGACTCCTTTGCAAATAGAAGCCCGCAAAGCCAGGGCAACTGCTTTGAGTCCTTTGCAACAAGTAGA
This sequence comes from Cibotium barometz, assembly GCF_041138505.1. Classification (NCBI taxonomy): domain Eukaryota; kingdom Viridiplantae; phylum Streptophyta; class Polypodiopsida; order Cyatheales; family Cibotiaceae; genus Cibotium; species Cibotium barometz. The sequence goes on along the minus strand of NC_141067.1, from coordinate 45,049,805 downwards.
ACCGCACAATGCGAAGTGGTGGCATAGTGTTATATAGTGGCTCTTCCTCCACCATGAGTAGTGGGGGTTCTCTTGATGTGCACCTCTCTTATGAATTGGTTTTGAGTAACAACAGCACCCAGCTTCTGCAGCCACATGCCTACCACTACCTGCTTTAGGAAGTCCACTAGTGATGGATATGAAGCCTTTGAGAGGTGAAAGTGCAGACGACCACAACCAGCATCATCATAGTCTTGATTTTTATTGTGCAGCAACATCCATTCTAGAGTGTTCCCTCCTTTTTTAGATGCATCATGACCGACTGCCATCTTTGTGATCTGGTTGCATGTGGGTAAGAGAGTTGAGGACTCTTAGCTCGTGGTTGCCAAGGTAACCCAAAAATTTTGAAAATAAAAAATGCCTCAACCAAAAACTAAGTCCATAAATGAATGTGAATTGTGACTTTACAACCAAAAACTAAGTCCATAAATGAATGTGAATTGTGACCCTACAAAGGATGCTAATGTGTCGTTAAATTTATGTCATTTTTAGCGTCAAAACGGAGACACTATGCCTCATTATTAAATTTTGCATTTTAAAAACCAAATCAAAGTGTTCTTTTTCTTTGTTATGATGCTATGCTAGTGACACTAGGCTTTGAGACTCTTGTAGTGGTGGCATATGAGGTCTAGACAACCTTAAAAGATATGTATGAAGTGAATAATCCTCACAGTATCTTGATGTTAGAGAAGGAGCTAATGAACCTCACATTTGCATCCTTTCCATACTTGGATCAAGTCTTATCTCTCTACCTCAATTTACACATCACCAAAATATATCTCTACCTTTTCTTAAAGATCATATGGTTTTTCTCTCACAAGCATCATTACTAGTATCTTCTTTTGCCAAGGTTATGTTTCTGCTTACTACCTACCTTTGCAATCAACAAGCAACGAAGTAAAAGAGGAAGTCAGAATTTGATCAAGCTGCTTTGAGAGACAAGACAATGAATAGATGTTGGCGTGATAAGATATAATGGAAATTTGGACAAGATGTGGGAGAGAAATTTTCACTAATATTCCATTTAGAATTTCAAAGTGACGTCCTTTGCACCCATCCAAGGCCACTCAGACTGAATTCTACTCTTATGGGATAGATTCATGGATGCCTGGTTGACTTGTGCTATCAAGCGAGGATAAAAAGATGAAGAAGACACAATGCAATCAAATAAGAGCGTATATCTTCTAGAGCAAATGATATATATACATATATCTTCTAGGTTGACTGGTGTTGTTAGTGGTAAAGACAAAAAGAAGAAGTAGGCATAATGCAATCAAACAAGAACAATGAAGTAGGCACAATGCAATCAAACAAGAACATATATCTTCTAGATTAAATGATATACATATAGCTAATGATAGATATGAAACAATTCATATAATATAATACTCTCTTTTGGCAAGACTGGAGTTTATTTTCTTCTCTTTCATCCTCTCTTCATGGCTAGAACTTAGCAAGTTGCTGATCTTCTTGGTGCATTGCAGCATGCTAAGAGCAAAAGCAGGCTTAAGCGCCAATTTTGCCCTTTTGATATGGGTGTTGGAACTTTATTTTTCTTGATCTATAGCCCATTATGAACCTTGCTACCACTACAGCTCTCTCAATGTGCAAAGTTAGGTGGTGAGAGCAAACCCAAAAATAGCAAACCACAAGTGAAATCTAAACACTACAAGAGAAATCACAAATACATACCCTTGATGTAGAAAAAGAAAGGGAACAAGTGCTATTACGAGTGAAAAATCTATAATATATCCAAAAGAAAGCAAAGGCAAAGAACTAGTGCGCAAATCCAAAATAGTATTTTTGACATATGACTCCATCACAAATGAGAGATCATATTACGATAATAGAGAAACATATGGAAATAACAAGAAATGAGGGATGGAGAGAAAAACGCAGATCTAAAGCAATAATATGATCACCTTGAAGCAAAACATTAGAAACTATTCAAAAAAATTGGATAAACTAACTGCTCAAAATAATATCTAGTTATATGATAATGTGGAAGAGCTACACAAAATAAAGTCACCAACAACCACTTACGTACAAAGAAAAAGGGAAGAAAGGGCTTCAAGGTAGTATTAGATAAAGGCAAAATCGAGACAAATAGAGTGTAAAAACTATAGGAGCTCCAAACAGTCAAACAAAATGATCAAGAGCTGTAGTAGATAGTGGAGGCGAATAAAACCAAAGAAAAATGTGGCCCTATTTCACCATCATAGTTTACCATTCATAGAATTCTCTCTCTCTCTCCCTCTGTGTATCTCAGGTTCAAGAAGCTGATAGCCCTTTAAGCCTCATACGCTACCACATATATGGGCTTTTAACCCTACTTATAATACAGTAAAGTGGCTCCAAAAGCTCTCGAGCAACACAGGAGATAACCACGGTTCCCATTCTTTTCTACCTTCCAAGTAGGTGAGAAGCTGTGTAGAGGCCACTCAACAGGAGGTATTGAAGATCATCACTCGGCTGCGTGTTGTGGGCTAAAGCCTGCAGGTTGGTGTCTTCAAGCCAGTGCAATCCAATCCAATGAAGAATAAGAGGAGGAATCGTGGCCACGTACATGCCTAGTAGTAGTTGGATAGAAAATAGGCTTAAATTAGAGAAGACTAATTGTGCTTGAGAAAAATAATTTCAATAGTAAATAAGATATAAACCCCGATTAGCGTGAGGAAGCCAAACCAACATTAAACGGGAAAAGGGGACAGAAAAGCTGAGTTCTTGTGTGAGCTTGTGGTACCCTCTGAGCTTGTGGATGGTTGCTGATCCCTGTTTTGAAGAAGTCGAGGGGGGCGGGCAGCAAAAGAAGATCACATTGTAAAGGGGGGGGGGGAAAATGACGCAACGCACCTTAAAAGGTGGAAAAGAAAAATGCCTCAACCACCTCATTATTAAATTTTGCATTTTTAAATCCAAATCAAAGCGTGCTTTGTATTTGTCTCGTGACGCTAGGCTTTGAGACTCTTGTGCTCGAAGGGAAACGTGTGGCGTCACCATCACCTATTTTCCCAGGATTCCTCCATCAAGTTTCATGGGATTCACTATTACGAACGTTTGGATCTAACTCTTCATCATCGGCGGTAAGAGGATCCGACTGCCTAACTCTTCATCATCGGTAAGAGGATCCGGCTGCCTACCACGGCCCACACGCCTCATGATTCTGACAAAATGATATTTTTGTCAATTTAACTTTGTCATCAAATTTATTGACTATTTAATTATTGAGATTTATTTCTTAAACAAATAAATATTCCATCATAATTCTTAAAAACAATATTCACTCTGATAATTTTATTAACCAATATTCACAACCACAAAAATAATTTAGAATCTTTTGCAAAACATCATTTATTATCAGAAGTTTTTGATATATACATAGAGCGTCTTGGCTCCAAAAGTCACTGCCTCAATCGTGTACGCATAAAAAGGCGATACTGCGATGAAGACATGCTATGATATACACAATTCATCACTGATAATGGTGCTGTAATTCTTCTCCTAGGAATAAAGCGGCTAAGAAGTCTAAAAATACAACAAGAATTTCTAAAATTCTAGGGTGAGTGATTATAGAGTTGTACATAATGAACAACTCCTAGCCTTATCAAGATCATGGCTAGCGAGATATTCTGTCTGAGTCTCTGTCGTTGATTGGTATTGACACGAATACTTCGCCCTCCAGAGAACCACATATGCTGATGTCGCTCTACTAGATCAGGAAAGTATAGATCCTCAAAGTGACGAGTGAGTCTCACTCTGCTTTCTCGGGTTGTAGCGGAGTTGATGAGATTTTCGAAGGCAAAGGCAATCATATCCTGACTCTCGGAGAGTCCAGGAATGCTAGAAAGATTTGGGGTATCCATCTATAAATCCAATTCAATTTATGAGTTTTCAATTTATGAAGTTCATTTCAAACATAATCTTAACAAGTGAAAACATTATTTCCCAGATTTACTTTAAAATTTTAAGCAATTTCTGCTGCTATTTCGTAAGTTTACAACAGGGCTTTGATACCAGCTACCTGTGAGACCCCTCTGTCCCCTCCGCACACCGGATTCTCGGTTGATAGCAACGGAAGTAGCTTCCTCTTGAACGGGGCAGGGTTTTCCACTCGGGGCCTCGCCCTCGAATGTTCGGACGAGACTAATATGGTGGTCATTCTGAAACCGAAATTGAGAAAATTTTTCCTACCCGAAAAACGAGGACGATTCCACCTTTTTGATTTTCTTAACAAATTCTCTAACGGGGTCAAGAGACTAAACTATCCTTCACTTGATTAACCACATAGAAGGAAAACTATCACTGACTTAAGTTTGAAGATATCAATGCTTTTTTCCTAACCGAGATCAGGCACAACCATTGATCTAATCATTTGAGGAATTCAATGCTTTTTTCCTAACAGAAGTGAGGCACAGCCATTGATCTACTCATTTGAGAAATTCTTCAGGTTTTTATTTACCTACTCGAATTCTAAGTGTATTCCTATTATTTCAATTTAATTATAAAAACTCCACTGATTCTAGCCCATCCGGCCCATAGGTTATCCCACCACCACCAACCACTAGAATCGATAGAACTAGACAATTACTCACCCACCCATAATTGAATGCCTTTCTTAACTTTTGCTTTCGAATACAGATACGCACACACTCCTCTTTAAAACTTTAACATATAAAATAATCCATTGACAAACAGTTACTGGTTACAGATGTCATAACTCAAAAAATTCCATCCAATCCCTTGTTTCTCAAAAAACTGTATCACTCTGGACTCTCCGTTGAGACCAACTGGTCAGCACAACGAGATCTAGTAACAGATTACAATAATCATTTCGTCCATCATACATATCTTCCACGACATACGCATGGGTGTCCTAGGCATCGCGAGCCCGTGCATCTCCTTGTCAGAACCCTCCAGGATCCTCCTTAGGTGTCCCGGCACTTCACTCAGGGACCGCTTCATCAGCCCTCACCCATTGTACCGGAAGCACACCATTTTTCAACCACCTGGGCAGGCTTCACCGCGTGAGCCATCCTTTGAACACTCCCTGCCAGCAGCTGTTTTGCAACCGAACTTCCCTTAGAAAAACATATACCAAATGCTCCCTCCAGCATTCTAGCGTAAGACAGTCCTTTAAGAAAACACGGTTTCTATGCAAGTTTTCAATTTGATTTTCATTTTAATACAAGGAGTATTTCTTGAATCAGTATCCCCAAAACTTCTTGATCGGAATTCATAATTTCATAACCACAATTCCTCGAATTCTATAACCTTGATCTATAGATCAATTCGAAGGGTCTCAAACTTAGTTTCAGATTTGGCAGGAGTTTTGAGTGTATTTTTCTAAACTGGGCACATTTTCTTTCCTCGAAACTGACAAAAGAGTTTGGTCTTAGTCATAGTTTGATTCAAGGTTCGAGTCGGATAAGATTTTTCCCGAACTATCTTTCTCAAAAAGGTTTGATAATTCAGTTACTATTTTACTGAATTTTCTTCTTTGAATATTTACTTAGCTGATTTCTAAACTAGTTATACGAATTCGAATGAGGAATAAATTAATCATTTATCTGAATATTTTGATCTCGAAATATTTCCTGAATTTTCTTTTCACAATCCGTGTGAATATAAAACGATAGAAATTTCTCTCTTAGGCAGACCAATGTGTTCATATGTGGTCTCCAAATGGCCATAATGGCCCTGGCAAGAGCACCTAGACCATCCACGCGCCATGGCATGTGGTCTCCAAATGGCCATAATGGCCATGGCAAGAGCACCTAGACCATCCGCACGCCATGGCCATGGCTAGAGCACCTAGAACATGGCCCATGGCATGCAGATGGCCTAGCCATGGCCATTGTGGCCATAGACCATGGTCCATGGCCTGCTTGTTTTTTTTTTGTGGGGGGAATGTTTTGGGTCATTTTAGTGAATGTTCTTTATTTTTTATTTTCTGAGTTCTTTTTAATTTTTCACACACACATAGATAAAATATTTGATTTATTTCTCACACACACATTTACACAAATTTTTATTTATTTTTGGTATATATATAAGTATACTTACATATATATATAAAAGCATACTTACATATACAAATAAAGTATAATTATATATATAAGCATACTAACATATATAAGCATACTATATACAAATAAATCTAAGCATACTCATATACTTATTATATACTTATATAGTTACATACTTATACAAACACATAAAATACTTACATACTTTAATAATTATATATTTATATATACTTTTATATACATATACCTACATATATCCACATATACTTACATACAAATATATATGTACTTATCTCTCTCACACACACACATAATTCATAACATTTCAATCTTGTGGTTACTATGTATATATGGGTGTGAGAGTGTTTTTCGGGTGCTCGCTAGAAACCGTGACTCTAAAAAAATATTTTTGTGATGGAAGTACATCTTTTATTATTGAAATATGTAATTGATGTTTTTGTGGCCGATGTGTATTTTTGTGGCCAAAGAGCCTTTGTTATTATTGAAGTATTTGTAAGAAAAAGACGGCTTTGATAACATAAAGGTCTCTTGCAATTTTTGGTATATCTCACACGCTCACACAAAATTTTGTGTTTATCTCCATAGTGGTCCTATTTTTTTGTCAAATACACCCACGCATACAAAAACACAAATGCAAGTACACATACACATACAAAATACACACACATACACCCATGCATATAAAAACACATGTTTATAGTACAGCTTGACCACATTTAAGTAGAATCAATTCTCTCAGTGAAGTCCTATTTCAGTTTAAGTATTGTTGTGGTGCTATCTATCTTGTTGTCTTTACCAACGTGGAGCCTAGAGATAGTTAAACTATTTGCAATTAGTTGTTCCAACTTATTGTAAATGGTAGAAAATAAGGGTATGTAAATGAGAGGTTTAGGGTTGGAAATCATGAAGCACGATGTTCTTTTTTTTTCATAAAATGAAGAGATGTCTTATTCATGTCTTAAAGAATGTTTTTTAATGGCCACATTCTTTTGTTTTGAAATGTTACCCTATGTCATCCACATGCATGCTTACTCCTCAAATTCATGCTCTTAATGTGGCGGGATTTATGAACAGTTTTCACATGGGTCCAAAGCGCTCTATGCATAGGGGCAGGGTGAAAGTGTCCCAACATGGACAAGAAGTCATGAATTTGTGGACAGTGCCTCTAACAAAAAGGCTCACATTTGATGAAGAGTCTAGAAATATACACTACAGTTCTCCTAAGATGCATGGGAGAAGGCCTAAACATTGTCCTTACATTGATGATGAGGCCCTCGAGGGTGGGACCATGGACAAAGAGCTAGAAATAGAGGGGACTCAAATGTTTTTGTTGCCACTCCTAATGATACACTCAACAACCATGCATACTATCCCCCAAAGCCAACCCTCAAGAAGCTTGACATTTGCAATGGAAGGTGGGGGCATAGATAACAATGAAGGGCATGAGCCAAATTCTCAACCAAAACACAACCGTCATTTTGGAGAGAAAATATCATTAGGACTCATGAATGATGTTTTGTATCAGTTTAATGTGACTCGAGCCTCGGAGCCTCCTTTGGTTCCTTTTTGTTGCTTGGTTGCTATAGATGCAGTTAGAGTGGTAGTTACTGATGCTTCATGGCTTGTTCCCTTGTTTGATAGGGTTGTGTACATGCAGACCATGGGCTCTTTTGTTGTGTCTCTCTCAAGGGCCGGCATGGCAAGACAAAATCGTTCACTCAAGAGATGATTGATGGTGGCTGGGATCCCATTTGGCAAAGGCTCAATGAAGTGTTTGAAAGTCAACTCACAAAAGAGTGGGTGGATTTGTGAGGCAAGACCTTCTTTGTTTGGGATGACAATCACCGATTGAAGACATGGACAAAGAGGATAGAAGAAGGTAAATATTTTGGCATACATTTTCATGATTTAGCTTTCTTTGTTTTCACTTATATTGCATGCTTGGTTGTTTCTTAATTCTATGTTTCTATCTTTGTTCATGAATTTCTTTTGGTTTTTTTAAAGTATACTCTAAACGTGAAGAATATCACATGCGAGTGTGATGCCAATTTATTAAGGTTGAGAAGAAAAAGGAGGGTGATCTTATACTTGCCCTTGACACAACTAAGGCGTAAGTTAATATTTGATATAATTATTTGTGAGAAGTTGCCTTTCTTACACATGCATACATTTTAAATGCTCAGAATCTTAAGAGCAACCACTGCACCAAACTTGGGACATGAGATATTTATGTTCCAAAATTTTGGAATGGCTAAGAAGGCAAGCATAATGGAGAGAACACTGTTGTGCGAGCAAAATAGGTAACTGACGAGGGTTACCTAAAAAGATTCCCTCCAAAAATGTGTGAAATCTAAAAAATGGCTTAAAAACATAGTTTTTTGAAAACATATCTAGAATTCCATGTATACATTTAAAAATTACATGAATTTTGTTATTTTTCAAGATTGAGAACATGTGTGACCTTCGTAGATTTATAAACTGTTGTTGTTTTTGTGACATAAAAATAAACTTGACTTACAAAATGGCATAAACTTACAAAATGGCATAGGAGTCTACACAACTTAAAGAAATATCAATCTATTTTAAATCAAAATTAATTTTATAAATTTCATGAATGTAAGACACTTTTTTTAATGGACTTTCTTGGGAAAAATTCTACCACTATGCATAAATATGCACATTATTTGACAAGCACTAAAAAAATATTAGAATACATAACATTATAAGCTCCATAATTTATGAAAAAACCTACAAACATCCTTGAGTCTATTTCTAGACCCAAATAGCAAAGCCTTTAGTATATACTTACCTTGACAATTTGCATGGCATAATTATTTGCTCTATTATTTATAAGCAGGTATTGGGCATGATATACAACCAATGCTAAGAGTTTAAAGAGGTTAGCTTATAGGTGTGCAAAGGTAGATTTCTATTCATATATATATACATATGTATGTAGAAGACGGTAAGTATGGAGGCTCTGAGTAACCTAAGCATATTAAAAGAGTAGAAATATTTTTTTGGCAGGATAATTTTACAAGTAGACATCATATAGCGTATGGGTGTAAACTTCGACCCACGTAGGCATTTGTTGTCATGAAGGAAATTCTTGTTAGAGGTAATATGGATAATGACGGTGGGAAGAAATTGTAAACTATATCATGTACATATATGGTGGTGGTAAAAATTCATAGTATGCATGTGTTGATGTTTGATCCAAATAGCCATTATCATGAATGTAGGTGATGGTATGTCTAAGAGTAGTGTAGGAATGAGCTCTAGTTACAATTATTTAGAGTACGTGTGAAGGATGTTGAGAGATGGTATGTCTAAGGGTAGTGTACAATGAGCTCTAGTTATAATTATTTGGAGGACATGCGAAGGATGCTGAGAGATGCAATCTTCACCCGCACGACATTGTCTTTGTGTACAAAGAGAAAAGAGAGGAGCTTAGGGCTTCTTGAATGGTGGTAGAGAAGAGGAGCTTAGAGCTTTCACAATGACAGTAGATTCAAGGTCCCTTATGCTAGAGAGCATACTACTACACATAGGCATGGTAGAGTCCAGGCTCACATGCACCCCCTCCCTGAAATAGATGGTCCCACCAGATGCATTTGCTTATAGTCCTTCAGCTTTAAAATTAAATTGTAGAACAAAAATCAAGATTGGCGAATCAATCGACTTATGGTTTTCCAAATCAATGGAGCCTTGCACATCTCGATCAAAACTAATCCATTACAGGTTATCATGGATTATCTCATCTAGCTCTTCTGCTATCATGAATTATTGGCATCTACTATGTAGCAATATTATTTATGATACAAAGGTTACATGGATACATAGACGAGCATTTTTTTTAATGATCTCATCTCAAATTTGTAGTCAAAGGTTGCAACCATGTGTGTTTTTCAGGTCCGTAGGCCTAAACCTTCGTTCTGCCTATATCACCTTATCCTAGGCATATGTCTTCTTTAATTCTATGATTTATAGGATTTTTAAAAAATTTTGAGATTTTATTGGCTACTATTTACTATTTGGAATGAGTTTTATAGATTTATTGGTGATAAAACATAAAATAATTCTCATAAAAAATGTAAAAATATTTTAAAGTTAAGAAAAATAGACCCCTAAAAGTTGATGTTTTACATCAAAGTTGATGCAAAACATCAACATATAGGCTAAGAGTTGATGTTTTACATCAAAATTGATGCAAAACATCAACTCTACCACAAAACTTGATGTTTTGCATCAAGTTTCAGATGCTCCGGAGAAGAAAGTTGGAGGATTAGAGATCGATTTTCACAAACGGCCTTTTTTACCAATTCCGTTCACGTAGCCATGCACAGACAACCTATTCCATAAATTTTGAGTGCCAACACAACTATGTTTCGATGCGATTTGCAAACATCATAGAGCGATTTGCTGATACTAAAAATTCATGGAATAGGTCTGAGCATGCTATCGTGGACAGAATTGCTAAAACAGGCCGTTTGTAAAAATCAACCTTTGATCCTCCAACTTTGTTCTTCGAAGCATCTGAAACTTGATGCAAAACATCAAGTTTTGTGGTAGAGTTGATGTTTTGCATCAAAGTTGATGCATAACATTAAGTTTTATGGAAAAGTTGATGCAAAACATCAAGTTTTGTGGGAAAGTTGATGACATCATCTTTTGTGGAAAAGTTGATGTTTTGCATATAAAATTGATGTTTTGCATCAACTTGATGCAAAATATCAAATTTTCATAAAAGTTGATGTTTTTATCAAGTTGATGGAAATCATCAACTCTTAGTTGAGAAGTTTTTACTCTGCATTAAGTTGGCCCCGCAAATGTTGTAGTTAAAAGATCCTTACCATGTGTAGTAACCAATACGATTCGAACCCAAGTCCCTGCCTGATATTTTACAAAAAAGTATTTTGGAAAGTATAAACTTTTATTTCTTAAAGTGAGTTTTTTCATGCTTTATAAACCCATTTAATAACTAAAATTACCATTTTAACCCCTTTTTATCACATCAAGGACACATCTTCTTTAAAAATGAGTATGTAATTATTTTTCAAAATTAGACAACTTTTAAATAGCTTATCCATGATATTTTAAAATTCATCTATACATAATTAACCCTTTAAAAAAAATATGTATATTATCAATTAAGAAATTGTGATACTCAAGAGCTTCAAAATGGATTTTAATACTACTCTCATCAAGAGCCAAAGTAGGGTTGTATAATTAAGATAATAGTTGTATCAAGATAACGCTTTTATAATAGCACATCCTCAATCATGCTAACATGGCAGATGACCCAAGGAGTCTAAGCTTCAAGTGTACAAACAGAAGAAAAATATGTATTTGTGGATAGTGAAGAAGAGGATGCCTCATCTACCTTCTCAGAGAAAGGCACATCAACTAGTGATGGTGTTGGTATAGATAGCAAAGATTATGAGGAACCATAACTATGCCATAAGCTAGAAAATAGCTTTTTTTTATTTCCTTGTTTTGCCTAGTGAGATAAAAATTTCTAGAGAGTGGTAAATCAATATTAGGATATTTTTGGATAAATAAATTCTACAAATATCAAAAAAATATTTCCTTGAAATAGAAAATCAAAATAGATTTTCCAAGGTGCAATTGAAATTAATAAAAATTGATTTAGAAATCCTTATCCTAAGGGTCAAGTTTTTTTAAATTTTTTTGATTATGGTCCAATTAAGGTTCATACAGACCAATAAGATTAATCCAAGTGTTCCTATGGACCAATAAGATTAATCCAAGTATTGGGACAAGATAAATCCAAATAATAAAAGAAAATACCAAAAAATGAGTAAATGCCCACATAAGATGAAGAGTTGACTAAGTACTAGGTTTATTAGTTAAAAATTATGAAGTATTAATAAAAAAATGAGATATTTTGGAGTAATCATTTATTTTTGACACATGGGTAAGGAAAAGGGGGCCCTTCAAGGAGGCACCTATTTCACATGTGTGGATGCGTTTTAAACTCAAAAATAGTAGGATATTTTTATCTCTCCTCTCTCCTAAATCAAACCAAATCAAAAAGGGAGCCAAACTTGTCCAAATTCAGCCAAACTGAAGCTGGAAAATTCTAGAACTCAGTTGGACTCAGTTAGTGGCCTCCCTCACCTATAAATAGACCCTCATTCTTTGTAATTCTTATCTGTGAACTAAACTATATCGATATTACTCTAAGTTAAGCTTATTTTCTATTATCCTCTAAAAACCCTCTACAAATTGAAGAGATTAGAGCTTCTCTCTCTCTTCAATCTTCGTTGGAGCCTCCAACAACATACCAAACCAATTGATTGGTTGGGGGCCTCTACTGTGATCAAAGAGGGATCTTTCAATTCTACAGCTGGATTACACTAACTTGTCCACATCTACCCACTCCTCTTAGCGTGTTCACATTATGGACCACTTGTATATACTCTATTATGTGTGTTAGTCACTTTATCTTCTTTGTAGACCTCTTTTGTTGTGAAGAAGAAGAAGAATTTTCAACCTCTCACCTTGTGTGCTCTCTTCTAGGGTTTGTGTGAGTGTGTTTGTGCTTGCAAGAGCTTAAGCTCTCTTCTCCCCTGCATCTTTTTATGGTATCAGATCTTGGTTCATGCTAAGGGATGAGTGGCAAGTAAGAGAAGCACAGGAAGCAGTACGAGGGTAAGAGCTTCATCTACTCTTTCCCCTTTGTGTTGTCTACTACTACACCCTTGTCGGGAGCTCTTCGGGAGGCACCGGCAAACGAACTCCGATTGAGGAGCTCTTCGGGAGGCACCGGTAAGAGCTTCATCTACTCTTTCCCCTTTGTGTTGTCTACACCCTTGTCGGGAGCTCTTCGGGAGGCACCGGCAAACGAACTCTGATTGAGGAGCTTTTTTCGTGGGAGGAAGCTATAGAGCAACTATAAAGTCCTATTGGACAAGTTTTTCATGCCGAAAACGTATTTTGGGCGCGTTTGGACCTCCGTTTCTTAGTTCACAGGCGTTCACAGGCACTACTGCAGGGTAAGTTTCGATTCTCTGTTGTGCAGAACTTTGTTTTTGGAACTACAGGAAGGGCGATTGGTTGTGTAGACAATGTGTGTGTTGCAAAAAAGGTCTCAAAGTTGCCATTGGGTGTATGTATGCAAAGTAAGGTCACTGGTTGTGAGACAATTTGGGTGCAGTATAGTACCGCTGCAGAGAATACAACAGTTAGCGCAGATCAAGCAAGAGTGCTGTTGTTGGTAAATTTGTGTTGCAGGAAAGATGTAAAATGATGGAATAAACCAGATTGTTGCAGAGAAGATTGACATGAACAACTTCCATGCTTGGAGATTTAGATTGACAAATTTCCTAATGGGAAAAGGTTTTTGGGACTACATTGAAGGGGAACATGAGGAGGCATCGAAGATACCAGAGATTAACTGCGCTGCAGATATAAAAGAATTCAAAGAGCAAGGAAAGTCATATATTGGCTTTCTATCAGTATACATGACACTATGATTAGGCATATACAGGATGCCAAGTCACCTAAGGAGGCATGGGACACCTTGGTGAAGTTGGTGAAGTTGTATGAAACCAACACCAAGGCATGAAAAATTCAGTTGAAGAATAAGCTTTATACTATGGAAAAGAAGGATATGTCTGTGTGAATGATTATGCTTTGAAGATCAAGGGCATTGTGGAATCCCTTACATTAATTGGTGTTTTTGTTAATGATGATGATAAGGTGGAAGTGTGTTTGCGTGGTCTCGGGCCATAATACAAGGCATTCAAGACGTCTATTCAGACTCACGAGAACATTCCCAACTTCATAGATTTGGTGTCAATGCTGATCATTAAAGAGAAGAACTTGGGTGAAGCTTCATCAACAGTCACAAAACAGAAACAGTTCAGAGCAGCAAGTCTTCTACACAAGTGTAGGTGGAGGACGAGGTAGAGGTCGTGGGCATGGCCAAGGTGGTGGCCGAAGTATGGTCAATAGTAGCAATAGTCCCAAGATTCACAACATCAACATACAGGTGAAAGAGGCCAGTTTAGAGGCAGGGGGGTCAACGAGGTCGTGGAAATTGGCAAAGGCAGCATAATGATACATGAGGCTATTTTTACTGTGGTAAGCCTAGGCATGTGCAGGCAGATTGCTATAAGAAGCAGAGTGATATACAAAATGAAAAAGTGCAGCAAAACAACTATGCATCCTCTAGAAGAAATAATGAGGATAATGAGAGGTTATTTGTTATGCAACATGTGGTTAATGCTCTGTTTGGAAATAATGTAGCAGCATGTAAGGATGATGTATGGTATGTTGATTCAGGTGCTTCGAACCACATGACAAGTCATGGTGAGTGGTTCAAGGAAATGAAGAGTCTTGAAAGACCAGGTTTTGTTGAAATAGGGGATGACACTGCTCATCCGATTGCCCATGTTGGAGATGTGCCATTGTCTATGCAGGATGGTAAAGTGAAGTACCTTCTTGCAGATGTGCGTCATGTTCCGAACATTATGAAGAATCTAGTTTTTGTTGGCTAGATGATTGAACAGGGTTTGCAAGTTCAGTTTAACCCTGATGGCTGTTATGTTGAAGACTTCAAAGATAAGTGCAGGTTGTTGGCTAGATGATTGAACAGGGTTTGCAAGTTCAGTTTAACCCTGATGGCTGTTATGTTGAAGACTTCAAAGATAAGTGCAGGTTGGTTGCAAAAGGCAACAGAGTGGGCAGAATGTTTACATTGAATGTGAATATGCATAAAGTGAGTGCTGCAATGTTTGCAAATGGATCAGGAGTTGTTGCAGATACATACATTTGGCATAAGAGAATTGGGCATGTCAATGTGCAAAGAATGAAGTCTATGCAGACTAAACAAATTGTGTAAGGGCTCGCTAAGTTTAAAGTTGAAGGTATGTAGAAAGTTTGTGAAGCATGTCAATTTGGAAAGCAAACAAAACATGTATTTCCACATGACAGAAATGTGAGCAGGAATGTACTAGATCTTGTGTATTCAAATGTATGGGGTCCTACGAAGACTATATTTATGGTTGGCTGTAGGTACTACGTAACATTCATTCATGAGTGACCACACGAGGAAAGTGTGGGTGTACTTCATGAAGGAGAAGAGTGAAGTGTTCACTCATTTTCAGAATTCAAAGTTATGGCTAAAAAAGAGACAGGAAAGCATGTAAAGTGCCTAAGGTCAGATGGAGGGGGAGAATACTTCTCCAATGAGTTCTCTGCATTCAGAGACCATTTACATGTAGATACACTCTGCAACAAAATGGAATTGCTGATGAGCGGAAAAACTGGCACATTGTAGAGATAGCACGAGCATTGATGGTGGATGAGAAGAATATGCCACATAGTTATTGTGCTGAGGCTGTGTCTACTACAACAGTTTATATCATGAACATGATGTAACGCCAGAGGAGAAGTTACTGACAAGAAACCTGATTTGTCTCACTTGAAAGTTTTTGGATTTATTGCATGTGCATGTGACAGATGAGTTACGTACCAAGCTGGGTCCAAAAGCAGAAAAATATATTTTTATTGGGTACTCCCTTGAGCAAAAGGGATGTAGATGTTATAATCCTGCTACACGTGAATTGAGGGTAAGCAAGGATGTTGTATTTGATGAGATGAGTAGCTGGCATGCTGCTGTTGAAAAGGATGCTATTGGGGTTGATGTAAGTGGAAATATGGTTGCATAGAATGCAAGTCAGCAATCACAGTCATTGAGTGGACCAAGAGAGTCCTCATCCAACGGTCCTATTGATAGACCATGGAGCTGCAGGCTGCGTCATAATACCAGTCGTGAAAATGTAGTTGGTACATCACATAAAGGCAAAGAGAAAGTGGTTGATCCCCTTGGGATGCTTGACATTTTTGTAGGGCATTCTATTGTGTTGATGGAGATTCTAGTGGCTCAAAGATGAGCCTTGATGAGGAGCTTGGGATTCCAGCAATGAGGACACCTGGTGTAAAGAAGGCTATGGAAGCCATGAATGCAAAGTTACGAAGATCCGGAAGAGTCAAAAATCCTATGCAAAGGTTGACTTATGATGGTTATGTGGCATATCACTATGAATATATGGCAAAAGTTGTGTAGGTTGTAGAACCCACATGTTTTGATGAGGCTATTGGAAATGTGTGTTGGGAGAAAGCTATGGATGAGGAGATGGATGCATTGTATGGAAATGAGACTTGGGAATTGCCATTGCTTGAAAGGCAAGAAAGCTATTGGCTGTAAGTGGGTGTATAAGGTGAAACATAACAATTATGGTAGCATTAGCACGTACAAGGCTAGATTGGTAGCCAAAGGATATGCGTAGACACATGGGATTGATTATGAGGAGACATTTGCTCCAGTTGCAAATGTGGCAACTGTGAGAGTTGTGATTGCGGTGGCTGCAGCTAAAGGCTGGTTTTTACATCAGATGGATGTAAAAAATGTGTTCCAATGTAGTGGGAATTCCTCTTTCATTATTTAAAATTTATCTATGCAAAAAGATAAATTTAACTAAATTTTCTCTTAAAAATTAAATAAAAATCTTCATTAATTCCTTTACACTAGGAATTACACTTTCCTCATTTAAATGTTTGAATTCCAATATGGTGGGAATTCCTCTTTCATCATTTAAACTTATCTATAAAAAAAATATAAATTTAACTAAAATCCTTCTTTAATAAAATATATATTATTTTAGCATTCCATTTTTTTTCTCTTAATTCATTGGAATACATGGATTTCCATTTTCATGGGGATTACTCTTTTAACATAAAAATGGATTACTAGAAATTCCTCTTTTTCCTATTTAACTATTTATGTATAAACATAAAAATCAAAATTTCTATGATTATAATGAGAATCATTCAATTAATCTAGGATGATTAATCCTAGAATATGGTAGGAAGTCCTCTTTTTATAATATAAATGAAAATGATTTATGTGTTTATTTTTCAGAAATTTTACCATAGCTCCGCTATACTGCTGCTATTACTGATAATTCTCAATAAATTTGAAAGAATAAAGTTTAGTATTATTCATTATCTAATTATGGATTGACTCTTAATTTTACCATAAACTAAATAGCATAAAAGTATTAAAAGCCATTATTTTGGCCTCCAATTAGACAAGCATAGAAATTACTTTTAGATTAGAGAAATGCTTCATGAGAAGCTTCATTTAAATTGAGAATAGGTCATAGGAATGATCATTCTTTGGGGGAGGAGAGAGAAATGCTTAGAAAACTGTTATAAATTAAGCATAAATGAAAATTTATGTATTTCTTCATTACAATACATTAAAGAACTTCAATAGTATTCAAAAGCCATTCAAATTAATGCTTCTCAAGCTTGAGAGGAGTTGAGACGAGAAACATTTGGAGATTTAAGAAAAAGAAGACAATAATCCACACTTTACCTTCGCACAACGAATTAAGGGGTGCTAGCAGCGGAAGTAGCACTTCTTATGCGAGGTAGGGTCCCCCACTCGAGGCCTCGCCCACGGATATCCGGACAAGAGACTAATCCCTCGGTTCTTCCGTACCTGGAAAAACTTCCCTTGCCCGGAAAGCACAGGCGATTCCTCCAGGATATTTTTACTCTAACGTAGTCAAGAGCCTTAACTAACTGAACTGATCTAACCAAACCCGTAAGTATCATAGTCAAATCAAGGAAAAGACTTGCACTTGGATCATAGAGACCAACGCTTTTTTCCTCATTCGTTGATTCTTTTTCATAGAACAATTTTTATCTGGGATTTACTTCATCTATTGTACCATAACAAAATTGAGTCTCATTTTAGGGATCCATCAGTACATTCTAACCCCATCCAATCCCATGGGTTAGCTAGCCGCCCAACCACTGTAGTGATGGTATCCAATTAGGAATTTGGTTAGGTTTTGTCTCAGGTACCAGGGAAAAGAGTTCCCAGGCCCCCTAGCCGGATACTCATGCAAACTTAAAACTAGTCACACCACTTACACACCCAATATGAAATTGCCTTTTCACAGATTCAGCTGTCTGTAAAACAATCATTTAATGAAATCATAGTGTCACTGATCATAATCCTCAAAATCTCCGATTGAATCCTAATTTCCAATCATTCCTTCATCGGTGTACCTATGGCATCATTGTAGCAACCAGAACGCTCATCACCTGTCCACTCAGGGGTTGATGGTTCCTAGCTCATAGTACTCGGCAATATATTCACATATCAAAATGGAATCTCCGTTGAAGATCAGCAAGATCAACCAACGGATTCATATAAAAGAGCCATGGACTCATCCGTTGAGGACCAGCAAGGTCAATCAACCAGATCCATGCCCGAATTTAGAAAACAACTCTTACTCCTTGTTCCAATATCTTCCACAACACACGTGTGGGTATATTCGGCGACCCAGAGCCCAAGCACCGTATGGTCAGCACCCTCTAGGATCCTTCGCAGGAGGTCACCTAGCGCTTCACTCTCATAGGCTGCTTCCTTGGTCCCTCATCCACCGTACCGGAAGCTCACCATATTTAAATCGAACCGAGGCTGGTCAAGACCTCGACTTTGCTACATGAGACGTCCTCCATTGACTCTCCATCAGCTGTTGCAACTTTATCAGTTAGGTCTCCACGACCTCATTCACAAGACGGTCAAAATGCTTCCCCAGCATTCTTGACAAAAAATAGTCATTTAAAAACAGGTCATAAATACAGTTTCTATAACGAACTCTCGTCTTTCCACATTGTTCCACATTATTTAATTCCACATCCATTTCATATGTATTCCTACTCTCATCCAATCATATCATTTTCATCTCATCACATCTTTCCTCAATTTATCCTCATCAGATCTCATCCACTCGCATCTACCCATATCCACATCAGATCTCATCCACTCGCATCTACCCATATCCACATCACATTCATTCACATCTCATCCATTCAAACCACATCACATCTCATTCATTTTACCTCACATCTCATTCATTCACATACACATTCTCATCCATTCTTCACATACACATTCACATCCATTTTCATCACATATCATCCACTCACATCCCATATCATTCATTTACATCCTGATTCACATTACATCACATCTATTCACATCACATCCCATCCATCCATTCATTCACATCTATCTGATTCACATCACATCTCATCACATCTATTACATCTATTCATAGAATTTAAACATAGATTTTAAGAGAATTCTAATTTTGATATAAAAATTCTTTATGCATAAAAATCAACTTTAATGAGAATAACACTTTTGAAATAAAAATAATTCCTTTATGCATCTTTCTATGCATAAAAATCAAATTTAATGAGAATAACACTTTTGAAATAAAAATAATTCCTTTATGCATATTTCTATGCATAAACTTCAAATTTAATGAGAATAACACTTTTGAAATAAAAATAATTCCTTTATGCATCTTTCTATGCATAAAAATCAAATTTAATGAGAATAACACTTTTGAAAATAAAAATAATTCCTTTATGCATCTTTCTATGCATAAAAATCAAATTTAATGAGAATAACACTTTTGAAATAAAAATAATTCCTTTATGCATCTTTCTATGCATAAAAATCAAATTTAATAATTAACATCAGTGATATTCATGCATTTTCATAGGTGAATATGTACATAGAGTAATTAGAATATATTTTTTAGATGCAAAAATGGTGGGAATTACTCTTTTCGAATAACATAAAAACAAACTTTCTTTTCCACAAAATTCTGAAAAATTTTACCATAACCTCCTTTGTATAGCTGACCATTTCTCATTTTTAACAATCTATTTGGACTTAAATTAACCCAAATTAGATTCCAAGAACTCTAATATACACCATTTTCTAAAATCAAGAGAGTAAACAATAAAAAGAGTTTAATTAATCTATTAATTCATCTTTCTAGGATTAAGAAAGGCTGGAATGTAAAGAAGAGAAGGGGTGGCCTTTTCATCAAAGGCATAGCATTAGAATTTAATTCAAACATTTGCAAAGCATGAAAATTAAGAAAACCATAGATTTAAAATTCAAAAATGAGTAAGATATTAGCTTACATGGAGCTTGTAAGCTCTCCTTTGGCTTGAGGGATTGAGGGTTCTACTCTTGTTTGAAGCAAGAGTGGCCACCAATTCACTTTGGAGAGGATTAGGCCAGAAACAATTGAATTATTAAGAAATTCAATGTTAAATGGCTCAGGACAGGAGCAAAGTAACAATGCATAAACACTATTGAGCTTTTATAAAGGGGGAGGCTTCTATTTATAGGAAAATGTGAGCCTCTAACCAAGCAAATTGATTCTAGAATTTTCCAGATCAGCTTGCTCAATTTTTGACCATTTTTTGGTCAGTTCAACTTACTTTTTGGATCTAGTTTTGAAATAGGAGAGAGGAGAGATGAAATATCTCATTTTATTGATTTTAAATTGGGGGTGATGATGAGAAAAAGGCTCCTCCTTCATGAGGGAAGATCCCCACTCTGAGGTGTCAAAAATCAGTTTTTCAACTATTTCTTTGGTCCTTAGTGAACATTTACTCATTTTTGGGGGGTTTTTCTTTTATTCTTCAATTTATCTCCTCCTTCTCCCTACATTTGGATTAATCCTATTGGTCCATAGAAACCTTAATCCAAAATTTTCAGAAAATCTGGACCCTTAGGCTAAGGTCCTTTGTGTACATTATAATTTATTTCTAACGTACCTCAGGAATTTCTTTTTGAACTTCTAATTCGAAGGGATATTTTTCCATCCAAAGATATCTAAAAACTGAATTATCTCTCTCTAGAACATTTTCTCTCTCTAGGCCAAAACAGATAGAAACAAGATCTGTTATTATTTTGAAAAGGGGATTGATTACAGGGGGAGAAACTGGACATCTTGAGGGGCTGGGGAGGAATCTTATAAGAATCTCTGGCGAAGATATGTTGGTGCCAACTCTACCAAACCCGCCAGTGATGTAAATGTCAAACAGTCATGCAGGCCCCTCGTGTGAGTGTCAGCTCATGTTGAGTTGACATATCAACACAGGTTATGAGAGTGGTGCTTGCACAGAGGATGCACACCCAGATTCTGTATGAAGGTTACACAAAGCCTTATATGGCTTGAAACAGGCACACAAAGTATAGTCAAACAAGATTGGGGAGTATCTTTGTCACCATTGGATTTTCGATATCCAATGTAGATTTTTCACTTTATGTGAAAAAGACAAATAGAGGGATAATACTATTAGTCATTTATATGGATGACTTGATCATCACTAGTAATACATGACGTCAGGAGACTTTTAAAGAAGTTTGAGATGAAGGATTTAGGTGAGCTACAATATTTCTTGGACATAGAGGTGGTGAGATCACCTCATGGAATTTTGTTATTACAAAAAAGGCAGTATGGCTTGGCATTTTGTTAGACATGTTTATTGTCCAAGTATGGTATAGTAGATTGCAAGCCTATTTCAGTGCCATTGGAGCAGAACACAAAGCTTTCCATAGATATAGGTGAGCTTTTAGAGGATCCCACTATGTATAGGTGTATAGTGGGTAGCTTGATCTACATGACCACTACTAGGCCAGACTGGAGCTATGTTGTTAAGCTTGTGAGTCAATTTATGCAGGCCCCTAGGAAGCCACACTTGGATGTGGCTAGACGGATTCTCAGGTACATAAAGTCCACAATTAATTATGGACTTTTCTATTAGGCTGGTACAAAGACATATCTACATATGTGCACAAATGATGATTAGGCTGGTAGTGTCACAAACATGAGATCTACAATAGCTTTATGTTTCCATTTGGAAATGCTACTATGAGTTTAGCAGCAAGAAATGGTCGACAATTGCTTTGTTGAGTACAAAGGTAGAGTGCAAGGGTGCTGCTATGGCAGCTTATGAGGTAGCCTAGTTTTAGAAGCTACTTGGTGATATAGTTAAGCCCATAGATAGAGGGCCGTTGTCATTTATTGTGACAACATGAGTAGCATATAGCTGGATAGTAACCTAGTTTACTATGCTAAAATAAAGCATATTCTAGCAGGTGATGTAGAGCTAGTATATCCAGCACAGAGGATCAAGTGGCTAACATCTTCACGAAGGCATTGGGCATAAAGAAGCTCCACACGTTTACGAGCTTACTTGGAGTGTAGTGTGTGGTGTTGATTGAGCTTGAGGGGAAGTGTTGAGCTATCGAGCTCAACTAGTGCTATGGACATTGATGACCCGCCTGGGTGATAGCCTCCTTATTTATACCACTAGCATGGTTCCACCTGGGTGATAACTTCCACACTAGCTTGGTTAATGAGATTATGGTTGATATGCCGCTAATGGTGATGCAAAAAGCTTGTATGTTATAGTAGTAGGAGAGTACTTTCCCTTATAGTATGTAATCTTATCTCTTTATGTTAATGGTTATAGAAAAGAGAGGAAGATAGAAGAAAATTTAGCCATCCATCTATCTCGTGTCTTGCTCTCTCTCTTGTGTGTGTGTGTTTACTTGTAAAGGAACTCAAGCTCTCCCTTTCCCTTGCATTCTTTTAACGTTTCCCATGAGGATGTTTCTCATCCTGTTTTCTCGTCACCTAAAACAAACTCTGAATAACCTTTTCTTATGAGGCAATTTCTCATCCTGAACTTCCATGCTTGGAAGTTGTTCATATCCAGCTTCTCGCTCATAATCTAGGATAGACTATCAAGCATGATTACCTACAGTAGAAACCTCTACACTTACAAACAAACCTGTTATCTCCAACATAATCACCATATGCGGTACTGTAAACCTATTATACTACCTCTGTTTATGTGAACCAATCACATAAACATATGCGGTACTGTAAACCTACCTCTGTTTATGTGAACCAATCACATAAACATCTGCCAACAACCCATAAATCTCAGATTCTCTTCAGAGAATGTACTGCAACCAAACTTCTACTACACAACTATGCACTGAACTAGAAATTAGGTATACACAGTCAAATCAAAAAGTGCCTGCAGAAAACTTATAGAGCCAAAATGGGCCCAGAAATGGCCTTGAATCTAAATTTTGAAAACTCCAAGGTCCTCTTGACCTTACCTAGCTCTTGAGCTCTTGATATGAACTAGTGCTCTGCTAATACCATGATAAGAATGTGAGGGAGAGGGTGAACTTGAGCTCCTTATTACAAGCAAACACACTGTGCGCTTTTGCCGCACAGGTCGTAGCTGGGGACTTGCCAGACACCGTATGCGAGCCACGAATGGCTGCAAGCATACAACCAGGGAAGGAAGCTCAAAACAGAATGCAAAAGGTGTGTCACTCACCGCTTAACTGCCGCCTTGAAGGATTCCCGCGTTGCAGCCGTGAAGGAGGAGCCGCCGTCGCCGCTCTAACGCCTCTCCGCCGCCGTGCCGCTACACAGTGCTCGATCGCTCTCTCACTCTCTCTCTCTCTCTCACACACGCAGGAGAAGGAAACCAAAGAGATAAGGCAAGAGCACTCTTGTATTCACAACACATGAGAATGAGGATTTTAGGGTTACATTTGACTCATATAGGTGACTTGGCCGTTCACACTTGGGCGCCCATACATGGCCGGTCGACCCTAACCCTTATCCTACTGATATCCAAGGTGCGCCTCTCATCAGCGATCACCCAATCCCTTTATCCTTAACATATGGTGCCGACAAGCCCGGCCCATGACTCAGAATATTTAAATTAATGACGTAAAATATAGTACGTCGCCATGTCCGCCATGGGTTAACATTCCCCCCTTCCTGATGTAGATTCCGTCCTCGGAAACTATGGTATGGTAAGCTCGAGAGGGTGTTGTGGTAGACCGTCTGCAAAACAGGGAAGTAGAGTGAAGGTATGCTGGAATTCAAAAGATATAAAGTGTATAAATTCAAGCATGTGAGACCACAATGGATGTTGCTATGAGAACTTAGTTTAAGGGTCACATGAGTGAGCTAGTGTAGCAAATTAATAGGAGTTTAAAATTATTGAAAGGAATTCAAGAGTTAGCAAGGTGTCAAAGGTTAAGCAAGGTTTATAACTGGCCTAAGTCAAGGAAAATAACCAAGCTTAATAAATAAACAGATGACCACACTGTGTCTACTCTAAGGACAAGTTAATACCACAAGCCTTGGGACACAAGAAACATCAGAGTTACAGGAGCTTTTTGCCTTCTTCTTTTTTTTTTTTAAATTAATGCACGTGACAATTTTTACACACAATGGCGACCTTCCTAAGGCAAAACTAACATCGATCCTGGTACCATGTTTAACACAAGGCATTATCCAGGAATCTATTAGCTTACTTTAGGCAAGGCTACCCCCTACCAACCAAGGCATCGGTCTGGAGTAGAATACTCCTCGCCTACCAAGTATCAATAAGGCGATAGGCCAACATTAAAGCACATCATAGACTTGTATTGCCATTTATTGTAGGCTTTTTTTTTTTTATAATCTATTTCTTTTGATCTTCGCTCCTGAACTATAATTTGTCTTGCATCCTTTCGACAAAGGGGTAATAGCTATGTCCTAGAGGTCAACACACACATGGCCAGGTGTCAAACATTAAGATGGTTTGACCCTAGACCTAAGACAATTGTATTCCAAGGTTAACTAAAGACGTCATGCTGCCTAGGAATATTTCCAATAAAGTCAAGCTCATTAATGATTTACACTAGCATGCAAGCAACTTCAAAAACTAAGTAGTACATTGACAATTTCCATGTGGTCATGCATTATAGTTTATGCAATTGATTGAATAGTAAAAACGAAAGAGAGTGGGTATGGAAGAATTACACCTGTAATTGGAGATCTCCTTGATTTGACGAGACAGCTTGCAATTTGATGTAGATATATTTTGATGAACGTTGCAGCAGTCTCAAGACTTGAAAGCAAACCCACCTCAAACTTTTCAACCTGTACAATCAACTAACAAGCACTATACCTCGAGAGGCACATCAGTGTGAAAATTTCAAGACTTGTTTAAGGAATCTAAACTAGAAAAAACTTGCAAACACTAACCTACCTACCAGTCACCACACTACTACTGGGATACGATAAGAGGATGTTGTAGAGTCCTGGCTCTAGCCCTAAGGCTAAGCCTCTATCCGCATCATCCAAACAAATAAAGTCAACCTCAGTAGTGCCATGAGTTTCATCCGTCCATTCATCACTGTCAGATATTTCCTTTTCATTTTCCCATCCACATAAACTCATCAAAAATGTAACCATGCGAGGATAGTCATCTTGTGGAAAAGGAAAGCATTGGGCTATCGGGAATATGTCCTCTACGGAGTAGGGGTCAGTCATGGTCAATAGGCGAATTAGCCATTCTAATTCCTCAATATTTTCCTCTCTGGCTAGTACATCTATATGATCCCATTCAGTTTCAATTACCGGATAGCACATGTGAAATATCTGAGAAAGGTATAGATGATACCTCTCACCAAAGGTAGGAGTGGATGAAGTGTATGATGATCGTGCATCTGCCATATCTGCAAACACAGATATAGCATCAGTAGGTTTATGACAGGTCAATCTAATTCTTGATTGTATATACGGATATTTCTGTTTTTAACGTGCTCTTGCTCTTTTTACTATTTTTTGCTTTTCTTTTCTTTTCTCTTCTGTGTATAAAGCTATATATATACATCCCCTTGAATTTGGCAATTACATGGTCAGGGGAGAAGGTTAAGGAGGAAGCATTAGAATGTCGAGCGTGAGTACATGCTCCCCCTTTCCTTGGGTAGATCATATTATTTGCAATGATGTTGCAGCCTCTTGGAACCAATTTGTCCAGCGGGTCATAGGTTGTGATGTGGGCAGATAGCTTTTTATGACCCTTGTGGCCACATCCAATTGCAAAGATGGTAGTGTACGCTCCCAGTGACGAATGGAGGAAATGGTTTTCGACGATACCAGGGGAGACGTAGACTCATCGATTTTTTGTTGGGTGTTGACAAGAGTAGGTGTAGAGGATGTAGAAACTTCTATATCAATGTGTGTTTGGCATGAAGAGCTAGAAGCTTCATGTGACTCCCCCCTTCCTGAGCTAGGTGGTAATGATCGATATCGTTTGGGAATCCAAACTAACTCTGGAAGAAGTGGTGTGGAGCACTCTATTACCTTTCCCTTACCACGGTCTTGAATTGTCATTGGGGTGGCAACAATTGGTTTGCAAGGTTTTACAGGTGATGTAAAGGGATTCACCTTATGTTTAGGGACCCAAATCTGGTCATTCCCCTTGTAGTACCCTTGGGCTACTAATAATTTTTTAGGGATCCATCGCGATGTTACATTGCCCTTTCTCGGGTGGGTAGCTACTTTCCTTTTACGAGGCTTTTTGGTGGCTGAACGAGATTGAGCAGGGGAAGTAGCTGTTAACGAAGCTTTGGGGACCCACTTGTATGTACTCTTTGGCATAGTAAGTGAAGCTTTAGGGAACACTTTGCCTGTTTCCACTCTTGGCGTTGAAGCGTTAGAGGGGTGGCCAACAATCGAAGATGGTTTTGCCACTGGACTTTGTGATTTTTCATTATCTAATATTTGAATGGATGACTTAGGTGCGGGATTTTGAGCGGTCAGACCTAGTGTTGGTTCTTGCGTTGTGACTCGTCTGGTTGCCCAATCGATATTGCACTTGGTGGCCATCATCCATTTGCGCCCTAAGATTACAGTCCCTTCCATGGTACCAGCAGGCATAACCAAAAAGCTTTGAATTATGGTTCCCTTGTCATAAGCAACCGGAGTGTGCAGAATTCCTGAGACAGGGGTTTTCTTCTTGTTGATTCCTTGAACTTGGATAGAACTCTTGGTTAAAGGTGGTTTTCCCAGTTGACACCACACGCCATATGATAGCAAATTGTGTTGAGCTCCTGTATCCAATAATGCATTATACAGCACCTCCCCGTAAGGACTCTGTAACTCAATTGGGTATCTTAGAGGTGGGTCAGATTCCAGTGCATCCTCCTCTGCTTCCTCGAAAAATACTTGCGTAATTCCCAAGTTGGCTTCTCGTTGTCGCCTAGCACGCTGTTGACGTTCTTTTGCTTCGACTCTTGCTTGTACCTTTTTAAGCTCAGCTTGTTCTTTGGCTGCCTTCTTTTGATGGATTGCATGTAACTCCTCTTGGCTCAGGGGGTCATAGTACCTTTTGAATTTGCTCCCATTAAGGAATCCAATGGTTTCAACTCCGTCGAGAGTCTCCACTCTGATGGTACCTTGCGGGGTAATTTCACATACTCTATATGGTCCCTTACCAGCATATTTGAGCTTCTTCTTTTCGTTTCGCACTCCATACATCAGGACTTTATCCCCAACCTTGATGTCCTTGTCCTTTAGATGGCGATCAAACCATTTTTTCCTTCTATCCTTCTCCACAAGGGCACTGTATACAGCCAATTGTCTTTCTTCGTTTAGCCTCTCAAGGATATATAGACGCTCTACTAAGGGATTACCATCCCAACCCTCTTGAGTAGCAACACGAAGACTAGGAATGACAAATTCCCACGGCATGACTGCTTCTTGGCCATATACCATTTTGAATGGTGTGCAATTAATAGCCACTTTGTACGCAGTACGATAGGCCCATAAAGCTGTCGTAAGCTTTAGATCCCAATCCGTGCGATGAGCTTCAACTGTCTTTGTCAAAATACAGATTAAAGTCTTGTTGGTACTCTCGGCTTGGCCATTCGCTTGCGGATAGTAAGGAGTAGATTTATGATGGGATATCATGAAATTTGTTGTGAGCTCCTTAATCACTTCATTTATAAAATGCGTACCATTGTCGCTCACAAGTTCAAAAGGACAACCGAATCGTGTGATTATATTTTCAAAGAGGAACTTGGCTGTTGTCCTCGTATCTGCCTTACGTGTCGCTTTCGCTTCAGCCCATTTGGGCATATAGTCAGTGGCCACAATAATATAGCGAGATTGTGTGTTTCGGGCCGCTGGACTAATTGGACCTACAAAGTCTAAACCCCACTTTTCAGATGGTTGGTTTACTTTGATCGGATGTAGGGGCATCTGATCTTTCCTCTGGGGTTTCTTATATCGTTGGCATTCATCGCAACCCTTCACAAAGAGTGATGCGTCTTGGAACATAGTGCGCCACCAATACCCTGATTGTAAGATCTTTCGTGCAGTTAAGTCGCCTGAGAAGTGACCACCGGCTACGCCCATATGTGCCTCTTGCAAAATGTATAGATACTCATCCTCTCGGGCACAACGCCTAAGAACGTCATCCTTTCCTCTTTTATAAAGAGTCCCGGCTATCAGGCAATAGGGTTCGCATTCTTTGATTAGCTTTCGAGCTAGATCTTTACGAAGCTCCTTGGGTGGAAAGCCATTAACCAAAAAGTTAACAATCTTCTCACTCCATTCAGGCATTGTCTCCACCATGAACAGGGAAGTGTCCGATAAGTCATCATCAACCCCCGTAGGAGCCTCACCATTAGGTATGCGAGACAAATGATCAGCCATAACATGTTTTTTGCCAGGTCTCACCACAACAGTGAAATCAAACTCAAGAAGAATCAATAGCCATCGTGTGATTCTTCCTATGGAGCATGGTTTGTTTACCAGATACAACAATGCTTGATGATCCACATAGAAAACAAACTTGGTGGCAAGGAGGTAATAACGAAATTTCCTTACTGCGTATATCATTGCCAACCCTTCTCGCTCCGTAGTGGTGTAGTTCATCTCAGCATCATTCAACTGGCGACTGGCAAAGCTAATGGGGTAGTCTAGCTTGTGTTCTCCAGGTTGAGTTAACACACACCCAATAGCAAAGTTTGATGCATCAATATGCACATGGAAGAGTAAATCCCAGTTAGGCATTCTCAAGATTGGAGCACTCGCCAAGGCCTTCTTTAATAGCTCATAGGCACGGTCACATTCTTCGGTCCAAATAAACTCGATGAGAAGCTTATACAATGGTCGAGCTATCTCGGCGAAGAAGAGAATAAACCTTCGATAATAACCAACGTGGCCCATAAAGCGTTGGACTCCCTTGTAGTTGGTGGGTGGGGGTAATTCCAGAATGACCTTGATTTTACTCTCGTCAGTGGAAATCCCATTTTTGGACACTATATGCCCTAAGATTACTCCGTGTTTAACCCAGAATTGGCATTTGAAAGGATTCAAGGAGATGCGATATAATCTACACCTTTCAAATATCTTTCGTAAACACATCAAGTGCTCATCCCAAGAGGAATGAACACAAAGATCATCTAAGAAAGCTTCACAGAAGTCCCTTAGATATTCCTTAAAGGCCGTGTTTATCAATCGTTGGAATGTTGCAGGTGCATTGGTCAAGCCAAAAGCCATGACGCGAAAGGCAAACACTCCAAACTCCGTGATAAATGCTGTTTTAGCTTGGTCCTCGACTGCAATTGTGATCTGATTGTAACCCGAGTACCCATCTAAAAAGCTATATGCCTCCTTGCCTGCCACTCTTTCAAGCACATGTTCAGAATATGGCAAGGGGTAATGATCCCTTCTGGTGGCTGCATTAACCTTTTTGAGATCAACGCACACTCTGAGTTTCCCATTCTTCTTTGGCACGATGACTATCGGAGAAACCCATTCTGAGTGCTCAATTGGGTATATGAATCCACATTTTACCAGCTTTTCAATTTCCTCTTGTACAATCTTTGCATACTTAGGATTCATTGGGTAGGGACGTTGCTGGACTGGTTTAGGAGTGCTAATCATTGGAATCGTGTGTTGCACCACCGAGGGTGGAACACCCTTCATATCATGATATGTCCATGCAAATATGTCCTTGAATTCTTTAAGAAGCTTCGTAAGTGCAACTTCTTCCGCCTTGGTGAGGTCTTGAGCAATAAAAACTGGTTTAGGCTCCTCACCCGGATCTGCTAAGTCTATCTCCTTAACTACCGCAGGGCCATCGTAGACACCGCTACTCCATTGGTAGGCATTCGTTGGGCTTTTGTGTAGACTACTTTACGTTCCCCTGTGGTGAATGATTTGAAATGCTCGGGTGCGGGGTGTAAGTCTACTGGTTCTTGTTGTGCCAGGCTTTTTTCTTTCAATTCCGCTTCCTTTTGTTGTTGAGCCAACTCTTGGTTTTGCCGCCTTCTTGCAGTACGACTTAGTTTCGGCTTCTCTTCGATTTCTAATTGGGCGACGTCATGAGGTTGCGGAATACACCACATGACACTTTGGAGGTATTGTCCCCAATTATCCGCTATCTCCCGCCGATGAGCATCAATGGCTCCTACATAACTAAGCCATTCGGCAGTGGATCGCTCCTTGTTTATTGTAGTTCGTACATTAGCTCGATAGTGTTGGCGCTTATGTCTCGTTTTCTTCTTACCAAGTTTTTGATTTTTGTTTCTATCAGATTCGAACTCACTTGGTCGATCTTCACTTTCGGATGAACTGCAGGAGGTCATTGTCCTAGGCCTTGAGCACCTTGCTTCCACATTTGGGTGAATATTTGATTCATTTTCCCCATCAGGCTCAGGGTCAGTTTCTTCTTGAGATTCATACTCAGAGTTGCATTGGTCAGAGTCTTCGCTACTTTCAGTGTCGGTGGAGTTTGCCACGTTCTCGCCATCAGGAGTCAAGTGCATAACACCTATCATGTTTATTGGCACTAACGGTGGCATATCTTGCCCCTCAGCAGGTGTTACCCAACTTGTGCCTCTATTTTCCCATGTGTCTATGGTTGCCGCTAGGTGTACCCAATCCACGTTATCCGACTCAGTCATACCCGGTAGGACATCCATATAAGGAGAATCTTTCCCATCATCAGTCTCTTTTTTGCATGTTAGCAATACCTTAATGGGGCGGAGTGAATAGTGGTATCCGATCGATTATCAATGATAACCTTGCTTCCTAAAGGATGTGCACGACCATTCTCAAGATCAACTCGAATGACAGAGTCCTGGAATTGTAGGTAGACATGGTTTTTCGACCAGTCATGTACCATTTGTGCTTCCCTCATGAAAGGACGTCCTAAGATCATTTGATATGACATAGGATGCTTGGAGAAATCCATTACAATGAAGGTATGTTTTACCTTGTATCCCAGGACCTTGATCTTGAGGTCCCTTAACATTCCAATAGGTTTAGCTATGGTTCCGTTTGCCATCTTAACCACTATGTTTGTGACTTCGAGGTGAGGTCTTCCCATGGATTCCCAACAGTTTTTAGTCACAATGCTCACTCCAGCACCACCATCAAGGATTCCCTTTAGAGTTAATCCCTTGGTAGTAATGGGGAGGGTGGCATTAGATTCGTCCCCTTCAAAGTACTGACCCAACTTGTTCACAGGTATTTCAACGACCGAATCTTCATCTAAGTTGGGTTGTAGATCCCAATGTTCCCCTTCATCTTGAAGCGTGTCGGGTCTATCCATATTTGCAAATTGTGGTAACCCCGCCTTTAGTTCTCCATTGAGAAATGCCCGAAGAGCTAAGAATAGCTCAGGATCTCCGTATAATTTGGATATGATCGTGGTTCTGATTTCGGAGGACATGAAATCCATTAGCTTGGACACATTCAATGGTACTTTTCGAGATATCGCTCCTTGACTAGGGACTGGTGAAGATGGAATCACTTCCTCTTCAATGGGGTCAGGCATTCCCTCACTAAACATTCTTTCCAGCAAGAAGGGTGTTTGCCCACTTCCGGATGTCCTATCCTCACTTTCTTCCCGAATGAAACTAGGTATAGCTAACGGTTTATGGTTCCTGTGAGGCTGAACTTGCGTAGGAAACACTGTATCTGGAATTTTGACTTTTCTCGGGTTTGATTCCAGTTCTCTTTGTGTTTCTTCCACCAAACCCCTTAAGTGTTGCACTTGTTCAATCTCCTCAACTGGGTTTGGGTAAGTACCAATCTTTTTCTTGAGGGTTTTTGGCCCACGTGGCTTGTCTTGGGAAGTCTCAGTCAGTTTGGGAGGTCGAGAGGGCATTAACTGACTTGGTTGTGGGGCCGAGGAAGTTTCCTTCTATTTCCCCTTATTTATGTACTCGCTTGATTCTCCTTCGTTGAGCTCCCGAGTGGGTTCCTCCCTTAAGGTAGTGGCTTTGGTCCCCATGGTTTCTATTGAATCGGAATCATCTTCAGGATCATTCATATACACGGGGTCGTCTCCTGTCCCTATGTTAGTCTTTGAACTGGGCTTGGAGCTTGTGGCATTAAGCGATCTCTTTCGTCGTGTTTTCTTTTTCTTTGCCTGAGCGATTGATGCAGTATCCCTCTCTTCAAGAATGTAGTTTTGATTTTGAAGCATTGACCGTGTAACTACATTCGCGGGTACAACGGGTGTGGTTCCTCGTGCTTGGTTGGTGACCTCAACCAAATTCAATGGCGTAATCTTGGGTGCATTAGGATTATGTGGACATTGAGCGATCAAATGATCTATGCCACAACGATTACATGTAAGTACCGGCATTCCCGATGTGCTCCCTTGACTTGGTTGCATTTGAGTAGCGATCTTCTGTAGCCTATTAGGGCACTCCGCTACACGATGCGGTCCTCCACACTCGTAGCATTGAAGAGGTGGTCTCCTCACCAAGGTATTAAGGTTTTGCCCCCTTGTGGCGAGAGCAGCCGCTTGATATACAGGCTTAACTTGCCCGAAATGATCCTCCATGTAGTACTGGGGAATCATTTCAAACGTATCAATTCCGTATGGAACAGTGGGGTCTATCTCCTCTTCATAATCCCCACATGCACTATGTGACTCACAACCCATCTGGTTTATTGGGGTAATCCTTGGATGTGGAGGTTGTGGTCCTAGCACTGGCGGTGGTAACGGCACAGACTGGACTACATTCGGATTCCTTGGAACTATGTGCTGTGACGGTTGCTCGACAGGTTGTGCAGGCATTAGCGCGGGTACTTGAGGTGTGTTTGACCAAGCTAGTGGTGCCTGGTTTGCCAACATTCGCTTAAGTACTAGGCAATCCTTAGATTGATGGCCATACTTACCACATGCATTGCAATTCCCATTGAATTTGACTCTGAATGTGGGACATTCACTCGTGCTATGTGGTCCTAAGCACACCGAACACCATTGTTGCTCTCTCCTTGGGTACATATGGCTATTTTGAGGAGCTCGATTACCCCTAAAGTATTCTTGGAGAGCCTTAGTAAGGTCGGTCACAGACATTTCAGATATCTTGGGCTCCTTGGCAATAGGTTTCACCGTCATTGGCTCGTGCCCAGATACTTGCAAACTAACGGATTTTGTTTCTGAAGACACCTTTTTACCTGCAATCATCAAGTTGTCTTCTAACTGGATTGCATTGGCAGTGACTGCTTCCCACGTTGTAAGACCTCTAATGACTAGGCCATTGTAAATGTCCTCGTGGCGCAATCCTCGGATGAATCTATCGAGGAGTTGGTTGTTATTGAAGCGCTCATCGGGAGTGCAGCGAGAATTTAGATGCTTCAATCGACTTATAAAGTCTCTCACTGACTCCCCTTCCTCGCGTTCAGCTTTTTGGAGTTGAGATGCTACCCCCCAAAGCACACCCTCACGTATGTATTCTTTCAAGAACAATCTCTTGAGAGTGGGGTAGTGAGTGCGCTCTTCAACCCTTAAGGTTCGATACCAATCTCCGGCCTTCCCACTTAAGGTTAAGCCTAAGGCTTTACACTTATGCAACTCATTGTGCTCTTCCAAGGAATCACACACGTGTTCAAAGACTTCAATGTGCTTCCTAACATCCTCGTTACCACTGAAGTTTTGAGTGAGCTTAGCCACTTGTACTGCCTTGCTTCTAGGTTCTCTCTCAGGCATGCCCCGCATGTTTTCTGCAATGGATCGTCCGATCGTCTGAGCAAATGCTGCGAGATCACCTAAGTGAGCAGGCATAGTTGGTGGAGGCACTTCTGGGATAGCCTGGCTGATAGGAGTCGGCGTTGGTCTGAGTAGGTTGGCAAATGACGTAGGATATGATATGTGGCTAGGCCTAGCTCCTCTTAGATAATGGTTATGATAAGGCGGTCGTGGAGCATACGCCATTGGCATACTAAGAGGCGTAGGAGCTACCTGAGCATGAGTAGCGACAGGTACATAGGGTCGATAGGCACTGGTACGCACTGTTGTAGGTACTATTCCACTAGGTAGTGGTGTCGTACTAACTACAGCGGTAACAGGTGCACTTTCAGCTATGCTCATCATTGGGGTAGGCATTGCGGATTCCCTAATGGAAAGTTGAGCCAAGGTTGGAAAGCTAAAGTTACTACTCGTGGGCTCAACCTGCATTGAGACTCCAGGCGAAACAACATATGAAGGGTCTATGGGACTCACCGAGGGAGTCTCCAATTGTGATAGGGTTGGTTGTTTGGCCTTGCCCGTATCCAAAAACCTCATAGGGCCAGTGGAAACTAGGTTCACTCCCCTATTTTGCCTCTCAATTTGGATAATTCTATGAATCACCTCACATATCATGTGTTGTTGCTCCTCTAGATTAGTGGCGCTAGATGTAGATCGTAGGACTTCTAACCAACCTACATGGTATGTGTAACCTGTGTATAGGTCAGTTAGAGTCTCTGTGTGTAGATCATATTCCTAATTTTCATTGAGAAATATCCCATCTAGACTTGGTGTGCCAAATGGTTCTCTTGAAGTGGACGCAATGTCACTTCTTATGGATTGGCTTCTAGGGACCTCTACTTTAGGAAGAGCATCGGAACGTGGTAGCTCAGTAGGGCTCTCATTAAACGAAGTGGGTAGAATATCCACATGGACACTCTTTGGGAGGGTAGGGTCTACATAAGATGTGAATGGTGAATCTACTACCTCTCCTTCTTCATTTACTTTGCTTGTCGCATGCTCAGAGCGTGTAGCTCTACTAAAGGTCTCTATTAGACGACTAAACATGCTAGATCCGGGTTGTGGGGCCCACACTGGCATGTTTTGGCTTGTCTCCTCAGGGTTCTTGGTAGGGTGTCCTTCCATGGCTTCTGAGTCAGAGGACGAGTCACTATCCACTATTCGTGGATCTTGGGTTGCACTCCCTTGGGTTCCAGCCGAAGGCCAAGATGCCAACGTGGAGGGATGGTGTGAGCCTGCGTAAACTGAAACGCTTTCTAGTGGTTCAGGCTCTAGCACCCGACCAGAACGTAGATGCATGTGACGTGGGTACCCTACGTGCGTTGGTAACTACCCTTGAAACTCACACAAGTGGTTTCTTAGGTGTTTCGCACCCCGTTTTTACTTGTTTTTGTGTTGTTTTTAACCCGTTTTTGACCCCCTTACTTACGGTCGAACTTGGACTAGGGCGTATGATAGCTCGAAACGAGCGTATCGTTCAAAGGGTCCTAGTGTGCTTTACAGCACCGTGTTCGCCTATCTAGAGCTCTTGTAGTCCTCAAAACAGTCCGTTTCCCTTGGGGGGAAGGGGCAAAAGCCTATTTGCTTGTGGAGGAAAGGGTGAGGACTTTATCCCACATACTCACTTTACTCCTTGGGGAGTGGGCTACATATAGGGCACAACTTCCCATAAGCTCTCACTTGAAAGAAAGCTATGGAGGCTCACTCTCCTATATATATATATCAAAAGACCGGGCCGGGGGCCGGGGGTCGTGGGTCAATTGGGGTTCTTTCTTTTCAAAAAAAATTTTCTCCAATTAGAAAATCTTTCCTCTCCACACGTTCGGTTCTTTCTTTGAAAATAAAATTTTAATTTTTTCTTTTAAATTTTTTATAATTTTTTTATTTTTTATTTTCTGTTTTTTTTATGAGATAAGTTTTCTATGGTTTCCTTAGGGTTCAGCCTTGGCCGCGGTGCAGTTCGCACACACAGCACAGATCTGGGGGTTCAGAAATCCCTCTCGCACGCAGAAACCAGATAACAGAACGCACGCCCACACGCGGAGCGAAAATATAACAAAAGAAACAGAAATGCAACACAGAAACGCCTTAACAACAAACACACAGTCGCTTTCCTACAGTGTAGATTACACTTCATGCAGCAGCCGAGCTGCAAACTGGAGCTTGGTGCAGGGCAACTCCCCGGCAGCGGCGCCAAAAATGTGCGCTTTTGCCGCACAGGTCGTAGCTGGGGACTTGCCAGACACCGTATGCGAGCCACGAATGGCTGCAAGCATACAACCAGGGAAGGAAGCTCAAAACAGAATGCAAAAGGTGTGTCACTCACCGCTTAACTGCCGCCTTGAAGGATTCCCGCGTCGCAGCCGTGAAGGAGGAGCCGCCGTCGCCGCTCTACCGCCTCTCCGCCGCCGTGCCGCTACACAGTGCTCGATCGCTCTCTCACTCTCTCTCTCTCTCTCACACACGCAGGAGAAGGAAACCAAAGAGATAAGGCAAGAGCACTCTTGTATTCACAACACATGAGAATGAGGATTTTAGGGTTACATTTGACTCATATAGGTGACTTGGCCGTTCACACTTGGGCGCCCATACATGGCCGGCCGACCCTAACCCTTATCCTACTGATATCCAAGGTGCGCCTCTCATCGGCGATCACCCAATCCCTTCATCCTTAACATATGGTGCCGACAAGCCCGGCCCATGACTCAGAATATTTAAATTAATGACGTAAAATATAGTACGTCGCCATGTCCGCCATGGGTTAACACACACACACAAGAGTAGCCAAGCACACAAGAGAGATGGATGGTTGAATTTTCTTCTATTCTCTTCTCTTCTCTACAACCATAACATAAATATAAGAGTACATACTATAAGGGAAAGTACTCTCCAACTAGAACATACAAGGTTGGGGCACTTTACTGATACCATGAGAAGAATGTGAGGGAGGGGGTAAACTTGAGCTCCTTGCAAGCATACACACACAAGAGTAGACAACCACACAAGAGAAATGGATGGCTGAATTTTCTTCTATTCTCTTCTCTATAACCATAACATAAATATAAGAGTACATACTATAAGGGAAAGTACTCTCCTGATAGAACATACAAGGTTGGTCCATAGTATAAACCCAACAATATGAGCTGGTACTATAACTATGCCATAACTCTAGTAAGCCAAATTGACTATGACACAACCCACTGGGCAGTATATTACCTATAAACTCACCAAGTATGCCATAAGGGAAAGTACTCTCCTACTAGAACATACAAGGTTGGTCCATAGTAAAAGCCCAACGACATGAGCTAATACTATAACTATGCCATGACTCTAGTAAATCAGATTGACTACTATGACACAACCCACTTGCGGCATATCACCTATAAACTCACCAACCATGCCAGTGGCATAAGTGCAGGGCTGTCATCCTGGCATCTCATCCATAATCATACTAGTTAAGTTCGTAAACCCCTTATTTAGAAAACTATGAGATAATATACTCAGAAGACTTTGAGATGGGCAATAATAAATGCTTCCTGTCATGTGTGATTGTTAATGCTCTAAGATTACACTTCCTAAGGTTATGCTTCCTATCATGTGTGATTATTAATGCTCTAAGGTTACACTTCCTAAGTTCAAACATCTACCTGTTGCCAAACTCTCCTCCTCCTATTCTCCGTGCCATCCTCATCCACCTACTACGCTGTCCTTCTCCCTACCTTGCCATCCTTCTCCCCCACTCTTCTTTCACTCGGCACAAGTGCATACATTAGCATATGAGACTTTCTAAGTTCGAACGTCTACGTGCCAAACCCTCCTCTTGCTACCCTCCTTCCATCCTCCTCCACTCATGACGCTCTCCTCCTTCCTGCCCTGCCATCTCCTCCCCCACTCTTCTTTCGCTTAGCACAACTACATACACTAGCGTATGAGACTTTATAAGTTTGAATGCCTACCCACCAAACTCTCTTCCTCCTACCCTCCTTGCCATCCTCCTCCACCCACCAAGCTCCTCCTCCCTAGCCTTCCATCCTCCATCCCCATCCTCCACCCACCAAACTCTCTTCCTCCTACCCTCCTTGCCATCCTCCTCCACCCATCAAGCTCTCCTCCTCCCTAGCCTTCCATCCTCCATCCCCTTTATAAGTTTAAATGCCTACCCACCAAACTACCCTCCTTGCCATCCTCCTCCACCCACCAAGCTCTCCTCCTCCCTAGCCTTCCATCCTCCATCCCCAAATCCTCCATCCCCATTCCTCCTTCGCTTGGCATAACAATAATATCATAAACTGATCTTCCTCCTACCCTCCTTGCCATCCTCCTCCACCCACCAAGCTCTCCTCCTCCCTAGCCTTCCATCCTCCATCCCCATTCCTCCTCCGCTTGGCATAACAATAATATCATAAACTGATCTATGAGAGAGAGGGGGGGGGGTGTGTGCACACCTGTTAGTGTGGTATATCCCACTCTCCCCCAAGAAAGAGAACGCTACAAACCTCCTTGCAACCTCGAGACTATAAAAGAAAAGCACAAGATGCAAAATTCTCGGCTCCTGAGAGAGATGGGATTGGACCTATAGCTACGCCCACACATGGTCATCGAGAGAGAGAGAGAGAGAGAGAGAGAGAGAGAGAGACGATGAGCCACATACGAGTATGTCAAAAATAGTAAATTCTATTCAAACCTTAGTTTTTATAAAGAGCCATAGTTTTTTGAGTGGCTTCAACCTCAACAAATGCATCAATTCCTGAGAGAGGAGGTCGGAGATGCTGAAATTCAGTTAATTCAAAAATGTTTGCAAATGCAATCCATCACTGGGCATGGTTTACAAGGAAATATGCACGGCCAAGAGGATTTCTTCTTCTTCTTCTTCTTCTTCATGTGACAGCAGATTGCGATCCGCGTGTCACACAGAGTGCAGTGCAAAGGTCGGGAGCCTAGAGCAGCTATGGCGGGAGGTTGTGAGGCCTCCATCGGACTCTCCGACAGTACAAGCAGAGACTTCTTTCTTCACTTCTCTTCTTCGGCGATCTGTGCATTGCCAGGCTCTCTCAGATGGAAAGAGAGCCCATTTCCACATCGTTTCACTTGGCCTCGACCAAAACATCCTCCTCAACAACCTTCTGCTGCAGATGTATGGCTATTGTGGAGCCCTGCAGGATTCAAGGGCCTTTTTCTTCCACATGCAGCAACGTGATGCTTTTTCATGGAGATTTTTTATCAGGTCATACATCAGGTATGGACATACCGACCAATCTTTTCATCTCTTTTGGCTAATGCAGAAAGAGGGTTTCTTGCCAGACAATCCCATCATTGGTAGTATAATTTCAGCATGCTCCGGCAAAGATGGACTTTCCATGGTTAGGCTCATCCATGCCCTCATTGTAGACAGTGCCTTGAACCCCACTGTATTTGTGAGCACTGCACTTTTGAGCATGTATGGCAAGTATGGCTGTCTGAAGGATGCCAAAGTGGTGTTTGAAGAAACGGGTGAACGGGATGTAGTATGTTGGAATGCCATGATAGCTGCCTATGTCTCTGAAGAAGAGAATTTGAATGCTATACATCTTTTCCATCAGATGAATACTGGAGGAGTGAGGCCTGAAAGGTCCACCTTTTTGAGCATTCTTTCTGCATGTGCTAGCCAGACAGCTTTAGTGGAAGGCAGGCTTGTACATAGTTGCATTGCAGATGGTGGATTTGAGGCAGATGGTGGTGTGGCCAATGCGCTTGTCAGCATGTACGGAAACTGTGACAGCTTGGAAGATGCACAAAGCGTGTTTGACCAGATTTCATTGATGGATGTTGTTTCATGGAATGCCATGGTTGCAGGATTTGTGCGGAATGGCCAGGACAAGGATGCACTCTTACTGTTTGAACGAATGCAATGGGAAGGCGTAGCACCAAGTAACGTGACTTTTATCAGCATGCTCTCCGCGTGTTCCAGTTCTACAACCCTAGAACAAGGCCAGCAGATTCATCATTTCATTGTCTGCAATGGATCCGAGTTAGATGTTGTCATAGGAAATTCTCTGGTGAGCATGTATGGAAAGTGTGCAAGAGTGAAGGATGCAAAGAGGATATTTGACAATTCTCATGCTTGTGACAGGGTCTCATGGACTTCTATGTTGACAGCATATGCTCTTAGTGGGCAAGACCAGGATGCTATTCAACTCTTTGATCAAATGCAGCAGGAAGGTGTAGTGCCTGATAGGGTTACCTTCATAAGCATTGCAATAGCTTTTACCAGTAAGGCAATGTTACTTAAAGGCAAGCAAATCCATGCCCGCATCTTAGGCTCTGGGTTTGTAACAGACCTCGCTTTGGAGAACAGCCTTCTTACAATGTATGGGAAGTGTGGCAGTGCAGAAGATGCAAAGACAGCTTTTGAAAAAATGTTGAAACGGGACTTACTGTCATGGAATGCCATAATCTCTGCATATGTCCAGAATGGGCTGGCCGAAGACGCCCTTCGACTCTTGGACAGAATGGGACAGGAAGGAGTTCTTCCAGACAAGTTTCTTTGCTCAAGCATTCTTTCTGCATGTGCCAGCACAGCTGCTCAAGACAAAGGCAAGGAAATGCATGCTTTTGTTGTAAGCAATGGATTTGAGTCAGAGCTTACTGTGGGAAATGCTATTGTTAACATGTATGGAAAGTTTGGCAATCTAGAAGATGCATCTAGGGTGTTTGATAGAATGTGCAAGCGAGACATAGTGTCCTGGAGCGCTGTCATTGCAGCATATGCCCAGCATGGCCAGGGCAAAATTGCAGTTAGATTGTATAATAAAATGTTGCATGAGGGAGTTGCACCAGACAAAGTAGCTCTAGTACACCTTCTTTCAGCATGCAGCCATGATGGCCTTGTGGATGAGGGTTTGCGTCACTTTCTCATGCTGGCAGAGGAGCATCGAGGGGAGCTCATCATAGACCATTTTAATTGCATGGTAGATCTGCTTGGGCGGGCAGGGCGGTTGGAGGAG
Source organism: Cibotium barometz (assembly GCF_041138505.1). NCBI lineage: Eukaryota > Viridiplantae > Streptophyta > Polypodiopsida > Cyatheales > Cibotiaceae > Cibotium > Cibotium barometz. The sequence goes on along the minus strand of NC_141067.1, from coordinate 45,008,944 downwards.
GCAGAAAAGTTGCTATTAAAGCTGCCATTCAATTCTTCTTCTGTGGCATGGACAACCTTACTTGGTGCCTGCAGAAACCAGGTAGATGTGAAGCGAGGAGAGCATGCTGCAAATCGTGTGTTTGAACTGGATCCAGAAGATGCTGCACCATATATTACTCTATCAAATCTGTATTTTGCAGCTGGCAGGGTGGAGGATGCATTACAGATGATCAAGAGGATGAGGGAAATGGGCCTTGTGAAGCAGACTGACAATATCCCAATTGAAGTTCTTGGGGGGATACATGACTCATGCAGAGACAATACCTTGTACTCCGGAAATGAAGTATACATGGAGTCGTAGAGGTCAAGTTTCAAGGTTGATGCAGCTGGGCTATAAAGCTGAATCCAGGTATTTCACCAAGAGGGTTTTCCCTGCTTTACTTGTAGGCAGCCTGCTTTTCAGCGTGAGAGCCATGGTGTTCTATGCCCCACAAATCTGTCCCTGCTTTTTTCTTCCTGGCGTGGAAGTACTCACTTGCGTTGCTCTAAATTGTGGAAGTATGCATAGCCTCTGGCCTCAGAAAATTGCTATGTCAAAACTGTGAAGAAATATGTTAAGAGGGCTGAGTGGGCACTGGAACGAGCAGGGCAAAGGTTGCTAAGACCTGGTACAGAATTGCTATGTTGTAGTCGTGGGCTTTCCTTTGGGTGCAGGCATTGAGAAGTCCCGATTTCAAGAAACAAGGCTTCAAATCCTCCCAACCTAGAGCCATGGAACCGCCCATGGGCTCATCCCTGAGCCAAAGAGGAATAGCATACACGCATTTACAATCAAATGTATGAGACATCAAGTGTGGTGTGCCCCACCTCACATTAGACCCCTCTGGGAAGGGTTTTGCTCACACAGGTTAATCCCTTTATAAAGCTGCGACGGATGGTGGAACTGTCTATAACTGTAGTCCTGTTATGGCTGCCCCATGCATACAAGCCTAAATAGATACATGACGAACCAGTTCTTTGTAAGCTGAGTCTGTATTATGCGCATTCTAGCCTATATAGATACGTGACCAACCACTCTATACTAGTAGTTTTTATGAGCTGAGTCTACATTACCACTCTATACTAGTTCTTATGAATTGAGTCTGATGGTGGAATTGACTATGACTATGACTGTGGACCTATTATGGCTGCCCCACATGTAAGCCTATATAGATACACGACCAAATACTTTATACAGTTCAACAGTTATCACTAGCATATAACCACTCTAAAGAATTCATTAGTCATTACTGTGACTTTATTCCCTCGCCTCTATTAGCACAAACCTCTATTTAAGTAGTTTTAGATCAGCCATAAAATCTTCCCTTTGCAAGAGTACACGAGTGTGGGGATTTGCCATCTATTTTCTCTCTTCATTGATACAATATTCTTTCCTATCTTATTTGAGTTTAAAGTTTTGTGCATTGATCGATTCCTACTTCTTGTACTGGTCTCCATACATTGCACATGGTATCAAAGCTCTAAATCGATACAAAATATCTTTGTTAGTTGCTATGTAATAGTCATATAGGAGAAACGACATTTTTTATAAGATCCCCCCACCATTTGGTGCTAATGGAAGCTTAGTGGCACCAATTGTCATCTTCTCCTATGAACTTTGGGAAACTTATCATTGTGTTAATATTCACTACCCACTAACAATGGATGTAGAATGCGACTCCAAGTATTCTAGACCTTGTCCAAGCTTAGAGACAAAGGGAAGCATATACTCTCCACAACATAATCACTATATTGTGTTGGCCATAGTTCAACATGTCTCTAAAGATTTGAAAGCATCGGCCTTTAAAACTTAAAAAAGTTAACTTTATAGGAGAAGCTATGAATGAAGGTGAAGCAATGGAACAATAACCAAAGATTATTGAGATTGAGATTAGCTTATTATCAGCATTCTATCTTCAAAAATTGTTCATTATTTGTAATTAAAAGAAAATGGTTAAATGTTTCTAAATCACTTCATAGGTTAACATGGTTTTGGCTGCCCAACCCACCATAAGGCGATTTGTTATCTTACGCACTCGAATGAGCATTTTAACTTTTGTAAGACAGCACTAAAACAAATAAATCAGTCTTACTTTGTTTAATGTTAAATATGAAAATTTCACGGACTTAGTATATATAAGTACTCAAGACTAATAATGAAGGTTCGATCATTTTTAAGTTTGGTTAGTCTAGTGTGAAAACTAGTCATTTGTATATAAGTTATTTTTTACAAAAAGCAAGACATAATCATCTCCTTTTGCAATAGTTTACTTGTGAGCTGTTTTCTTTCCTCTTCTTTCTTGCTTATGTGCTATGAAATCTAGCTTGCTTGATGGATGCATGCTACATAGGTTTGATGGTAGGTTTTCTTCTTGCAATAGCTTCTTCTTCTTTCCTCGTCTTTTATGGGATATAACCAGTGAAGAATTTTCTCTTCTTGTCTCCATCTAGTATTAAGAGATCTACCTTCAACCTATTGACAAAAGAGCATTCCGATGTGACCATGGAGTGAGGACGCGACGGATCCACAATGAGAAGTTACATTTGTGGCTCGAAGGTAAGAACCAACAACACATTCTTGGATAAGGTTAAGGTAAGCACTTGACTTAAACATATTTGGCGTCACTGTCGGGGGTTAGCCGAGGGCTTAGCTCTATTTTTTCGTCCATTCTAGGCTATTAGGAATCACCCAACATTGCACGGTGTTGATAAGGAGGTTATAGTCCGAAAAACATATACGATTTTGGAGACTTAGATGTATTTTGTTTGTTGCTTTTGATTCTTCTTTGAAGTTTACTTACATTAGGATATTCTATTTTCATGTATTGGTAGGGTAACACCCTAGTTTATTGGTGGTGATTTGCATGAAATTGGAGTCCAAGAGGTTTATATTTCAATACTTTTGAGCTAAGGATTCGCTTAGCAATTGTGATTAAGAGTGAAATACACACCGAAAACATGAGCATTGAGCTCCATTAGGTTAAATTAGAGTGGGATTCTCAATTTTTATTCATGCATTTCATTATTTTTTATACTGTTAACCCTATTTTGAAATTAACTTAGTATCTCTCCATGACATATGAGAGATAGCACAAAACGTGTCATGACACAATACTCTAAATGTTGTAATTATGAGAATAGCTGGCTATGCCACAAACTATTTAATTTGTAAGCATTTAGCTCATCTTCCATTAAGTTTTAAGTGCCGAAGTGTGAATAAGGGCCAATTATATAAATATTATTATTCTCATAATAGAAGACGCAATCCCCCTTTGTTCGAATTGAGTCTAGTCTTATCTCCTTGCTCTCTTGCTTGTCTATGATGTGTGTGTGAGAGAGAGTTGAGAGAAGAGAGAGGAGCTACTGTCATGTGCATGATGAATGCCATGTACTTTCTCAGGGCTAATCCAGAAGGGGGCACCCAGTAAAAGATGAGTAGAACCAGAATTTAGGAGCCTCAAGTGTAGAATCTACGGTGGCTTGGAGCAGGGCATAGGGATCATGGAGGAGGATGTTGTCGGTTGATTCTAGAGAAAGCAAAGGGCTGAAGCGCATCATGAAGACAAGACGGCTGCCCACAAATAAAGGGGCTCTGTGTTTTTGTATTTATGCCAAGGCAAGGCTGCTGGCCAGCTCTCCAAGGATTCCAAGGCCTATAAATAGGAGCACATGCTCATTGTCAAGGCCATTCAACCCTCTAGGGGTTTGGGTCAGTAGGAGTCCCATAGGGGGACAGTTTTGGGTGTTATTCACCTTTTATTCAAGGCAGCCTAGGGCTGTGTGTAAGAGTACCTTTTTGTACTATAGCAATATACTGAATTTCCAGCATATCTCTATCTCTCTACTCTCTCTCTATATCTGCATTTTGCATCAACACCCAGTAGTGTTTAGGGATGAAAGAAGACCCCCAGAGCTTCCGCGCATTACATTGGTATCAGAGCATCAGGCTCAGCAAAGCTAAACACTGATTCAATCCCATATGATGGTGTACAGGTCCAAGGTACAGGAAAGTACATGGATACGAAGTCCAAGGCAAGGAACACAGAATCGGGAAGAGCTCCCAGGAGGTTTGTTGGTGGTGTTCCATAGAGCCAGAGGGGATGGTTGTCCTGTGGCCAGATAGGTTCTTGGGCAACAGTCCCAAGGGGGGTTTATCCTCCAAGGGTGATGTGAGAGTGCCAGACTCATTTCTCAGGACTGAAGACCAAGATAGTGTTCAGAGTCAGGGCAGGAATGGATTGTGGACTAAATGGAACAGATGCAGAGACCTTCGTCTGAGAGACAGAGTGGTTTGGAGAACAGGCCGGGCTTTCAGAGAAAAAGGGTTGCCAGGGATGGACGGATGACAGAGGGACTTCGGGAAAAGATTTGGGATGATGACAGTCATCCAAGAGCAGGTTAGAATCCCGTCATCAAGTTTAGCAGAGGGGGATGTCATGTGCATGATCAATGCCATGTGCTTTCTCAGGGCTAATCCAGAAGGGGGCAGCCAGTAAAAGATGAGTAGAACCAGAATTTAGGAGCCTCAAGTGCAAAATCTGTGGTGGACTTGGAGCAGGGCATAGGGATCATGGAGGAGGATGCTGTCGGCTGGTTCTAGGAGCTATCGGCTGGTTCTAGGAGCTGCCGGCTGATTCCAGAGAGCAACGGGTTGAAGCGCATCATGAAGACAAGGCGGTCGCCCACAAATAAAGGGGCTCTGCATTTTTGTATTTATGCCAAGGCTGCTGGCCGACTGCTGTCGACCAGCTCTCCAAGGATTCCAAGGCCTATAAATAGGCACACATGCTCATTGTCAAGGCCATTCAACCCTCTAGGGGTTTGGGTCAGTAGGAGTCCCATAGGGGGACAGTTTTGGGTGTTATTCACCTTTTATTCAAGGTAGCCTAGAGCTGTGTGTAAGAGTACCTTTTTGTACTATAGCAATATACTAAATTTCCAACATCTCTCTCTCTCTCTCTACTCTCTCTCTATATCTCCGTTTTGCATCAACATGTTGCCAGTAGTGTTTAGGGCTGAAACAAGACCCCCAGAGCTTCTGCGCGTTACAGCTACATTCTTGGTACATGTTCCAAGAATCGCGGTTAAGGATCATGTCTGTGATTGACGATCACACCATGATTGCTATGCCATCAGAAATCATGGTGACAGAACTTGACCATTTGATAAGATAGACACTTAAGATATCGACTAGGGGTATCAAGGAAATTATTTGAACAATATTTGGAATTGTTTGGGTAAAGAATCACTATCGTGATTCTAGACCCTGCAAAAATCACTTAAGAAAGTGACTAGGGGTATTAGGGAAATTATTTGAACAAAACTTAGACTTGTTTGGGTAAAAGAATTACAGTCCGTGATTCTAGACCATGCAAAATCACATCAATTAATATCCTCGAAATTGGTAGGAAAATTGTTCAAGAATGTTCTTAAGGACTTTCTGAGAAGAGAGAAAGTTGTGAGTAGTTGAAAATATCTAGAAAACTTTTCCTGATTTCTATACGACTCAAGAGTGTGTTTGTACCCAATTTTGCAAGCAGAGACAAGTGGAGTCCCCTGTGGCTCAATTTTATAACATCAAGCAAGAGGAGCATGAGTCGATGAGAGCTAGTATGCAAAACCTAAACTCAAGGTGTAAACCTAGAGAGAGGTTGATAGATGAGAATTGCTACCATGCTTTCATAGGGGAGTAAGGGATACTAAGATGCATGACTATTTGTTGTTGACTAAACCAACATCGCTTGATGATTATTGCAAGCTAGACATAGACTTTGAGGATAACATGCTTGAGCTACCACAACTTGATGATACTAAATCAGTGTGCATGTGGGGTTGAACAAGCACGACAACCTTAGAGAGACGTATAAAGGATAGGACTCTAGATGAGTTAAGCATCATGCTCCTATATAAGATAAAGCTAAAAGAGGTGAAGAATACTTTTACAACCCTTACACGTGGAAACACGTGTGGGACTTACATGTGGCAACACGTGGGATGCATACACACCAATATGCGAGATTTACACGCTAGTAATGCATGGGACGCACGGGCATTGTGTGGGAAAAATGAATGGCAGTATACTATTGTACATCACCGCTTATATTAATAAGTGTGAACGGGTAATGTTCGTGGGTGGGTGATGGTTATAGTTCAAAGACCCAATGATGTGTAGCATAGGTGTACCAACGGGGACACAAGGGGCATGTGAGTATGGTGTGTGGCCAGTAAGGTACACATTGGATGCCTCGGGTCACGTGTATATATAATGATTGGGTGGTTAAACATGGTATGCCAAGCTAGGTTTATGTTTGCTAATTTTGAGTTCTTCTTCTCACTCATGTTTTCTACATGAGGCTTGAATTAGAGATCTAGATCTTCTTGAATAGAAGTTTGATGGGAAGCCCTTGCACCATAGAAAGAGTGCAAGAACAAACCAATGTCATGGGGCTTTTCCCAGCCACACGCAGAGCATTAAACAACTCAATTGAGAAGCCAATATGCCATGGCCTAGCTCACAATTGCATGGGCAAGGTGTGTCACTCACCTTATGAATACATGTGCTTGGATTCTCGTAGGAGACAATGTTGCTGCGTAGCCACACTCCAAAGCTCCACTCCGCCACCACCACCGCCATTACACTCCAAAGGACTCTCCAACCCTCTCACTCAATCACATACACTCACACATACACAATGAGCCTATAATAGCTCTTACCAGTAACATTGCCTTACTGGTAAAAGCTATTATCTAGCCTCATAAATGAAATTGGTAAGTGATTATTACATGCATTTGGTTTGATTCTTTTATTTTTAATTTTTTATTTAATGAGAAGAGAAAAATATAAAAGTAGGGCACCACCATGCAAGACCCAAGCAATGGCCCAAAGACCTCATACAAGGGTTTTCAAGAACTGCTAAGTACCTCTACAATGATGCCTTTTTTTAAAATCCCTTTATTGATAAGTTTTTAGCCACAAGGTCCCATCCCATGGAGATCAAGACTAGAATCCCAAGGCTCCATCACTAAGAGCCAAAAGCCCTACCTAGATCGCACATGGCGCGATGATTATCTTCTTGTGGGTTTTTTTTTGTATTTTTGCTTTGTTTTCTGTTTTTTGTTTAAACTAGTTTCACTTTCACATTTCACCTAGAAGGCTCTATTCTAACTAATGAGCGCACACTAAGGAAGGTGGAGTACTTGGCATATTTTAAGGTCGATCTCAAAAAGATTGAACTAGGACCAAATCCTAAATCACTATCCAAGTAATAACTAAAAAAGTGATAGACCAATCACATAATGAAGCAAGCAAGCACTTAAACAAAAACTAAAATTTGGAGAATCATAAAAAAGTGAAATTGAAAAAAATAGAAATAGTTGCGGTCGGGTTTAGAATATACATGGGAAAATGTGAAAATCTGGTTCATATCGAGGTTGCATGTCTACTGAAGTTGTAAATCTGGATCTGGTCTACAAAACTGCACCTCAATAACTTGTTATTCAAACTCATCTAGCAAGCTCATCAACATATAACCATTGCTCGTAATAAGTATGATACGATTCAACATCACCAGGTTGATTTTTCCCTGCTCTTGGGTTTTCTTCATATATATATGTCTCCCCTGATATACTAGGAAATGGTCTAAGTGCATCCTCACTATGATCTGGCATGGTTACTATTGGTAAGTGGGCTAAGTAGCTATTGCGAGCTAATCTATCTACCCACCATGCTCCAAAAGGGACAAGGAATCGGTAACATTACTTCATAGAATGATGGTGTAAGTCCATAGGTTCTTGTCGTCCTCCCCTACTCTACAGGCTCTTCTTGTGCATTTGTTACTTGATAGGGTCCTCCCATTGGGTAAATTACACTCACACCATGGTGTTGTTTGTGGTGTCTCTCCTACCATGGACTGTAATAGTCCTGTCCCATAGCAACTAATATAAGTTCTACAGGGCCACTATAAGTAGGACACTGCGTACCACATGTGACGCTCATAGATAAAGCATGGTGCAAGGGGATGAAACTGTAGGTAGAACAGGTCCACAAAGGCGGCTCCACAACATATCTCCCCTATTGGTGCATAAAAATAGCATGAGTGGGTTTGGAAAGGAGGAATACTTAGCTACCCTTGATAGTAACATTCCAGGCAATCCGGGTCCACGATAGGGTCACTCGTATTGATCCACAAAAATTCCTTGCTCACGGCCTGTAGTCATAGCACCGTCGTACTTCATTCTCTTATTTAACATGTGCTCTTTCTCATCATATTTTTTTATTTTTTATTTTTATTTTTATGGTTAGTCAGATTTTTAGTATGTGTATAGTTGCTATATTGATGTACACTATTGGTGCTATCATGGGTTAGCTTTTTTCAACAGGCTCCCTCTCGATATGGACATGAAATTTTTTGGGGAGAAAAATGTGAAGGGTAAAAGTAATGGTATTAGCATAAGTCCCAATTCCTACTTTTTATCATACCTTGACCTCGCGAAAGGTATTGTAGGTTTTTGGTAATCATCCCTTCCAACTGTGCTCCATCAGTGTTTATTGGCTAGGAGCGCCCTTTGTTACTTGTTGTGGCATGTCCATTTCTAGCTTTAATGCCGATAAAGGGCTCTCATAAGACCAGATAGAGCTTATGGGTTTGCCCTTATAGATAAGCAATGGATTTGATACTTGTGTAGTGGGTCTCTCTAGGGAAATCAATGGGATTGGAGCTTGGATAGCCAACAATAGTTTTGTAACCATTAGTGATGTAGATAGAAGCTTCATCATCAATCACCATGTCTCAGATGATAGGGTTTCTCTTTGGGATCCAAGCTTGTTTGGGCATTGGTGGCGAAGGTTCTTTTACGATAGCTTTCCCTTTAATGGCATTTGAGCTATTGAAGCTTTTATCCATCACTGAGAGGAGACTTGGGAATTTGTAAGCAGCAGAGCAGAGTGAGACTAGTGATATACATTTACTAACTTGCATTATACGTTAAATGAGATTCGTTTTATATGTGACTAATGTCCTTTTTATATGTTTGTACTCTTTATATGGGTGTATTATATGGTGACACATCACGTATTTTGGGTTATACATTTAGGCCCTTACATTTTGATCGATAATATATCGATCAATAAATTTATTTATCGATATATTATCGATCCATATGTTATCGGTTGATAAAGTTATTGATCAAAACAAGTCACTATAAAAATAGCATATCAATCCCAATGTACTATGTGCACGACTTTTAGCATCTGAGGGCCGTAAGCTAAAAAAAGAAGTACTTCCTTCCAAGGTAGTGCTTCTAAAATTAGAAAATTAAAAATAATTCTAATATAATAAGTAAAAGAACCTTAGATATAGGTTTGGATATATGTGTACCTGTGTTCGAAGTTTACTTCACACACTTGTACATATATTTTAGAAAACAAAATTAGTTTTGTCTTTCATTATGTTCGAAGCTTGCTTCACACTTGAAAGATAAAGTCTTAGGAATAGGATTTATCTTTTATTGTGTTTAAAGCTTTTCTTCACACTTGGAAGATAAAAGTTGAGGTTTAGGCTTTATCTTTTATTGTGTTCAAAGCTTGCTTCACACTTAAAAGATAACGTGAAATATGGGTAGTAGGTTTATCCTTTACTATGTTCAAAGCTTGCTTTACACTTTAAAGAGATTTTTAAAGTTTACGATTTATCTTTTTTGTCTTCTAAGTATGCTTCATACTCTAAAGATAAATATTGATGAGTATGTTTTATTCTATTCTTTGCATGAAGTGGGATGCTTCAATATTGCATACCCATGAACCTAAGAGTCATTAATTAGGAGCATGGGAGTTATTATCACGAGGGACCCGTGTTAACCTAGGGTAGCCTGTGTCTTATCATCACCCTCTTTGGTACCTTTGATTTTAGTGATGGTGAGAATGTGGAAAGATTTTGGGCCCATGGGTAGACCAACAGGTTGTCTCAAGTGCACTGTTAACCCTTCCTCCGAGCACTCTTACATTCATGGACATGCATATGTGTTGCAACCTCTATACGTTGGACAAAATGTATATGTGATGAAATCTCTATGTATTTTTGCATTGATTTCTCATGCATTACATTTTTTTTGGCATTGCTATAATGTTGAACATCGCACAGTATCCCCTGTTGACTTACATAGTAAACTACATAGGTATGTAGCAAAGCTTAAGGTCAAAGGGGATGTAAATATAAAAAGGAAATTGATCTTTGTAGTATGACCAATGGAAATGGTCGAAGAAGATAATGCACATGTGTTCACAAGTGAATGTATGCCATCTTGTGGTCCGATACATGAATCAATAGCACATGCTGGTCAATCCAATACTTTGCAAAGAGCAGACACATTTGCATGCATCATTTGATAAGCAAGGGATGCTCGAATTACATTTGAAATAGACACAAGCATTTGTTGCATGTGGGATTCCATTCAATGTAATCCAAAATCCTATTTTTCAAGATGCATTGATAAGTATAGACAGTAGAGCTGATATTCAAGGATCATGGGCAGCTCCTTTGCCTCCCCTACTGGTGTTGCTACCAAATATAATGGGCATATCACTAGAAGAGGTAGAGCCATCCTCACCTCAGCTTGAAGAAAGAATCACTTTGAACTCTAAAGTAAGTGGTGAAGTTAGGAAGGTAGCAGAAGCAGGAGAAACGGCAATGCCTAGATCATCAAGGTCTGTTTTGGTCTCTTGGGATCAACCAAAACAAACCTTGACAATCTAGGCCAAAGAGACCAAAACAGACCTTGATGATCTAGGCATTGCCATTTCTCCTTCTTCTGCTAACTTCCTAACTTCACCCACTTGTTTAGAGTGCAAAGTGATGCTTTCTTCGGGTTGAGGTGAAGATGGCTCTGCCTCTTCTCTAGTGATATGCCCGTTATATTTGGTAGTAGCACTAACAAGGGAGGTAAAGGAGCTGCCCATGATCCTTGAATATCAGCTCTAGTATCTGGATGATCTTCCATGCTACTACCACTACTAGTCACTTCATAACCATGCTGTCTTCTTACAACTGGCTTTCTACTAGCATTGTGGCTGAGCCTCCATCTTCTAGAATGCTCGCTTCTTTGCCCTCTCCTTCCAGAGTGGACATAGTAACTGGCTTCCTACAAATTGAACTTAAAATGGACACAGCTAGTCAATAAAGTCCAGAATAAACATAGTAAGCTTAAACAAGTATTAGAGTTTAACTAGAGTGGTCACAACTACCCCATAAATACAAGTGTTAGAGTGAACACAACTAGAATTTTTTTAAAGCATAAAAAGAAAAACAAAAAGCAAAAAAAAAAAAGCTTCATAAATATTATCTGTTAATCATCCTAAACCTACAAGTCACTCTCTAATCAATCTCTCTCTCTCTCTCTCTCTCTCTCTCTCTCTCTCTCTCTCTCTCTCTCTCTCTCTCTCTCTCTCTAATCACACTCTCTCTCTCTCATAAAGATTTCGAAAAGAGAATCGATCGAATAAGCTTTCAGTGGCTTAATAACGCCAATTTTTTCCATCGATAATTTATCGATCGACAAACTTTTCATTCAATATATTATCGATTGATAATTTTTTCATTTGATATATTATCGATTGATAACATATTGAATTTAAAAAAAATTGTTATTCGTCTAATTAAACAAGAAAATGACGAATAACCCTTGTTATTCATACTAAATGCATTAGAAGACCCATATAATGCTACGTAGTACAATTATTGGTATCCAAATACAATGGTTATTCTTGTAGTAGCCTTGAGCTTTCAATAAGTGTTTGGAGAACCATTTTGGGATAACTTGTAACTTTCTGCACCGATTCTTGTGTTGAGGTCCTCCTTGCTTGGTCGATTGAGATCCCTAGTATCGATGGAGAAATCTTGGGAAACCATTTCAAGGTAGATTTGGGTTGACACGGATTTCCATAGATTTTGTAGACATTGAATCTTCCCTCTTGTTGTGCGACCCTCGATAATCGTGAGAAGTAGCAAGGGTTTATAAGTAAATTTTTCAGATATGGTTTCACCCATAGAGACACACCTTGTCAACCAGTCAATCATACATCTTGCAGCCTTATCCATGTACAACCAAGTATTATTGGTTCAGGTAATGTTATGGGTGGCACGCATAACCAGGAAGTCTCCCACTAGGTGCTTGCTACCATCATAGTATGTCTCTATTTGTAATAGCCTAAGTAAAGAGAATGTGGGGGAGAGGAAGAGCTTCAAACCCTAGCAAGCAAACACACACACACAAGAGAGAGAAAGACACAAGAGAGATATGGATAGCTGAATTTTCTTCTATCTTCTTCTTCTCTACTCAACCAACATAACATAAAGATAAGAGTACACACTATATGGGTTAGTACTCAACTATTACGACATACAAGGGTCGGTCCATAATGTGAACGTGACTAAATGAGCTGACGCTATAACTATGCCAGTCTCTATAGTAATCCAAAATGGCTGTTGCACAGCCTGTCATCCCACTGGCTGTCGCATATCACCCATAATCTCACCAACCATGCCAATGGTGTAGATGCGGAAGCTATCACCCAAGCGGGTCACCAATGTCCGCCCATAACACTAGTTGAGCTCGATATATTAACACTCCCCCTCGAGCTCGAGCTCAACTCCACACACTGCACTTCAAGTAAGCTCCTAAACCTATGGAGCTTCTCTGTGGGGCCAATGCCTTTGTGAAGATGTCAGCCACTTAATCCTCTGTGCTGACATATACCAGATCTACATCTCTTGCTAGAACCTTCCCCCTCACAAAGTGATAATGCACCTCAATGTGCTTCGTTCTAGCATGATATACTGGGTTAGTGTATGCTACTCATGTTGTTACAATATATGACAACTACCCTATCCATGGGCTCTCCCATGTCACCAAGTAGCTTCTGAAACCAAGCTACCTCACAAGCCATAGCAGCACCCTTGTACTCTGCCCCTCTGTACTCGACAGGGCAACTGTTGGTTGCTTCTTACTGCTCCAATTCACAGCAGCACTCCCAAATGAGAACATAAAACCACTGGTAGATCTCCTCTCTGCAATACTACCAGCCCAAACAGCATGTGTGCAACTGTATTTCTGTACTACCAGCCTCATAGAAAAGTCCATAATCAACTGTTGACTTTATGTACCTGAGGATCTGTCTAGTTGCATCCAAGTGTGTCTTCCTAGGGGCCTGCATAAATTGATTCACAATTCCAACATCATAGCTCAAGTCTGGCCTTGTAATGATCATGTAGATCAAACTACCCACTATGTGCCTGTATGTAGTGCGGTCCTCCAAAAGCTCACCTGTATCTGCGAAAAGCTTTGTGTTCTACCCCAATGGCACTAAAATAGGCTTACAACCTATCATACCATACTTGGACAACATGCCCAAGCCATATTACCTCTGCAATAGCAAAATGCCAATGAGGTGATCTCACCACCTCTATGCCCAAGAAATATCGCAGCTCACCCAAATCCTTCATCTCAAACTTCTGCTTCAAAAGCATCCTGACATCATGTATTTCTACATCACTATCACCAGTGATAATCAAGTCATCCACATAGATGACTAATAGCATAATCCCTCTATCTGTCTTTTTCACATATAGTGAAAACTCTACATTGGATATCTGAAATCCAATGGTAACAAGATACTCCCCAATCTTGTTTGACCATGCTTTGGGTGCCTTCTTCAAGCCATACAAGGCTTTGCATAACCTGCACACAAAATCTGGATGTGCATCACTCTCATAACATGGTGGCTGCATCATGTACACATAACATGGTGGCTGCATCATGTACACTTCTTCTTGCAAATCACCATGCAAGAAAGCATTCTTTACATCCATTTGATGCAAAGACCAACCCTTCACTACAGCCATAGCAATGACAGCTCTCACGATTTCCATTCTTGCAACCGAGGCTGAATGTCTCATCATAGTCTATGCCATAAGTCTACGCATAGTGCTTGGCGACCAATCTTGCCTTGTACCTGCTCACACTGAACCATCAGCATTGTGCTTGACTTTATACATCCACTTACATCCAATTGCCTTCTTTTTCTTAGGCAAAGGCACTAACTCCTATGTTGCATTTGCATCCAATGCTGACATCTCCTCATCCATGGCATCTTCCCATTTCTTATTTCCAATGGCCTGCTTAGAGCAAGTGGGCTCAACCTCCTGTATTGCTTTTACCATGTAAACATAATGATGGGCTGTATATCCATTATATCTCAACCTGTCAACAGGGTATCTAACCCTCATAGATCTGCATACACATGGATCACTGCCAGGTGTTCTCAAAAAAGCCCTGGTTCTCTTTACACTAGGAGTAACCACAGACGAAATGCCAAGCTCCTCATCAAGGCTCTGGTCAAAGCCACTAGAGTCACCATCCACATATGAGTGACCTACTAACAGATCACGCACAAAAGGTTGATCTACCTTCTCCTTCCCTTTCCATGATACATGTGTACCTGCATTATTCCTCAAACTGCCTAACCATGGGCTAACATTGGATCCACTGCTCAAGGACTCCCTAGGTCCACTCAGCACACCTATGATTGCTACTCTACATGTGGTGCAACATCATCACTTCTTACATCTGCATCTTCTATTGCCTTCACGCATACCAACTACTCATCTCATCGAAGACAACATCTCTACTTACTTACATCTCACGAGTGGTAGGGTTATAACATCTATAACCTTTTTGCTCCATAGCATAACCATGAAGATGCATTTCTCTCCCTTTGGATCCAACTTTTTTCTCACTTCATGAAGAACATGTACATATGCAATACGCGCAAACACTTTCAAGGAAGGCACATCTGGTCTTATGCCTGTAAACTTCTCTTTAGGAGTCATACCATGAACAACTGTAATGAGTGTCCTGTTCATAATGTACACATTCTACTGCTTCTTCTACCCAAAATTAATATAGCATATTCTTTTCAGCCACCATCAAGGCACGTGCCACTTCTGCAATGTGCCTGTTTTTCCACTCTGCAACACCATTGTGTTGCAGAGTGTAATTGCACGTAAACTGCCTCTTGATTCCCTGCTTTCTCAGGAAATCACTGAACTCATTGGATAAATATTCTCCCCCACCATCTGATCTTAGGCATTTTATTTGCATGCATTTTTCCTTCTCAACCAAGGCTTTAAATCTCTGAAAGTGAGCAAACACCTCACTTTTCTCCTTCATGAAATAGACCCACACTTTCCTAGTGTGGTCATCAATGAATGTAACATAGTACCTGCAACCTGCAATTGTTACAGTCTTGGTCGGTCCCCATCCATCTGAATGTATGGCATCCAATGGCCTTGCACTTGACATTCTTTTCATGTGGGAAAGCATGTTTGGCCTGCTTACCAAGTTGGCATGCTTAACATACCTTATGCATACCGTCAACCTTAAACTTTGGCAAACCTGCAACAATTTTTGGGGCCTATATAGACTTCAGTCATTATACGTTCACATGACCAATGCAGTTGTGCCATATGTCAATATCTGCAACAATGACACATGTTTCATGTGCAAACATGGCTGCCTTTATCTCAGGCATGTTCACATCCAAAGTAAACATCCTGCCATTTCTGTTACCCTTTGCAACCAAGCGACACTTATTTTTGAAGTCTTCCACAAAACATCCTTGAGGATTAAACCCCACTTATAGACCCTACTCAACCATCTGTCCAATAGAAACCAGGTTCTTTGTAATATTCGGAACATGAAGTACATCAGCAAGTACTTCATTTTTCCATCCTACATAGACAATGGCACTTTACCAACATGCGCAATGGGATGTGCAGTATCATCACATGTTTCTACATAACCTGGTTTTTCTATTTTCTACATATCTTTAAACCACTCAGCATGACTGGTCATGTGGTTAGAGGCGCCAGAATCCACATACCATATATCTTGAGATCATGACACATCCCCTGTTATGGAACTAAGCATGTGCTACATCACAAATAGCTACTCGCTTCTGGCATCACCTCCATGTTTTCTAGATGATGCATAGTTGCCTTGCTGAAGCTTTTAATATCATTCTGCTTTTTGTAGCAATCCTTTGCCATGTGTCCTGGTTTGCCATAGTAATAGCACTCTATGCTATTTGCATTTTGATTTCTTTGCCAACCACCTCGGCCTCTTTGGTTCCCCATGCTTCTAGACTGGCCTCTTCCACCTGTGTATGATTGTTGATGTGAATCATTGGATTGTTGTTGTCCAGAATTCTGATTTCCTTATCGGCCACCACCTTGGCCCTCGACCACGACCACGACCTCTGCCTCTACCTGAATTAGAGTAGAAGGCCTATTCTGATGTGTTCTTGCTTTGTGAAGAAGAATCCTCACCTAAAGCCTTTTCTTCTATGATCAGCATAGATATCAAGTCCCGAAAGTTGGGAATTTTCTTCCTAACTGCAATGGAGGTCTTGAATGGCTTGTACTCTTTGCCAAGACCATTCAGACAAACACTTACCCAATCATCATCCTCCACTGATAAATTGATAGACCCAAGGGATTCAACAATGCCCTTGATCTTTAAGGCATATTCTTTGATGGACATGCTTTTATTTTCCACAGTATGCAACTCTTGCTTTAACTGCAACTTCCTTGCCTTTGTGTTAGTCTGGAACATCTGAACCAGATTCTACCATGCAAACTACTGGAGTGTGTGCATCATGTATGTGTCCTATCATAGTGTCTGTGACACTAATTTAAATCCTTGTAGCTCCGCTCCCGTGAAGACGGCTCCTCAATCAGAGATGTGTAGCTTCTAGAGCTACTGAGGGGGTGTTGTACCTAAACCAAGAAGGGGAAAGAGATGATGGTGCTCTTACTCGTGTAGTACCGCTTCCTTCCTTTCTTATTCTTGCCTCTTGTTTTCCTCCTTAGCTCTCACACAAACCAGACTTTGATACCATAAAGAGAATGTGGGGGAGAGGGAGAGCTTCAAACCCTAGCAAGCAAACACACACACACAAGAGAGAGCAAGACACAAGAGAGATGGATAGCTGAATTTTCTTCTATCTTCTTCTTCTCTACTCAACCAACATAACATAAAGATAAGAGTACACACTATATAGGTTATTACTCAACTACTACAACATACAAGGGTGGGTTCATAATGTGAACCCGACTAAATGAGCTGGCACTATAACTATGCCAGTCTCTAGAATGGCTGTCACACAACCTGTCATCCCACTGGCCGTCTCATATCACCCATATTCTCACCAACCATGCCAGTGGTGTAGATACGGAAGCTATCACCCAAGCGGGTCATCAATGTCCACCGTAGCACTAGTTGAGCTCGATATCTCAACACCAAGAACCTTGGTATTTCTACCATATGGATACCTTTCACCTTTAAGGAGATATCTATGAGTTGGGGTTCTCCCAACTAGTTACATGCATTGAAGGAAATTAGATTGTGACTAGCCTCCGTATCAAGTAACGCACTATAAAGCAATTTAATGGATGCACATAGAGGTGCTATGTGCTCCTCTATGCCTCCTGCAACCTCTCAACCTCTCCTCTACAAAGGCTTGTGTATATCCTAGAATAGCTTCTCATCATTTTGCTGCTATCGAATTTACCTTTCTTTAGCCTCTTGTCGAGCTTGAAGACACTTTGTTTTTGCATTTTAATAGAATTAAACCATCCCATTATGGCATTTTTGATAAAATTTTGGTGAAATGAAAGAGAATTTACATTGCCAATATGGATTATGTCGGCAAGGGCTATCAAACTTGGTACTTTGTTTTTTTAATGATAGAATAAAACTCTCTTTTTTGTCTATTGGATGGAATTATGATGTGTGTTTTGGTGAAATTTAATTTGACCAATATGGACCGTGCTGGCATGGGCTATCAAAGGGACCTTATTTTTATTTATTTTTTGGAATTAAAGCCTCTTTGTTTAGCATTTTGATTGAATTTTGTTGTGTGTGTTTAGTGAAGATGAATAAAATTAACATACCATAGGAACCCTCTCCTTTTGCATTTTGATGACATTAAACCCTTTGTGTTTTGCTAATTGATTAGATTTCCATGATGTTTTTTTTTTGCAGGCAAATGTGTTGCCGAACCTTCAAAGAGAGGGGGAGGTAGAAGGGATAGAAGAGGGCCAAGACCAAGCAAGCAGATTTGATTTTAGAGTCTCTGGAGAGGATAACATGGAAGTCTCTAAAAAATAATGAAAGAGTTGATGTGGGCATAGGAGATGATGAGGCTACAGAGAACAACAAAGAAGAAGAGCATTGGAATGAGCAAGAGGCAAGATTTCAAATCGTGCCCTATGTCTTGTGTCGTCTGGAGGTGTTAAAAGAAGATACAGTCAGGGATGCAAGTAGCATTTCTTGTTCCAAGGTGAGCCTGTTCTATAGAGGTTGTGTCGGAGTCTAACGCCTCCCATTCTGCATTTGTAAGCTTCCATCGCCTGTAAGGAAACGCAATGGACAACTGTTGCTTGGCAATATGATAGCGCATCACAACCTTCTCAACTATTACTCCGCATCTGATGGTGTCTCCATTGTGTCGAACAACTTTTTTATCCCATGCAGGTGATAAGAAACAAGTCAGAGCTCTCTCCCCCTTTGCAATCCATAAAGTTGGGGTACGATGTGTGTCACTTGTACGGAACAAGTACACAAAGAGGTGTAGAGGTATGAAGCAGGTTATGGTTGCTTTGTGAGATCCATATGTGCACTTCATAGCATTTTGCACCTTGCTTTCGATCTGCAAACAAGCCATGGCCACTGAAGCATTGTCTGGAATTGGCCATTCAATAGATGTGATTGTTGGCGTAGGTTTTGGAACTAATTTTCCAGTACCATTTGCTGTCGTGGGAACCACATATGTATCCTCATAGAAGAAGATTTTTCGTGCAAGAAGTTGTGCAGCTGGACACCCTCCAAAGATTAAACTACCAAGCTCCACATGGTATGCTTCAAAGGTTCCTGAAATTGCCTCCATAGGCTCCCACTCACTATAGTTTGAGGGAAAAATATCTACGCACAGGAACCCAAGAACAATCAAAGCAGTGCTCAGTATACCATTATTAGCACACAATTGATTTAAAAACAAGAATATAAAGTGGTGAAATAACTTACAATTTGCAGGAAATCGTTGACATTGGTCATGGTCTGCTAGTTTTAGCTCTGTTGCCTTGTAAACATGTTGGACCTTGGCTAGTTTTTTTCCACCATGATCTTGTTTGAGCTCAAATATCCGCCCTTTCCAATGGTGACTTTGTATATCAACGTATCGCTTTGACACCTTGTGGGTTCCTCTTGTACTAGGCTGCATCGTAATCCAATTCCACTTCTCGTACTGTTTGATGTTCCAGTGCCCATCCTCATCTTGACCACTGCTACAAGAGAGAGATTGAATACTGATCGGAGGCCTTCGTACAAAAGAGAAGGAGTTGTAGAGCAAGTTCCAAGGGCTTGGCTGTGCTATTACTGCACTTTGAAAGAGGATATTAGAGGGGGTGAGAGGAGACAATGAGTAAGATTATGAGAGCCAAAGCATTTGCAACTCAAGCTTCCATAGCTTGGCTCCACTGTTACACTCTGTAAAAGGAGGTTGGACAAGGTAGAAGGATGAAGTAAGGAAATGTAAGTGAGGATCAAACTTCCATAGCTTCTGAGAGGAGGTTGCAGATCAAGCTTCCATAGCTAAGCTCTGCTGTTACACTCTGTAAAAGGAGGTTGGACAAGGAAGAAGGATGAAGTAAGGAAATGTAAGTGAGGATCAAACTTCCATAGCTTCTGAGAGGAGGTTGCAGATCAAGCTTCCATAGCTAAGCTCTGCTGTTACACTCTGTAAAAGGAGGTTGGACAAGGAAGAAGGATGAAGGAAGGAAATGTAAGTGAGGATCAAACTTCCATAGCTTCTGAGAGGAGGTTGCAGATCAAGCTTCCATAGCTATAGATCTAGGTTTCTGAGTGAAGAGAGAGGTAGATCAAGAGGTAGATAGCTAAAAGAAGTAGTCTAGAGAGTGAAAAACACCCTGCTATGAGAAAGGGGGAAGAGAGAGCGTTTTGGAGGGAACGTGGGAGAGAGGGATAGTGGAAAGTGAAGGGGAATGTGCATTGAATGCATGGGAACTCGTTTTTGGGCCTCTATCACTTTAGAGACCTTACTTAATGATGGCTGCAGGCTGTAGCTATCCTTTTCTATAAAAAATAGGGGAAAAATTCATATACGTATAAAATTTTTGAGTTTTAGTTGATTTTAAAAATTAAAAAAGAGCCTCTTTAGCCTATTATTCTAAGTTTGACCACTACCTTCTAGGCTCTTACAAACCATTGGTTTCAGTCCACATGTAATCTCCCTATTTGTCTATTTCTTAATCACCTCCATTAGGCAATGGCAAATTAAAGGACCCAAAAAGACTCCATTGAGTTCCTAATGGTTATGGTGAATGGTTAATCGTGTACTACTGAATAGCTAAGTTTTTTGCACTTGCTTGCATTTTTAGATGGCTCGTGTAAGGCATACAGCTAGACCCAAGGACAATGTAGGTCCCTCATCTAGTGGGAAGAAGATGGGCACTCTGAATGCCTCAAGATCGAGGAAATCAAGCAGTCCTTCCCGATTATCCAAAATGCAGCCTAGACAAAGGCGTTTCGCAGAGCATTCATCAGCGCTGCGAGAAATCACACGATTTATGAAGCACCCGACTGCTGCTATTCCAAGATTACCTTTCCAAAGGCTTGTCATGAGAATTTGCGAGCGAAATGGAATTTTGTTTAGGTGGAAGGCATTGGCCCTGTTTTGCTTGCAGGAGGCCTCAGAGGATTGGATGATTGAATTTTTTTTGGATAGTTACGTTCTTGCTGCCCATGCACACAGGTTCACAGTGATGAACAAAGATTTTTTCAGCCTAGTCGCCCTTCGTTTTAGATATGATAAGTTACTTAGGCTAGTTACATTTACTGATGCACGAATGGTACAAATTTTGGATATCCATCCCGTTCAAAAAGTGAGAATTGAAGAGGTGACGGAGGGAGTTCCAAAACATGAACATGAGACTCGGGCAAATTTTTGGACAAGCGCTCGAAGGGAACATCATGTGGCAATGCTTGCATTGCAAACAAAAAGAGAAAATGTTCGTGCACTCCATGCTATGAATCGGGAGGCGCTTCAATTTTTGTTGCCGGAGTTCTATGTACCCTATAATATTAGAGGGCAAAGATATTATTTCCAGTCATTTGTTGGGGTCGAATGTTTCTAGACAAATGGAGCAATCTGGATCAATGTCCCATTACTTTGTCATGCATGTCTTTAATCAGCAGTGTGTTACTTTTATTAAACACATGACAGAGTCTCCACAATTCTCTCAAGCTCTTTATGAATATTGGCTTGTTTCAATACTCTCTTGGCACACCAACCACATATCTAAAGTGAAAATTTCCAAGGCTATACATTCATCTTTGACAAAGCTCAACTAACCAAAACCTGTGGCCATTGTAAAGATTGGGAAATGATATCCTCATTGTTTCAAGCATGTTACGAGATAATTGAAGCTAGTCCATAGAACAAGGTGGAATTTTTGTGCACATCTCGAAAGGAAAATCTCTGCATCCTTCCTAACCACAATGAACATGTGGTTTGTGTCATGTACGATTTTGAAGCACTTAAGACATGAAATCCTAAGGTCACCCTTGTTTATCGATCAGTGCCACTTAAGGAGAACACCATTCATGTCAAGAACAAGCACCTTATCTTTGCCACTTAAGGAGAACACCATTCATGTCAAGAACAAGCACCTTATCTTTGCTCTCCTAATGCTGGAACAACTCCCTACAAGGGCTAAATCCCTGAGCACCTATGCTATGGTATGTGGAGCTTCATCCACAATTCCAACCCCTATATCAATTGTATTTTTTAGGACCATCACACTTTCTCTCATGCAAACCTACACCTACAAACACAATACGTAGATGTTATGGCTCACCCCCCTAACCCAACACATCCAACAAGAGATTACCTGGTGAACCACAACTGTCATGAGGATCTTTCCAATGGCCGAGCTCGTAAACCTTGAGGTCTCCAAGCTCTACAACTCCTTGAGAAGAAATTACATTGCACCTCCCCCACAACGTTGTCACACCACCGCATTGCACTACGGGTACTTGTCTCTCCTCTCATCTCACTTCACTCATACACACTCACTAGCATGCATTAGGGAGAGATATTAGAAAGAGGATTAGCAAGAGAAAGACTCAATTGCACAATGGGAGAGTATGTTGTATTATGAGAGAAATTCACTTATATACATGGCCATAAGTGTTCACACTCACTTAAACTGTGGCCAACTAGGCACTTTAGGCTCATAAGAGGCCTAATGCTATTACAATGACTACTCTCATAATATATCCACATGAAGTACATCACTTGGGACTTCATCCTACATGCTACCACATGCTCTTGAAGCGGGAATCCATAAATACTCATTCACACCATTACCAGTGCCCGTCCAAATTGTAGCTTTGGACACCATTGCTTCATATCTTGAATGTATGATCCTTTGGTGTATCTACCTTGACTCCTTGATGTAAGATAATGGTGGTAGTTCTCGTTAACCCTGCGAATGGGTTAACATTCCCCCCTTCCTGATGGCCATTGCATCCTCGTGATCGCGTTGAAGACATTTGTGTGGGGAGAATGGACAAGCTTTGTCGATGGATTTGATGTTTTTTTTTC
The DNA here is from genome assembly GCF_041138505.1 of Cibotium barometz. NCBI lineage: Eukaryota > Viridiplantae > Streptophyta > Polypodiopsida > Cyatheales > Cibotiaceae > Cibotium > Cibotium barometz. The sequence continues at coordinate 44,986,186 of NC_141067.1, read as the reverse complement.
CACAAAAAGATTCTTCCATTAGTTATCAACAGAAAGGTTAGTTAGTAAATGAAAAGGTTAATTGATAACCTTTCCATTAGTTATCAACATTTGTTCCTCTGGAAGGCATGAGAAAGGTTAGTTATCAACATTTGTCCCTCTGGAAGGCATGAGAAAGGTTAGTTAGTAAATGAAAAGGTTAGTGGTTTATTGGGAATTCCTAACGGGGTGGGGGTGGCGTTTTTTGCAAATGATTGTATTTTTATTTTTGTGTGAGTTTTTTTAAAGGTTGTTTACTCACTTTGTTTTTGGCAATCATAAGCAAGGTTACATCTGTGGGGATGCTGCTAAGAGTTGTTAATGATAGGAGAGAAGAGAGGAAAGGATCCGGAGGAATGTAGACATAATCATCAAAACGAGATGGTGATTCTCAGTTCCTCATTTGATTCATTAAAGTGACATTCATCATTTGAAGAAATTGGCCTTCGATGATGTCCCTTGTGTGGCAGGATTCCTGTCAAATGTTGTTGGGTAGTAGTACCTATTACTGCATGCTTCTTCCCCTGTGTGTTTTATGTTTTTATGTATATTAAAGTGCTCTAATGAAGAAGATATACATGAAGTACAAGAAGTGAGTCATATAGACTCTTATTAAGCTACTGCTTTTTGTCAAAGTAGCCACTTGTTGGTGAGGATTGAAATAATTGCATCGACTTGCAAGGCTAATATAGATATCTTCACTAAGGATTAGAGATCATTGATTTGTGAAGATGATAGCATCGTTTGGAAAGGTTTGTAATTTGAAGGAAAATTCTAGGCGATGGGTTGTACCATTGACCAGGCTTTCGCCCACCATGGCCCCCCCATCCAGAGATGTACCTAGAAAGTTGTTGATGGTGAGGCTTTGGTGAAAATTTCCTCCAATGTGCATGCGTATGGATATGTACTCATGGAGCAGTTACTACATTAACTTAGCTAAAAGAATAGTAAGCTATAAGCTTAACAAGATATAATGGCTATTAATAAAGATCCTTAGAAGTTTCTTGTGATATTCTACCATTTCTAGGTAGGCCATATATGTGACTCCCTTGTGTTTTTCTTTTTACTAGCACCTTATGAGCAATAGGTTCTTGTGGCTACTCTCCTTTTTGAGAGAATAGATTCCTATGTCTACCACATAGCTTTTGCACTTACGCTTCACATATCCAAACGGGTGAAAAGAGCATTGTGAGTTTGTCTTTGATGCACTCATAAGTCTCTATTGAAGACGTGGGAATTAATTCTTAAATTTTTAGCTCAAATGTTATCAAGGCAGTAGGTAAGACTATTGGTTGGTTACCATTGGGGTTGCTTGAAGATAAAAGCTCATGTGTAAGTGATGCATGAGAGTGTTTGGGTGACTTGCTTGGTGTTACTTGGGCTTCCATTCTTGTCGAACTTTAGGTGAAGTTGTTGGGGTTAAAGTCGATAACGAGGATTTCTTCATGTTGTTCGATTTTTGTAACCATATGATGGAATTACCATCATAGTATCCTTGTTGTTGAAGTATGTGCACAGGCAATCATCTTTGATGAACACTATAATGTTGTGGCTAATGCTTTTGGTGCTGAGGCTTCATTCTTTGTGCAAGCTTAGGAGACTTTGTGATGCACTTGGGAATCCAAGCTTTGGTATTACTTTGGTAGTATCCTTGTGCTTGCAGTAATCTTTTGGGTGCCCACATCTGTTTACTCAGTGGAGTTCTTTGAGGAACTCACATAGGCTTTTGTGGATGGTGTTGTGGAGTACCTTTACCTTTCCTTGGCCTCTGAGTGTTGCATTGAGGAAGAGGCTTTGGCTATTAAGGCACCCAAATTTGATTGGCACCTTCATAGTAGCCTTGAGCTACAAGTAGCTACTTCTCCACCCACATTTTGATACCATTAAGATACCTTGATTTGTGTTGTCTTGGTGGATTTTTCTTTTTTCGTGATTGCATTGAAGTGGGAGGTTGTGAGCCCTCCTTCACATTAGCTGGCACTGGGTTGCATTGAAGTGGGAGGTTGTGAGCCCTCCTTCACATTAGCTCTGGCGCTGAGGTTGCATTGAAGTGGGAGGTTGTGAGCCCTCCTTCACATTAGCTTTGGCGCTGAGGTTGCAGATTTGAGACTCGTGGGCATTGTTGACGATAAGGTTCGAGTCTCTTATGGAGTGGAATTTGATGATGAGGCTTTTGAGCATATTGCCATCTCCTTTGGTGAGGTTTTTTTATAAAGAGAAGTTGGCCTCAGGGACTTCCCTTTGAGTTTCTTGTTAGAGATAGATGGTTTTGCGGGGGAACTTCTTCAGGAATAGCTATTGATTGCAAGGTTTTGGCATCCAGCTTTGTTGATGAGGATGGGGTTGAAGGATTAGATGCTTTATCGAAGTCGATCGTTGACGCAGATGGTAGGTCATTGTGTAGAGGGGCTTTCGTGTGGGGAAGAGGCTTGTAACTTTTTGCATTCAGCTTCATAGAAATCCATTAGGATTGGATCTTCTTCTTTACAGTATGGTATTGTCAACTTTGTGTCGTTGACCATCATGATGACCCTATCACTGGCAAAGCACTGTGGTACATAGGTAGCTATAGTCCATTTATGCTCCAAGATCAAATCCACTTCCAACACATACTCAACCACCAAAAACTTACAAGTAAGGGGGTTAGTTTCAATATACATTTCATGTTCAAAGTACCCCAAACATGGCATGTTCAAGTCTTGTGTAAAGGGAATTCTTTCAGGGGTGAGCCGTGAATGTTGGTTGACCTAACAAATCCCATAACTCGAGGATCATGAGATTGTGTTCTCGTGTTGGATAAAGCTGTGCTTGATCTGTGATGATTTTATTGGAAAGTTCCAATCCAGCCAGAATCCTAGGGATCTTTTCAGTAAGATATGTTGAAAGTTCCAGCTCCTCTGCAAAGTCTCTTCCTCTCGTTAATGGCAATTGTACAATGCCTGCAGGAGTGTTCAAGGTGATTGTTTGATGGATTCATCAATTGAATACAATGAGTCACGTATCCAAGTTCCACCAAGGACGACATCATAATTAAGGGGAATCTAGGGTAACATGGAATGTAAATTCCACATCTCCACCAATTGTTTGAGTAGCATAGCTAAAGTAACAAGGAACTTCAATGTTTTGTCCATTGGCTCTCCTTGGCAAGACCATTGTCTGAGGGATGAGTTTAGGTCGTCCCAATGAAACCCAAGTGTCTATTGTCATCATGATGTTATGACTAGCTCAAGGGCTAATCAACATGCATTTGCGCTTAATATCATTACCTATAGGGAAATCTAACCATACCATGATAGAATATTCAAGAGGAACCATGGATGTTTCAATTTGTGTTTCAGCTTCAGATCCCGTTTCTATTTCATATTCCCATTCACTTTCATCCTCTTTTTATCTCTCAACTTTTTCAAGAGTAGCCAATGTGTACACTGGCACACTTGGGCCTCTAACAATTCTAAATGAGGTCTATTTGAAAACTTGTGAATCCTCACAATCCCGTTCTATAGAGTTCTTTATGTCTTGGTATAACTCATGTTGAGCCCTTAATGGTGCAAGTGCTAATGTTATAGCTTCACCATCAGAGAAGAGAATTCCTCCAAATAAGATTTTGAGAGATGGCTTTAATTTCACAAGAGATTCATCGAATTCCTCATGTGCTTTTTCAATCGCATAATTAGTGCAATCTATCTCTAATGACTCTTCTATAGAAAGTATGTCTTCCTTTTGAAAGGGGAAGCAGTACTCCTCTGGGTTTCGTATTTTGGTTGCTTTTTTAGGATTGGCATTATGAGGTTCAATCACAATTAGTGATCCTGTAAGACAATCAACCATGCTAAGCATGCTCTCTTGAGCTTGCTTTTTGCATTTCGCTATGTCATATGATCATGATTTTCCATTTGGGGCATGGTTGGGCGGGTTCTAGTTTCTTGATTGGTTTGTGAGGTGCACCTAGTGCCAAATCAGAACTTGTTTCATCCTCACTAAGTGATATACTATAACTTGTTTCATCTGACTTTCTTTGGATCGTCTGATTTTCATTATGTTTGCCCATGCGATGAGATCGAATTTTCTTTTGGACTTTTGTATCCTGTGTCGCACATATGGGTTTTATGGTTTGTGTGGTGGCCTTTGAGGTGGATGTTTCTGTATCATGTGTAGTTTTTGGCTCTTTTGAGTTTATGTCCCCTTTTGGGTTTATGTCCTTCACAGGCTCCTTTTCCCTGCCCTTTAATTCAACCTTGGTTTCGATAGTTTATTGTCCCTTGTTTTTTTTGGGTTTAGAAGGTTTTGTTTTCTCTTTTGGTTTCAGCTTGAAGGCATGTTCTTCTACCCATTTTGAAGTGTTATCTTTGGTATTGTTTTTTACACTTTCTCGTGCCTTGGCTTGTAAGCATGTAAGCACATTCAAGGATGCCGTGGACAATTGCCTGTTTTGTATACTTACGATGTTTAGAGTTGTATTTTGTGAGACAAGTTGCATTTGTAAGATTCCTCCTCAGCGTGAATAATGAATAAGCTTTTACTTCAATCCCCTATAATCATTCCCTAGTTCAGAATACAAGAAAATATTATTTTTCCTTGTTTTTGTCTAGAGAGAGGTGATTCAATATTGAGATATTTTTTGATATAAAAAATCTCCCAATATCAAAAATATATTTCCATGAAACAGAAGTTCAAAATAAATTCTCCAAGGTGCATTAGGAATCAATCAAAAATGATATAAGTGACCTTAGCCTAAGGGTCAAGATTTTCAGAAATTTTTGGATTATAGTCCAATTAAGGTTCCAATGGGCCAATAGAATTAATCCAAGTGTTGGGATGAGATAAATCCAATGAATAAAAGAAAATACCCAAAAATGAGTAAATGCTCACATAAGATGAAGAGTTGACTGAGTACAAGGTTTATTAGTTAAAAATTAAGAGATGTTACTAGAAAAATGAGATATTTTGGAGGAATGATGAATTTTTGACACCTTGGTAAGGAGAGGGGGACCTTTGAGGTAGGCGCCTCCTTCACATGTGTGGGAGGGTTTTTAATTCAAAAATATTATGATATTTTTATCTCTCCTCTCTCTTGGATCAAACTGGATCAAAATGGGAGAGCTAAACTGGTCCAAATCTTGTCCAAATTCAGCCAAACTAAAGTTGGAAAATTGTAGAACTTAGTTGGACTCAGTTTTAGCGGCCTCCCTCACCTATAAATAGAGCCTCATTCTTTTGTATTCTCATCTGTGAGCCATACCATGCCAATATTACATTAAAATAATCATCTTTTCTATCATCCCTTAAAAATCCTCTACTTTTGGAGAGATTGGAGCTTCTCTCTCTCTTCAACAACTCTTGGAGATTTCTTCTCAACTTACTAAACCAATTGATTGGTTGGGGGCTTCACTTGTAGATAAGAAGCAAGCCAAACCTTGAGGGAATTTTATGGTTTTTGTTAATATTGTCAAATGAATTTACTTCTTCCTCTTTTTTGCAAACTCATTGGAATTTTCTTCGAGCTTTTTTCTATTTTATTTTGATGTACCCTAGTGAAAAAAAAGAATTCAATAATAACTAGAATAGCTTGACACACATCCCCAACACTAAAAAGAAAATCACAAATTACCTTCACTTGGGTCTGAATCATTATTCTTACACTTCATTATTTTTGTCTTACAGTGTATGTTCCTTCTCATTGCTATATTTTTTTCCTTTTTTGGAGAATCTATACAGTTCAACATGCACTAGTAGGAACATGCTTAATACCATCTTGCTACTTGTAGGTGAAATATATATGCAATCAACATTACAGCTAAAAGTGCAAGACATATTGGAAGTTTTCTGAGGAGTAGCTGTCTTCTTTGCACTGGGTGAGTGAAACGAAAAAATAGCTACAAGCTTTTGTGCATTCTCCATCTCAGGTAGCTTTATATAATCATTATGTGGAGAAGAGTCATGGACCATGCGGGAGTGATGAACCACCTTGAGAAGACTGTTTCTCTATAAGCACAAGAGGTAGTTGTGTGAATTTCCAAAAGATCTACTCACTTACAAGTTTACTTCTAATAATATTATCAACTGATGGCATATAAATATGGTTGTTTTTCTCAGCACTATCTAGATGGTAGTAAGAAGCAACTAGCTAGTAGCTAATAGTTTCTAGGTAGTAAGAAGCAACTAGCTAGTAGCTAATAGTTTCTAGGTAGTAGCTAGATGGTATAATAGCTAGTAGTAGGTGGTAGCTAGATGGTATAATAGCTAGTAGCTAGGTAGTAGCTAGATGGTATAATAGCTAGTAGTAGGTAGTAGCTAGATGGTATAATAGCTAGTAGGTAGAATCTAGGTGGTGTATTAACCAAGCAATAGGTACCAGTCAAATGTCACCTAGTAGCCATCTTGCACTAGGGTACTAGCTTGCTACTAGCTAGCTATTCACCCATTAACTAGGTAATATGTATAAGATAGATGGGGCTACCTTGATGATGGGGCCTTACCATAATGCAATTATTATTATTGTGGGCTAAATCACATATGATCCAATAGCGGCATGTACACAAACTAAGAAAATAGAAACAAGAGAAATTTACTCTTTGTTATTTTCAACCCATAAGATGGCAGCAGAACCATGGTGAAGTATGCCTTCGCCTCATCCGAAATTGTTTGTTCGCATGATGGTTGTATACAAGTTCTCCCCATTTGACACAAAAATCCAAAATAAAACAAATGGTATGAATGTTTCTAGGGAAGTATGCAAACTCCTATCATGCTATCATCATGGAAACCCATGCCACAACCACTACATTCTTTGGCTACAATAGATAGTGTTGATGGCTTGGTTGTAGCTCTTGGCACAAGAGGGGTAATTACCACATGATACATCAAGTAATCCCGTGTGCATGTCAAGAATTCCACTTGTGATTGAGGTCTTGCCATTCTTTCCTTGTTTGACTTCAAGATTTCCTATATATTAAGAAAGCCCACATTGTAAGTATAGATATGCATGAGAACACACATGAAACTTCGTACTAGAACATCATAAGTGTAGAATTCTAGTTACATCAAAGCTAACCATAGCACTAAAATTAGTTATTACCAAATTAATACCAACTACTTATTAACAAGTAGTGACACTAGGCTTGGTACAATAATGCTACAAGTTAGCTCCTAAACAACTAGCTGCAAACTAGCCAGTTAGCTAGTTACCATCTAGCTAGCATGATGGTTAATGTTTTCGCTATGAACCTAACATGTATTGTTACCAAGTTGGGGTAATTTGTAAACAATCACCTTTTTTAAAACAAACCTGACCCTATTACCAACTAATACCAACTACTTATCAACAAGTAGTGAACTAGGCTAGTTACAACAATGCTACACGTTAGCTCCTAAACAACTAGCTACAAACTAGCTAGTTAGCTAGTTAGTTAGTTACCATCTAGTTAGCATGATGGTTTAAGTTTCCACTATGAACCTAACATGTATTGTTACCAAGTTGGGGCAATTTGTAAACAATAACCTTTTTTAAAACAAACCTGACCCTACTACCAACCCATGTAGTTATTAGGAGGTTTTTACAAGCTTGTTACAATCTAATTACTATGTATGTGTAAGTTGTTAGCAGATGCATCAAACCTAACCCTACCCCTAACCCATAGTGTTACCACCTAGTTAGAAATGCATGCTATTAACAAAAACCAAAACTCTAACCCCACCTATACACGATATTGATACCATCTTGTTGCAAACTAGTTACAAGTTGATTACTATCCAGTTAGCATGATGATACAATTTAACAATCCGTAAGCTATAGCTCATCCAACACATCAATAGGATGAGGGTTCACCCCATCTATATTGAGCCCCTACGTAGCATGGAACTCCTCTTTAGTATATAAAAATACACGACTTTGTTGGCTCATGGATGAGCCGCACTTCACCATTTCTATAATGCACGCATGTGAGATGAGAGACAAAATCAAGAAATTATAATGCATGCATGTGAGATAAGAGACAAATTCAAGAGTTATACACACATACAGAGAGAAAGAATGCCTCCAATGTTGATGGAGGTAGCTGCTCGTTGTAGAAAAAGAGAGAATAAATAGCTTGTAGCACAACTAACCGACCTGTAGTCTTCTTTCTTGGCTACGTCTACAAAGGGGCTATATCTTGCAAGAGCACAAGAATGAAAAAGGATGCATAGGCACACGTGAAACTGAGATATGGTCAAAACCTTTTTCTTGTATGAAGTTTAAGGTTTAGTGACAACACGTAGAGGGGGTGTAAATAATCCATTACACTTTAGAACTAAAAAGAATTGTTTTCTTGTTTTTCTATCTACAATTTCTTTTCTATATTTGTAACTATAAAAAAAATATAAACGCACTAGCCCAAAGGTCACTAGTTAGTTGGTGTAAGTGCTCCACCTTAACATGCATATGCCCTTATCTCTTTGTTTTAGATCCTTTAATTCATATGCAATAAGTTTTTCACTTCTATTAGGTAAAGGTAAATGAACAAACTTATGTAGCAAATAGGAATATGGTCTGATAAAGCAATAAGTTGTTCACTTCTAGGTAAAGGTGAATGAAAAAACTTATGTAGGAAAGAGGAATTTGGTCTAATACTATTCCAATTATATTAAAGAGACAAGCATTTTCTACAACACTCATTCTTATCACATAATCTGTGAGAAATTGTTGATGATATTAATCACCTACAATGCATTGCTTCAATAGGTGCATCAATTTCATCTACATAATCACATCATTTCCAATAGTGTGAATATTTCTCCTTTGTAGAGAACCTTGTTATATACTGCAACTTTGTGTACTTCAAATTTGTTGTCATCATATAATTACCAAATCTTAACCACTGTGGGTCCTCTTCTAAGAATTTCACTGTCGGTTAATGCTTCTTAACCATTGAGAATCTATGGGTCCTCTTCTAAGAATTTCACTGTCGGTTAATGCTTCTTCTTCATCCATCTTTGGAACTTCAATATTTTTCATGGCTGAATCCGAAGATTCTGTCCTACAATGAGGTTTAGACTCTTGCTCTTCTGAAAAGCTTTCCCATGATTCTTCCATCATAGATGGTCTCATCATGTGCACTATTTGGTGATTGATATTTTTCCCTTCCAATTTGGTTCCATGAACTTTGTTCCAATGATCCTCCCCATTAAAACTATCATGGCTAATACATGCGTCCAATTGTCACATAATTCATCATTCAGAAGAGGGGCATATAAAATGTTCTCTTTAGTGACACTTTTGGTTGTTCATGGTTTGCACATAGTTGTATTGAGGTTGTTCTTTTCGTGGTTTTAGAATCATTTTCAAACAACCCTCCATCCATGGGGGATCTGTCTTCCATGTCCATACGTCTACTTTTAGGATTTGTGTCCTTCGGTAGATAAATGTGATCCATGGTAGTTCATCGTGTACCAGCTTGACACTCCTCATAAAATGTCTACAATGAATCACATCGTGTACCAGCTTGACACTCCTCATAAAATGTCTACAATGAATCACATCGTGCAAAATTGCGTGCCTAGTAAAATTCATGACTGCAAACATATCGTAGTAGAATGATAATACTTGTATCTTCGGGTTGCAAAACTCCCATAGGCGATGACATGGTACTCTCAACCATTTTTACAATGAGATTTGTCTACTCTAAGACTAGTTTTCCCCATTTTTCCCAACATTGATTTGTGAAAATCATTAGGAACTCAATGGAGTCTTTTTGGGCCCTTTAATTTGCCATTGCCTAATGGAGGTGATTAAGAAATAGACAAATAGGGAGATTACATGTGGACTGAAACCAATGGTTTGTAAGAGCCTAGAAGGTAGTGGTCAAACTGAGAATAATAGGCTAAATAGGCTCTTTTTTAATTTTTAAAATCAACTAAAACTCAAAAATTTTATACGTATATGAATTTTTCCCCTATTTTTTATAGAAAAGGATAGCTGCAGCCTGCAGCCATCATTAAGTAAGGTCTCTAAAGTGATAGAGGCCCAAAAACGAGTTCCCATGCATTCAATGTACATTCCCCTTCACTTTCCACTATCCCTCTCTCCCACGTTCCCTCCAAAACGCTCTCTCTTCCCCCTTTCTCATAGCGGGGCGTTTTTCACTCTCTAGACTACTTCTTTTAGCTATCTACCTCTTGATCTACCTCTCTCTTCACTCAGAAACCTAGATCTATAGCTATGGAAGCTTGATCTGCAACCTCCTCTTAGAAGCTATGGAAGTTTGATCCTCACTTACATTTCCTTCCTTCATCCTATAGCTATGGAAGCTTGATCTGCAACCTCCTCTTAGAAGCTATGGAAGTTTGATCCTCACTTACATTTCCTTCCTTCATCCTTCTTCCTTGTCCAACCTCCTTTTACAGAGTGTAATAGCAGAGCTTAGCTATGGAAGCTTGATCTGCAACCTCCTCTCAGAAGCTATGGAAGTTTGATCCTCACTTACATTTCCTTACTTCATCCTTCTTCCTTGTCCAACCTCCTTTTACAGAGTGTAACAGCAGAGCTTAGCTATGGAAGCTTGATCTGCAACCTCCTCTCAGAAGCTATGGAAGTTTGATCCTCACTTACATTTCCTTACTTCATCCTTCTACCTTGTCCAACCTCCTTTCACAGAGTGTAACAGTGGAGCCAAGCTATGGAATCTTGAGTTGCAAATGCTTTGGCTCTCATAATCTTACTCATTGTCTCCTCTCACCCCCTCTAATATCCTCTTTCAAAGTGCAGTAATAGCACAACCAAGCCCTTGGAACTTGCTCTACAACTCCTTCTCTTTTGTACATCTCCCTAGTCTAAGTTTTTTTCTCACCATTCTATTTTCCTTTGCCATCAAGGTTTATAATCTCTCTAATATATACATCTGATGTCTTCTTCTAGAGCTCGAAGGCCTCCGATCAGTATTCAATCTCTCTCTTGTAGCAGTGGTCAAGATGAGGATGGGCACTGGAACATCAAACAGTACGAGAAGTGGAATTGGATTACGATGCAGCCTAGTACAAGAGGAACCCACAAGGTGTCAAAGCGATACGTTGATATACAAAGTCACCATTGGAAAGGGCGGATATTGGAGCTCAAACAAGATCGTGATGGAAAAAAGCTAGCCAAGGTCCAACATGTTTACAAGGCAACAGAGCTGAAACTAGCATACCATGACCAACGTCAACGATTTCCTGCAAATTGTAAGTTATTTCACCACTTTATATTCTTGTTTTTAAATCAATTGTGTGCTAATAATGGTATACTGAGCACTGCTTTGATTATTCTTGGGTTCCTATGCGTAGATATTTTTCCCTCAAACTATAGTGAGTGGGAGCCTATGGAGGCAATTTCAAGAACCTTTGAAGCATACCATGTGGAGCTTGGTAGTTTAATCTTTGGAGGGTGTCCAGCTGCACAACTTCTTGCACGAAACATCTTCTTCTATGAGGATACATATGTGGTTCCCACGACAGCAAATGGTACTGGAGAATTAGTTCCAAAACCTACGCCAACTCTCACATCTATTGAATGGCCAATTCTAGACAATGCTTCAGTGGCCATGGCTTGTTTGCAGATCGAAAGCAAGGTGCAAAATGCTATGAAGTGCACATATGGATCTCACAAAGCAACCATAACCTGCTTCATACCTCTACACCTCTTTGTGTACCTGTTCCGTACAAGTGACACACATCGTACCCCAACTTTATGGATTGCAAAGGGGGAGAGAGCTCTGACTTGTTTCTTATCACCTGCATGGGATAAAAAAGTTGTTCAACACAATGGAGACACCATCAGATGCAGAGTAATAGTTGAGAAGGTTGTGATGCGCTATCATATTGCCAAGCAACAGTTGTCCATTGCGTTTCCTTACAGGCGATGGAAGCTTACAAATGGAGAATGGGAGGCGTTAGACTCTGACACAACCTCTACAGAACAGGGTGTGCTACATATATCCATGCAAGGTGGGGATGTAGAAGATGTTACTGTGAATGATGACTGGTCCCTTGCCAACTTACGTGACTACTTAGTTCTTCGATTCTCACTGAGTGGTGATTTTGCTTTGATAATCAATGGTAGAGTAGTGCGCAAAAGGCAAGAACGATCTTTTCTTTGTAGAGAAATTACTTTCCGTGGCTGTGTAGCTATCAGATAACCACTGGATATGTAATCTTGAATTGAAGTAAATACAATTTTAATTTTTTTGCCTCACTGTCTTATTAAGGTTTTTCAATTGTCTTGTGCAAGTTTTATTTTTTTGTGATAGTGTAAGGTTGGTCACACAAGCATCTGTGGCTTGAGCCACTAGTAAATTAGAAATGACCTTGCGATGGAAGGATACGTTCTTGCTTTCGCATACCATTTTTTTAAAATTTTTTGGTACTTAAAAATTTTAAAATTTTTTAAAAATTTTATAACAAGGTCGCCCATTTATAAACGATACTTTACTCATTTTTATCAATTGACAATTATCGTTCTCTCCTAACACTTGCTCTCAATTTCGCACACCTTTCTGTATCACACACTCTCTATTTCTTGCAATCACTCATAGTCATGGCACCTCTACTTGACGCACTTATTGCACAGCTAGGAAAGCTTGAGTTACTTCATAGGGTTGATGAGATCGTCCCTATATTTGAGGGAGCAATTGATGTGCGTGCAACAATGCATCTACACGCGGATGCTTTTACAGATGTCATTCAGTATATGGATGAACACATCAGCACGTACTCCATCATGTTTGAGGGTGATGAGGGCCTATGGGTTCCAGTTGACCTCATCAAGTACATATTTAGGGAAGACAAGAATTTTAGATTTCGCCTATCCAGGTTTTTTAAATCCCTCACAGAAAAGGACTACAGGAATGAGGAGGAAGACTTACTCTTGGATCTACAAATGGGCAACATCGGCACTTCTTTCCTGAGCTGGGACATGGTTTTGGTCCTTCTGTTACAAGAGGGTGTGGCGAAAGAAAGTGGCAAGGAAAAAGAAAAGGGCAAAGTAAAGCTAATGGAGCAGGTCCAAGAGGCCCATGCTGAGGAAGAGAATGTTACAGAACAATGGGAGGCCTCAATGGCATTGGTGGCTCTACAAGAGAATGTCCCCGAGGAGGTTCCGGACCTAGTTCTAAAGGGCAATGAAGTACTTGAGGAGGTCCCAGACCTTGTTATCATGTCTTTGCATCCAATCATTATTGATGGGAAAGAATTTTTGTTTTTGGATGACATTGCCAAGACACTCGGGTTTCGCGAGGATGAGGCACTGTCTATTATTGCCGTGAATGCTGCGGGTCAAGACAAAGGAAAAGTGAAAATCTCTTTTGAAGATGACAACCTCACAAAAGCGCTTGCATACGATATTGGTAGCAGTTCCTTGGAAGTTGTAGTGGCCAAAGCGCTCGTTGAAATAAAGCAAGATGTGCAATTCTATGAGAGCGTAGCTGCCTTTGAACCACACATGCCCTTGGTTGCTGGCGATGCTCAAGACCAAGGAAGCATAAACTTGACAAATGAGCAACTAGTTGCAAGTGACGATGCAACTGAGGTATGTCCTAACTTCTTAGTTGTAAAGCAAATTATTTTTAGTTGTATCATTTCACGCTTCCTAACTTCTATATTGACATGTTGACAGACTGCTTTTGAAGTGGACAAGTTTGCTATGCGCGTAGGAGGAACGCGGCCAAAATCAGAGGGTCGAGATGCATCTCTTTGGCACTACATACCTGCCCTCAGAGCCGACATAGTGCGGGTTTTTCATTTAGACTATGCAGAGATCGCCTATGCCGAGCTCCTAAAATGTAAAGCACTTAGTGCAGTCTTATCGGAGAACCCCTTAGCCTCGAACATAAATAAATGTATTTTGGTAGCTAGGGAAGCTAACTTGTATTGCTTTACGGGCAAGCATCCCGGCTCAGTTTTAGGCCATTGTGCCCTTTCTCAGGCTCAAGGAATCAATGAGCCGAGTGATATATTCCAAAGCTTAGGCCAGAAACCAGCCTCTAGAACTCTCTCTCCTGAGCTCTTCCAAGAGCTTATTAAAAAGATGTAATGCAAACTTCTCTTCCAAGTTTAATAAAATTTTTTTGTTGTGCATTGTAAGTTGTGATTTTTCGTGGCGTACTTGTGATATACCATTTCAAGCCTTGCAATTTTAAGATTTTGTTCATGTGTTCATAGAAAATATTGTTTAGGATTCATTTTAAATGAGATCGTGATTAAAAAAAGTAATCAAGATTGGGTTAGAGCGGTATGAAAAAATGTTGTATTTATAGATGTATACACACTCACATATATGTATATATATGTACATATATGTATATATATACATATATATATATATATGTGTGTGTGTGTGTGTGTACCTATATATATATATAAGATTCTGGGGCTATTGAAAGATATATATATATATATATAAAACAGGTGCATGTTAGCACCATCAACCAGTAGGGCCTACCTACTTTATTGCAGGAAAGGATGCTTCCTTAAACACTCAAGCGGCACATCTTATCATCATAGTACTGACAAATACTATAAGCAAGCACTATAAATACTGAGCCTTACATAAGACTCGCTGCCGATTGTATCACTTTCTTTTTTTTTTTTATATAAGGAAGACTGTTCTTTTTTGTTATCTTCAACTTGTACATTCATCTTTCTTTTACGTCTCTGTGTATTTTAATTATGTTTCATCATACGCTATGATCGTTAACATTATCCATTAAGGTATCGTGTTTCTATGCTATTTATTTAGTGGTCAACACCAGCCCCCCACATACCGACGCCACACACTACCATCTACTTCACACATAACACGGCAGACATATACACTGGCAGAGTAGAGGATGGGCTCCTACTCATGGATCCCCTGGCACCTATGGATACCATTACAGCCCAGCTGGCATCACTCCTACACATGGCTCCATTACAGAGCTTCCCACATCGTGTCCACTCCAGGAGATTTTAAGGCTATTATAAGATATATATAAATATATATAATATCTTATATAAATATATAAGATTTTGGGGCTGTTAGGGCACCTAAAGGGTCTTATGAGCCTCACCAAACCAAAAATATCAAAAAAAAAAATGCCATGTGCGCTACGGCGCGAAAATCAACATTTTGACCTGGTCAAACTAGCGATTAACGCGCCGTAGCGCACATGGCATTTTTTTTATTTTTTTTTATTTTTTTGGCCTTGAGGCTCATAAGGCTCTCTATAAGGGTCTCTAGGTGACTTTATAGACTCTACCTTTTTTGTATATATAAATATATATATGTGTGTGTGTGTGTGTGTGTGTGTGTGTGTGTGTGTGTGTGTACATATATATATTTGTGTGTATATGTATATATATTTGTATATGTATATATATATGTGTGTATATATGTTTGTGTGTGTATATATATATATATATATGTGTGTGTGTGTGTGTGTGTGTTTGTGTGTGTTTTTTCCTGTGTGTATAGTGCTTTTATATTTTTTTAATGAAATGTTCATTGGCACTAAGCATACAAAAAAAAATGGACTCAACAAAGAATGTAACACAACTCAAAAAGCTTTCATTAATGTGTGAAAATGCTACAAAGGAATTTGGGAACATTACAAAATTTTGTAGGGAGAATTACAAAGTGGGTTAGCCTATTGAGGTAGAAGGCCACACTCTAAACGTAGACGTAGGGCTAGGGACATATCTACAGGCTTCAAAGTAACTCTCTTGGCATGTACCATAGCCAGCACTGAGTCTTCAAAAACAGAAACTACAATATCTTCAGCAGCTTCTTGAAGAGCTTCAAGAGCTGTGCTTTGTATGCGGTCAACCCTGTCAGAATATTTTTCCATTGTTTCTCTCACTAGTCGAGAGAATGGTGCCTTGGGGATGAGAAGATCTGTGCTTTTATGATATTTCCTAATCTCTCGTAGCGCGACTGTCCCTGGCCTCCATTTTCTCTTCTTCTTTGTAACTGGTGGAGGCGGTGGTGGTCTTTGATTCTCCCACGGTGGTCGTTCAGACCTGAACTTCTTTTTCTTTTGTGCACGCTCTTCCTCTTCTTGTTGGTCCCGAAACTTGCCCTCCATTCTTTTGCCACACTTCTTGACTGGACGTCTGGATGTTGTGGCTGCTTGTGGTGGCTGTGCTTGGCTTGCCCTCCTTGCGTCCTCTTTGGGCTGCTGTCTCTTTTGCATTTCTGTCTCCCAAGCTGCCCTCACAAGAGCAAACTCTTTGTCAATGGTATCTTTCGTGATGCCATAGGACAAGAGCTCGACCTCCCTGTTCTGTAAGATAACCTCTAGCTGTACTAGGGTGTCGGCCTCAATAACAATCTCCGGTGGTTGCCCTTGACCTTCCTCGGCTTCTTTTCGACGCCGCTCTTCTTCTGCTTCTCTACTAGGCTCTGCTTCTTCAGCTTCCTTCCTGCGTTGTGCTTCTTCGGCCTCCTTCCTGCGCTCTTCTTCTCTCATCTCCTTTGCCTCTTGCTCTGTTACGATAGGTAGACTTGTCCTTTTTGCTGTAGCAGGTAGTGGGTCGAGTTGATCGAAAAACCGCAAGTCTTGCTCCTGTTCTTCTGGCATGGCCTAGGTATGTACGAGTGCAAGAGATAGTGGGAGGGCAAGAGAGAGTAGAGCACAAAGAAGAAATTGAAATGTGGTGGCTATAAATGAAAAATGACTTAAATATGTCTATAAATATAATTTTTTAAAACTTTTAGAAAATTTAAAAACACAAAAAGATTATAATCAGAGAGTTTAAGCCCATGAGGAACCACACCGACGCTTGCTTGCTACCCACTGCCGTAGTCTCTCCCTAGCATTTGATCTGTTGTATCCTTCAGTTCTTCTTGCATTAACAGTTTTCATTATTTGACGCCTAAGAGACAAATTACCGCGAGTTTTCTGCCTTTTTTTGCCAACCAGAACGCGATAGAACCAGTTGAACATTTCATGGAGTGCATTACTCTTGACTTTGCCACCACCATGGCGAGTGCCCTTAAAATACACGGCCTTTGCTTGGTAATGTGATTTCTCCATGCCTTGATTGCTCCAAAGTGCTAAAGAGCCATATCTATCGAGAAAGTATGGCCCATGTGCATACAATATATGCTGCATAGAAAATTACAAAAAGTCAACAAACAGTATGAAGAACATACTACAAGGACACAAGAAATACAACATTACCATGTAGTAAGTAATGTGTGTTTCTCCCCATGCCTCGACCATTTCTTCTGTAAATCTACAAGTGGCTTGTTTAAGTGCCTCAATACCATGGTCATCCAGGTGAGGTCACTCTAGAAGATCGACTATTTTATTACACACCTCCCATACATGTGCACGTTTTAGGCCAAGCCTGGCATCATTTCCTCGATATGTTGTGACATCACATATCTTCTTCCAAATTTCAAAGTCAGTGTGGCTATGAGAACCCAAGTGGTTTGATAGCAAGTGTCTTGCCTTTGATCCACCCATGCAAATTTTATTAGGGTTGTCTTGTGTAGGGTTTGATTTTCTGTCCTTTGTCAAGACCACTGCTCCAGCATGTAATCCCATAGAGGAAAGTACACCCTCTAGTGCACGTATTGACTCTTCTCGTCGATCTTCGGGCTCCATGTTCCAGACATAGTTTATGTGGAGCATCAATAGCTTATCCAAAATCCTGAGTCTTACATGTAATGTGCACACATGCACTTGACATAGTGGAATGTCCAAGATTGGGTTCTAAGCATTGTCCTCCTGGTCACGACTAGGTGGCTTGCTCTGGTCACAACTTAATATGCCATTATGCCATACCTTTGATCCTTTCCTCTGTTCAGCATAAAAAACGATTGCTTTTTTTGCACCCACCTGTTTTTGACTTTTGCCTTTGCTAGGTTGTTTCCCTTTTACTCTTGAGTCTACTGCTGTCTTGGAATGACAACAGTAAACACATGAGAATATAGTATTCGCACCTGTTTTACAACCCAACATACACTTTAAGGTTTTTAGATCGCCACCCAAGTGCCATTCAACGTTAAAGCAGCCTATTCCGGGAACATCAAGCTTTTGACCATTGACCTGACAAGAGACGACATGTTGAATGCCAGACCGTTCAAAATACCACCTCAAGGTATCATGGTTCTCTTTTGGGAGGACCCATGCTGCTTGCCACCAGATGTTCTTCTCTAATTGAATGTTGTAGTAGTCTTGCTTATGCCCTTGACCCCTATTGTTGCTGTCTTCAGTTGCATCCAACTCTTGGGTCTCTAAAGGCTTTCCTCTAAGTGCTCGGCTCATCAAGGTTAAACTAACATGCTCCAGTCTTTGACCTTTAACCACTTGACATTCATCCAGCTTCAAGACAAACACGGCATTTCCACCTGTCTCTTCAAGTGTGAGGCCATAGTACTGAATCATTGCTTTTTGTAGCACTTCCATGTCAATGTAGACATTGTTATATGCATTGTATTCAAAGGGTTTGATTGTTGGCATTGGCATAATATCATCCACCCACTTGTACCCACCCTCGAACATGGATGCAATATCACCATTAGCACACTTCTTTGCCATCTGTAAGCTATAAGTGTTGGAAGCAAGGATTGCATAACTCCCTTTCCTCGCAACCCTAAAGTGATTGACCTGTACATTGCTCTGTAACCTTTCTGGCTAATACCTGCTGAGTCACATATATCAAGCATCTCTTTGGGTGTGACAATTTCTTTGATTTCCTTCAAGAAATGTTGACGAAGGGTCTCCCGCAGCTTATCATTACCAGAACCTGTTATCATTTCCATGATATCCTTCTCCTGAAGGACATGCTGAAGAAGGGAGACATTAACATTGTCCTCAGCGTTGTTACATCCTAGTATAGCTGTTGCACTTGCCCTAGAATCGCAAGAGTCACCCATGAGAGATGCTTTATTCATTAATTGCTTCTCAAAGTTGCTATAATTCCTACAAAAATTTTTACCTGGTTGTTTGTTTACACCTCTTGCATGCGCCTGCTGTCTTAGAAAGTAACCCAACAGCTTTACGTTTTCTTTGCCTTGCGTGATATCCAATGGGAAGGTGAGTGAAATGGTGAACACGACGCCGAAGATTACGAGTGGAGTGTTGAAGACGAACATAATTATCGGTAAATTGATTTATTGTGCGCACACGATCCGCTAGATTATTCTTCTGCACCTCAAGCTCCTCTGAGAGCTCTTTAATCCTCTGCATCAAACTATTGATCTGCTTAGTCGATGCCGCTTGAAGCTGGTCGAAGGCAAATTGTGTTTGCCTCTTTTCAGCTGCCTCATCTAGCCACAACATGTGTAATCTCCTACAATAGCCAAGAAGCCCATTGAAACCATCACCAACAAACTTAAAAAAACTTGTAATGCTTTTGAATGGTGGAGGGGCACCAGATATTGGATCTGGTGGATAAAGATTTTCATCAATCCAAAGATCAATGGCCTTTGCTCCTTGCATTCGAAGCTGATCGTATGAAATATTGGGTGCAACATGCCTACTGCGTAGGGTTGCGTATTCTGTCTCCAAATCAACCTGAAGGCGGATCTTAGAAGGCTTATTGGTGATGTCTTGTAGTTCCATCTACAAGAAAGTAGGCTTGTAAGCTTGGGTTGAATAGGAGTGGAAGGAGCAGGATATGGTATCAAAAAATAATGGGAAGAATGGAGATGAGGGTTGCTTCTCTAGAGCTGCATTGTGGATAGAGAAAGAAGCCAGAAAGGGAGCTAAAGAAACATAGAGAGGGTTGGCAATGGTGAGACGAAAATGCAAAGGAGACAATGCATCATGGGAAGCTTCTTTAGTGCAAGCTATGGCTGCTAAGCAATATAGAGAGAGAATACATCATGAAAAGTCATGGCTACTACTGTGGGTTTGGAGAGAGAACCAAGTATTGTAGAGAGAATGCTCCTGGTAAGCTTCTTCCTTGCAAGCCATGGCTACTACTGTGGGTTTGGAGAGAGAAGGCTCATTTAGGAGTACAGACCTGCTAGCTATGGAGAGAGGACCAAGTATTGTAGAGAGAATGCTCATGGTAAGCTTCTTCCGTGTGCAAGCCATGGCTACTACTGTGGGTTTGGAGAGAGAAGGCTCATTTAGGAGTACAGATCTACTAGCTATGGCTTTTGGAGTAAAGAAAGACGCTTTTTTCCATGGAGAAGGAGTGCAGGGCGTTTTAGAGAGAAGATTTAGAGAGAGAAAGAGATCTGGTGTACACACAAAAAAGGGGGAAAGAAAGTGACGAATTTTTGGAATGTTTGGAGTTCGAAAAGGTTGCTGCAGGCTATGATAACTGACTGATAGCCCATTACAAAGCTTTAAAGTCACCTAGGTGGCCAGATCTAAGAATATCTCCTTTTTTTTGTGAAAAATCAAATATATGCTTTTAGGACTAGGCCTCTAGGCTTGGTCAAAGATGGATTAGCATTTTAAGCATTTCACTAAACATCCAAATTAAAGGGCCCAAGAAGACTCCATTGAGCTCCTAATGACTTAATTTGGTGCCACCATTAAGGACTGCAAGAGCTTGATCACCCCTTATGCACCATTGGAAGTGTAGCATTTGCGTCATCACTCTCATAATACTTCCTTCGATCAACTTGAATTTGAACTAGATTTGGCAGGTCATCCCTTTCTCTAACCAATTCTAAATCCTCCTCAAGAGGCAAGGGTAACTCCTCGTTTGTTGGTGGATTGGCCTGCATTATCTCTTTCGCCTAATTGGGGTTTTTATCTTTGTGGAGAGAAATGTTGTTAGCCCTGCCACATCTCTAGGTGATCAGTCTTGACTAGCAGCACCACTATTGTATGATTCTGGGATAGGATTTATTTAGTTATATAGAGGATATTTTCCCCTATCCTTAAACATCCTTGAGAACAAATTGTTCTCATCCTTGAGAACAAATTGTTCTTTCTTCCTTATTTCGATACAAACTCACTTTCGCTATGTTCTAACACAGGTTTTTGGTAAATTTAGCTATTTTGTTTCCCCCGTAGTGTTTCATCCATAATATACCATTTCAATTTCCTAGCTAGCATCTATTCTTCAAACATATTTTAGGACTAGGGCTTCTGTAGCTTCTTGTTTCTCTATTTCCTTACGGGCATTTGGATACCCACCCCTCTCAATGTCATGTGTTCATCGGCTTGTTTGGATTCCTTTCGTGCCACCACTTCTTCTTTCTTGTCTTAGTAATCTTTCCCTACTAGGCTTACATTTTGAGTTTAGGTTTTTCAGACATGAGATATAATGTCTCTCATAGACTCATGATTCTCTTACTTTATGTTGTATAATTGAGCTAAAGGGCTCCACTTATCCCTGCCGCATGCAAAACTTAGTATGAACACACTCTTGAACCATGAAAAATTAATCATGTCCTCTAGCTTAAGCAATCGATACCATTGATGCGCTTTTCCTTGATTTAGCCCAGGATTTGGAGTGTTTGGAAAACTTAGGAGATTTGGTACAAGGTCTTTGTGAGAAAATTCCACAAGACATGGTGTAGGCCTGTTGGGTGGCATTGCATTCTTGGTGGCCTACATACCAACATATTGTTGAGTTCTCTCGCTCTTTGTTTCAACATGGCTTTAAGAGAGGTAACCTTGGAGGAACAGGTTGAGGTGGTAATACCAAGGGTGAATATGCAACTAGGGCAGTCTATACATACCTCTCGCGGGGTAAAGGGTTTTGATAGGTAGGCTTATGTCTACTAAGAGTGACTTGTGGGGTTTTGATAGGTAGGCTTATGTCTGCTAAGAGTGACTTGTGGGGCTAGCAAGGCTAATGGATGCCTTGGTGTAGGGACCATCTGTCATGGTGTCGAAGTCCACCCTCCTAGGTTTCCTTGGTATGAACAATGAGATATGTCATGATTCCCTTATCAGAAATGATGACAAAATTGTTGTTGTCTCTAGAACTTAGCATTAGACACTCTATACTTGTCTGATTTTGGTGACAAAATTGTTGTTGTCTCTAGAACTTAGCATTAGACACTCTATACTTGTATGATTTTGGTGACAAATTGTGCACCAGACCATATCCCTTAGTGGGAAGAGATATCAGTGCTCTACTTGAGAGGATGTCTAGGGAGGCTAGCCTTGAGGTTTCTCTTAGGGTTTTCCCTAGCCTTGAGATGATGGTGGCCTTGAGGTTTCCCTTGGGGCTATCCCTGCCACGCTTGGCCTAAACGATTTAGAAGGTTCTCTAGCAACTTATCCATGCTCATGTCTTTGATTAGGACTCTGATTGGTGCTCGTTGGGCATCCCTGGCCGATGAGGCTTTGGATGATGTCACCTATCTCTTGTTTTAGGTGTGGATGACTTCTATGTCCTTGTCTTGCAGATTATCTACGTCTATTGTCTTACATGTAGCACTCATCTAAGATGTAGTGCATAGACCAATAGAGATGGACATGAAGTCTTTTTCTCTTAAGGATAATCATATATCAATCAATAAGTGATAGAACATATAGTCCTTTGCATGTGCTACATCTCATATGGAGATATTTGGTTCTATCAATGTAATATCATATTGTTTCTCCCTCCTCCTACTTGATGTTATAGATTTGTGCAATGGGGCATCATCTGGCCTTACTCAAAGAGAATCCCACAGTGAAAGTGTGTCTCAAGACCTTATAAGTTGCCTTTTCAAGTGGGTTTAGTGATCTAAACCACTGGCGTGCTTTGCCTTTAAGACAATGTTCGAATGAGAAGACTTTGGTGGTGGGATCATTAATTGATCCCGTGGCCTCAAAAAAATTGATCACACTTTGCTAGGTATTGAATGGGATCTCAAGTTCCATCAAATTTAGTCATCATACTTGTTGAGATGTGGATTATCTTTGTTTTACTTAGCTTTGAGCCTCTAGGTGCTATATACATCACAACCCCCCTTCCCATTTTAAACCACATCATCAACATGTCTTCTACATATTCACGTGGCAGTGGAATGTAAGGAGGTGGTTGCACAAAATCCTTTGTTGCAAGGTATGAGATCTCTTGCCCTATGGGGTTGGGATGTGTAGTTTTGAATGCCACTTGTTCTTCGTTGGCTTGGCTTTGAGATTGGAGGCTCGCTACTGCTCTGGCCTTGTGATTAAGGACACGTTGTTCTATGAATTCCCTTTGTGGATCCCTTTGGATTAAGATAGTCATCAGTCCAACTTAGTTGTCCCAACAAAGAAGAACTGGAACTTGGTTCCATGGTAAAGGTGCTTCTATAATGGGCTGAGCAGGACTACTTTTTGCTATGTGCGCTTGCTGTGTTAGGTATATTGAGGATATTTATCCATGATGGTAATAAAAAAGAAACATGTCCCAATTTCCATAACTATGGTTGTTGGGATGCTTGTTGGTTATGGTCTTCTTGGGATAAACCCAGCTCAGTTTTGACACCAAATGTTTGAAACATTGTGGTGTTAGAAGTGGCTTGACCGCATTTTCTATAGGAGAGAACCTTGAGGTTCCCAGTCCTACTCTCACTATTTCACTCTTGGAACCCACTAAAGATAGGGCAGTTAAATTCCTTCTTCATAAAACTTAAGGTGTTGATTATGAGGTAGTTTGTGACTCCGGAGCTAGGAGGACCATAGCGGGTCCTATTTTTAGGTGTTTCATTGTTCCTCTGCTCGTGTCTATGTTTTTTTGGGTCATTTTTTTCCAAATCTTCTCGCTAGAGGTGGACCGAAGAAGTCTAGCCTTCTTAACTGAGGAGCACGCTAGTTGTTGGGATTGAAGGCTTGGTGGAGCTGGTGGGTTTGCGGCAATGTAGTTTGATGTGCTATAGCCGATTGTATTGTTGTTTCCAGTAATTAGTCCAACTTAGGTTCGCATCAAAGGTCCTTGGTACTTCTAGTGCAGGTCTAAAAATGGTTTAAACATGTTTCTTTTTGTGTTTTTAGTTTCACGTCTGCAGGTTCACATCTGTAGGCTCACATTTGTAGGTTCACATCTATAGGCTCACGTGTCCAAGTTCAAGCCTCTAGACTCACATTTGTAGGCTCATGTATATAGGTGTATATTTATAGGCTAATGTATCTAAGTTCTCATTTCTAGGTTTACGTGTCCAAGTTCATGCCTCTAGACTCACAGCTCTAGGCTCGCTTCTATAGGCTCATGTATTTCCCTTTTTTGTATGAGTTTGGTTCATGTACTTCCCTTTTATGAAATAAGTCTACTTGGGGTACGTAAATATAAGAAATGGACCAATAACATGGTTGGTTTTATTGGTAATAATTGTACTTTAATTTCTCAATTACAAAGGACAAGAAGAATTTGTAGCTTGTATAGATTGTATGATGATAGAAAAATCTTATAAGGACATGAGTAGGTGTGTCCGTACAGTGATAGGAAAATCTTGTAAGGACGTGCGTATAGGTGTGTCCATACGAGTCTTTATGGCAGTAATAATTGATCCATCCAATGTTAGGTTTACCTATCTGTCTAGACTTACATCTCGAGGCTCGCATCTGTGTTGGCTTACGTCATGTATAGGCTCATGTCTCATGTGTCCAAGCTCATGCCTCACATCTCTGGGCTCCTGTCTCTATAGGCTCACATGTCTAGACCCACGTGTTTTTATGCTGGACTTGGGCTCACGTCCCTAACCCAAGAGCTAGTTTGGCTGGTTTTTTATGGTTTTTGAGATTTTTTGGACTTGATGATAGGGTGTCATAAGGGTCCTAATCCTGGTGAATGGTTGTTATGCAAGTAATTAAATATTTGTTTATTGGCTTTTGATCGATTTGTGTGCTTCTAAGCTACCAATTCAACAATGCATGAAAAAATTGTCAAATACATGAACAAAAATTGACTATCCCACTCTAATCCACCCTAATGGATCTCAACACTCATGTTTTCGGAGTGGATTCCACTCCTAACCAACGCTAAGCTATTCCTTGGCTCAAATCTAAGCCTCTTGGGTTCTAATTTCATGTAAATCACTAATTAAGCAGGATTTTTCTCTTTCAATAGATGAAAATAGAATGCCCTGATGCAAAGAAACTTCAAACCAAAATTAAAAGCAACAAACAAATGCATCCCCAATGCTCCAAAACCGTATGTTTTTTTGGAGTGTTGTCTCCTAATCAACACGGGGTTATATTGGGTTATCCTAATAGCTTGGAATAGACGAATAAATGGAGCTAAGCCATAGGCTAGTCCCCGCAGAGTATAGCGGCACCAAATATGTTTAAGTTAAGAACATGCCTTAGCCTTGTCGAAACATGTGTCATTGGGTCTTGCCTTAGAGTCACAAACTATAGCTTCCATATGTGGGTGTGCTAGCTCGTCCCCACCGTCACATTAAGGGAGATGGAGGCAACAAAAGATGGTCCTCACATCGGAATGCTTCTTTGCCAAAGCTCTCTATACCTAGATGGAGGTAACAAGAGATGATCCTCCGCGATGGTTCTACCTCACAAAAGTTGGGGGAAGAAGAAGTTAATGGAAGAGGAGAACTACAATCAAGCCTATTCAAACAAGCATCCATCTAGTATATAAGAATCCAATAGCATGCAAGCAAGCAAGAAGAGGGAAGAAGGGGAGATCACAAGTAAACTCTCACAAGTAAACTATTGCAAGGGAATGATTGTCAGAATGATTCTCCATTGCTTATTGTTAAAAATGACTTATACACAAATGATTGTTAGAATGATTGTCCATTGCTTATTTTTTAAAATGACTTATACACAAATCATTATCAAAATGACTTATTTTTTAAAATGACATACACAAATCATTATCAAAATGATTGTAACTTGCTTATTGTTAAATGACTTATACACAAATGATTGTCCATTGCTTATTGCTAAATGGCATACACAAATAACTACTATTTATAGTAGACCTACCAAACTTAAAATGACTTATGCACAAATGATTGTCCATTGCTTATTGTTAAAAATGACTTTTACACAAATAAATACTTTTTACATTAGGTTGACCAAACTTAAAATGGTCTAGCCTGTATTACTAGTCTTAAGCAAGTACGTACACTAAGTCCATAGACTTTTCCTATTTGACATTAATCACATGGTCAAGCAACTTTATGTATTCCACTACTATCTTACAAAAGATAAGTATCTCTCTGTCTCTCTCTCTCGCTAATATATAGCCAATGACAATCACATACAAAATTAAAGAAGTATAATACTCTAATCCTATATAGCCAATGACAATCACATACAAAATTAAAGAACTAAAAGAGAATAATAAAGAAGTATAATACTCTAATCCTATATTTATCACCTAAATTAGGCTCTAATACCATGTGCAAAAACTAAGCTTATTGACATGGCTAGTGTGGATCAAAGAAAATGATGAAATCCATGGTATAATAATGGCAGGACTAATTCTTGAAACAAAGTTTCCATTGGAATGGTAACAAATCTTTGTTTTTAAAAAAAAATTTAATCGGAATGAGAGATATATTATATTATTCAAAAGACTAACATGTCAGATACATCAGGCTTTTTAGAGAAGCTTAACTCAACTCCTAGATAGTGTTCTTTAGATTAGTTAACTCCAAAATAGTTTGCACAAGCTCTTATTCTTCCACTATCAATTGGTTTCCTACCTCCTTCCATTCTTGTTCCTGACTCACCCGGTTTGCTTTGATGCTATTAACTTTCTCTTTATACTCTTCCCGAGCTTTATTCACACAACAAGAATCTCATTCACATCAAGAATCTCTATGACTTCAATCCGTGATTGCTGAGCTTGGCAGACAATCTTATCCACTTTGAGAATCATCTTCATCTACACATATAGAGCACTCTTCAGGCCAAGGCATTTGAGTGAGATTGCATTTTGCAACACTGCATCATTTCTCATATTCCAAACACACCAAAGATATTCAGCTCTTATTACATTCCAGATCCTTGATGAGCATCCAGTAAAATCACCAAGAAGAATTTGTTTCCATGTTAGCTGAGTGACATTGACCGGGGTAAGGCATTGGTGAATCAGATCCAAAAGACTTTTATTAAATTTGCAAGAAATAAACAGATGAGGGATGCTCTCTTCTTCATGTCTGCAGCAGCGGGGGCATAATCCGTCTCCAATTCCTAGTTTTTTGGCTCTAGAGCATGTCCAGATTGCTTTATGCATAATGAGCCAAAGTAAGATTGATTTTCTGGAGGAATATTTTTAGACCAGATTTTAGAAAAGTGCAATTCCCATTGTTTTTTGTCCCAGAGGATGTTCCATTTTAAGTTTAATCTCACATGCATTAGCATTCCATTGATAGGCAGGGGAGGCATGGGCAGCAGCGAGTTGGAATGTCCCCAATTGAATGCATCTAAGGTGAGGGGGCTTTTGCACTGTAGGAGCATTGCCTTATCAGGATCCCATTGGGTTATCCTGGATTGAATGAAAAGAAGATCCTCTCTATTGATTCTATATAGCATCCTTAGCTTGTCTTCTTCATACCATGTTTGAGTTGTGAAATCTCATATTTCTTCCTAGCATTGGATTCCCTTATTTGATAGTTTATAGGCTTTCTTCAAGCTATCAATATCCACACAATTCTGAAGGTAGATTGAGAACCATATAGAGTATTTACAAAAGAAGCTAGTAGCTTTCCTGGTGCTCCTTCGATAGGCAAAGGAGTCCTTTTACTCTGTTCCATGAGGACCAGAAGCTCCTCACTAGCTCTGATCCAGAGGGTTTGATCATGATTCTGCTGAAGAACAGAGGCACATATGGAATGTTTCTCCATTGCTATCTCTCCAACATCGTGTGAGAATTCGATTTCTTGTGAATGAGGATTGACCAGTTTGAATTTGGTTGAACAAGCTTCTGACAATCCATTTACCTGCCATTCGAGTGGCTAGGTCTTCAATATTTGGGAGCCCAAGTCCTCCTTTCTGTTTAGGTTGAGTACAATAGTTCCATGCCACCTTAGGGATTTTATACATATCTGCATCTCTCCTGACGAAAGGAAGTTCCTAGATATTGACTGTAACTCTTTGATATTGCTCTTGGATGGTGTCCAGCACACGATAGGAAGTAGATGGTTGTAGGTATAAGAAGGTGTTTAAGTACCAAGCATCTTCCTGCTAGGTTATGTTAGTACCCCTTCCATTTGTCAAACTTTGCTTTAACGTTTTCCATTACCCATTGCCATCTCTGTTTCAATGAGAGCCCGAATCCCATAGGAATGCACAGCAACCGGAATATTTTCCCCTCTTTTATGATTTGACAACCTTGTTGAATAAGACAATCTGGAGGGTCATTGATCAAAGTTTTGATGCATGTTTTTTGGTGGTTAATACGTGAACTAGAGGCCGTGCAAAAGATTTGAATCCCAAAAAGTTTTAATAGATTTTTCATCATTGTATACCAATCCATTAGTGTCAAGTTGAAGGCATATTTGTCCCTTCTTGTGAGGCAGTTCAATGCCTTTCATTGCCCCTTTCTTCAATGTATCTTGAACAAGCCACCCTAGTGCATCTGCAGCTATCACAAAAAGGAGAGGGGGTAAAGGACACCCCTGTCTTATAGATCTCTTGAGCTCAAAAGGTGTTGATAATTTGCCATTAATCACTACCCTTGCTCTAGAGTTCCCAAACAATGTTGCAACTTTTTTGATGAATCAAGGACCTAGCCCCATATCCTTTAGGGTTTGAAGGATGAAGTCCCATTCTAGCCTCAATTTTAAAGAAGATGAAGTCCTGGTCCATCTCCTGGGCATGTTCCACACCTTCCCATAAAGCAATAATGGCATCTAAAATAAATCGACCCTTTATGAACCCTTTTTGTTCCTCCCTGACCCACATTTTTAGCTTATCACTAAGCCTTCCTACCAACACTTTAGCAAAGATCTTGTATGTTGTAGGCAGCATTGAAATTGGTCTCCAATTGTGGAAAGGTCATCTTTTGCTCCTCTTTTTTGAATCAGTTTGAGAATCCCTTCATTCAAGGATATTGGAAGAGCTCCATAGTCTACACTCTCCTGCCACACCTAAAGGAGAGGTGAAGTAAGCACCTGCTTGAACTGTTTGAAGAATTCTGCATGGGAAGCCTGCAGGCTTTTTCCATTCTAAAGACAGTCTATTGCATCTGCAATTTCTTCCTTAGTAATGTTAGCTTCAAGAGTTGTTGCTATGGAGCTAGGGACCATTTTCTTCCTGTAATTTGCAATCACCTTGCATGCCCTGTCTTTCTCTTCATTTTTAAATGGAGCCTTGCGGAATATATTCGAGAAATGCTCTTTTGCTGCGTTCCTGTTTTCCTCAATAGATTTTGCTAGATGCCCATTTGGGGTTTTGAAGAAAGTCCTTGTCAGCTTTCTTCCTAAGGATTTTGAACATTTATTTGGAAGGTCTGTCTATTTTGCCAGCCCACCACTCTTTAATGAAGAGTTTTAGATATTGGCTTTGAATTATTTCCTCCTTCCTCAGGTCTTCTCTAAGAGTATTAATTTCATTACTCAAGTCATCTTGAGTTGTTGACATTCTATTCTCAAGCTCCTTAAGATGAGATTCTTTGTTATTCCTTCACTGAGCCCGGGCTTTGGTCACCTCTTTTTTAACATATACTAGGAAGTTTCGAGATTCCCTCACCGCTTTTAACCAAGCTCTAGCTGGGGCACAAATGGAGGAAAAGGAGTCCTCCCAAATTTGTTTAATTCCTTCCTAAACTGAAGGCATTTGGAACAGTTTCGAATCTGTAAGATTTTATACTAACACACGATGATTTGAGAGTTACAACAATGGGGTAATGGTCTGAAAGAAAAATGTTCTTCATGACTTTTATTGTTGAGCTCAAATATTTCTAGACTGAGAGCATCTATCTAACCGAGCCTTTCTTGTCAGCAATTCTGACCTACCATTGCTCTAAGTGAAGTCATTTGAGGATGCTAGGTCATGTAGGGAATGAAGCAGTTTGCATTCTTCCCATCTTTTCTTTTCTTGACCTCTGATAGTATGCCCCATTTGCTTGTACCTATCTTCTACCATGTTAAAGTCCCCAAGTAGGAGAATCCTCTGTTCGAGCACCTCGCACCTAATCATCCCATCAGAACGAATCACCTCCTCGCCTCCTCGTGCTTCTCCTACATTCCTCCTCCTAAGAGAGACGACCCGGAGAGAGCTAGCCATCTCGCCTCACTTCCACGAGAGAGAGAGAGAGAGAGAGAGAGAGAGAGAGAGAGAGAGAGAGAGAGAGAGAGAGAGAGAGAGAGAGAGAGAGAGTTCCGCTGGCTATAGCCCTAGCGAGAGAGACTCGATTCACTTCCATGAGAGAGAGTTCCGTTGCTTGTAGCCGCCAAGAGGGCGCGAGAGGGAGAGAAACAAAGTGACGTCTCTAGAACGCTCCATTCACATGCCATTCGATAGCTGTTTTTTTTTAGTCTTATGAGAAGATATTTGCAGATATATTTTTAGTCATGTCATGCATATTGTGGACGGATGTTTTTTTTCCTTTTATGAGAAGATATTTTCTTACCAACGAGTGCTAGCTCATCTTGTAGAGCGTTGGTCTCTACTCCCAAGGTCTTGTGTTCAAGTCTTGGGGACCTCGTTAGGTACCTACCCTTGATGGGTTGATTATAAGCATGTACGATGGGTTCGCCACCAGCAGCCCTCATCCCGACGGGGCCGCCTCCACCTCACGGAGCCTGGGTGTGTGTGTGTTTCTAAAATTTCCTGTACCTTAGGAAAAAAAGAAAAAAAGAAGAAGATATTTGCAGATATATTTTTAGTCGTGTCATTGTGGACGGAGCATGCAAAGAGGAAAATCCACAACTAATTAATTAATGCAGGGGAAAAAACGTTTTGGTGGCTTATTCTACGAATTGTCCGTAGGGTATTAAATATATTATATACATCAGACGCCCATCCCCTGCGAAAAGCCGTACGGGCCGGCGGCAACGTGTCGCACTGATACAAGCCGTGGGCCGTGATTATGTGATCCACGTTAAACTTGGCTGTCGAATGCCAACGAGGCAGGCTTGCGTACAAGGCGCCACAAGCGAGGCGTAAAAATGATATTGATGTTTTCATTGCAAAAAAAAAAGCACAGATTAACCGGTTTTATAACTAAAATTCCAAAATTTTGAAGGTAAGAAAAATTTGCACCCAGTTTTTTTTTAAAAATTGAACGTTTTTATTATAATTTTGCTGCCATATTTACCTTTTTTTGAGTCACTCAAAATAAATGTGTATTTTAGTATTTACGGCCAACGTTGGTTCCGTGAAATAGTCAGATAAATACATCACGTGGCAGTGACTATTTCAGATAAGACCAGATCACGTGGCAGTGACTAGTTCAGATAAGACCGGGAAAAATACATCACGTGGCAGGGTGGCAGCACGGCACGAAAAAAACTGCTGATCGAGAATCCCCACACACCCACACACACACACATTCCTCTTCGAAGTTCGTCATCAACAAAAGAAAAACAAAAGAACAGCGTCAGTGCATCCCCTCCCTCTGTGGTGTTGCTTTTGATCTCCTCGTCTCTGCTTGCTTACTCTTAACGCTTCCTCATCCTCACCTCCTCTTTACAAAGATTACCCCTCCCCCGATCACCCACCATTCCTGAGAACTTTCAATGATGCCTTAAGTCGGAAGGCTCGGTTTTCCTCTACGCATCCCCCACGTCCCCACCCCACCCTCTCTCCTCCTCTCCCTCTGCTCATCATCATGATCAAGTGCTGCACCAAACAAGTCCTCGCCTCGCATTGTAACCTCTCAATCTTTTTGCGAACTGCATGTCCGAGCAGAGTTCAAGCAAAAAGTTTGTATACGCCCGTAGTTGCCGTGGCATCAAACTTGAAAATGCGGTGAAGTTAGGGCCTGAGAATCGATCACAAGGAGCCCTAGCCTTCAACTGCAGTGGAAATGCGCAGGCAGAATGTTCCCTCTCTGCATGTAAGAAATCCCAGCTCCTGTAATGCAGCGAAATCAAGAAACATAGCCTCGCATTGCCCTGAAAACCAAGCACACAGAAAAAGCTCTGGCCACAAAGAACCCAGGAAACACTTGCCTGGCAACGTAGTGAAATCAAGCGCGGAAGCTACAGACTAGCATTGTGTATTGTTGCTTTTGAAAGTGCTTTTCGTCAAGGTTTTCAGCCACGCTAGAATAATCGGACCTTGGAGCACCTTGTAATATTTCTTCATCTCTCTGCTTGAGGATGGAACGCTGGCGCGCTTTTTTCAGCAAAGCAGGGGCGGATGTGTGGACCATCATAGAACAGGCCATCGTCGTTGCAGCTACAGATTACCCTAGAGAGTTCAGAGAGAAGAGGTGTGACATTGCAGAGGCGCTCTTTGCCAGAAGGTCCTTTCATGGAGACATAGAAGCCACCAGGCTCAGTGGGTCAGTTGTCACCAACTGCACTAACCGCATGGAAGCAGATGAACCAAAGGATGATGAACATGGCTCCAAACATGCGAAGAAAGTGGTCAGGAATGACGCAGAGCATGACTCAGATGACCATGCCTCCATCACGACAGTTGTTCATGACATCAAGGACACACTCAATGATTCCCTGCAGGTGTGCCATTCCTTGCCCCTATGTGATGGTGGATAGCTTTGTTTAATCTCTGTTGAAGTTCGAGTTAGGTTGAGCGCCAACCACTGTCGTGGATGCACTCATAAATCTTGCTGTTTTATTACCTCTAAAATCAGGTTAGAATGGCATTTCCTTGCATTGCAACATAACTTTTGATTGTACAACCACAAAGCCTAGGTTGGTCTCCCTGCCATGAGGGAGGGCTTTGCCAACGTTGCCATGCTGTATGGCATGCTCTGCCATCTTGGGTGCCTGGGGGTGCTGGCAAGAGCATGACAGGATGATTTTTCTTTGCATGCACATTGTGTTTGGATGGGGGAATGTCTGGGCTTAGATGCTGTCTGCTGGAATGGGCAGGGGCTTAACATAAGGTAGCAAAGCAGAGGCTAGATGCTAAATCTCCAACAGGAAAAGAAAGCTAATGAGTGATGGCTATGTGGTTGCTAGTGCGCCCTTAAGAGAATGGGGTGATGGTTGCACTGGCGTGAAGAGCAGTCTAGCTTACTCTTTCTTTTACTGATGCTAATGGATGCAGTCAGATGCAGCAGTCCTTGATGCACTTCGAACACTGGAGTCCTTGCATATCAGCGTGGATGTGCTAAAGGTCAGAGCTTTATTCTCTTAGCAAAGAGCTCACTTACTCTTTTTAATTTGTTTTTGGACATCAAGAATATTTTGCAAGGGAATGCTGTGTGTGTCCGCACGCGTGTGTACCCACTCTATCCCATGTTGAACACTTGCTTCTTCTTTTTTTGTTCCTTGGCTGCTGCTGGCTTCAAATGGTAAAGTTTTTTAATCAGATTACAACATGCAGGTTTCCCTCTTGTGCAAGGAATATGAGTGTCTAGCACTGTACATTTTTTCAGACTTGCTTAAGCATAGATGGTTCTATGGACAGGCAACCGAAATAGGAAAGCAAATAAACACTCTGCGCAAGCATTCATGCAAAGAAGTTCGCTTGCTGGCCAAAGGATTGGTTAGGTGAGGCATCATAGATGCATGCAAAAGGAATTTTTTTCTCATGCTGTAGGAAAGTATGGTGGAGCTGCCTATACATGTCAGCTTCACCAGGACATCAGAGGGCAAGTGCTCAGCTGATTGTGTGTGCATACTTGGAAGGAAAAATGGTGGTGTGACCGATGTTGTGGCATGCAGGCACTGGAAAGAACTTGTTGATGATTGGGTGAGCAGTGCAGGAAATGCCACAATTCATCCCTTAGGAGGTATTGCTCTACTGCTGATCAAGCAATACTTTTCTGCATAGATCTTTGTTTGTGCTGACCTTGATTGTATTCGTTTTTGTTTCTGTAGACTCAGGCGGATGTGCGACTTCAGAAAGACACAATGTAGAGCATGGCTTTTTAATGAGTGTGGGTGGTGGCATCTTGAATGTCTTTGTTATTGTTCTCATTGGTTTTGTCATTTCCACAGAAAAGATCCACGTGTGTTGATGGGGTACAGCTTGAAGATAAGCTGGAAATTTCGAAGAGAAAGTTGCAGGAGGGTTACACACATCCAAGCGGGAAATGGTGTGTACATCTTCAATGATACATATATGTAATTAATAGATAAAAGCTGTCACCTCCCATTGTTAATGTTTTTGCTGTGCTTTTCCAGCCAAAAAACAGCTGACCTCACAGCTAGTGGACCTTTCAGATCTTCCCAAGGAAGGCCTGGGTCGAGCAAAGGCGACGCTGTTCCTGGTCTAGCGGCTCAGAGTGGCTGTAGGAACCAGAGTAGAGAGTAGTGCAGAGTGAGTTTTGATGCTTAAAAGAACTAACCATATCTTGAAAGTCACCTGAGACCTTGAATGTACACTAGATTTTGTATACAATGAGGATAATTTGTGAACTTAAAAGTCTAAATAAAGAGTCTGTTGAAGCTTTAATTAAATAAATGGAGTCTGTCTCTGGCTTCTCACTTCTAGACGACCAACATGTTGAAAGCAGGGCACATGGATTGCGTGCATTGAATGTTCCTCTTGAGCTATAAAAAGGGTGGCAATAGATTTGCTTTGATTAATGTTGCATAGACTGCCTTGATTAAAGTTTTTTGTTAATTAAGTTTTAGTCAGCTTGATTATCCCAATTCAGACAGCAGGCACCACATGCACCAAACACACGCCAAAATGAGCGACCTGTTGTTCCAGGCGGCTAGCAGCGAACCAGTCGGTAGCAGGAGCCTAGCAGCGACATGACATTTTTATGAATACGACGATGATAGCGAGATCATATTTCAATGTATGGCAGTAGGGTATTGGCTATGGAAGCCATCTTTCTCTTGGTTTTCCTGCATGAAGGTAGTAGTCAACTAGCTTGCACACCAGGGTGTTGGCTATGGAAACCCTTTTCCTCTTGGTTTTTCCGTAGGAAGATAGTCGACTAGCTTAACTGAGAGAGAAGTCAACTAGCTTGCACAACAGGGTTTGGGCTATGGAAACCACCCTCCTCTTGGTTTTTCTGTAGGAAGGGAGTCGACTACCCTAGAGAGAGAGAGAAGTCAACTAGGTTGCACAACAGGGTGTCGGTTAGGGAAAGGCTATGGGGAGGCTTTTCCCTGCAAGCTGGAATCAACCAGAGAAAATGGGGGAGCTGGCATCAACCATTGACCCATTTTCCTAGGGAAAGGCCAACCCATGGCCTTTCCCAACCATCATGGTCTTTGGGAGAGTAACAATTTTTTTAAATAGTCCTTGTTGGTAAGTTTTTATTAGCTCTCTATTTTTTATCATTCCATGTGTTAAGGTGTCAAGGTTTTATTGGCCTTATATTTTTGAACATTCTCAGAGCTTATGTGTTATCAACTCATTTGAGTAAAATTTCAATTGGTGATCTATTGATATCCCAAGGTGCATTCTTTAAAAACAAAGCTTATGTTGCGAAGAGTTCTAAGGTGCATTTTTAACATACCTCTTGCGGTAAAGGGTTTTGTTAGGTATGCTTTTGTTTGCTAAGAGTGACTTGTGGGGTCCGCAAGGCTAATGGCTGCCTTGGCATAGGAAGCATCTATCATGGTGTCGAAGTCTACCCTCCTAGGTTTCCTTGGTATGAACAATGAGATGTGTCATGATTTCCCTATCATTGGCAATGATGAAAAAATTGTTGTCTAGAACTTAGCATTAGACACTATACTTGTATGATTTTGGTGACAAATTGTGTACCAAACCATATGCCTTGGTGGGAAGGGATATGGGTACTTTGCTTGAGATGATGGCTAGGAGGTGGCCACATTGTGTACCAAACCATATCCCTTGGTGGGAAGGGATATGGGTACTTTGCTTGAGATGATGGCGAGGGGGGCTAGCCTTGAGGTTGCCCTTAGGGTTTTCCATGGCCTTGAGGTTTTCCTTGGGGCTATCCTTGCCACTCTTGGCCTAAACGATTTAGAAGGTTCTCAAGCAACTTATCCATGCTCACGTCTTTGATTAGGATGTTGATTGGTGCTTGTTGGGCATCCTTGGTTGATGAGGCTTTGGATGATATCGTAAGGTGTATTTTTAACATACCTCTCGTGGTAAAGGGTTTTGATAGGTAGGCTTATGTTTTCTAAGAGTGACTTGTGGGGCTCGCAAGGCTAATGGTTGCCTTGGCGCAGGGAGCATCTATCATGGTGTCGCAGTCCGCCCTCTAGGTTTCCTTGGTATGAACAATGAGATGTCATGATTCCCTTGTCATCGGCAATGATGAGAAAATTGTTGTTGTCTAGAACTTAGTTTGACACTCTATACTCGTATGATTTTGGTGACAAGTTGTGCACCAAACCATATCCCTTGGTGGGAAGAGATATGGGTACTCCGCTTGAGATGATGGCTAGGGGGGCTAGCCTTGAGGTGGCCTTGAGGTTGCCCTTAGGGTTTTCCTTGGCCTTGAGATGATAGTAGCCTTGAGGTTTCCCTTGGGGCTATCCTTGCCACTCTTGGCCTAAACGATTTAGAAGGTTCTCTCATGCTAATGTTTTTGATTAGGACTTTGATTGGTGCTCGTTTGGCATCCCTGGCCGATGAGGCTTCGGATGATGTCACCTATCGCTTGTTTCGGGTGTGGATGACTTCTATATCCTTGCGAGCACAATATCTACCATGTCTATTGTCTTGCAACAAGTAGCACTCATCTAAGATGTAGTACATGGACCGATAAAGATGGCCGTGAAGCCTTGTCTCTTAAGGATAACCATATATCGATCAATAAGTCATAGAACATCTAGTCCTTCGCATGTGCTACATCTCTATGGAGATATTTGGTTCTAGCAATGTAATCTCATATTGTTTCTCCCTCCTCCTACTTGATGTTATAGATTTGTGCAATGGGGTTTTATCTTGCTCCACTCGGTGAGAATCCCACAGTGAAAGTGTGTCTCAAGACCTTATAAGTTGTCTTTTCAAGTGGGTTTAGTGATCTAAACCACTAGTGTGCTTTGCCTTCAAGGCAATGTTCGAATGAGAAGACTTTGGTGGGATCATTAATTCATCCCATGGCCTCAAAAAATTTGATCACACTTTGCTAGGTATTGAATGGGATCTCAAGTTCCATCAAATTTAGGCATCATACTTGTTGAGATGTGGATTATCTTTGTTTTACCTAGCTTTGAGACTCTAGGTGCCATATACATCGCAAACCCCCTTCCCATTTTAAGCCCCATCCTTAACATGTCTTCTACATATTTACGTGCTGGTGGAATGTAAGGAGGTGGTTGCACAAAATCCTTTGTTGCAAGGTATGAAATCTCTTGCCCTATGGGGTTTTGGGCTGTGTAGTTTCGAATGCCACTTATTCTCCGTTGGTCTGGCTTTGAGATTGGAGGCTTGTTGCTGCTTTGGCCTTGCGATTAAGGACACATTGTTCTATGAATGCTCTTGTGGATTCCTTTAGATTAAGATAGTCATCAATCCCTCTTAGTTGTCCAAACAAAGAAGAATTGCCGGTGGAGAGCAGGACTACTTTGTGCTATGTGCACTTTGTGTTATGTGTATTGAGGGATATTTATCTCTGATGGTACGTACTAGAAAAGAAACATGTCCCGATTTCCATAGCTATGGTTGTTGGATGCTTGTTGGTTATGGTCTGCTTGGGATAAACCCAACTCAATTTTGACACGAAATGTTTGAAACAGAGTGGTGTTCGACATGGATTGATCGTATTTTCTATAGGACAGAACCTTGAGGTTACCAGTCCTACTCCCACTATTTCACTCTCGATACCCACTAGAGATAGGGAAGTTGAATGCCTTCTTCATAAAAATTAAGGTGTTGTTCATTAGGTAGTTTGTGAATCTAGAGCTAGGAGGACCATGGCGGGTCCTAAGAGCTTGCCCTTTAGTTTCTCTTCATTCCGTCACTCCCTTGAGGCAAAGAATGTATCAAAATAGCAATAAAAAACAACAACAATAAGTTATCTTCTCTAATCACACAAATCCAATCACACATACTCAATCACACTCTAATCCACTAGGATAGTGGAAACCACTTATCTTGACCATAGAATTCCCAATAGGAGAGTTGAAAGAGGCCAAGAAGTGTGTCAATCCCTCTCTCACTCAAGCTATCTAGCATGCACATTCAACACATCAGAAGCACTTACACAAGCTCTCACATAAGCATGCAAACCACCACACAATCAAGATAGTAAGAGTACAAAAGAAGAAGAAGAAAGATTTACACAAGCGAGAATAGTTGTCCCATTCAAATTTTCAAAAGTTCTATATATACATGGAGCTTTGTACGGCCATGCAACTCAATTGGGTACCCAATAGCCTATCTCTACTACTATTTACAAGCCTTATGGCTAGGCATCACTAGGGTCCATGGGCATACATAATGTGAATCGATACTAAGTTAGAGGAGGGGATTTCCAAGTATACTGAAAGTGTGAACACATCAACATAAGGAAAGGGGAAACCCATTTTTGGATTAATAGATGATGGACACACTAAAAGGATGAAGTATCAAGCTATGAAGTAACATTGTCCAAATCTACAACCTTGGATATGCGCGTGTAATGTCCGACAGAATACTTGTGATGCTTGTAATGGTCTGACGCAATATTTGTTGCGATTCTTCTCACACCAAGAGGATGTGGTAGCAAGCTAGAATGAATACCGTGTGAATGTACTTCATGCATGTATTATGAAATTAAGGAATGTATAAGAAATGGGCCACTTATGAGCCTTAGATGCCTAGCCATTACAATTTTAAGTCTATGTGTGAACACTTATGACCTTGGATGTAAGCCAATTTCTCTCACAATGCAACACACTCTCCTCTTTGTCTCCCATTGTGCAATTGATTCTTTATCTCGTGTCTCTACTCTATCTTTATGCTTGTGTAGCTACCATAGGTGTGAAAAACATCAGTGTGTCACTATCCAGTGGACTAAAACCAAGCCGACGTGATAACAAATCAAGAGGAGTATATGCACATTGATGAGTTTTCCACAACATGTTGCATCTTGTTCTTACTTCTCTATGAATGAGAGAGTTTTGAAGAGAGCCGAAGCGGGGCAAGCTTTCCAAGAGATATCTGGTGAAGCCCAAAAACTATCTAACTATCGACAGAAAGTGGGTTGATGAGGATTAATTCACCGACTATTGACAACTCCTTAAGGAATATCTTGAAGGCTTTTCAATTGAGGTAAACAGTTTAGAAACCAAGGGCGAATACCACCATTTGGCCACCCAAGTGGTCCTCCCAGGTCTCATGTCGCTTTTACAGGAGGCCATGCATCTTTCATGCAACTCGTATTGGAGCCACTACATGGACCTTAGTGTTTGACTCCTGCTTTCTTGTGACTCGTGCTTTTTAATGAGGTAAACTTTTGCCTAGAAATGTGTTTTATAAGTTCCATGAAAGGGACATCTCTCCATGAAAAAGTTAGACATGCACATATGTTTGCCCAAGATGCCTAACTCATGCTTTTTGGTCAGCCAAACTTGTACCTAGAAATGTGTTTAAGTTCCATGCAGAAAGGAAGATTTCTCCATGGCAAAGTTACACGTGCACACATGTTTGTGTGTTTAACATTGTTTTCGTGTGATTGCCTGCCATGCGTGTCGTGCATGTGCCATGTCAACAAGTGGTAAGTACTGCCTAAACACTTGTTTTAATGTTTGTAAATTTATAAGTTCACACAAGCATTATAACCGAGCTTCCCAACTTACGAGTGCTCGTCGAAGGCCAATTTAATATAGTTTACATCGCCAAAACCTAGCTCGGGCAGCCCTCTTTGGCACTCACACACTTAAGGCAAGTATGCCGAGTGTGCGGTACTGGCTCTGCCAAGTGGCGCATGGTCGGATGCATGGGCCTGGGTGACTCATGTGGTCGACTACCTTCCTACAGAAAAACCAAGAGGAGGGTTTCCGTAGCCATCATGGTCTTGGGTCTTGAGAAAATAGAACCCAACCATCAAATCAGCCAGCTTTGTTTTTAAAGAATGCACCTTAGGATATCAATACATCACCAATTGGAATTTTGTTTTTAAAGAATGCACCTTAGGATATCAATACATCACCAATTGGAATTTTATTCAAATGAAAGCAAATGAATTGACGACACATAAGCTCTGAGAACGTCTAAAAATAAAAAGTTAATGAAAGCTTGACACATTAGCACATGGAATGATAAGAAATAGAGAGCTAATAAAAATCTGTTACATCAATAAAGGGAATTTAAAAATTTTGGTCTTGTACGCAAGCGGCCTCGTTGGCATTCGACAGCCAAGTTTAACGTGGATCACATAATCACGGCCCACGGCTTGTATCAGTGCGACACGTTGCCTACGGCTTTTCGCACCGATCCAAACAATTGGGAATCGGCGTCTGATGTATATAATATATTTAATACCCTACGGACAATTCGTAGATTATTACGCCATCCAAACCATACCCCAAAAAAAAACACCCCTTTGATGTATTTTCAACTCCTAAAAATTTGCAAATTGCCACAAAAAACTACACTTATTTTCTTATAAACTATGTATCACCTAGCTTCAAAAACAAAGATTTGTTACCATTTCAATAGAAACTTTGTTTCAAGAATTAGTCCTCCCAATAGGAGTAGTAATATAATAGACTAAAACAGGTTATACATTGGCACCATTATTATACCATGGATTTCATCAATTTCTTTGATCCACGCTAGCCATGTCAATAAGCTTAGTTTTTGCACATCTATTAGAGCCTAGTTTAGGTGGTAAAGATAGGATTAGAGTATCATACTCCTTTATTATCCTCTTTTAGTTCTTTTATTTTGTATGTGATTGTCATTGGCTATATATTAGCGAGAGAGAGATAGAGACAAAGAGATGATGTTACCACTCTATAGGTTAATACAATTTCACCTGCATGACTTACGATAACACGCTTTGCCATCTTGTACCCAGCTCGAACGAGCACTTATCTTTTGTAAGATAGTGGTGGAATATATAAAGTTGTCTTACCATGTGCTTAATGTCAAATAGGAAAAGTCTATGGACTTAGTGTACATACTTGCTTAAGACTAGTAATAGAGGCCGGACCATTTTAAGTTTGGTTAACCTAATGTAAAAAGTAATCATTTATGTATGTCATTTTTAACAATAAGCAATGGACAATCATTTGTGCATAAGTCATTTTAAGTTTGCCAAGTCTACTGTAAAAAGTAGTCATTTGTGTATGTCATTTAACAATAAGCAATGGACAATCATTTGTGTATAAGTAAGTCATTTAACAATAAGCAATTTACAATCATTCTGACAATCATTTGTGTATATGTCCTTTTAAACAATAAGCAACGGACAATCATTCTAACAATCATTTTATGCTAGATGGATGCATGTTTGAATAGGCTTGATTGTAAGTTCTCCTCTTCCATTATCTTCTTCTTCCCTCGACTGGTGGGGTAAAAACATCACGGAGGATCATCTCTTATTACCTCCATCTAGGCAAAGAGAGCTTTGGCAAAGGAGCATTCAGATGTGAGGACCATCTTTTGTTGCCTCCATCTCCCTTCAATGTGACGATGGGGACGAGCTAGCACACCCACATATGGAAGCTACAGTTTGTGACTCTAAGGCAAGACCCAATGACACATGTTTCGACAAGGCTAAGGTACTCTCTTAACTTAAAACATATTTGGCATTGCTATACCGCATGGACTAGCCTACAGCTTAGCTCCATTTATTTGCCTATTCCAAGCTATTGGGATTACCCAATATTACCCCGTGTTGATTAGGAGATCACACTCCAAAAAAACATACAGTTTTGGAGCATTGGGGATGCATTTGTTTGTTGCTTTTAATTTTGGTTTGAAGTTTGTTTGCATCAGGGCATTCTATTTTCATCTATTGAAAGAGAAAGACCGTGGTTAATTAATGATTTACATCAAGATTAGAACCCAAGAGGCTTAGATTTGAGCCAAGGAATAGCTTAGCCTTGGTTAGCAGTGATTTACATGAAATTAGAACCCAAGAGGCTTAGATTTAAACCAAGGAATAGCTTAGCCTTGGTTAGGAGTGGAATCCACTCCGAAAACATGAGCATTGAGATCCACCAAGGTAGATTAGAGTGGGATAGTCAATTTTTGTTCATGTATTTCATAATTTTTTCATGCATTGTTGAATTGGTAGCTTAGAAGCACACAAATCCATCAAAAGCCAATAAACAAATATTTAATTACTTGCATAATAACCATTCACCAAGATTAGGACCCTTGGGTTGGGAGGTGAGCCCAAGTCTAGCATAAAAAGACGTGGGTCTAGACATGTGAGCCTGCAGAAACGGGAGCCCAGAGATGTGAGGCATGAGTTTAGACACATGAGACGTGAGCCTAGACATAACGTGAACCAACACAGATGCGAGCCTGGAGATGTGAGTCTAGAGATAGGTAAACCTAACATTGGATGGACCAATTATTACTTCCATAAAGACTCGTACAAACACACCTACGCACGTCCTTATAAGATTTTCCTATCATCATGCAATCTGACGGACACACCTACTCATGTCCTTATAAGATTTTTCTATCATCATACAATCTATACAAGCTACAATTCTTGCCCTTTGTAAAATTACTGAGAAATTAAAGTACAATTATTACCAATAAAACCAACCCTATCATTGGCCCAATTTGTATATTTACATACCCAAGTAGACTTATTTCATAAAAGAGAAGTACGTAAGCCAAATTCATACAAAAAAGGAAAATACATGAGCCTGTATCCCAAAATAGTAACCTTTTTTCAAAATTTCACGAGGCAAAACTCACAAAACCAACCTTCTTGAGATACCTTTGTCTCCTTGTTGGTAGCTTCCTTGTTGACACCGAAGATTGCATAGCCTTCATACTTGCTGAAAAGCTTCATTTTTAGCTTCCATGACAGCACCATAATCTCTAACTCTCCATGAGAAAATTCCAAGACTCCAAATGCAATACATAATGATGAGTGTGCATATTTTTTTTCATAATAACTGAAAATAATGCTTAATCAAATAATCCCATAAACAAGAAAACTATACAGAGATATTCACCATGACCTAGAGCCCACCCAAGCTTTGATACGATGTTAACAATCCTAATATGAGATTGATTATGGTGAGACACAAGATTAAGCATGAGATTAAGGTATACAGAGATATTCACCATGACCTAGAGCCCACCCAAGCTTTGATACGATGTTAACAATCCTAATATGAGATTGATTATGGTGATAGACACAAGATTAAGCATAAGATTAAGGTATACATTACCACACTAAGAACTCCATGACTAGAGAGAGAGAGAGTTACACACTCAACAGATCTCTATTGCATTCACAATGAACCATACAATGATATAGGTCTTTTAGCCTTATCCCACTTTACACATCATCGTCCCTGTGGCACTACCTTTTCCACTCTTTTGGACATTTTACATTGCACATTTCAACATTAGGTACACTAATAAATGCACACCAACCCTGTTCATAGGCCCAATTCATAGATTTTGTACCCGCGACAGGCCTATTTCATACCAGGGAGGTATGTGAGCCGAGTTTATATAAAAAAAGTATAAGAATACATATATAATCCTAGACACGTGAACCTACATATGTGAGCTCAGAGATGTGAGCTCAGACATGTCAACCTATAGACACGTCCCTATAGACGTAAACCTAGATTTGTGAATCTAGACTAGACATGAATCTAGAGGCGTAAATCTAAACATGTGAGTTCAGCCATGTGAGTCTAGAGACATGAACCTAGATATGTGAACTTGGACACGTGAGCTCAGACATGTGAACCTGTAGATGTGAGCCTAGAGGTATGAGTCTAGAGGTATGAACATAGACACGTGAGCATAGTAGAGTGGCAAAATAAAAAACAAACTATTTAAAACCATTCTCAAAGCTGATTCAAAGACAAGTGAGCCTAGAGACGTGAACCTAGAGATGTGAACCTGGACACGTTGATAGGTTTTTTTGTGTCCAGACCCTAATGCCCAAGATACGTGCCCGCCCACACCTTAGGAATGAGAGAAAACCCATCGGGTATGGTTAGAACCAAAGAGATAAGAGGCTGTTGCATGGCCACCTTCTAAAATAGAACTAGTTATGGTCAGTTCCAGTTAAGTGAAGGAGAAGCTTTTGCATGTGTCGGGGAATTGGGAGTAGTTGATAAGGATAAAAGGATAGGAGCATAGGAGC